>NC_083330.1:50690318-51327985 GCF_963455315.2 Globicephala melas
AACATCAGACTCAACAGTGAAAGACTGAAAGCTTTTTCTCTAAGATCAGAAACAACACCAGGGTACCCCCTCTCATTGCTGCTATTCAACATGGTACTGGAAGTTTCAGACAGAGCAAGTAGGCAAGAAAAACAAAGTGGCATCTAAATCAGAGAGAAAGAGGTAAAAATTTCCCTGTTTGCATATGACATGATCTTATATGCAGAAAATCCTAAAGACTTTACCTTCCCCCCACAAAAAAATTATTAGAGAGAGTAGAAAAGTGGTAGCCAGGGGCTGGGACATAAAGAAAATAGGGAAGGGTTGGCAAAAGGCTATTAACTTTCAGCTATAAGAGGAATAAGGTCTGAGGATCTAATGTATAACAGGATGACTAAGGTTGATAACACTATTGTATAATTGAAATTTGCTAAAGGAGTAGAACTTAAATGTTCACACCAATAATGAGAAGAGGAGGAAGAAGAAGAGGAGGAGGAAGGAGGAGGAGGAAGAAGGAGGAGGAAGAAGGAGGAGGAGGAAGGAGGAGGAGGAAGGAGGAGGAGGGGGAGGGGAGGAGGGGGAGGGGGAGGGGAGGAGGGGGAGGGGGAGGGGAGGAGGGGGAGGGGAGGAGGGGGAGGGGAGGAGGGGGAGGGGAGGAGGGAGGGGGAGGAGGGGAGGGGGAGGAGGGGGAGGGGAGGAGGGGGAGGGGGGAGGGGAGAAGAAGAAGGGACTTGGTTCATGAAGACTTCACCTAGAAGTGAAGCTGCTGAACAAACATTGAGAAGGACCATCTCCTGCTTCAATCTGCTGCTGGATATGAACTAATCAGAGAGAGAAAGGCGGAAGATGGAGAAGGGGGGCATCCAGGGCTTTCCTGATCACAAATCCCACCTCCACTCCAACACTCCTTACACTTTTCTTGCAAAAATAGTAATAGAAACAAGGAGGTGGTGGGGTTTCCAAAACCAAAAATTGTAACCTTCAACCATGTGGAGAAGGCAAAAATCACATCCACCGCAACTCTCAATTCAAAAGTAAAGTTGTACTGCACACAATCAGGTTGTTACTTAAGAGTGCTCTTAAAAGAACACATGGTGTGTGGCTGACAGGGTCTTGGTGCTCCAGCCGGGTGTCAGGCCTGTGCCTCTGAGGTGGGAAAGCCCAGTTCAGGACATTGGTCCGGCAGAAACCTCCTGGCTCCACGTAATATAAAACGGCGAAATTTCCCCAGAGATTTCCATCTCAACGCTAATACCCAGCTCCACTCAATGATGAGCAAGCTACAGTGCTAGACATCCTATGCCAAACAACTAGCAAGACGGGAACACAACCCCACTCATTAGCAGAGAGGCTACCTAAAATCAGAATAAGGTCACAGACACCCCAAAACACACCACCGGATGTGGTGCTGCACACCAACAAGACAAGATCCAGCCTCATCCACCAGAACACAGGCACCAGTCCCCTCCACCAGGAAGCCTACACAACTCACTAAACCAACCTTAGCCACTGGGGGCAGAAACAAAAACAACAGGAAAGACGAATCTGCAGCCGGTGAAAAGGAGACCCCAAATAAAGTAAGTTAAGCAAAATGAGATGACAGAGAGGGCTTCCCTGGTGGCGCAGTGGTTAAGAATCTGCCTGCCAATGCAGGGGACACGGGTTCGAGCCCTGGTCTGGGAAGATCCCACATGGCACGGAGCAACTAAGCTCGTGAGCCACAACTACTGAGCCTCTGCGTCTGGAGCCGGTGCTCCACAACGGGAGAGGCCATGACAGTGAGAGGCCCGCACACCGTGATGAAGAGTGGCCTCCACTCACCGCAACTGGAGAAAGCCCTCGCACAGAACCGAAGACCCAACACAGCCAAAAATAAATAAATAAATTTATTTTTAAAAAAATGAGATGACAGAGAAACACACAGCAGATGAAGGAGCCAGATAAAAACCCACCAGACCAAACAAATGAAGAGGAAATAAGCAGTCTACCTAAAAAAGAATTCAAAGTAATGATACTAAAGATGATCCAAAATCTTGGAAATAGAATGGAGAAAATACAAGAAACGTTTAACAAGGACTAGAAGAACTAAAGAGCAAACAAACAATGATGAACAACACAATAAATGAAATTTAAAATTCCCTAGAAGGAATCAAGAGTAGAATAACTGAGAGAGAAAAACGGGTAAGTGACCTGGAAGATAAAATAGTGGAAATAGGGGCTTCCCTGGTGGCGCAGTGGTTGAGAGTCCGCCTGCCGATGCAGGGGACACAGGTTCGTGCCCTGGTCTGGGAAAGTCCCACATGCTGCAGAGCGGCTAGGCCTGTGAGCCATGGCCACTGAGCCTGCACGGCCGGAGCCTGTGCTCTGCAACGGGAGGGGCCACAACAGTGAGAGGCCCGCCTATGGCAAAAAAAAAAAAAAAAATAGTGGAAATAACTACCACAGAGCAGAATAAAGAAAAAAGAATGAAAAGAATTGAGTACAGTCTCAGAGATCTCTGGGACAACATGAAATACAACAAAATTCAAATTATAGGGGTCCCAGGGCTTCCCTGGTGTCGCAGTGGTTGAGAGTCCACCTGCCGATGCAGGGGACACGGGTTCGTGCCCCGGTCCAGGAAGATCCCACATGCCGCGGAGCGGCTGGGCCCATGAGCCATGGCGACCGAGCCTGCACGTCCAGAGCCTGTGCTCTGCAACGGGAGAGGCCAGGATACCACAAAAAAAAAAAAAAAAAAAAAAAAAAAAATTAAAGGGGTCCCAGAAGAAGAAGAGAAATACAAAGGGACTGAGAAAATATTTAAAGAGTTTATAGTTGAAAATTTCCCTAACATGGGAAAGGAAATAGTCAATCAAGTCCAGGAAGTGCAGAGAGTCCCATACAGGATAAATCCAAGGAAAAACATGCCCAGACACACATTAATCAAACTATCAAAAATTAAATACAAAGAAAAAATATTAAAAGCAGCAAGGGAAATTCTACAAAAAATATACAAGGGAATCCCCATAAGGTTAACAGCTGATCTTTCAGCAGAAACTCTGCAAGCCAGAAGGGAGTGGCAGGACATATTTAAAGTGATGAAAGGGAAAAACCTACAACCAAGATTACTCTACCCAGCAAGCTTCTCATTCAGATTTGACAGAGAAATGAAAACCCTTACAGACAACCAAAAGCTAAGAGAATTCAGCACCACCAAACAAGCTTTACAACAAATGCTAAAGGAACTTCTCTAGGCAGGAAACACAAGAGAAGGAAAACACCTACAATAACAAACGTAAAACAGTTAAGAAAATGGTAATAGGAACATACATAAGCGATAACTACCTTAAATGTAATTGGATTAAATGCTCCAACCAAAAGATATAGACTGGCTGAATGGATACAAAAACAAGACCTGTATATATGCTGTCTACAAGAGACCCACTTCAGACTTAGGGACACATACAGACTGAAAGTGAGGGGATTGAAAAAGATATTCCATGCAAATGGAAATTAAAAGAAAGCTGGAGTAGCAATTCTCATATCAGACAAAATAGACTTTAAAATAAAGACTATTACAAGAGACAAAGAAGGAGACTACATAATGATAAAGGGATCAATCCAAGAAGATGTAACAATTATATATATTTATGCACCCAACAGAGGAGCGCCTCAATACATAAGGCAAATGCTAAAAGCCATAAAAGGGGAAATTGACAGTAACACAATAATAGTAGGGGACTTTAACACCCCACTTTCACGAATGGACAGCTCATCCAAACAGAAAATAAATAAGGAAACACAAGCTTTAAACGACACAGTAGACCAGATTGCCTTAATTGATATTTATAGGACATTCCATCCAAAAACAACAAAATACACTTTCTTCTCAACTGCTCATGGAACATTCTCCAGGATAGATCATATCTTAGGTCACAAATCAAACCTTGGTAAATTTAAGAAAATTGAAATTGTATCAAGTATCTTTACCAACCACAACACTATGAAACTAGATATCAATTACAGGAAAGAATCTGGAAAAAATACAAACTCATGGAGGCTAAACAATACACTACTAAATAACCAAGAGATCACTGAAGAAATCAAAGAGGAAATTTAAAAATACCTAGAAACAAACAACAATGAAAACACGATGACCCAAAACCTATGGGATGCAGCAAAAGCAGGTTTAAGTGAGAAGTTTATAGCAATACCATCATACCTCAAGAAACATCTCAAATAAACAACCTAACCTTACACCAAAAACAATTAGAGAAAGAAAACAAAACCCCCCCAAAATTAGCAGAAGGAAAGAAATCATAAAGATCAGATCAGAAATAAATGAAAAAGAAATGAAGGAAACAATAGCAAAGATCAATAAAACTAAAAGCTGGTCCTTTGAGAAGATAAACAAAATTGATAAACCATTAGTCATACTCATCAAGAGAAAAAAGGAGAAGACTCAAATCAACAGAATTAGAAATGAAAAAGGAGAAGTAACAACTGACACTGCAGAAATACCAAGGATCATGAGAGACTACTACAAGCAAATATATGTCAATAAAATGGACAGCCTGGAAGAAATGGACAAATTCTTCGTAAAGTACAACCTTCCAAGACTGAACAATTAAGAAATAGAAAATATAAATACACCAATCACAAGCACTGAAATTGAGACTGTGATTAAAATTCTTCCAACAAAAAAAAGCTCAGGACCAGATAGCTTCACAGGCAAATTCTACCAAACATTTAGAGAAGAGCTAACGCCTACCCTTCTCAAACTCTTCAAAAATATAGCAGAGGGAGGAGCACTCCCAAACTCATTCTATGAGGCCAACATCACCCTGATACCAAAACCAGACAAAGATGTCACAGAGAAAGTAAATTACGGCCAATATCACTGATGAACGTAGATGCAAAAATCCTCAACAAAATACTAGCAAACAGAATCCCACAGCACATTAAAAGGATCATACACCATGATCAAGTGGGGCTTATCCCAGAATGCAATGATTCTTCAGTGTATGCAAATCAATCAATGTGTTAAACCATATTAACAAATTGAAGGAGAAAAACTATATGATCACCTCAATAGATGCAGAAAAACTTTCAACAAAATTCAACACCGATTTATGATAAAAACCCTCCAGAAAGTAGGTATAGAGGGAAGTTACCTCCACATAATAAAGACCATAAATGACATACCCACAGCCAACATCATTCTCAATGGTGAAAAACTGAAACCATATCCTCTAAGATCTGTAACAAGACAAGGTTGTCCACTCTCACCATCATTGTTCAACATAGTTTTGGAAGTTTTAGCCACAGCAATCAGAGAAGAAAAAGAAATAAAAGGAATCCAAATTGGAAAAGAAGTAAAACTGTCACTGTTTGCAGATGACATGATACTATACATAGAGAATCCTAAAGATGCTACCAGAAAACTACCAGAGCGAATCAATGAATTTGGTAAAGTAGCAGGATACCAAATTAATGCACAGAAATCTCTTGCATTCCTATACACTGATGAAAAATCTGAAAGCAAAATTAAGGAAACACTCCCATTTACCATTGCAACAAAAAGAATGAAATACCTAGGAATAAACCTACCTAAGGAGACAAAAGACCTGTATGCAGAAAACTATAAGACACTGATGAAAGAAATTAAAGATGATACCAACAGATGGAGAGATATACCACGTTCTTGGATTGGAAGAATCAACATTGTGAAAATGAGTATACTACCAAAGCAATGTAGAGATTCAATGCAATCCCTATCAAATTACTAATGGTATTTTTCACAGAACTAGAACAAAAAATTTCACAATTTGTATGGAAACACAAAAGACCCCGCATAGCCAAAGCAATCTTGAGAAAGAAAGACGGAGCTGGAGGAATCAGTCTCCTGGACTTCAGACTATACTACAAAGCTACAGTAATCAAGACAATATGGTACTGGCACAAAAACAGAAATATAGATCAATGGAACAGGATAGAAAGCCCATAGATAAACGCATGCACATATGGTCACCTGATTTTTGATAAAGGAGGCAAGAATATACAATAGAGAAAAGACAGCCTCTGCAACAAGTGGTGCTGGGAAAACTGGACAGCTACATGTAAAAGAATGAAATTAGAACATTCCCTAACACCATACACAAAAATAAACTCAAAATGGATTAAAGAACTAAATGTAAGGCCAGACACTATACAACTCTTAGAGGAAAACATAGGCAGAACACTCTATTAAATAAATCACAGCAAGCTCCTTTTTGACCCACCTCCTAGAGAAATTGAAATAGGAACAAAAATAAACATATGGGACCTAATGAAACTTAAAAGCTTTCGCACAGCAAAGGGAAACATAAACAAGACCAAAAGACAACCCTCAGAATGGGAGAAACTATTTGCAAATGAAGCAACTGACAAAGGATTAATCTCCAAAATATACAAGCAGCTCATGTAGCTCAATATCAAAAAAACAAATAACCCAATACAAAAATGGGCAGAAATCGCTTCTCGGCCTTTTGGCTAAGATCAAGTGTAGTATCTGTTCTTATCAGTTTAATATCTGATACGTCCTCTATCCGAGGACAATATATTAAATGGATTTTTGGAATTAGGAGATGGAATAGGAGCTTGCTCCGTCCACTCCACGCATCGACCTGGTATTGCAGTACTTCCAGGAACGGTGCACTCCCCTTCGGGGGAAACTTTTGGTTGTCAAAAAAAGAATGTAATAATTCAAGTGCTTTGCTGTTCAGAATACAAAAATGGGCAGAAAACGTAAATAGACATTTCTCCAAAGAATATATACAGATTGCCAACAAACACATGAAAGGATGCTCAACATCACTAATCATTAGAGAAATGCAAATCAAAACTACAGTGAGGTACCACCTCACACTGGTCAGAATGGCCATCATCAAAAAATCTAGACAATAAATGCTGGAAAGGGTGTGAAGGAAAGGGAACTCTCTTGCACTGTTGGTGGGAATGTAAATTGATACAGCCACTATGGAAAACAGTATAGAGGTTCCTTAAAAAACTAAAAATAGAAGTACCATATGACCCAGCAATCCCACTACTGGGCATATACCCTGAGAAAACCATAATTCAGAAAGAGTCTTGTACCAAAATGTTCATTGCAGCTCTATTTACAATAGTCAGGACATGGAAGCAACCTAAGTGTCCATTGACCGATGAATGGATAAAGAAGATGTGGCACATATATACAATGGAATATTTTTCAGCCATAGAAGGAAACGAAATTGAGGTATTTGTAGTGAGGTGGATGGACCTAGAGTCTGTCATACAGAGTGAAGTAAGTCAGGAAGAGAAAAACAAATACCATATGCTAATGCATATATATGGAATTTAAAAAAAAAAAAAAAGGTTCTGAAGAACCTAAGGGCAGGACAGGAATAAAGATACAGACGTAGAGAATGGACTTGAGGACACAGGGAGGGGGAAGGGTAAGCTGGGACGAAGTGAGAGAGTGGCATGGACATATATACACTACCAAATGTAAAATAGATAGCTATTGGGAAGCAGCTGCATCTCACAGGGAGATCATCTCGGTGCTTTGTGTCCACATAGAGGGGTGGGATAGGGAGGGTTGGAGGGAGACACAAGAGGGAGGAGATATGGGGATATATGTATAGCTGATTCACTTTGTTATACAGCAGAAACTAACACACCATTGTAAAGCAATTATACTCTAATAAAGATGTTTAAAAAAAGAAGAAGAAGAAGAGGAAGAAGAAGGAGAAGAGGAAGAATGAGATAAATATGTGAGGTGATTGTGTGTTTAACTAGATTGGAGGAATCCTTTCACAATGCATATATATATTGAATCACCACAATGTACACTTTAAATATCTTATAATTTTATTTGTCAATTATACCTCAATAAAGCTGAAAAACACTGTTAAAACTAATAAATAATTTCAGTAAAATTGCAGGATACAAAATCATGCGGGTTTCTATACACTGACATTGAACTATCTGAAAAGAAATTTTTTTTAAATTCCATTTATAATAAGCATCAAAAACAATAAAATAGAAATAAATTTAACCAAGGAGGTGAAAGATCTGTATACCAAAAACTATAAAACAATGATGAAAGAAATTGAAGAAGAAACAAATAAATGGAAAGATTTTTTCGTGTTTATGGCACAAAAAAGCCACTAATACTGTTAAAAAGTCCATGCTGCCCCAATCCATCTATAGATTCAACGCAATCTCTCTCAAAATTCCAATAGCATTTTCCTAAAATTTGTGTGGAAAAGACCCTAAATAGCCAAAGCAATCTTGAGGAAAAAAGAACAAAGCTGCAGGCATTACATGTCCTGATTTCAAACTATACTATAAAGCTATAGTAACCAAAGCAGTATGGTCCTGGCATAAAAACAGACACATAGCACAATGAAACAGAATGAAGACCCCAGAAATAAACCCATTCATATACAGTCAACTAATATTTGAAAAAGGAGCCAAGAATATTCAATGGGGGAAAAATAGTTTCTTCAATAAATGATGCTAGGAAAACTGGATATTCACATGCAAAGTAATGAAATTGGACCCCTATCTTATATCACTCACAGAAATTAACTCAAAATAGACTAAAGACCTAAATGTAAGACTGAAACCATAAAATTCCTAGAAGAAAACATAGGGAAAACCTCCTTCACATCAATCTTGGTAATGATTTGTTTGATATGACACCAAAAGCAGAAGCAACAAAAGCAAAAATAAACAAGTGGGACTACACTAAACTAAAAAGTTTCTGCATAGCAAAAAAAACAATCAACAAAATGAAAGGGCAACCTGTGGAATGAAAGAAAATATCACAAACCATATAGTTAAGGGGTTATTATTCAAAATATAGAAGGAACTTACACAACTCAATAGCAAAAACACCAAATAATTTGATTAAAAAGTGTGCAAAGGACCTGCACAGACATTTTTCCAAGGAAGACATAAAGATGGCAATAGAAAGGTGCTAAACATCACTAATCATCAGGAAAATGCAAATCAAAACCACAATGAGATATCACCTCACACATGTCAGAATGGTTAGTATCAAAAGACAAGAGATAACGAGTGCTGGCAAGGATGTGGAGAAAAGGAAAGACTGGAACACTATTGATAGAAATGTAAATTGGTACAATCACTATGGAAAACAGTATAAAGGCTCCTCAAACAATTAAAAATAGAACTACCATATGATACAGCAATCTCACGCCTAAGTATAAACCAAAGGAAATGAAATCACTATCTGAAAGAGATACTGCACTCCATACACGTTGCAGCATTATTCACAATATCCAAGACATGAAAACAACCTAAGTAGCCATCAACAGATGAAGGCATAAAGAAAATGTGGTGTATATAAACAATGGAATATTATTCAGCCATGAGAAAGAAGGAAATCTTACCATTTGCAACAATATAGATGAAACTTGAGGGCATTATGCTAAGTAAACCAAGTCAGAGAAAGACATACCAGTATCACATATATGGAATCTAAAAAAGCCGAACTCATAGAAACAGAGAGTCAGTTGCTGATTGCCAGGGGCTAGAGGGTTGAACAAAAGAGATGTTAGTCAAAGAAACAAACTTCTATTTATAAAATGAATCAGTTATGGAGATTTTATGTACAGCATGATGATTACAGTTGACTATGTTGTATACTTGAAAGCTGCTAAGAGAGTAGAACTTAATTGTTCTCACCACAAAAATTAAAAACATGGTAACTATGTGAGGTGAAGGACATGTTAAGTAACCTTATGGTGGTAATCATTTATATGTATATGTACACCTTACTCACAAAATGTTACATGTCCATTTTATCTCAATAAAGCTAGAAAAAAATAAAAGAAGCCTCAAGAGGAAAAGGGGATGCCATATCTATATTGGGAAAACAATTCATAGAAATTCATTTCTGTCTCACTAGCCAGAGTATTATCACTTCTTGCTTCAAAAGAGCTGCCCAGAACAAAATAGGGACTCTATAAAAGAAAAAGAAAAGGAGAGTTGTTGTAAGTAGATGACCATTTGTTTCTGCAACACTGAGAGTCGAAAGAAGGGAGAAAGTTCTTGGAAATGGTTTCATGGAGGAAGTGAAACAAGAGCTTGATCTGGAAAGGTGGCAGGATCTGGATATCCCAAAGAAGACAGAAGGAGTTTGCTCCAGTGGCATCAACAGCATGACCAGAAGTGGAAGTCAGATTTGAATGATTAGCCTGACATATTCAGAGAACACATTAAGGGAAGAATATGGCTGGGAACAATGAGAGAACAATGAATAGGTGGAGTGAGTTCAAGTGGTGGATATTTTTTTTTTTTTTTTTGCGGTACCCAGGCCTCTCATTGTTGTGGCCTCTCCTGTTGCAGAGCACAGGCTCTGGACACGCAGGCTCAGCGGTCATGGCTCACGGGCCCAGCTGCTCCGCGGCATGTGGGATCTTCCCAGACCGGGGCACGAACCCGTGTCCCCTGCATCGGCAGGTGGACTCTCAACCACTGCGCCACCAGGGAAGCCCAAGTGGTGGATATCTTTGACAGGAAGACTTTGGACTTGACGTGGAGCATATTAAGGATCTACCAAAATTTTGAAGCAAGAGGAAGAATGTGTTTAATAGTTTAAGAAAACTTTTTTTCTTTGTAGAATGTGGTACAGATTAAAGTGGAAAGAGATTGGATCTATTTGCTTATGAAGTCACTGAAAAACATTCAAGTGCTTTCACTGCATCAGTTATGGTTGTTGCCCAACTGAAGGTCTTAGAGTTACCTTAACACAAGTGTTTCCTGACTAATGGTTCACAAACTGGCAATCATCCATGACATGCTCTCTAATCCTCCCAGAAAATGTTCTATTCATTCTGGAGACTTCATTAACAGTCATTATCAAAACAATATTGTCACTATATTTTTCAGCATATAAGACATTCTCTACCTTGGAATTGTGGCAACGGAGCTTTTGAGAAGGAAATATAAGTCGTGATTTTTTTAAAAGCAGGCCATTTTTATTTTGGTCAACATGTTTAAAGTTAAGTGTTGATAGCATCCATGTGTGGAGAAGTGTGTGAAGACTAATTTTTATGCCAGTGTCCTTTCAAACACTGCATTGAAACCCAAGTTTAATGGCCTGCCTGACTCACTCTCCATTCCTCCCCCATCCCTTCACTCTCCATCCCTTGGGCGGGCAACTCATATTTCTACAGCAGGCTGGAACTTAGCCCCACCCCCAGCTTGAGGACCAATCTTCCTTCCTCCTTTTAGAGGGCAAATTCTGGAACTATAATCAAGTAGCTCAATGACTCAGCAACCTAGCATGAAGTCAGCCTTGCTTCTGGATATGGTTAACCTTTGAATCCCTTTCTGGTGATTTGGTCCTCATTGTGTTTTTCCTTATTGAACACCCTGTTGTGATTGCCTGACCTGATGCCCATTCCTCTAGAGCTAAGGTCCTGCCTGGGTCCCATTGATCCTCCTGAAGACCAGTGTCCTAACCCTGAGTCCCAATGCCCTCCCCGCTCTTTGTCAAACCTTCCTGATGCTGCTTCTCCTCTTGTTGACATTTCTAGCTATTGCTAGTTACCAAATCCCCAGCAGCTCAACTGCCAGTCCTTATTTCCTCATATTTCCTATGGTTTAGAGTTGACTGGTCTCCTGTGTCAAGTCAGCTGAACATCTGACTACAACCCTGATTCAGATTAGTCCTTTATTTGTGTAAAGGTTCACATCTCAGAGCCAGTCTTTTTGTCTGTGGAAGGATTTTTCCCTAAAATATTAATACTTTTTTCTTCTTTATGTTTTTCCCTTCCCCAACCATTCCAAGCAAGTAGCCAGGCCCTTAGTATCTCCTTGATGCAGAGAATTTTCCTAAGAAAGCAGAAGCCACTTGAAGAAGATGACTTTTTTTGTCTTTTGGGAAAACTTACTGAAGAGCTTATCTTAAATAACCTAAATGGGTAGAACTGAGAAATGTGTATTCTACAGAAATAAGAGGAATGAGGACCCAGGCCCATGTCAGGGGAGTACTCCTGCGAGTTGGCAAGGCCTCAGAGGTTTGTCTGTATGAAGTACCAAGAAACCTAGGCCCAGGAACCCCCAGTGCCTAAGTTTCCCACCCCCCACGTATGGTACAGATGGGGCACAGCTGCAGAAAATGAAAGGACCATTCCAGTTTCGATTAAGGTGTCTCAATAGTAGCAGCGTGGACTTGTGATGGGAGAAGAAGCAACAAGAATGAGACTGATCATCCCTCCAGCCTACTGTGATATGGGTTCAGAAAGGGATTCAGCTTGGTTTTCAAGTAACCCTAGATAACATAACTATAAATAAGGCACAAACAGTACCTTCAAGGAATTTCAAGATAAACATGGAAAATAAGACAAGGTCATTATATATGTACATATATCTTGGGGTATATATATATATATATATATATATATATATGTATTATATATCATAATATATAATATAACATAACAATATAACATAATATCTGTGCCATCAAAGATATAAAAAAATTTACCTCTGATTGGAAGATTCAGAAACATCCTTCATAGACCTAAAGAGATTGGTAAAATTTGTATAAGCAAAACCTCTCAAGCTAGAAAGAACAAAAAATGTAAAGCATCATTCAGTAGGAAGTCCATTTGGCTGAAACTAACAATGCCTAAAGTGTCAGGGGAGGAGATAAAGTTAGAGATGAAACCAGATATGGTGACACTCTGTTCTGCTGACACAGAGAACAGAATATGCAAAGTGATCAGAAGATCTGTGTTAAACATGGGAGAATAATTCCAGACAGTAGAGCCATCCTGCACTATGTCAAGAATTAGTGGGGATATAAACACAATCTAGTGATCTCTTATCTCACTTATAACAAATGGTAGAACCAATCAACATAAAATAAGATTGGCAACAGCTAAATTATGAGGTCTTCAATCTGACCTGGGAAAGTTAGACTTATTAAAAACAGGAATCAAAAGGAAGTTCAAAAATTACAAATAGAATAAGCTATAATTGGTAGGCTGTAAATGGACAAAAAACTAACCAAGGAATCAAATTTCGCTGCAAAGTTTTCACAAGAAAAAAGCTCTCAGTAAAAATAGTAAAATAAGTTAATAAAATAAGAATGAAAATGGAAATATTAGAAATGTTTAACTGTACTCTATAGAAAATTGATCAAGGAATCAAACTGATTTGGTACAATTCACTCTGGAAAAATAGTTTCTCAACAAAAATATATATTGCCTGTGGAATGATTCTGACGAAATTCTCTACACCAACACCATTGTGTGAGAATGGAAGCACCATAGGGGTAGGGACTTTGTTTTATTCACTGCTGAATCATCAGCACTTAACCCAATAAGGTCTCAGATTTCCATTTCCATTTTATTTCATTCAGCCTACTCAGCAATTATCTATTGAGTACTTACTGGGTTAGAAGTCTTTATTAGGTGTCTTGAATAGACCTATGAACAGGAGAGACATTGTCCTTGACCTCAGAGCTCTTACAGGGTCTCAGGTTCTTACCAGGAAATCTTCCAAGCATGCTTTGCTGTCTAGTGAAGACCACCGGGAATCTGAGTCCATTTTACGTTCCTCTAGGCCTCAACGTATTAAAGCAGAAGCCATCTTCTTTAGCCTCAAGCATCACGACAAGCAATGTGGAGCAACGTCTCACAGATTTTGTCTTTTCCAGATTCTTCTCTCTCTTTTTTTTAGTTGACGTATAGTTGATGTACAACACTATATGTTACAAGTGTACAGTATAGTGATTCACAATTTTTAAAGGTTATACTCCTCTTATAGTTACTATAAAATATTGGTTATATTCCCTGTGTGGTCAATGTATCCTTGTAGCTTATTTATACATAATAGTTTGTACCTCTTAATCTCCTATCCTTATATCGCCCCTCCCCTGCCCTCTGCCCACTGGTAACCACTAGGTTGTTCCCTACATCTGTGAGTCTGTTTCTTTTTTGTTATATTCATTAGTTTGCTGTATTTTTTAGATTCCACATATAAGTGATATCACACAGTAAACTGGCAGCATTTTAATCTCTTTTTTTCCTCTCTATGGAAGTATTTAGGTACGACTGTGTATCAAATTATTCTGACCCCCAACTTAGTAAAAGGTTGAAAAATGACACTCTACCACAAATAAATTACAATTCAGGAGTTAAGTCTAACTCCACTAAGAATGTACATAATTACCTCACACATTCAGAAATTATGATCCCAACTCCTTATAACTTTGTATTTTGTCATTTAAAAGCAATTGGATTATTTTCAGATAATCAACAAGGACCTATATAGCACAGGGAACTCTAATAACCTATATGGGAAAAGAATCTGAAAAAGAATAGATACATGTATACGTATAACTAAATCACTTTGCTGTACACCTGAAACTAACACAACATTTTAAATCAACCATACTCCAATATAAAATTAAAAATTTTAAATACATCATTTTTAAAAGTAAAAAAATTAATTAATGTGGTATATCCACACAACAGAATATTATTCAGCCATACAAAGGAGTAAAGTACTGATACTGGCTAAGACATTGTTCAGATGAACCTTGAAAACCTTATGCAAAGTGAAAGAAGTCACAAGAAAGACCACATATTAGATGATTCCACTTATATGAAATGTCCAGAAGAGGCAAATCCGTACAGACAAATCCATAGAATAGTGGTTGCCTAGGGCTGGGGGCTGGAGGTAATGAAGAGTAACTGCTACCAGGTACATAGTTTCTATTTAGGGGGATGAAAATGCTACAAACTTAGATTATGGTGATAGTAGCGACTCTATAAGTAAATTAAATCCACTGAATTGTATACTTAAACAGTAAATTTTATGGACTGTAAATTATATATCAATAAAGTGGTTTTTAAAAAAATCACACACACGAAAAAGAGCAATTGGATTATTGTCATAATTAAAATCAAGGTAATCCTTGTTTCATCTCCTTGTATATTTATCAAAAGTGTCCTTTCCTCCATATCTACCAAAATACAGTTTCTGAATTGAGAAATGATTTAAAAAAAAAACAAAAAACTTTCCCTTCAAACTTTGGGGCAGTTACAAAAAGAAACCTATCCTGTGGCCATTGCTGACAAGTGCTTAACTACATGATTGTCTCACAAAAGAGAAAATGTCATTGGATGTGAGTTGCTCTTCGAACCCAAAGTAAAAACAGATTTAAGTTCTACTAAAAATACTCCCCAAGCATGTTTGCAAAGAGAAAAGTCCTCCTCTGTGTGAACATATTGAGCATATTTGGATTTCCCAAGCCAGGACTGTAAAGGATTTTGGTGGTGGAGAAAGCAAAGGAGGTTAGGACACCAGCTTTGTCTTCCTTCCTACTATGGACTACCATTCTCTTCCTCACTCTCTACCAGCCTGTTGCCCCCATTTCCACCATCGCCCACTCTTTCCTAAATCCCAGCTCACCCGTTCAACACACATTCATGGAGCACCTATATCACTAAGGATGTTTGAATTGAAGGCAAAACACACACATTCCTCTTCTGAGCCCCTTGGTCAAGGGCATCTTGGCATTATGTGTGGGAGAGAATGAGGAGATAGAGACGTGCTGCAGAGTTCTGGGGAGGACCTGTGAGACAGCCTCGAACCTCTGAGTCTGCCCATCGTGTGCATTAGGGTAGTATGTAAAGGTCCGCAGGAACAGCAAAGCAATTTAACAAACCATCCCTTCTCCGTTCTCCTTAATAAGTTCCCACATCACAGTGCTTGAAAGACCAGAATATGCCCTTTATTAATCTTATTACCAAGACTCAGGTCCTTCAGAGCAAGACCTAAATCCCACCCCAGTTCTGACACAATAGAATTCTCAGAAGCAAAAATTTCACAGGGAGAGAGCAATAAATCAAGACCGAGCTCCTCCCGGATTCTTCTCCAGCAAATGTATTTTCCAGGCAAATAGGAACAAGCGGCAAAAAACAAGCAGCTCAGGTTTCCCTATGATGCGATTACTACCTTGGGGGAGGGGGAGGAGGGTGGATGGAGAGAAAATCTGACCCTACCTTGGATTTATAAAAAAAAAAAAAAAAAAAAAAAAGCTGGCATTTTGGCAGTCCATCTACAAGTGCTTTCAGAATGCCAAGTGCACGGTAGAACGCAGCCAGAAACAGAGACCTCCGGTGCCTTGTGATAAGCCACTGTTTCACTCGCTCCGCTTTTCAGTAGTGTCAGGTGAACGGAGCCTTGCACTGCAACCTTAGACCGAGGAGAACAGTGGCTGCAAGGCAACCAAACACCCAGCTCCACCGCGGTGCCGAAGTGCTAAGCTCGGGAGTGGGGGGCGGGGGGGAGGCCCCGCTTTCTTTTCTTTAAAGAAAGGGCTTGCTACCTTGCCCTTGTTCTTAACCTTTCCTTTTCTGCTGTGTACTCCAGGCAGGTTTATCAGTCAGTGGACCAAGTTGGACCAGCTCACACCACACCTTTGCCTGGGCAACTGCACCCTCAGGGGTCTCCAAGGGTGAAGAGCTTGACTTCTACCTCATCTGTCTTCCCTTTATACTTCGCAGAGTGTCAGGAGTACCAGCTTGAGAGTCCGACAAACTGGACTTGGACTTCGGCTGGATGTTCTTGGGCACCATACTTCACCTCTCTGAATTTCAGTCTCTTCACCGGTAAAATGAGGATTATTATACTTGCCCTCCAGTGACAAGGGTTTGGGATTAATAATACACAAAATACTTGCAGTCTGGTCTAGCACACGCAAATTGAACAGCAGGTATTGAATGCAAGTATGCACGAAACAGGTGTGAAAAAACATGGATTTTGTTTTACCTGGAAGGTACCTTAAATGCCCCTTTGTTCATTTGTTCCTCCCACTCACCTGTCAGGATTTAACACAAACCTCTCTGCCTCTAGAAAAATCCTGCCCAACTTCATAGAGTTCAGTGCTTTTTGCTCCATGTTTCCAAAGCAAATTGTTTGAGCGTATACACAGCAGCAATTCCTGCACTGTTGAATGTGGTCATTTCCTTGTCTGTCAGCCCCGTCCTGCCATACCCTGAACACTTGGAAGGCAAAGAGGAGATTGTTCAGTGTAAGGGTTACAAGCACAGCCTCTGGGGTCAAACTGCCTGAGACTAAGCCCCATTTTCTTTTTGCCAGTTAACTGTATGCCTCAGCATTCTCCCTGAGTGACAATAATAGCACTTACCTCCCAAGGTTCTTAAAAGAGTGCCCAGCATCATAGAAGTGTTAGCTTTTATTACTATTCTCCTCTGGGTCTCCGGAGCCTGGGAGACAGCTGGTACTTGGTGTATGGGGGCTGGAGGAACCACTGCAAATTACAAAGAGAGAGATCCATGCATTTCATTCAGGGTCAACACATCATACAGTGGTTCAAGAATGCCTAAATTGGTACCCAAAAGAATTGGAAACAGGATTTTGAAGAGAGATTTGCTTACTCATGTTCACCGCAGCACAATCCACAAACCCAAATTTGGATCCACCATCCAAAATGAAATGTCCATCGACGAATGAACGGATAAAGAAAATGTGGTATGTGTGTGTGTGTATATATATACATATACATATATATATATATATATATATGAAATATTATTCAGCCTTAAAAAAGAAGGAAATCCTGTCCAACGTTATGACATGGATGAAAATTGAAAACATTATGCTAAGTGAAATAAGCCAGTCGCAAAAGGACAAATATTGTAGGATTCCACTTATATGAGGTAACTAACATAATCAAACTCAGGGAAACAGAAAGTAGAATGCAGGGGAGGGGGAAATGGGGAGCTGCTGTTCAATGGGTCTAAAGATTCAGTGATGCAAGGTGAAAAAATTCTAGAGAGCTGCTGTACAACACTGTGTATATAGTTAACAGTACTGTACTGTACACTTAAAAATTAGAGGGTGGGCTTCCCTGGTGGCGCAGTGGTTGGGAGTCCGCCTGCCGATGCAGGGGACACGAGTTCGTGCCCTGGTCCGGGAGGATCCCACATGCCGCAGAGCGGCTGGACCGGTGGGCCATGGCCGCTGAGTCAGCGCGTCCGGAGCTTGTGCTCCGCAACGGGAGAGGCCACAACAGTGAGAGGCCCGCGTACCGCAAAAAAAAAAAAAAAAAAAAAAAATTAGAGGGTAATTTTTTTATGTTCTGTGTTTTTTACCACGATTTTTAAAATGCAGATTTAAAGCCAAAAAAAGAAGAAGAAATAAATTGGATGTGTCGGGTTCAGCATCACAAGCCTATTTCTGCCCAGCGCATCTCTGAGGTAAGTGCTGGTGTTCACGGGGCAGTCAAACCTGACCCTGAGACATGGTTCCCTCTTTACGACAAGTACACGTCTCCATGTTCGCACAAAGGTGTTTATCTTTGCTGAGCACCACTAACATCATTTGAGAGTCCTGAGCCCTTCAAGTGGCAAAACTGTACAGGTTGAAGGATGCCTGAAGTGTTAATGCTTTGGTCATGTTATTTCTGCCATATATCAAAACTTAACTTAATGATAACATGTTTCTTTAGGCAGATGAAATCTCAAGCTATATATCTGGTGATAAAGAAAAAAAAATCTGAAACCAAAAGCAACTAGACACATGATAAATGCATTTAGAATTAACCCTGGCTTATTCTTTGGTTTAAAAATGTACTTTTTACTTATAAACTGTGCAGGAACAACAAAAAAAAAAGTGTTAGTGTTTTACTTTCTCTCTAGCCAAATAGTTTGCTTTCCAAACAAGTCTTCTGCTAGATAGCCTGCTTTGTTTTTCTTCATAGCACTTATCTCCACCAGCATTATATAATATAGTCATTAGGTTATTGGTCTATCGTCTCCTAGTAAAATACAATTTCATGAGAGCATAAACTTGGTTTTATTCACTACTATATTCCCAGCTTCTGGAAGAGTTCCTATCACACAGCAGATATTCAATAAATATTTGTTGAGTGAATGAATGAATTAATAAGTTCCTTGTTAAGGGAGGGACAAGAAGAAAGTAGATTGTCCTTAGCTTAGCCACCAAAGTTAAGGTGCTTAAGTTGAACAGGAAATTGTCCTTGGAAGGATAGAATCACTTCATCTCATTGCATTTTATTGTTTTACCCCCTCTAGTGAGGGGATGCAGACCTCAGTTCCACTCTGCAACACAGGAAATATTAATTTAGTTATGATTCTTTAACTAGATATGTCCAGGACACACTAAACTTTATAGACTTTTGTCAGCTAGATAATTCCAGAAATTGAACTTAGTGACAAGAATTCGTTAGACATAAGAGATGGAAAAGAGCAAATCCCTCAGGTAGGGCCAAGAAGACAGATATAATTATATTCTGAGCCATTTCAATAAACTCTCGGATAACATCACTTGAAAATGGGTTCAGAAGCGAAGAAAGGGAGATGTCTGAAACACACAGTATTACCCACGTATTCGTTTAATCAGCCTTCAAAGACTGAGTCCTCACGCGGAGTTAAAAGTCTTCCTCTACTTCTTTTTCAAAGCCAACCAAATTCTCTACCAAAAACATCTGCTAGATTTGTAAGGCTTAGAATCCTGGCATTGCAGAGTCTCTCTTTAAGTATCCTGAGGCCCTCTTTTCATGCCACTTAAGAGGATGAACCACCTTTTCCCTATTCTGACCTGCGGGGAGACCCTGTGTCTACAACCGTCCAAGGGGTCCTGTTTATTCTGAACCTCAGTTCCTTTGAGCCAACATTTCCATCTGTAGCATCTAATGCCATCCCTCCTATGACCCCACAGAAGATTATTTTTACATGCTTCATTTAGGTTTTCTCATGAAATACTAGATCAGAGTCCTTTCCAGAATGATAACTGGAGAGATTATCAAAGCTTCGGAGAAAGAAGATACCAATGGCATTTTTTCTCTTTTTCTTTGAAACAATCCCATGGAGGAGGCTTGGGAGAACTTCAGTTGGGCTTATGAACCTCTTCCATCATCAAACGGCAGCCCAAACTGTCAGTAGCTGACTTTTCACAGCAGTTTGAAAACCAGAAACCAGAATAACTGCCAATAAGAAGCTACTGACAGCAAGATTTTTCCCTGTTGTGTAACCCAGTCTCCCTTCCACCTTCCCTCCCAGAGATCATTCCGTGGGGAGGGATCATTTCCCTTCTCCTGCCCCTAGCAAGTGCCCCATGAATGCATCTGCAGTTTATAAGGCTCCTCAGTCAGATTGGATATGGCAGGAAAAGACTTTGGAGGGATCAGAGCAGGAGATGAGATCTGAGACTTGGGTTCTGTGCCAACCTCACTCCTTACCAGGGTGGCTCAAGGAGAGCTCAGAGTCCCAGGACTATCTCAAAGAGTAAACACATATATACAAGTAAAACCCAGATTAAAGCAACATCAGTTGCAGTATTCAAAGAGGAAAATGAGTCAAGAAAGGCCAGCAGGAAGCTGCCAGCAGATGTGAGTGAAAAAAGGAAAAATATTTTGTCTCAGGGGTAGCAGTGGACAGACCCATTGAAGAGCGGTTTATACATGACTTTAATGTTAATGATAATGATGATAGAATAACAACAGCTACCATTTATTAAGCACCTGTGATGCCCCACTGTGGAAAGTTCTTTCCATACATTAACTGGTTCAGGCACAATGTAATGTGTGCAACTGCCTTTAATTCCATCTCTCAGATGCGGGTCCCAAGGCTTAGAGAAATTAATAACTTGAGTATGATCATTCAGTTGTAGAGAAGAGTTAGGATTTCAGCACAGGTCCATCTGACTCCCACGCAGCTCTCCTAGCCCCTTAGCAGGGCTGCTGTCCTGAGAGCTTTGGAATGAACTCTAGTTGGAGTATTCAAGTTCTGACTCATGCCCTCTTCTACCAGCTCCCTGACAATCCAGCATGCGTGCGGAAAAGGAGGGTGAACCAGGGAAGCGATTCCTGCTTTGTTCCTCTTCTAGGGACTGCTCTCTGCTTGGATTCCTAGAGATGGTGTAGATTGACCCCGAGATGGAATGACAGGGAGCAACAAGAAGTCCACAGGGGGTCATTTTGCCATGCCACACCCCTGCACAATATATCTGCCCCAAGACTCCTGGGCCCGTGGGGTGCCCACCTGGACTTGGTCTTGGTTGCCTCTATTTTCCTGTCTGAAAGCTCAATTTGTTGGTTATTCTTCTGTTTCTAATAACACTTTAGCTCAGCTCAGCTTTTGCTGACTCTTCACACTCCTTCCCATGAACATTGTTTCCCTCCGCTGCCAACATGGAGAGCAGTGGAACGGGAATGCCAAGGGGAAGCCAGGGAGCCCCAGGGCAAATCTTCCTTGGCAGCCGGCTTTTTGATATGGCAAGGACAGGCCAGGGTTCCAAAGAACACAAATATTCCCATTTTTCTTTTTGGCAGAATCAATGGATAAGTGCTTTAACAAAGACGGGAATATGATGGAGGGAGGCTGGAAAGAAAGGGGTAAAGAGAAGAGACTTTTGACTAGATAAGAGGCCTGCATTGGAGCTCATCTTCTAGGCTGCAAAGATGACGTCTCCTTTACACTCACTCAGAAAAGAGTCTTATCTCCTATGTTCTCGGCAATTGTCAGAGCTCCACACATTTTGGTTTTCTGTGGTGGGAACAAAAACATTTTCTTCCCCAAAGCTAACTATCATAATAATGATGATGCTAGCTATCCTGTGCTAAACAGGATAAACATTGTGCTAAACATTTTACGAGATGATGATGATGATTAATGATAATGAAGACTCACAACTTCATAGTTAATCACATAACAGGCAATGTTCTAACTGATTTATATACATATTAACACATATACTAAGACATGAGTTAACATATTAATTCTTACAGCAAAAATTCGAGATAGATACTATTATTTTCCCAGTTTACAGATGAGGAAACTGAAGAACAGAGTGTGACTTGCTCAAGGTCATGACCCTGAAAGGTAGGTATTTATTCCCCAGGAAACCAAGGTTCAGAGGCGTTTAATAACCTGCTCAAGGTCGCATACAGTGAGATAATGGTGAAACTGAGTTTCAAACCAAATCTTCTAGACTCCAAAGCATATGCTATTAGCCACCACGCTTGATTAACTCTCTAATTCTCTCTATAGATATATGTAAAGACACACATATATACATACATGTGTATATATGTAAAACACATACACATCCACACAACCTAGCAAACCAGAGGCTTGATGGGGTCAAATAGCCATCTTGTGTTTCTCTCCAAGAATTTGGGACTGTTAGGCTCTAAAACAGTGTTTCTTAGTGCCTCTAAAAATGTCACATCTTGCTATACACACAAAAGGACTATATTTGGAAGTGACTTGAGATACATGGAGAAGGCCACTGGAGGCCCTTTCAGGCCTTGTCCTGCCACCTGTGAGCTGAAAGGATCAGTATTTTGGAACACTGAAATCCACCCTGTTTAGGAAGTTCTGCCTTAGAGAAACATTCCAGGCATGTAAGCAGGAAGCGAACTGAGAACCTACTCCATCTCACCTCTTCCGTTTCCCTGGTTCTGCACATGCTCTGAATTTGTTTCTCCAGGAATAAAAATAAATGTGCTGAATAAAGTCAATTTCACCACTAAAAACAAATAAATAGGCCCCACCACCTGAAAAATCCCAGTTAAAACTTTCCTTTTTCTTTCTTCTTCCTCCAGGAAAACAGAACAATAGTAGTTTAAATGGAAGCATCAGGAAGCCCAGAGCAAACTGTGAACACCATTTACCCAGAAGACTGCTGAGCTGCAGATTTCCCTTTTTCCCCTGAATGAACAGCAGGCACTGTCTTTACTGTCTTGCAATTCCCATCATCAAAACCTGACGGCTGGATGAGCAGCACAGGTGTGTGAGTGTGCTGGGTCCCTTCTGAGCCAAAGTGCTGTGAGCTGCACCAGTTGGGGCTTTTATTTTTTTTTCTGCCAGAACAGAATAAACATTGGTACCCATATCATTGGGGCAGGAATGCCGTGGCAGAAGGACACACTGTGTGACTGGCAGCCAGTCCTCTCTGGCTTTCAGTTTTATGTTTCTCAAATTCTAATTGATTTGCAACCTCACCAGGAGTTCTACTGCATTTCTCTGTTACATAAAGCTGGATGGCCCTAGGGCACATGGGCTGTGGAGTTCTCTGGAGCTCAGGCTTGGAGTGAGTGAGTCCATTCCCAAAGCTGACTCCATGCATGAGACAGAGAGAAGAGAGGAAGATAACGCTGAGCCTTTGCTTCTTTGCATTTTCCCCCTGGAAGCCACACAGTGATAGATGCTGGGTAAACCCTTTTGCTTCCAATGCCAGATGCAATGTACATGTGTTGTCAAACTAGGATTAGTTTGTTATTTCTCCTTTAAGTAGGTTAAGCTTTTTTAAGCAGGGGTAATTAAGATTATGACTAGACAACGAATGAAGAAATCACAGGGCTTAATGAGGGTATAGTAGTTACCCTCAAATGAAAAGGATAACAAGCTTGCTTTTATTGGTAGGAGAAAAGAATTTTTTTAAAAAAGGAGGGCTTCCCTGGTGGTGCCGTGGTTAAGAATCCACCTGCCAATGCAGGGGACATGGGTTCGAGCCCTGGTCCAGGAAGATCTCACATGCTGTGGAGCAACTAAGCCCGTGCGCCACAACTACTGAGCCTGCTCTCTAGAGCCTGCATGCCACAACTACTGAAGCCCACGTGCCTAGAGCCTGTGCTCCACAACAAGAAAAGCCACCGCAATGAGAAGCCCACGCATCGCAACGAAGAGTAGCCCCCGCTCGCTGCAACTAGAGAAAGCTCACGTGCAGCAACGAAGACCCAACACAGCCAAAAATAATAAAAAATAAATTTAAAAATTTAAAAAAGGAAAGATGGCAATAAAAGATGCACAGATACACAGCTCCATCCGCAATCCTCTAGTAGAATTGGGAGCAGATCTGACCACTAAGGTAACTGGTCTGTCCCTTTTGGAATTCATTTTTAAGAACAGTTTCCTCCCCCACTTCTCCCACTACTTGTTGGCTTCTTCAATTATCTGTGGTTACTAATTTCAAAATACTTTCAAAGATAAAGGTCGTGATGTTGGCACAAATACTTCTGATCACAGGTTCTGGATATCTGCTCAAAGACCTCGGTGGAAAACAGAAAGGCATAAAGGAAGAAAGAGAAGCAGTCAGAAAGGGGGTGCAAACTCTTTCTCTCAGTTGACTCTATCCATTAACTGTTTCTCCAATCTGTCCTTCACTCCCAGCACTCCTTGCAGCGCTGTCCACAACTCTCACTGTCTCGCTTCTGAAGAAATGCAAGAGACTCCTGATCTCTTTGCTTCTAATTGCTCGTCCCTCCAATCCATCCTCCACGCAACAGCCAGATTGATGGCTCTAAAAGGCCAGCTTTGGGATTCCCTGGTGGCGCAGTGGTTGAGAGTCCGCCTGCCGATGCAGGGGACACGGGTTCGTGCCCCGGTCCGGGAAGATCCCACATGCCGCGGAGTGGCTGGGCCCATGAGCCACGGCCGCTGAGCCTGCGCGTCCGGAGCCTGTGCTCCACAACGGGAGAGGCCACAACATGAGAGGCCCGCGTACCGCCAAAAAAATAAATAAATAAAAAGAAAAGGCCAGCTTGTTCATGCCACTCCCCTGTTTAAATTTCTTTCTGGGGCACAGAAATTCCACCTTGAGGAGCATCTCCTGTAAGTAATACTTGCATGTTTTCAAAGACAAGAATATTCAAATCAGCATTGTGTATTGACTGGCAACATATTTAATATCTATCATTAGTGGACGGGTTAAATAAACCATGGTTCAACCACATAATTGTAAAACACGGAGCTGTGGAAAAGAATGAGATAGATCTAAATGTGCCAAATACGGAACAATCTCAAGATACAAAGCAAGGTCTGTATGGTATGCTCCTGTGTGTGCAAAAAAGGGTGAAGAAAGGAGACGTTTATACATAAACGATTTCCACAAAGATACACAAGAAGTGGTTGCTTCCCAGGAGGGAGGCTGTGGAAATGAAGATCTAGGGTGCCAAAGATTCTTTTTATTATGCACTCTTTGTAGATTTTAAAATCACATGTAGATATCACATTTGTAATTAGAAACACTAATTTAAAAAGCAAAAACAAAACCCTCCATGTAGTAAAAGCACTTCATCAGCATCTAACAAAGGCACTTCATCGCCTGGCCCCAGCCTACCTTTGAGTCCTCCTCTGCTGACTCAGGTCACGCCACACCATTTGCCACTGCCTGACCCGCTCCTGCTACCCAAGAGTATTGCAAACATATGCACGCAGCTGGGTCTCCTCATTTTCATATGGAAGATAATAGCAGTGCCCATTACATAGAGGTTTTTGAGAATTAAATGAGATAAAACACAAGTGCTCATAACAGTATCTAGCAAGTAATAAGTTTTCCATAAATGTTAGTTGCTATTATTTTATCCTAAAGCAGTCCTTCTCTTTAGAAAGGCTTTTGCTCCATTCTATGCCTGGTGAAAGGTTACTTATACTCTACAGTCTAGCTCAAATGTCGTCCTCTCCACATTCTTCATAGCCTCCAAACTCTGAGCACTTTGTTCATACCATTTGTGTAGTGCTTTTCATATTCTATCGTAATTAATAACATACAGGTCTGCTCTTATCCGTATCTGTCCATATCCATATTATGGGGTAAATAGAGCAAGGACTGTGACTGTGATATATATAACTTTATAGAGTCTAATATAAGTTTTCAATAATTATTTAGAGAAATCGTGTAATGAAAGCAGTACAAAAATCCCCAGAAGATGCAGCATGTATATATCACAGCAATCAAAATCCTCTCGCAGTGTGTCAGCTAATGGTTTCCCCACTGTGTGACACTTGAGGAACCTTCTGGGAAATAAGGATTAGCATTAGTGCCAAGATTCCCCCCAAGGTGATCTAAGCACTTCACACCATTTTGGTTGTCAGGCCTCACTGTTCACAGCTCATCCTTCTTGCCAGAACACTGGGCCAGCTTTTTGTACTTAGCAATATAGATTGTGAGCTAACGCTTGGCTGATGTCTAATTTAAAAGATTGACTGTGCATTAAAAGCCCTACAAGACCAAAACAAAAAACAAAATGGCTTGAATAAATCATTCCAAGATCAATCTCTTCTCTGATTATCATTTTGGATTTGAGTCTCTAAAATTAACACATTTAATAATATTCTCTGTCCTCCATGCTCATGTGGAAAATAATATATTATTCAGAGACATAAAACACAAGTCCAGAGTTAAAATATCTGAGTGGGGGGAAAGGTTTTTCTAGACCGATATACCTCCGTGGATAATGTATTATCAGAATCACCTGGAGGTACTTAAGACTCAGGTTCTCAAGCTCACCCACGGCTTACTAAATGAGAATCCCTAGCAATGAGGACCCTGGAATCTGCTTTTTCATACAGGATGCACTGGTGGTTCTTGTGTATGAAAACATGAGAGCCACTGATTTATGTTAACATTCAGGAAATTCAGCTTGAATAAGAAAGTACAGCAAATGTGAAGATCTCATGAAATGTCAAGCTTCACCAAATCACCAAATCCCTACTGTGTGCTGCTGCCCTCTTTTGTACTCTCTAGGCAGTGATATTTTTGGTTTGGCTAGGCACCTTGCACAATGTCATGCGTGCAAAGATGCCAAGGATATTGCAAGCTTTGGACAACTGTGGAGAACCGAAATGTGGTTAGCTAGTGATTGATTCACTTTCCCTTAGGCTGTACATTGAGTTTCCCAGTTCTAATTAGAGCTACACTTTCCTGTGCATCACAGGCCTCATTAGGAATAATGGTCATGGGAAGGAAAAGAAAGCAACATAGTTTGTCTTGGGGGTCAAGTCATACGGAGGATTGGATCAAAATTGTACTTTACCCTTCATACCCGTTTGTTTTGCGTTTTTAAATGCCTGTCTTTTGAGTAGATCCAGTTGCCTTTGCAGTTCTTTTCACAGCACTGTAAGCGCATGGCATAAAGGTGAAAATCAAGAGCCACACACTCTACTCTTCCTCTTTACCCACAATAGACAAGTCAGCTCAGTATGATTTGGGAGTCATTGTGCCTTATAAATGAATCTATATATTAACAGATTTACTGCAAAATTATAGTCTCTAGTGGAAAGAGCGTTTGTTTTCAAGTCAGGATCTATGTTTAAGACCCAATTCATCTTTTCTTAGGTGTACAACCTTAATGAAGCATTTCACTTCTCCTTTCTGAACCACGGTTTTATTTGCAAGAGGAGAATAAGAATTCCTACTTTCAGGTTGTTGTCATAAGGATAAAAGAAATAATATTGAAAAAGTGTTAGAATATTGTCTTGGGATTTAATAACATGTCATTAATTCAATCATCAAATAATGAAGCATCTATGATTTCCTACTATGTGGTATCAATAACTGTGTTGCTCTGGAAAATACTAAGAGAAGTACAGTTATCCTTAAGCTACTATGGTGTTTACAGACAAGATAAAAATTGAAACACACAAACTATAACAATACTGTATAGACGTTATTTAAGTAATGATACAAAATACATCATTAGGCAGTATGTGATCAAGGGCTAGAGTAAGCGTTTAATTTAAAAAATGCAACAAATAAAAGAAGTGAAAAAATAATTTAGTGGCCAGAAAAGCAATTTGCTAAGGTCACCTTGAAAATTCCTGAGGCACTTGTGAAAGTATATTCACTCAAAAAATATTTCCTGATTGTCTACTACAAGCAGGCACTATACTAGGCTCTGGGAAACAGTGCTAAACAAGACAGAAAAGATTCCTGTCGCCATGGAGCCTGTATTTTAATGGCAGGAGAAAGACAAAGAGAATAAATTTATGTTCACAACTAATGTAATTCCAGGCAGTGAGTGATAAATTCTAGGGTAAGGCATTAGAGTAGGACTAGTTGGTGGTTATTTTAGAAATAGAGAGTCAAGGAATACCTCTCTCTCGAGGGAATGTTTGAACAGAGACCTAAATGAAGTAAGAGAGTGAGCCAGGGAAAGGTCAGAGGGAAGGCAAAGGAGCAGCAAGTACAAAAGCAGGAATGAGCTTGGAGTGCAAGATCCTGCAGGAAGAGCAGTGTGGCTGGAATGAGGAGCAGAGCAGGAGACTCAGTAAGGGGTTAAAGTGGAAGCCAGACCCCACAGAATGTCTCAGCCATCAAAAGGGAGAATTTTACTCTAAATTGTGATGTGAGCCCATTACAGGATTTTGAGCAAAGGAGTGGCATAATTTACTTATTTTCTCTAAGATAATCATGTATGGAGAACAGACTCTGAAAGGAGAGAATAAATATGAGATCAGTTAGTATATTAATACAGTGGTCTAGGAAAGATGACAGTGGCTTAAGCTCTAGATGAGAAATGAAACTAAAAAGATAGTCATTAAAAGATGACATTAGGGTTTCCCTGGTGGTGCAGTGGTTGAGAGTCCACCTGCTGATGCAGGGGACACGGGTTCGTGCCCCGTTCCGGGAGGATCCCACATGCCACAGAGCGGCTGGGCCCATGAGCCATGGCTGCTGAGCCTGCGCGTCTGGAGCCTGTGCTCCGCAACGGGAGAGGCCACAGCAGTGAGAGGCCCGCATACGGCAAAAAAAAAAAAAAAAAAAAAAAAGAAGACATTAAAGAGACTATCAAAAGGAGAAATGATGAAAAATATAACAGGCTGGTGGACAATATAGGAAAAGTAAAGAGGATAAAGAAGAAATGAATTAGAGCTGGGGTGAGAAATAGGGAGTTCAGAAAGAGTTATTATTTGGGTAACAGAATGTAAAGACCTAGAATCTGGAGCCCACACACTTGAATTTGAATGCCAAGTCCACCACTCACTACCCATATGCTTTTGGAAATGTTACTTAACATCTCTAAGCCAGTTTTCTCATTCGTAAAATAAGAATAATAACATCTACATCATAGAGTTCTGAGAGTCAAATGAGAAAACATACCAATTTCCCGACACATGTAGGTCCTCCAAAAAATGTTTTTACCCTTATACCCGCCCCATTAAATTTAACCTTTATTCATCTCCTTTTAATAACAAGAAAACTCTAAATGCCATTATTTAGAAACCAAGTTTCTTTATGGAAACTTTGCTGAGGTGAATCCACAATTATAGTTTATTTTAATTACTGTATTCTCCAATAATTCAAGGAGAGTTCTAAAAACTGGCCTAGCTTTATGGAAATTCAGGAGAAGATTTCTAGGCAAACTGTGTGGCATGGTCAGATCACTTTAAGGGAATCTCTGTACCAAGCCCTGTTTACCAGATGGGGCTCAGTCTTGGGTCCACTGAAACTGTGAACTGTTAGCAGAAACGCTGTGGGGAGATTTTGACTGTCTGGGACACTGTATAAGGGGAGGCGAGCTTTAAGGTAATCAAAGCATAAACTCCATAGGGCTTTATGGATTAAGGTCACAGCCCCTCAATGAATACGTAATGCCCTAAAGATGATTCCCATTTGCTCATCCAAAAGGGAAAATGGACCAGCAGAAGGGAGGTGGCTTTTATTTCCATTGTGCTGTACTAAGAAACTCCAGGGCTTACTGCAATTTCCTATCAGGGCCTCTCCCTTTAAGTACAGCCTCCTATCCCTGTAGCATGTAGGAAAATTGAAGTTTTCTAAATATTAGGACGAACTCCATTAAAGAGTTGAAGATGAGATGTTGAGTCAGAGCTCCCGCGTATAAGATATAGCTCAAGGCTTGGTCTTTCATACTGTTAGAAGTACTTTATTAGATAATGGACACAGGGCCAAACTAAAACAAAAAATACCGTTGGTACAATATTGGTGTAATATGCAAAAAAGAACTTGGGGTTGGAGAAGGGGAGGTAAAAGCACATAAGAAGATTAAATCTCACAAGTTAGGAAATGAAGCAGGCAAGTACTTTAAATCAATCAACAGTTTTTTCATATTCCCCAAAAGACACCAAGGCTCAGTTGAAAATAGTGGCCATTGAATTAATTTAGACACACCACATAAAACATTATCTATCAGTCCCTTAATTGCTCTGTGATGTTGAGTAAAGCTATTTCTTCTGATTTAGAGTCCCAACTAAAAAGTCCTGTGGTCCAAACAAACGGGAGAATTTTGATAACCGATGCGTTGGTCCCTTAGAGCCGATGATGTCAGATATTACCAATGACCATACTTTCTATAGTACAAGTGATAAATTGAATCATGGCAAGAAAAAAAAATTCCCCCTGGCTCGTAGGTATTTTGATTTGAAAATCAAATCATCTTCCTGATTTCTATGAAGATTTTAATCAAACTACAGAAAATACAAAAGATCGTTGATATTTTGTTCAAACAGAAGTGGACTTTGCTTATCTATCTGTATATTCAGCAGATGTACTATACAAATATAAATTTTGGAAAATTCCAATCTAGAAACTTCTTATCAAAGAAAATAGAAAGGTCTTACCTGCTATGTTCTACACACCTGTACACAGCAGTATTGGGGAAAAAAAAGGAGTGTGATTTTCTTGCCCGTAATATTGAGGCTTTCATAGTGAAAACATTGGTCACTTTTCAATTTCCTTAAAATGCACAGAAGCACTTAATAAGATTGACTTTATAGAAATGGAAAGAGATTGTGTCCTTAGACATGTGCCCACAAGATGGGTATCATTGCTACTAGCCATAGAAAAGATGCTAAAATGTTAGCTTACTGTAAAATCATATTTTCAAACTGTGAGACAAGAAGAATGTCCTTCTCTAATATGAAAATGCATCCAGAGGGAGAATGGATAAAAGATTACAGTAAAACAGAATTGTATATGCTGTTTCTCTGAAATTGTTCAATGATCTTTGAAGAGGTCATAAGGAAACTGGAAAAGGATGGACTGGGTGCACATGAATCATTCAATGTTATGTGTGGGCTTCAACAAAACTCATACAGTGAAAAACAAAATGACTCTTTTTTTTTTTGGAGAAATAAGACTGCTTTAAAACTCAGAAAATGGTAGCCAAGTTAAATAGGACTTTCTCATTTCTTTACTAAAACTACCTTATTTGGAATCCAACTTCAAGTTCACAAGTTCAAATTACCTCTATGCCTTAAATGCTGAAAAGGACATTTAACTTATGATGACATCCTATGTGCTTGATTGTTTAAAAATGATGAACAATTAAAAAAACAAAACAAACCCCCAAAAAAGTTTAAAAAAATGAAAAAAAATGGTGAACAATTTAGTTATGGATAACCTACCTGATTGACTTCTACATGCAAAGGATCTGATTGATAAGCAGCTGGTCTACCAAAACAAGTGTATAGATACAACATGAATGGACATTTTGGGAGAGCCAGAAATTAATTCTTAAAAGTCTAAAAACCTGCTGTTACTACAGAGTAAAATCCCAAGTATTCAATGCCCAACTTGTTGAGAAGATATTGGGATCAATGTCGTCACATTGGATTGACATCAGAAATCCGTGGGCTTATAGCTATAATATTTAATATCTTTGAATGGTAATTAGACTTATCATGGTGATCATTTTGAAATGTATAGAAATATTGAATCACTATGGTGTGTAACATCCTCTAATAGTAGAGCCTAGCTGTAGATCAATTATACTTCAGAAACAAACAAACAAACAAACTCTTAGAAAAAGAGATCAGATTTGTGGTTATGGAGGTTGTGGAAGGGAGAATTGGATGAAGGCAAACGTACAAACTTCCAGTTATAAGTAAGTACTAAGGACATAATGTACAACATGATAAATATAATCACCACTGCTAATGTTATAAGTGAAAGTTGTTAAGAGAGTAAATCCTGAGTTCTCATCACAAGAAAAAATTTTTTTTTCTATTTCCTTAATTTTATATCTATATGACTAGATGGATGCTCTCTAAACTTACTGTGATAATCATTTCACGACATACATAAGTCAAACCATTATGCTGTACACCTTAAACTTATACAGTGCTCTATGTTAATTGTATCTCAATAAAATTAGAAGGAAAAGATTTAAAAGAAAGAGCAGAGCTGCAAATCAAAATGAATTTTACATTCAACTATATTTACTTTTACCACTACATAAAAGAAAAAAAGGATGTCCTAAGGCAAAGGCTTCAGGCATTCAGAGAAGTATTATTGGAAAAGGAAACTGAAAGAGTAAAACTATTCTACCGTATCGTAAGATAGAAAGAAACATCTCATTGTTACTTTTTTATTAGATATAGGCAATATCTGTTTAATTAGTATGGATCTTAAAAATACACATTACTATATCCTGGAATTATTTAATATCCAATTAAGAGAGTTAAATCATTGCATCAGAGGGAAGAAATATCGAAATATTGTTAAATATTCCTCACACATACAATTAATTGGTCTTACTATTAATTACTACTAATTGTCACTATTAACTAGTTATATTGCTTTGGTTGAAACAATAGCATTTATATAACAGAAAAGTAAATAATACAGAATTTAATATAATTTCAAATAAACACCCATTTTTCATATCTTTATTTTAAAGTAATAACATATAAATTATTTATCATATACTATAGATAACTATCTCCCAGGTGGGAGCTCTACTAAGTTGTTCACCTTAATTCTCTCCCAGACCAATCCGGTTCCCTTAACCACCTGGTGCTCCCTAGATCACGCTTCAGTAAACCTCCTTCACATAACTTCCTGTCAGCCAAAGTCCGATTCTGGGGAAGCCAATGACAATGACCAGCACAGAAATGGCTCCTTGCTTCATGAACTTACCGTCTAGGAGGAAAGAAAAACATCAAACATGTAATTCCAAAAAATGTATGTAGAGAGGAAGGATAGGGGATCTATAGAGAATTAGAGAAAGTCCAACTGGAAGAGCCAATCTGGCCAGGGAAGGCTTTCCTGAGGAAGAGACAGCTAGTTAATTCTCTGGAGGCTAAAAGGAAAACCACCTGCAAGCCCAGGTTTGCAGTATTGGAATAAGTTTAGGGTTGCAAATTAGTTGCCTACAGGGCAAATTCAGGCTGATGGCAGACTTTGTTAGGCCATTATAGAGTTTTGTAAAAACTCAGACACAGTACAGTCTTTTTTTTAATCAGGAGATTTTTTTATTTAAATGTTTGATTTCTGGCCTCTTTTGAAAAATAATAAATTTAGCAATACTAGGCCTAAATCCCACATTACAACAATCAGTGGGAAGTGAGGAGCCACTGACCACCTTAGGTGACTTACACCTTTTCTACTTCACATGGTCCCCTCACCACCCAGTCTTTCATTAGTTTAGAAAGACTTCCACTAGATATACCAGTCTTTCTGAGAACAATCTTCCCACCTCTATGACTAGCTCTGAGAAGATTCCTTTAAAGTATTCTGCTTTTTAAGAAACTAGTGATTACCTAACTACCGCTTTTGCTTTGTGTTCAGACAGTACTGAGTTGGCATCCTAGCTTCACTATACGTTTTTGGTCAGATTATTTAAACTTGCAGAGCCTCAGTTTTCTTATCTGGAAAAAAAGCAATTTTGCAAGGTTGTTGAGGGATTATGTAAAGTGTCTACCACTTTATACACAAAAACAACAGTAAAATAATTATTATAACAAGGCAAGATTTATCTGCTATGGTATTCTAGTATTCTTATTTAGCCTTGGACATTTACCTGTTCCCAGAATAATTTCTGAGAGAGAGACAGAGACATTTTAATTGAACCCAAATAACACAGAAATACTTCCAAATATCCAGCTATCTAGCTCTCAGCTGGCTAGCCATTTAAAAAAATAATAAGGAGCTCAGAATAAACCTTTTCGTTGCTGGCTAAATTCTATTGATAGAAGCATTCAAATAGAATGTTAAACTTATTGATTTTAGTCCCCACCTGCTCGGCTTGCATCTTATTTCCTCGACAGCAGGATTAAAAGAGAAAGAGCCATGAGTAATGGAATGTCTGGGGCAGATTTCGGGCACAAGAGATAAACTCCAGGTGTCTAAACTTGCATATATATCAGCCTATATCTCTTTCTGATCTTCCTAGTAGGAGTACATTCCTTTGGTTTATCCTCACTTGATCTCTTCCATTTTCCCACTGAGGACTGACCAGACTCTGCTTTAACCATATCCTCGATAGCAGAATGAATTCCATCGTCTCTTTTGGTGGGGTGTCATTTGTCAACTGGAATAAGGGCCTCAATTGTGATGAGGAAGCCCTGAATATCGATAGACAACTGCCGACTATCAATGCCTCACTCTTGCCTTGTGCCTGATACCCCAGCCCAGCTAGCTAGGTGTCAGAGGTAACATTCCTCTCCCAGGTTTCAATACCCTTCGTCATGACCCCTTGACTCAGCTTCATGACTTCCATTATTTGTTTGTTTTTTTTGTTTTTGTTTTTCATTATTATTTGTTTTTATATATTGAGGAAGGTGAGATTTTTAAGCTTATAGGAGGAAAAAGTAACCAATTGGATGCCGTTTAGCACTGAAAAAGAAATGGATTGAATATCACCTTATTTGTTTTAATTCCTGCTACTCCACAACATACAATATCCTCTGGTTGAGCTTGCTAACTTCCTGGACCCCATTCACTCTTACTTTTAAGTGATTTTACTTTTTATTATGAAATATGTCATCCATAAAAAAGAATATATAAAGCATACATGTACACTAAAAAAAAAAAAAAACCTGGGGACTTCCCTGGTGGCAGTGGCTGGGAATCCACTTGCTGGTGAGGGGGACGCCGGTTCGATCCCTGGTCCGGGTGATCCCACGTACCACAGAGCAGCTGAGCCCACACACCACAACTACTGATGCCCGCGTGCAGCAACGAAGACACAATGCAGCCAAAAATAAATAAATAAAATTTGTAAAGCAAACACCCAAGTTCTCATACACACCCCCATTATGAAATGATAGAACATTAATACTTCATGAGACCTTCCCTTCCTTTCCCCAGATGTAACCACTATTTTAACTTTTGCAATAATAATTGTTAATAGCTTTATAATTTACATATGTTATCTGTAACAATGTAATTTAGTTTTGCCTAGCTTAGAATTTTATATAAATAGAATAATAATAGCTTTTATTTTGTGACTTGCTTATGTTACTCCATAGTTTGTGAGATTCATCCACACTGATATATAGGTACAATTAGTTAATATTCTCTGCTGTATAGTAATCCGTTGTATTGCTTTACTATATTGCAGTTTCTTGTATGCATGCCACTGCTGGTGGACATTCACTTCTCCATACGCACTTTGTTCCACTTATGCCTTCATGCCTTTGTCCCAGTCTAAGAGACTCTCCTTTTTCCCTTCTCATGTATTCAATTCTCTCAAAAATATGAGTATTGTTTTTCCTGATTCTTCCTCACCAATTCACTGTCTGTTCTCTGGGTTACTAATGCATGCCTTCATTAATTAATCAAATACTTTGAGTACTTAGTGCTAGAAACTTAGCCTCAATACTACACAGTTTAATATTCAGTATTGCTCACAAATCTTTTACCAACACTGTTGGACTCATAATAGTGCTCAATTAGTATGTGTTCATCCTTGGTTGAGAATAATAGCAATAACAATAGTTATATTAGTAGTAGTAGTAATAGCTGACATTTATTGTGTACTTACTATGTGCAAGCCACTGTTCTAAGAGCATTACAAGTATTAACTTAGTTGATCCTCACAACACCACTATGAAATATGCTTATCCTCATTTTATAGATGAGAAAACTAAGATCAGAGAAAGTATGTCGTGTGCCCAAAGTCACAGAGCTAGTGAGTGTTAGAAGAGAAGGAATAATAGCAACTTAAATATGATCAATTTAGTTTTTCCATGCTGATTTATAAAGGTATAATCATAACATTAATAGTAACAAGTATCACTTGTTGAGTATCCTCACTGTACCAAAAGCTAAACTCAGCCCCCTTACATGATCTCATTAATTCTCACAATAATTTGTTATGCTGGGTACTATATTTCCAACTTAAAAGCAAGGAAACTGAGGCACATAGAGGTTAACCAACTTGCCTAAATAGATTATAAGTGGCAGGCTGAGGTATGAACCTAAATACGTCTGACCTCAACATCTATGCTCTGCCATAACACCCTGTTACTTCCCTGTAGATTTCACCAGCCCTTTGGCATTGATGCTTTTCCTTGTTAAATCCTAATTTTTCTCCTACTCTCCTCCCTCTCTTCCTCTTCCCCCTCCTCCTGCTTCTTCTTTTTACTGCCTTTCATTACAGGATGTGATGGGAAATAAAACCTATCAAGTTCAACCTTCCAATGTGCAATGACATCAAGGAAAGAGAGGTCATCACTGGTTGGAGTGACAGTATTGTATGCTCCATAGAAATTTTTTATCCATACTATTCTGCTCTCTGTGTATGTCACCATAAGTGATTGGGTGTAGTACAGGAAGAAAAAGTGAGTGTGACCATGGACCCTGCTAGTAGGACTCTGGTGAATATCAAGACAGTCTCTTCTCCCACCAATCCTTCAGATTATTCACTTCCTCCTTGTTTCCTGAGAGTAGAAGTTACCAGCTGGATCCCTCTCTGTATTCTCTGCTGCATCCGTTGCTCTAACTAGTGAAAAGTAAGCACCACATAATGCTTTCAGAACCATTGTGGGGAAAGTACAATTATGACCATCAGTAAGTATTACTTTACAGTTTATAATGTCATTTAATTAAATAATAGTTAAAACTTTACACTTTTAGTATGAGTTACCATATGTAGCTAAATCTTGGGCACCCAAATGGCATTTAGTTAACTTTTTGCTTATATAACTGCAAAGCAATTTGTAAACTGAAAAGTGTAGAGATGCCCCTTGCAAAGCTACTTTCTGAATCACCAGGGTGGAATTTAAAAAACTATTATGGGGGACTTCCCTGGTGGCGCAGTGGTTAAGAATCCGCCTGCCAATGCAGGGGACGTGGGTTGGAGCCCTGGACTGGGAAGATCCCACATGCCACAGAGCAACTAAGTCTGTGCGCCACAACTATTGAGCCCACGCATGCCACAACTATTGAAGCCCGTGTGCTCTAGGGCCCATGTGCCGCAACTAGTGAGCCCACATGCTGCAACTACTGAAGCCTGCATGCCTAGAGCCCGTGCTCTGCAACAAGAGAAGCCACCACAATAAGAAGCCTGCACACCTCAACGAAGAGTAGCCCCCCTCTCGCTGCAACTAGAAAAAGCCTACATGCAGCAATGAAGACCCAACACAGCCAAAAAATCAAAAAATAAAAACTAGTATGCACACAAATGACTGAGATGATACAAGTGAAAAAAATCAACAATGTAAATGGATTTTTATATTAACCAGGGAGGAATTTAAAAAGCTAGTATGCACAGAAATGACTGAGAGATGGTACAAGTGAAAAAAATCAGAGATGTAGATGGATTTTTATATTAATTTACAAACAGTAAAATTCACTCTTTACAGTGTACAGTTCTATGCATTTTGACAAATGCACATAGTTGTATAACCATTACCACAAACAAGACACACCACAGTTCCATCAACCTCCCCCAGATCTCTTTGGTTACCCTCTGGGACTCAGACTTTCCCCCTACCCTTAGTTCCTGGCTACCACTGATATGTATTCTATCTCTATAGTTTTAGATATGTATTCTATCTCTATAGTTTTACATCATATAAATGAAATCACATGGTATATAGTCTATTTTTTTTCTACATAAGTTACCATCATGAATTTTCAGTTGAATATGGCCCAACTCTGAAATTTCAGCACTTTTTAATATACAAATTGTAACTTCTTAAAAAATTTTTAATTTTAAGATAACTCAATAGTTTTATAATAGAAAAAGAACACAGATTGAGTACTTGGACTTATGTCAAATAGCACCTTATATTTTAGCACTCAGTAATTAGCAGTCAGTAATTAAAGAGAACAATTTTTAAAACATAATTTAAATTCTCAAAAGTTTTTATTAATTGAAATTAGTTGTACAATATTATGTTAGTTTCAGATGTACTACATGATTTGACATTTGCATAATTAGGAAATTATCACCATAAGCCTAGTAAACATCTGTCCCCATACCAAGTTATTACAATATTATTGACCATATTCCTTATTCTGTATATTATATCTCTGTGACTTATTTATTATATAACTTCAGGTTAGTACCTCTTAATCCCCTTCACCTATTTCCCCCCACTGAACCTCCCTCCACTCTGGCAACCACCAGTTTTTTCTCTATATCTACGAGTCCGTTTTTGTTTTTTTTCTTCTACATTCCACATATAAGTGAGATCATGTGATATTTGTCGTTGTCTGATTCATTTTACTTAGTATCATATCCTCTAGATCCATCCATATTATTGCAAATGTCAAAATTTCATTTTTTAAAAATGTCTGAGTAACATTCCACTGTGTGTGTATATATACATATATATATGCCACATATTCTTATTTTTTAATTTTTTTTTATTAATTTATTTTTGGCTGCGTTGGGTCTTTGTTGCTGCATGTGGGCTTTCTCTAGTTGTGGTGAGCAGGGGGCTACTCTTCATTGCAGTGCCTGGGCTTCTCATTGCGTTGTTTTCTCTTGTTGCAGAGCATGGGGTCTAGGCGCACAGGCTTCAGTAGTTGTGGTGCATGGGCTCAGTAGTTGTGGCTTGCAGGCTCTAGAGCACAGGCTCAGTAGTTGTGGCACACAGGTTTAGTTGCTCCACGGCATGTGAGATCTTCCCAGACCAGGGCTCGAACCCATGTCCCCTGCATTGGCAGGCAGATTCTTAACCACTGCGCCACCAGGAAAGCCCCTATGCCACATATTCTTTATCCACTTGTCTATCAATAGACATTTAGGTTGCTTCCACATCCTGCCTATTGTAAATAATGCTGCATGAGCATTGGAATGCATATGTCTTATTGAATTAGTGTTATTGTTTTCTTTGAGTAGATAACCAGAAGTGAAATTGTTGGATCATATGGCAGTTCTATTTCTAATTTTTTGAGGACCCTCCATACTGTTTTCCATAGTGGTTGTACCAATTTACATTCCCATCAATAGTACACAATGGTTCCCTTTTCTCCATATCCTTGCTAGCATTTGTTATTTCTTGTCCTTTTGGTGATAGCCATTCTGAGAGGTGTGAGGTGGTATCTTACTGTGGTTTTGATTTGCATTTCCCTGATGGGTAATGATGTGGAGCATCTTTTCATGTGTCCGTTGGCCATCTGCATGTCTTCTTTAGGACAATGTCTATTCAGCTCCTCTGCCCAATTTTTAATTCAGTTGTTTGTTTTTGATGTTGAGTTGTATGAATTTTTTTGTATATTTTGGATATTAACCCCTTATTGGATATATGTTTGCAAATATCTTCTCTCATTCGTTAAGTGCCTTTTCATTTTGTTGATAGTTTCCTTCAATGTGCAAAAGCTGTGTAGTTTGATGTAGTCCAATTTGTTTATTTTTGCTTTTGTCTCTGTCACCTGAGGACACATATCCAAAAAAGTACTTCTAAGACTGATGTTAAATATTGCATTGCCTATTTTTTTTTCTAGGAGTTTTATGACTTCAAGTCTTAACATTTAAGTGTTTAATCTATTCTGAGTTTACTTTTGTATATGTTGTGAGAAACTAGTCCAGTTTGATTCTTTTGCATGCAGCTGTCCAGTTTTTCCCATTGCATATTCTTGTCTCATTTGTCATAGATTAATTGACCAAGTAAGTGTGGGTTTATTTCTGAGCAATCCACTCTGTTGCATTGATGAATGTGTGTCTGTTTTTGTGCCAGTATCATACTATTTTAATTACTGTAACTTTATAGTGTAGTTTTAAGTCAAGGCCTGTGATAACTCCAGCTCTCTTCTCCTTTCTAAAGATTGTTTTGGTTATTCAGGGTCTTTTGTTTTTCCTTAAAAAATTTAGAAATATTTGTTATATTGCTCTGAAAAATGTCATGGGTATTTTGAAAAGGATTGCATTGAATCTGTAGATTGCCTTGGGTAGTATGGTCATTTTAACAATATTAATTCTTGCAATCAATTAGCATAGCATATCTTTTCACTTGTTTGTGTCACCCACAATTTCTTTAATCAGTGCCTTACAGTTTTTTTAGTGTAAGTCTTTTACCTCCTTGGTTAGATTTATTTCTAGGTATTTTATTCTTTTTGATGCAATTGTAAATATAATTGTATTATTAATTTCTTTCCCTGATAGTTCATTTTTAGTGTATAGAAATGCAACAGATTTCTGTATATTAATTTGTATCCTGCAGCTTTACTAAATTTGTCTATTAGTCTAATAGTTTTTTGGTGTCATCTTTAGGATTTCTTATATATAGCATCATGTTATCGACAAACAGTGACAGTTTCACTCTTTCTTCCCAATTTAGAATTTTTAAATTTCATTTTCTTATTTGATTGCTATGGTTACAAATTTCAATACTATGTTGAATAAAAATGGTGAGAGTAGGCATCCTTGTCTTGTCCCTGATCTTAGATGAAATGCTTTCAGCTTTTCACCGTTGAATATGATGTTGGCTCTAAGTCTCTGATATATAGCCTTTATTATGTGAGGTATGTTTCCTCTATACTTCTTTTGTTGAGTTTTATATAAATGGATGTTGGATTTTGTCAAAAACTTTTTCTGCACCTATTGAGACGATAATATAATTTTCATTCTTCAGTTTGCTAATGTGGTATTTGAGATTTTTCTTATTTTCTGAGGAAGGCTTGTATTACTATAAACTTCTCTCTTAGAACTGCTTTTCCTAAGTCCCATAGATTTTGGTCCAAAATGGAGACATTTTCATTTGTCTCCAGATATTTTTTGATTTCCTCTTTGATTTCTTCAGTGACCCATTGATTGTTTAGCAGCATATTGTTTAGTCTCCATATGTTTGTGTTTTTGGCAGTTTTTTTCTTGTAGTTGATTTCTAGTCTCATAGTATTGTGGTCGAACAAATGCTTGATATGATTTCAATCTTCTCAAATTTACTGAGACTTTTTTGTGGCCTAGCACATGCTCTATGCTGAAGAATGTTCTATGTGCTCTTGAAAATAATGTGTATTCTCCTGCTTTTAGGTGGAATGCTCTATATACAGCTATTAAGTCCATCTGGTCTAATGTGTCATTTAAGGCCAGTGTTTCCTTACTGATTTTCTGTCTGGATGATCTGTCCATTGATGTAAGTGGAGTGTTAAAGTTTCCTACCACTATTGTGTTACTGTTAAGTTCTCCCTTTATGTCTGTTAATATTTGCTTTATGTATTTAGGTGCTTCAATGTTGGGTCATATTTATTTAAAATTGTTACAACTTCTTGTTGGATCTATCCCTTTAGCATTTATGTAATGTCCTTCTTTGTCTCTTGTTACAGTCTTTGTTTTAAAGTCTATTTTGTCTGACACAAGTATTGTGACTCCAGCTTTCTTTTGATTTCAGTTTGCATGGAATACCTTTTTTCCATCTCCTTGCTTTCAGTCTGTGTGTGTCTTTAAATCTGAACTGAGTCTCTCATAGGCAAGCGTACATGTGTCTTATTTTTTTATCCACTCAGCCACTCTCAGTCTTGATTGGAGCACTTAGTACATTTACATTTAAAGTAATTATTGATAGGTATGTACTTATTGACAGTTTGTTAATTGTTTTCAGGTTGCTTTCATAGTTTATTTTTGTTCATTTCTTCTTTTGCTCTCTTCCCATGTGATTTGATGGCTATCTTTAGTATTATTTATGGATTCCTTTCTCTTTTGTGTATCTATTATAGGTTTTTGGCTTGTGGCTACCATTTTTATATATAGTGATCTATCTATCTATCATCATCATCATCTATCATCATCTATGTATCATCTCTGATTAAGTTGCCGATCTCTTAATGACAAATGCATTTGAACAACCCTACACTTTTATTCCCCTCCTCCCATGATTACTATTTTTAACATATATTTTACAACCTTTTGTTTTGTGTATCCTTTACTTATTGTGGCTATAAATTATTTTACTACTTTTGTCTTTTAACCTTCCTACTAGCTTTATAGGTGATTGATCTACTTCCTTGACTGTATGTTTGCCTTTACTAATGAGATTTTTTTCTTTCATAATTTTCATATTTCTAGTTGTCTTTTCTTTTTCACTTGGAGAGGTCCCTCTAACATTTCTTATAAAGCCAGTTTAGTGGTGCTGAACTCTTTTAGCTTTTGCTGGCTGTAAAACCATTTATCTCTCCTTTAAATCTGAATGATAACCTTGCCAGGTAGAATTCTTGATTGTAGGTTTTTGCCTTTCATCCCTTTGAATATATCATGCCACTCTCTTCTAGCCTGAAAATTTTCTGCTGAAAATATCAGCTGACAGCCTTACGAGGATTCATTTGCATGTGACTTTTTTCTCTTGCTGCCTTTAAAATTCATGTTTCTGACTTTTGGCATTTAATTATGATGTGCCTTGGTGTGGATCTTTCTTTGGGACTCTCTGTGATTCCTGGACCTGGCTGTCTGTTTCTTTTCCCAGGTTAGGGAAGTTTTTACCTCTTATTTCTTCGAATAATTTCTCTGCACCTTTCTCTCTGTCTCTTCTCCTTCTGGGACCCCTATAATGAGAATGTTAGTATGCTTGATGTTGTCCCAGAGGTCTCTTAAACCATCCTCAATTTAAAAAACTTTTTTTTTTTCCTGTTCATCTTGGTAATTTCCACTATTGTCTTTCAGTTCATGGATCCAGTCCTCTGTATCTTCTAATCTACTGCTGATTCCTTTTAGTGTATTTTTTACTTCAGTTATTGTATTCTTCAGCTCTATTTGGTTCTCCTTTATATCTTCTCTTTGTTAAACTTCTCACTGTGTTCATCGATTCTTCTCCCAAGTTCATTGAGCATCTTTGTGATCATTACCTTGAACTCTTTATCAGTTAGATTGCTTATATCCTCTTCACTTTGTTCTTCTCCTAGGGTTTTGTCTTGTTCCTTTGTTAAGAACATATTCCTCTGTCTCATTTTGCCTAATTATGTGTTTATTTCCATGTATTTGGTACGTCGGTTACGTTTCCCAGTCTTGAAGAAGTGGCTTTATATAGGAGATGTCCTGTGGAGCCCAGCAGCACACTCCCCTCTGGTCACCTGAGCTATATGCTCTACAAGTGCCCCCTATGTGGGCTGCATGGGTCATTCTCTTCTGGTGGGACCAACTACTGTGGGCATGTTCTCTGGCTTAGTTGGCTGCCAGGCCCTGTCTTGTGTAGTAGCTGCTGGCTCACTGGTGGGGGGGCTGAGTCTTAGCTCAGCTAGCTACAAGGCCTTGGGTGCCCTAGGGCTAGTGTCAGCTTGCAAGTGGGTGGGGCCAAGTCCCAGGGAATCCTGTGGTTGGTGCCATCCTGAGACTTGTGCCATCCACTGGTGGGAGGGGCAGGGTCTCAGTATGGCTCTCTGGAGGGTCCACTTCAGCTAGTGCTGGTCCATTGGTGAAAGGGGTCAGATTCTGGCTGGCTGGCTACAGGGTTAGGGATGCCCAGGACTAATAGGCTAGAGAGAGGACTCCAAAATGGCATTTGCCAGCACCAGTATCCTTGTGGTAGAAAGAGCTCCTGAAAATGACTGCTGCCAGCATCTATGGCCCCAGGGAGAGTCCCAGTTGTCTCCTTTCTTTCCATGAGGCTCTACAAGTTCAGTACGTGGGCATGATCCAGGCTTTTTTCAATTTGCTGTCTCTGTGCTGGGACTTGGAGCATGAGATTTTGCACACACTCTTTAAGGGCAAAATCTTTGTTTCCTACAGCCTTCCAGTTCTCCCATGTGGAGGCCTTTCTGGCCTTCGAAGCCAGTCATTCTGGGGGCTCACCTTTCCAGTACAGGACCCCTGGGCTAGGGAGCCTGATGTGGAGCTAAGAACATTTGCTCCTTGGGGAGAACTTCTGCAATTGTGATTATCTTCCTACTTGTAGATCACCTCCCTGGGAGTGTGGGTCTTGACTACATGTCTCTATATGTAGTTCTTTCTTTATACCTTTAGTGTGGAAAGGTATAAACTATAGAAAATGCCTATACTCTTTTTTTGATTAGTGAAGATTTAGCAATTTACCTTAACCTTTGTTTACAGATGTTACTACAACGTAATGTAATTTTATAGAGGCTTTGTGCTCTCTTCACAAAGTATCTTTTGAAGTCCAAAATAGCTTAAAGAAGAACAAAAGAAACTTCTGAGCTCTCTACCATGTCATTGCTAAATTACTGGGGTACATTTAATTCTAAATTTTGACTATTCACAACACTCATTCAGTGTGAGTAAATTAATAAAAATAATAGGGTTTTATTAGTATAAATTATCAGCATTTATATTAATACACAATGCTGAAAAATAGAGATTGGTATTGGTGTAGGTGTCATTGTATTACTATCCAGTGTACCATATGGTAATAAAATGAATGTTTTTCTAAAAAAAAAAATTCATTCTTCATACCATCTCATTGATAGTTTCTCTGTAAATAGTTGTACTTTTGGTGTGCCCATGGCAGGAGGTAAACTCCAGGTCTTCCTACTCTACCATCTTGGCCACACCTTCTGGTATATAGCCTTTTGACTCTGGCTTCTTTCACTTAGCATAATGCACTTGAGATTAATTCATGTTGTTGCATGTGTCAATAGTGCATTACTTTTTATTGAGGAGTAATATTCCATTATATGTATGTTTGTCCAGTCCCCAGTTGAAAGACATTTAGATTATTTGTAGGTTTTTGTAATTAGGAATAAAGTTGTCGTAACATTCACATACAAGTTTTTATGTAACACAGGTTTTATTTCACTTAGTAAATGACTATGAATGGAATTGTAGGGTTGTATTTTAATTGTATGTTTAACTTTATAAATAACTGTAAAACTGTTTTCCAAAATGCCACTTTGTATTCTCACCAGCAAAGAAGAGTTCCAGTTGCTGCACACCCTCCTGTGCTGCATGTCAGTCTTTGTTTTCAACCATTCTAATCTACGAGTAGTGGTATCACATTGTAGTTCTAATTTGCATATCCCTAAGACCAATGATGTTGAGTATATTTTCACGTGCATATTTGCCATTTGTATACCTTCTTTGGTGAACTGTCTCTTCAAATCTTTTGTCCATTTTAAAATTAGGTTGTTTTCTTATTTCTGAGTTTTCATTATATATCTGGATCCAAGTCCTTTACAAATATGGGGTCTTCAAACATTTTCTCCAAGTCTATGGTTTGCATTTTCATTTTCTTAACAGTGCCATTTTCAGAGTAAAAATGTTTTTATGAAGTTCAATTAGTCAATATTTTTCTTCTATAGATTATGGTTTTGATGTTGTATCTAAGAATTCTTGCTCTAATGTAAGGTCACAAAGATTTTTTCCTGTTTTCTTCCAAAAATTTTATAGTTTTACCATTTACATTTATACCTATGGTACACTTAAAGGTAAATTTGGTATAAGGTATGGGGTATAGGTCAAGGTGCCTTATTTTTACATATAGATGTTCAGTTGTGATGTTACCTGTAGTTTTTCATATATATCCTTTGTCAGATTAAGGAAATTTCCTTTCATTCCTAGTTTGCTGTGAATTTTCATCATGAATGGTTGTTGAATTTTTTCAAGTACATTTTCTGTATCTACTTAAAGGGTTAGGTGGCTTTCTTTCATCTGTTAATATTGTAAATTATATTGATTGATTATTCTATGTTGACCTGGCTTTCCATTTCTGAGATAAGCTCCACTTTGTCATGATGTATTACTGTTTTATATGTTGCTGCATTTGATAATATACTGTTGAGGATTTTTGTCATTGTATTCATGAGGTATATTGGTCTGTTGTGTTCTTTTCTTGTAATGTCTTTGTCTAGTTTTGGAATCAGAATAATGCTGGCCTCTTAAAAAGAGGTGGGAAGTGTTTCTTCCTCTTCTATCTTCTGAAACAGTTGTACAGAATTCATATTACTTCTTCCTTAAATGTTTTGTATAATTTGCCAGTGGAACCAGTTTTCTTTGTGGAAAGGTATTTAACATATAAATTCAATTTCTTTAATAGGTATAAAACAATTCAGGTTATCTATTTCTGAGTGAGTTTTGGTAATTTGTGTCTTCTGAGGAATTTGTCAATTTAATCTGTTACAGGATTTATAAGCATAGAGGTGATCACAGTATTTTTACCCTTTTAATTTCTTTAGGGTCTGTAGAAATATCTCCTTTTTCATTCTTGATATTGGTAAATTGGGTTTCCTCTCTTTTTCCTGGACAGGTTTGCTAAAGATTGATCAGTTAAAATGATGTTTTCAAACTGGCTGCATTTTAAACACGAATCCCCAAAGATTCTGATACTAATGGCTCTAGATGGGTCTTTAGGAGATCTCAACCTATGGCATACAAGGTACTCACCATTAGTAAGAAGAAGCAAATCCAAAATAAGGTTTATGTTTAAATAGAGCTCTTATGATTTACCTAACTCTAACCTGTCTCATCACCTATGACATAATTTTGCTGTGTTAATTTAAAAGTCACTTATTAGAACCAACTTTATCTAGGAAACTCACGAGACACTTCAAATGAGTAAATGGTGGGTTTTCATCTTCCCCAAACACACATTCCTAAATCTCTATGTTTCAAATAATTATGGACATTTTTCAGAGTAATATATTAAATATCTTAATTACTAATTTTTCTTAGTCAAAAGAAGTTACTATGGTTCATGTGACCCTGAATTAAAAATAAAATTATGGGAATTGCAGGAGATGATATCAAGTATTTTCCAGATGTCCTTTAAAATTATTGCTTCATATACTCTTGCTGACTTGAGGAAAACAAAATAGGGCTCAAGAAATGATTCAAGCATATAAGTTATTAAAATTCAGATGCTTTTTGACCCTACAAGCTAAATGCCAAGAGAAATGAGTTGGAAAATGCCCCGTGCCCATCTTCTTTCTGGAGGTTCCAAAATTTATGCCTAAGTTATTTTCTATAAGTTTAGGACCAATCGTTGCTGTTCCCAGAATGCTTAAACAATTATGCCGCTGCACTGGACTTTAAAAAGAGTGATCTATATTTTAAGCTATGGTTGTAATTTTCAAAATCTGACTTAATAAAATAAAGATATTGGAATAAAAGAGGTCCTAAGAAATATTTATTAAACTTCCACTTTTTATTTAAATGAAGAGTGTTTTTTTCACAACAGAAATTTATCTTGAAGTCCTCTAAAATCAGATTCATTTTTCTATCCTCTTAGCGCATTTAAAAAAATCCTCAAAGCACCTGTCTGCTGCCCTGTAAAACTCTTTCTCTAATACACTACATAAAGTTAGGGCAATCATATACTCCAGCTTAGATGATAAATTATAAGGTCACCCTACCTAAAATGAGTTTGAGTCAAAGCTATCAATATACAATCAGACATTCACTAGAGCAAGTACTAACTGACCAACCTTAATGCATAGCAGTTGAGAGATAAAAAGAATGCCTTCTGCTTTTAAAGAAATGACATTTTCATAAGGTGGTGAGTACAAGCACTACTTACCAGTACCATTACTTGTATGTTTAAAAGAGTATAACTGAAAGAAGAAAGTTGAGTATAAAGTAAACTCTTAGCAGCAGAAGAACCAAAAATATGTCTGCTATGGTTCCTACTGTATTCTTGGCACCTAGCATAATGCCTAGAATAAAATGGGTGCTCAATAAATATTTTTCTGCTGACTGTAAGTCTAATTACGTGCTTAGGCTTGGAAGTCAGACAGACTTGGGCCAAAAGCTTGCCTTATCCAGGTATCTATATACAAGACTTTCATCAAAGGGTTTGTTCTTCCTTCTGAGTCATAAGACATGAATTTGAAAGATATCCATTTCTAAAAATCAAATTTATTCTAAAAAATTAAGATTATCGTGTGAAAAATCACTAAAAAGTTGTGTGTTAAGCTTTGAGGGCAACTCATAAAGAGGAGTTTCAGTATTTGCTGCATGTTACATAAACACTTATCTGTGCAGAATGTCCACTTTAAGGAGGATGAGACTTTGGGATATATAAGTTCTAGCATATTTGTTTGGATTCAGTGTCAGTCACTGATGGGAAAAGAATAAATTTATTTTAAAAATGGAACTATGTATCAAAAGACTTATTATAAATATTTGTGCACTTTGACTCATTAATTCCACTTCTGAGAATCTATCCTAAATCAAAATACAGAAGCTTATTGAAATATTACTTGAAACAATTACAAAAATAAAAGGAACAACCTAATACCTAATAATAGAAAATTTATAGTAAAACTATAGTACACCAACATTATTCACTATAACTGTGAGAAGATTTTTGATAAGGAAAACTGCTTTGTCACACTGCAAAATCAGAAACGTATAATAAAAATTATGTATTCAGTATGCATTCAACTATATAAAAATAGACATAGAACTAGCACTGGAACTGCCTCAATTTAAAGATAAAGACATCAGAGTAGGTAAAAATAAAAGGCAAATGTTCAGACAAGAGAAGAAACTAACAAAAGAATAGATCAGTTTAAAAATAAACAGATACCTTAAAACATATTAGGCAAACAGAAATAAAACAGGTGTCAAAAGACTGATTTCATAAAAAGGAGAATTCAAGGAAGAAAACATTAAGTGGGAAAAAAGATACACACATGTTTATAATAATACATTATAAAAATTAATAACAACTGTATAAAAGTCTATGTATCAAATTACATAGCACTAAACTGTAAAAAGAATCATTAAAATATCTGTGAAATATTTAGAAATACACTTTAGATAGAAAATTTCAACATGCCACTATAAATTCTGTCATATCAGATAGAAAAAAAAATAAGAGAGATTTGAAAAAGTAATTAATAATCAATTAATGATTCACTCTGAAAACACTTTCACATAATTTTTAAAGCATCTAAGTAAAATTAACATGGTAACATCCATTAGACCAAAAAATATATATAAATAAACTCTGCAAAACTAAATTATAGCAGTCTACTTTATAGATTGCAAAGCAATAAAATTATAAATTAATAACGGAAATTTAAACCGACAAACCTACTCCTTCAAAATTAAAAGTGTTAAAGTGTTTCTCCTACTGGATTACATGTTATGGAATATAGTCATAGTTGTCCAAAGGCAAAAATTCACAATCCTTATTACTGTTTTAAAAAATAGCAAATGAAAATTTAAAAACTAACATTCAACAAGCTATAAAAATAATATGCTTCATTCTCTACCTTTTACATGTTGGAGTTTCCCAGGGCTAGATTCTCTTCCCATTCTGTTGTGAGTCAATTTCATCCATTCCCACAGTTCCATTTGACATTTATATGGCAAGTGAAATGAAATTTTTTAAAAACTCAGAAGAATGGAAATCATCTCCCCCAAAAGAGAGAAAAATCAAAGAGCAGAAGAAATTAAAAAAAAAACCTTATAAAAATCTTGTTCAGATGGAAAAGAGAAAGATAAGTTACTACAGTTATGAAACTAATGTTACTAAAGATGATGAAGATTTTAAAATCCAAAACAGAACAGATAGAATAAAAATTTCAAACAAAAGTTCAAAAGACAAAATCAGTACTTCCAGTTCCTGCTCTGACATGAAAAGAGTTTGGAAGTCATCTCTCCCATCTTTATGATGAGAAAAAAGCTGAATATGAGTGCCATGCCATAAGGACACTCCATTAGCCCTGTGGAGTTATCCGCATAGAAAGGAAATAAGGCCCCTATTTGCCACCTTGGTAATGCGTACTCCAGGACCCTCTAAGCCTTCAGATAACTACAGCCCCAGCCAACACAGGACTGTAATCTCATGACTCCAAACAATGACTAATTGACTGAGTATATCCTGAATGTGACCAACAGAGACTATGGGAGATAATAAATTATTATTGTTGTTTTAGACTGATTTATTTATTAGGTTACTAATGCACTGTTTTGACAGACATGTGAAAGAGATGTAGGAACATGTCAAAAAAATAAGTATAGAGAAAAATAGAGATATTGACTGAAAAATTTTCCAGAACTGATGGAAGTCATCTTCTATCATCTTCTACTCACTTAAACAGTTCCATGAATTCTAAGTAAAATTAAAAGAAAAAAAAAAAACAGCTAGACATCATAATGAAACTACAGAACTTCAAAGATAGAGATCTTCAGGAAAGCCTAAGAGAAAAAGATAAACGATCTTCAAAAGAGCAAAATTTAGACTGACAGCAGAATTTTCAATAGTAGCAATGGAACCCAGAAGTCTATGAAATGCACTCAATTTTGCTAAGAGAAAGAAACTATCAGAATTCTATACCCAGAAGGAATATAACCAGAAAGTCATTACAACTAAAGGTGAAATAAAAATTGTATTCAGAGAAGGATAAACAGTGAGTTTGCTATCAATAAAATATTACTAAAGGAAATCCCAAAATATGTGTTTCAGACACATGGATTAGGATCTGTGATGAAAAGTTTAAACTTCAAGAAGGAAAGGGTTATATGGATAAATTCAAACAAATATTGATGATATAAAACAATACTAACATCTTTCTAGATTAAAATAAAAACAAGATAAGTTAGAATTAAAATACATGACAATAGGATGCAAATGGGGGACAGGTGACTGAAATCAACTGTGCTAAAGCTTGTATATTGTTCAGGTGGGAATAAATATTTTTTATTAAATCTACAGGTTAATAATGTAAAATTAATTAATTAACTAATGCATGTTAAAATTTCTAGGAAAATTCTTGAAATAATACCTCTTTTATTATTTGATAGATATGGTAGCTATTAATAAGACTGATCCAAAATAGTAGAAAAAAGTAACACTTGGAAAAATAAGAGGAGAGAAATTTGAAAAGATAGAACAAAAAGGAAGTGCAAAATAAATGTCAGAAAAAAAATCCAAGTATGTGTGTATAGTAATTTAAAATATACATATTTATATAAACAGAATTTATATATTAACATTTATTATAACATATATTTATATATCATATATATTTATACATACATACACAGTAATATCTACAGATAGTAATTAAAGTAAGTTTTAATGGATTAAGTAAGCCCATTAAAAGGCAAAGATCAGCAGAATACATTTAAGAAAAGAAAAATGTACATCTAAAACATAACTATAAAAAGCTTAAAAGGAAAAAGTTGGAAAAAATAGCATGGAATATTGAACCAAAAGAAAATTAGGGTCTGTATACTAATATCAGACACAATAGATTTTGTGACAAAAAACATTATTAAAATAAAGAGGTTCACTACATACTGATGAATAGGAAGTTACGAGTTCTAGACTTGTATATTCCTAATACTATGGCTTCAAATCATATATAACAACAATTAACAGACTTCAGTGAGATACAAACAAATCTACCATAATAATAGAAGATTTTAACACAACTCTCTCAGTAATTGGCCGAATTAGTAGAAAAAATTTAAGGACAGAGACAATTTGAATAATATTATTCAATGTTAGTCTAGAGAATGCACCCAACTGTAGAATGCACTATTTTTTATCAAGCACAAATGAAATATTTACCACAAGTGACCACATACATAAAACAATTTACAACCAACTTGAAAGAACTGGGATCACAGACCTTATTCTCCAACTACAGTGTGATTAAGTCAAAAATCAATACTAGCATGGTAAGAGAATAAAGACCTTAAAAACAAACACCTTTCTATTGGTCATTAGCTGTATGACACAGATAGTGTTGCAGAGCACGCATACCTCACACCATACACAAAGCTCATTCCAGAAGGATTTCACAGACACGTGTGTAAGGCAAAACTATAAAACTTTTAGAAAACAATGTAGGAGAATATTTTGAAGACCTCATGGTACAAAAGGATTTCTTAAAGCACAAAAAAGACAAATCAAAGGAACACACTATTAAATGACTGCTAAAATTAAGAACTTGTGCTTATCAAATGACTCTACACAGAAAGTGAAAGGCAAATATCTGTAAAATATATAACCAATGAAGGATCACATATAAATAAAATATAAAGAATATTATGCTTCAGTTTTAGAAAGATAACTTAATAGGAAAAAATAAGTTTCACAGCAGAAACAAAAATACACGTATAATAAAAGATATTTGATCTAATTGATAAATCAGGAAAATGCAAATGAAAATCATAGTGAGATGACATTTATACTAGATTGTATCCACAAATTTAAATGTTTGACAATATCAAGTGCTAATGAGAATGCAGAACAAAAAGAACTTTCATCCACCGCTATTAGAATTAAAAACTGATACAATCACTCAGGAAAAATTTTGGTGTTATCCAGTAAATGAGAATACACACAAAGACTATAACCCACCAGATGCCCTACTAGGTATACCCTAAGGGTGTCTCTTGCACATGTGCACCAGAAGACATGTATAAAAATATTTATAGTGCCATTTTACATAATAGTAAAAACCTGAAAATAAAAGTCCATCACTGATGGAAGGGATAAATAAGTTATGGGATCACACAACAGATCATGACACAGAGTGATATGAGTAAGCTATAGCTATGTGCATCCATGTGGACAAATCTCAAAAATATTGTGTTGAGCAAAAGGAAACAGCCATAGAAAAATGCATACAACATTGATTCATTTATATAAAATTTCACAAACAGGCACAACCTCATAATGTATTCTTTAGTGGTGCATATGTTGGTGGTAAAAACTTTAAAGAAAAGCAAGGGGATGGTTGACACAAATGTCAAAATGGGGAGAGGTACAAACGGCAGGAACATGTAAAGACAATGGTCTATTTCTTGACCTGAGTAATGAGTTCATAGAAATCTGTTATTATTTTTAAACTGCACATATACACTTTTATATTCTTCTTCTTGCTTGGATATGTGCTATATTTTACAAACACACACCAAGAAACCCTTCTGTTTTCTAAAAAGCAAAAACCCTGAATAAACTAATGTATCCAGTAGGGCTTAGTTGCAAGCAAAAGAATCAACTTGAAAAGAGCTCAAGCAAAAAATCAATTTTGTAAAGTATATTATGTGGTCACTGAATCTCTATTAAAATCAGCTATTCCAACATGGAAACCATACAGACAGAAATGATGCCCAAGTTACTCTGCTGGATGGTCCCTGTGGAACTGCCCCTTCAGTAGTTTCAAGGTACATACTGCAGCTGCACACACTGGGCAGTGGGCATTGTCACTAGATTCTCTGTCTCTGGAAGTTTCATGGCCCTGCTCTCATCAGCACTGGAATTGATTTCTGAGATACCAGCTCCTTTGTGACAGTAGTTTCAAAATGTTGGAAAATAATCGGCCTAAGTCATATGATAAAGAAGTTGAACACGGCAAAACTGTGAAGAATCATTCTCAATGGAGTTATGTGAATACCATCTCCTTAAGCTGTGCAGTATAATCATAGGAGTTTGCAGAAGCCCTGGCACCTGCTTGAAAAATGAGTTTCTGGATTTTAGCTTCTAAAGTGTATACTACTGAAGTGGGAAACTCCCCAAATACAGTGAAGGTCTTAGAAATTGTTAGGTGGCTCTTATGGACTGAACTGTGCTTCCCCCCAAATTCTTATGTTAAAGGCTTAGCCCCCAGCAGACAGTATTTAGAGATAAGGCCTTTAAATATGATTAAATTAAAATAAGGACCTTAGGATGGGACCTAAGCCAATCTGATTTATGTCCTCATAAGAGGAAATTTGGACATACCAAGAGACACCAGGGATGTGCACTCACAGAGGAAAGACCATGTGAAGACACAGTAAGAAGGAGAACATCTGCAAATCAAGGAGACAAGTCTCAGCAGAAACGAAACATACTGATGCCTTGATTTTGGATGTCTAGTCCCCCGAACTGTGAGAAAATTAATTTCTGTTGGTTAAGCAACCTAGTCTTATTTTGTTAGAGCAGCTTTAGCAAACTAATACAGTGGTGAAGGAGGAGGGCATGTGTTCACTGGAACTACTCCCATAAGAAAAAAATGGGAATAAAAAGTATTTTCAAGTCAGAATAGTAATTAGCTTTGTAGGAATTTTGACTAGGGTGTTGGAAATGATTTATATCTGGATTTAGGTGCTGTTTACAGAGGTGTGTATGTGTGTCTATCTGTATCTAAAATTTCATTAGGCTTGTGCACTCTACCATATGTATGTTTTACCTCAAATAAAAAGTTAATTTTTAAAAACTACCACAAAAATGCCTGGTACCAGTTTTACTGGAAAGGTCTTTCATATTTTCAAAAACCAAACTGCCACACAGTTTGGAAGTAAAGCTACTGAGTTAATTTTATGAAATTAGCATAACTCGGAAACTGAGACCAGATAAAGAACTGAATCAATTTCACTTAGAAATACTGACTTTAAAGAATAAATTATTAGCAACACATTTCAAAAGTACATTAAAAAGTAAATCTTTCACCAGCACAATGCAGGGTTTATTCCAGGAATGCAGATATTCCACTTTTGAGAAATTTATTAATGTATTCTACCCCATATGCCAGTAGATGTGAAATGGCATTCACAGAGATTCCTGATTTTAGAAATGACCAAACAAGCAAAAACAGAAGTAGCTGTTCAAGGTTTTTAAAATATCTGGTAAAATCAGGAAACTGAATGGATACCCACTATCATCACTATTGGTTAACACTGCACCTATTAGTAATTCCAGAACAATGAGATGATAGAAAGAAGGATTAATGCTATGGTTTGTAGATAATACAATTACATGCTTAGAAAACTAGTGAAAATCAACTTAACAAAGCTCTAAAATTAACAGGTTTTCAGCAAAGTAGCAGAATAGAAAAGTAATAGCTAAAAGTAATAACTTTCTTTTCAATTAGCTAAAAGTAATTGGAACGAATTCCATTTGCTCTTAAAACAAGAAATACAAAATAACTGTAAGAGAAATTATGTAGGGTTCATATGACCAAATTATGGCACTTTCCTCACATAGAATCATACCATGGTCCTGAATGGACAGGCTAATTTTGCAGATATCATTTCTTTCCAAGTTAATTTAATAAAACTAGAAAAAATTTAGGTGTGGGGTGCTTTGTCATGTGTCAACTCTCTTTTGTTACTTTCTATTTCTCATAAGAGTGAACGAGAGAGATTTTTATGGGAGGTTTGGAGTGGGAGCAAGGCAGCAGGCATTTTGTACCTTGTACACATTGTCACTGATCTGCAGTTTCATCTCTTGGTGTGATGTAGCAGCCAGGCCTACATACAATCCTCTGCCTTCCCCTAGATCCTCTTTCAGTTGCTCTAACTCCTGGACTAGGTATGTATTTGGACCCATGACCAAAGGCAGACACACATGCCATAACACCAAGGGCAGAGGCAACAAGAACAGGCACTGGTGTTACTCCATCCCTGTGGGGCCCAGCTCATGCTTGTGGTTCCACCTTGTCCTTGCTCTTCCCACTTTACCTCCATCTTTCCTTCCCAATTGCTTGCCCTTTGAACTTCAAGCTACAGCATCAAAGACAAGCAACCTTGCAGACACTACTTAACCAGTTCCTACAATTGCATAAGAACAAACCTGTGTGTGTGTGTGTGTGTGTGTGTGTGTGTGTGTGTGTGTCTACCTCCTAGTGGTTCTGCTTCTCTGAACTGTTACTGATACAAGGTGTCTAACTTGGAAGGACTGATGTAAAGGATTTTTAAAAGCGTAATAGCAATGGAAGAAATCACAAATACTGAGAAGTATGATCACTTACAAATTAAAACTTCTGAGTGTTAAAAATACATAAATACATTCAAGACAAAACAAAACACATGATAGTTTTAATGTCTTTGATGTATAGTGTTCCTATGAATAAATTCTTAAAATACAGCTGAAAGTACAGTGAGAAAGGACAGCCTCTTCAATAAGTGGTGCTGGGAAAACTGGACAGCTACATGTAAAAGTATGAGATTAGATCACTCCCTAACACCATACACAAAAATAAGCTCAAAATGGATTAAAGACCTAAATGTAAGGCCAGAAACTATCAAACTCTTAGAGGAAAACATAGGCAGGACACTCTATGACATAAATCACAGCAAGGTCCTTTTTGACCCACCTCCTAGAGAAATGGATATAAAAACAAGAATAAACAAATGGGACCTAATGAAACTTCAAAGCTTTTGCGCAGCAAAGGAAACCATAAAGAAGACCAAAAGACAACCCTCAGAATGGGAGAAAATATTTGCAAATGAATCAACTGACAAAGGATTAATCTCCAAAATTTATAAGCAGCTCATGCAGCTCAATAACAAAAAAACAAACAACCCAATCCCAAAATGGGCAGAAGACCTAAATAGACATTTCTCCAAAGAAGATATACAGACTGCCAACAAACACATGAAAGAATGCTCAACATCACTAATCATTAGAGAAATGCAAATCAAAACTACAATGAGATATCATCTCACACCAGTCAGAATGGCCATCATCAAAAAATCTAGAAACAATAAATGCTGGAGAGGGTGTGGAGAAAAGGGAACCCTCTTACACTGTTGGTGGGAATGTAAATTGATACAGCCACTGTGGAGAACAGTATGGAGGTTCCTTAAAAAACTACAAATAGAACTACCATATGATCCAGCAATCCCAGTACTGGGCATATACCCTGAGAAAATCATAATTCAAAAAGAGTCATGTACCAAAATGTTCATTGCAGCTCTATTTACAATAGCCCAGAGATGGAAACAACCTAAGTGTCCATCATCGGATGAATGGATAAAGAAGATGTGGCACATATATACAATGGAATATTACTCAGCCATAAAAAGAAACGAAATTGAGCTATTTGTAATGAGGTGGATAGACCTAGAGTCTGTCATACAGAGTGAAGTCAGTCAGAAAGAGAGAGACAAATACCGTATGCTAACACATATATATGGAATTTAAGAAAAAAAAATGTCATGAAAAACCTAGGGGTGAAACAGGAATAAAGACACAGATTTACTAGAGAATGGACTTGCGGCTATGGGGAAGGGGAAGGGTAAACTGTGACAAAGCGAGAGAGAGGCATGGAAATATATACACTACCAAACGTAAGGTAGATAGCTAGTGGGAAGCAGCCGCATAGCACAGGGAGATCAGCTTGGTGCTTTGTGACCGCCTGGAGGGGTGGGATAGGGAGGGTGGGAGGGAGGGAGACGCAAGCGGGAAGAGATATGGGAACATATGTATATATATAACTGATTCATTTTGTTGTGAAGCTGAAACTAACATACCATTGTAAAGCAATTATACTCCAATAAAGATGTTAAAATGAAAAAAAAAATACAGCTGAAAAATGGGGGAAAATATGAATTATGTTAAAGAAAAATTGTAATTGGTCATTAGTCATATGAAATCAATATGGATTATTAATTTTATTTAAAGAAATTAAAAGTAAAATTTCCTGCATAATCTACAACTATAATTTAATAAAAGTTTATTTTAAGAAGTCTAATATAACTTACTGATAGTGAGAAAGTAAAGTGATACATGGTTTTCAGAGGTCAGTTTGGTCAGAAATATCAAGAACCTTGGAGGAATTAATTCCTCTCCTAGAAATCTAACTTAAGAGCACAATTAGCATTTGGATAATTAATAATATACAAAGATATTCATTGCAACATCACTATGCTAACAAACCACTGCATACATAATTATTTGTGATAGGAAACTGGTTAAATATATCACAGTACATTCATAAGATAGCGCCATAAGTCTCCATTAACAATTACGTACTTGAAATATTAAAAAAATGAGGTAATGTCTATAATATAAGGCTATGTGAAAAGAATGGCCTACAAAAATTTGTAAAGCGTAACTCTCATTAAAAATTATAATTTAAATTTAACATAAAAATAGCAAAATAAAGGACTAGAAGAAAAATAAAAGTGATTATGTAGATTATGGAATTGTTTTTACTTCTTTTTCCTATATTTGTATTTCTTTATGCTTTTCTGTATTTAAATTTTCTACGATATTCATTTTACAATCACAAAAAAAGATGCTATTAATATACCACATTATTGTCCCTAGATTGTGGGATTAGGAGGTTTCTGGTTTTATGAAATTCCAATTTTTTAATGTGCCAAGTGAGCACACTTCCCTGAGGGTTCTTGCAAAAAATAAGCTGCCTTTCCTTTTCCTGAAAGTGTGAGCTAGAAAATGAGTAGAAATAAACTGTGATTGGTAAAGGTCTTATCACTGTATTTCAGAATGGGATTTTCAATGGTGCAATAGCTCTAATTGTTAGAAAGCTCTCATCTAATTGCTTCCAACAAATGGTTCTAATTCTATCCTCTTGGGCCACACAGAGTATGTCTAATCTTTCCTTCACATGCAAGCTCTTCAAATATTTGAAAAGTTTTCATCCCCCCTGGGTCTTCCTAAGGCTAAATATCTCCAGATTCTTCAACTATTTCTCATAGGTCATGATTTTGTCTCTTCAACAGATGCCATCCTTCAGACATATTCCCTTTTTTCAGACAATTAGTGAATGAGAAAACCTTATGGACTAGCCATGAAAAATATCAAAAGTCAACATAAGGTTTATTTTCAGATTTATCTTTCAGTTTTATTAGAAAATAATTTTTTCCTTTTAAAAGTTAATTTCCAGGAAGTGTTCTTCATTATAACTCAAGTACTCAGAAAATACTAGGCTAAGGATGCACTTTATTAAATTATTTAATTACTTCTGGAAGCAGCGCGGCAGTATAGACTAGTGTTTAGGGGCATAGGCTCTGGAATCAGAACATCTGGGTTCAAATCCTTCTATACCATTTATAGCTGTATGACCCTGAGAATGACTCTCTGGGTTTATTTCCTTCCCTGTAAAATGGATGGCAATAATACTAAACGTCTCATGGGTTACTGAGAATTAAATAAGATAATGTATGTAAAGCACTTAAATCACAGTGCCTGGCACATGGTAAAGTGTCTTTAAGTAAAACTTTATACATGTTCTCAGAGTAATTTAAAAATCCTCAGAATAAGTCTATATGAAGATAGCAATTGTATGGAGCATCTACATGAAGACAGGATATGAACAGAAAGCAAAAGCGTTAAGTTATTAACAGTGGTTTTTGCAATAATTTCATGGTCCTGAATTTATTTCACATGATTTTATTTAAAAACTGAATTTTAGAAGTTTAAATCAATGGATACAGAACTTTATTGTGAAGGACATAAATAAATAGGGCATGTGGACCAATTAACTAAATTCAGTGTTCCAGAAGAGAAATAATGAGGGCTTGCTTCTTGGAGAGAATGTAGTTTCATAACAATGAAAACTACCACTTCATTGAGTAGTTACCCTGTGCCAAGCATTCACTCAAATTGGGGGAGGAAGAGGACGAACGGCAGGGAGGGAGAAGGATAAAGGAGGGTGAGGAGAGCAGGTGAGGGAAGCAAGGAGGGGAAGGGCAAACAGGGAAATAGTGAGTGCTTGCTAACAGCTACTGAGGGCAGGCACTGTGTTAATTACTGTGCATGAATTGCTTCATTTAACCCCATAACCCTACGAAATATGTACTGGAAAAAGTCTTTAGAGAGGTTAAGTAACTTGCCCAAGGCCAAGTTATAACAATTTATGTCTGGTAAAGAAGAACTCAAACCTAGTTCTTAAGTCACTAAGTTATCAGGGAAAAAACTGTTTCCATAGGAAGAGAAAAAGGACCTGGAAGAAAGGATGAAGGTCTGGTATCTAAACAACAGAATCAGTAGCGATAAGAAGTGTGGATCTGAGTGGGGTGGGAAGTGGAATAAAAAGAATAATTTCTTGGTTTTTGCATTTCTGACGGCACTATCCAAGACACTCTAAGTAAAAAAAAAAAAAAAAAAGGATTACACTAAATCAGTTTTGCATTACAAAGGAATTGAACACTGAAGGTCAAGAGTTAAGACTAGGTAACATTCTCAATCCTTTTATTTAATTCTAATTTCTGGGAACTTAAAATGAAACATGAAAGATAAAAACACTTTTCTTTCTCTTTTTGGTAAAGGTGATTTTTAAATTTGGTAACTTTAGAAAGGTCCATGTTTGCCTCAATTTGGTAAAATAAAGCTTAGCAATGTTTTCTTAAATTCATACACCAAAGGAAACCTTTCAGGACCCAGCAGGCTGTTTTAGTCATGGCATGTTCACTTTCAGAGAGACGCAGTGTCTGGAGGGTGATATCGCCATGCCAGTGCTTTCTTCTTCTCTATACACACCTGATTAAAGGCTACAGGATCAAAGAGCAAACCACTTACAGCAACGGGCTGCAGACCCAAAAGCTCATCTGTGAATGGAATCACTTAAAACTATTTTAAAGGGTCATCACAAAGAGGGTGCTTATTTTTAGAAATGAGTTTTCTTTTGATACAACGAAAAATGTTGGCCATTTCCCTTATGTTTATAACAACATTCCAATTTAATCTTCAGTTTAAAAATTCTTTAATTATTGCACAAGTTTTGTTGATTGCACAACACCCACATCGCTGTTCTACGTGTGTGTGTGTGTTTGTGTATGTGTGTACAGATTCCTTTCCTTTATGGTAATAATATACGTTAAAGCTAAGATTTACAATTTTCATTCTGCTTGCTTGGGAAAGCTTTAAACATGAATGATAGGGGGAAAAAGCTTGATAGAAAAAAAAGTCTGCTATAAAAACATTATATTTTTACTAATTTCATTATTACTTACCCAAATCTTTTTCTGGTAACAACAGTGGAGCTGGAAAGGAGCATGGTATTGTACAGGTATCTGTTCCAAAAGTTAATTCTTCTTAATTCCACATCCCTATTCTCCACCACTTAATGTCATTGATTCTATGTCATATATATATATATACTGAAGGACTTCAAGTAAAAGTAACCAATAGGTGCTGGAATTATTTTTAGGGTGATTATTAGAATCTTGTACAGAAAAAGGCCTTCCAATCTAAATTTCCTTTGTTGGTTATCATGACTATCACTGAAAAATCTGGAAGAACATATGCCAAAACATACAACCGCATGTTTTTTTGTCCAGTCATACATAAGAACCCAGCATAATTATTCTTGAATTAAAAAGAGAGTTACGCTCTTTTAAATACTGAGGCCCCATCTAGTATTCAGTTGATAAATTCAGTGAAGTGTATTTACTTCACTTTTGTTTATAGTGAAATTAAAAGTTGAAACACAAAAAAGTCTTACCAATGTAAATAAATTATGTGAAAAAACACTGCATACCACTTTATACCTTTATATGTCTTTGGCATTTCTATTTTGAGCAAATATATTGTTCTAATGTAGGACAACTTTTTAATTTTCCTTGTCTTACATTGTTTTATAAAATTTAAGAGTGAACTTTTAAAAACAAACAAGCAAACAAAAAACAAAAGAAGTTTGTCTGCTCCTAGAAGACAAAACCCAAAAAACATTGGGTAAATTAAAAAAAAACACACACACATTAGTTTTGCTTCTCTACAATTTAGTCATTATAGTAGAATATAAGTTTCAAACACACAAAACCTCGAGTCTCCTGGTGCATCTTGTGTTACCATCTCCTATTCCACTGGCATTCCTATGTCGGAGCAGAGTGTTCTTAGGATAATTTAGCTGAAAAAAAGAAAAAGAAAAAGGAAAAAAAAAGCTACAGTTCTTCCTTGTTGTCTATTCAAATATCCATAGATGCCAAAGGGAATTCTCTCATTTTTTCTTTAGATGCTCTAGAAGGGAGCAAACTGTTTTAGTATTGTTTTTAACTTTGATGAATGATGAACTTAAATTTCATTCTGTTTTCTAATAAGAGAATGTAATAGCATCTTATAAGAAATAATTTTGTCAGTATGGGACTTTTTTTTTTTAAACTATATAGTCAACTGTTCTTCCCAGAGTTCCTTAAGTCACTAATGGTCAGATAAGAAAAGGCTGCCAGGTGATCAAATGATAAACCTGAACAATAATGTCCAAGTTACAATGTCCAGCTGCCAGGTGATCAAATGATAAACCTGAACAATAATGTCCAAGTTACAAGACTGTTTTGAGACTCATTTGAGACGATGTAAATCATTACAGATGAATGTTAACAAAAAGTGAAAATGAAGCAAATATGAGGCATTATTACTGACTGTGAAACCGCATTTGAGTCCTACAAATCTTCAAAGAACAAGGCCCAAAGTCCCATAACTGTGTCTAGTTATGCCTAGACAACCAAGAATGTTCTCTAATTATGTCATCTATTAAAACATACTGATCATGTAGAACTCTGGATGATTTCTGAATCAAGGAAACCATCCACAGTCTGCCCAGTATTTTCTAGGCCTGGTTATTCTAACTCACCAGCAGAAATTTAAAATTTTAAGTAAGAATGATAACAAAAGTTCCAATACCTGTCATAGCTTCTTAAGTTTTGTCCCTCTCAACATAGTGTTTACAATGACAGCAGCACATATAACACCGATTTACTGACCTTTCAATATACAAAGATAAAGCTTCTGATTTGCCATTATGGGATTCATGCTTTATGCTTTGTTTGCTTTGTTTTTAAAAGTTGTGATGATTTTAAGCGGATCTACGTGCACTGTTTTCTGGTCTCCTGGCATCTCACAGCATGCACTTAGGAAACAGCTGGCAAAGTTTCAAGGTGCAAATCTGTGGCTAGGAGTGGAGAAACACTAACTGGCTTATGCACAGAAGGTCCAACAGCTCTGTCCTAATTAGCCAACTGAACAAAGACACAACTAATCAGTGCTTCCTCTCTATGCAAACCATTTGTCTTTAAAATAAAATGAAAAGCTGCATACTCCCTAAGTTGAGGAAACCAGAGGGAATCACAGCAATGCCCTCTCTGCTAGACTGCTGCTTTAATATTTACCAAACATCACCTGTGTACCTGAATAAACAGATAGGTAGTGGAGTAAATATCTAAGCATCTACTATTATGCCTACTGTTTAGGGAGTACAAAGATGAAGAAATTATGGTTATTATGCTTAAAGGGCAATGTAGAAGGCAAGAAAAAAAAAGGTCCACAAATAAAAGCAATCCAATATTATATTTTATTCCCTCAGAAGAGCACCAGATTTCAAGTCCTGATTAAATGAAAGTGTTTCTGCGATCCAATTGCTTTTTCCATGCCATTGTGCACATAAGCCATACCTCTGGGTCCTCAAAACAGCTGCTGTCTAGATCCACATGGAATCTTCGATGTATACGTTTAAGCCATCAGACTTACACATGCACATAAGCAATACTTCGTTTATTTACCTGGAATTGTGCCTAAGTACCCATGCTGTTTCCCAGTTCAAAATGTCAACTTCTCCTCAATTGTCCTCACAATACTTAAAAACTAAATGAATCAGTCTGGCATTGTTCTCCCAATCTCAGCAGACTAAATGGAAGTCAGCACAAGAATCAGTTTTAGAACCAAAATAGGAGATGCCTTAGATTAATGTTATTTCTTGCAGATTCTAATAATTCAACAGTTTATTAAATACATGAGATGAAAAATTAACAAAACTTAACAGTGTTTGTGCTACCTCTCCAGCAAGTTAACACTTTTCCAGAGGATGGCTTCTTCTCTGAGAGAATTAAAATGCATGGGAGTAAATTATGCATGGAAAACACTTAAAACAGTTTAACAGCAGGCCATTTTCTAAGAGTCTAATTAAAGACTCATTGAAAGTTTTAAACATTTCACTCTAGCAGATAGTTTGGACCTGACCTTGGTTACTTCTCTTACTGATGGTTGTTACTACTCAGTATTTTACTACTGACGTCTACTGCTGAGGTAAATCTGATTTAGGGCTTCAACTGCTCCAGTGTTAGCAGTGATACTAGAACAAAAAGGTTTCTTCCCAAGTGACCTCTTCAAGATGCTTCAGGATTTTTGAGGATACCTGTACCTCTTCCTTTGTTCACACATCTACCAGATGGAAAACAAAACAGTGGTTAGATGTGGGGATCAACAGTAGGCTGACAAACAGAATTCTGAGTTCAGAATATTGTGATTTTAGAAGTCAATAGTTTTATATGTTGTTCAGCTGTTTTCCTGACTACTGGGAAGTAGAGAGGAAGGAAAACATCTGAGATCATTAGAATATCTGCCTCTATTTTCCTTCTATCATTACCAAGAAAGAGCCAAGACCCAGAGAAAGACAATTTTGGAAACTTTTCTTAAATTGCAGTTACCATGTTGATTTTAACAACTTTTCAACTAACCTTAACCATAAAATAAAAACGTATCCTATAACAACAATTCATCAGTCTAAGTGTTTCCACATACAATAGTACTTACCAAATTGTATTACGTTTGTGTGTCTCAGACATCAACTCTAAATTCATGGAAAGAAGGGCTGTGGAAGTCTTTAAAAGTTTTTGAACAGGTACATTTATCAACCTTTCCCCCTCTAAGTCCACATTTTTTCCACTGTACAATTCTGAACAAGACTCATTCATTCATTCAATAATTTATCAAGGGCCTACTATAAGCCAGGCATTAGGGATTCAGCAATGAAAAAGACACGTATTATCCATAAACAAATGAAAATGACAGCCTAAGACAGAAATGAACCAATTAATTATAAAATATTAAATATAATTATAGTGGGGTAAGTAATACAAATGAGACCGAGATTGTGACAGAAGAATCTAGCCTAGTCTGCGGGTAAGGAAAATCTTCCTTGAGAAAGGAAATGTCAAGTTTTCTTTGATGTGAGTTGAGTCCTGGAGGAAAAATAAAACATAAACTAAAAGTACACGTGTGTGGGGACTTCCCTGGTGGTCCAATGGTTAAGAATCCGCCTTCCAATGCAGGGGACTCGGGTTCAATCCCTGGTCAGGGAACTAAGATCCCACATGCCGGGGGGCAACTGAGCCTGCGTGCCACAACTAGAGAGAAGCCCGCGCACCGTAACGAAGAGCCTGCGCGCTGCAACTAAGACCTGATGCAGCCAAATCAATAAATGAATGAATATTACAAAACAACAAAAAAAGTACACGTGTGCTTCTGGGAAGTGGGAAGTGGAAGCAGAGAAAATTTATTCCCAAGCAGAGGGAACAGCATTACAAACATTAAAGCATAGGGAAGGACTGTTGTTCTTTAGAGAAGTATTTTTCAAATGTGAATTAATATCAAACAGTAGATTATGAAAGCAATAGAACAGAACAGAATAAAAAGAGATCACCACATATCAAAAAGGTGGGTATTGTTTTATAAAACTTTTGCATCAAATATGTTTATTTTTATAGTATTGGGTCATGATGTAAAATGTTTTCCTTACTCTGCAGCAGTCAAAATAGCTTGAAGCTACTGCTTTAAGGACTGAGGTCAGTAGGGCTTGAGGCTGGCATATAATGAATGAGGCTGATGCAGCAAGCAGATGCCAGATAATGAGAGCCAGGTTAAGGATTCAGTCTTCAGGCTAACAATGGGGAGCCGCTGAAGAATTTCAGTGAAGAAAAACACTCAGATTTAAATTTGAAAAAATTACTCGAACTCTATAATATGGAAAACGGGTGGGATTGGGGGGGTGTCAAGAATAGTTACAGGGAGAGTAACTCAGAAGTTATTGTGTTCATTAAGTGACAGATGCTAGCTTGGGCAAGAGTAGTGGTAGAGAAATAGATTCAAAACATAAAATATAAAATAAATGTAAAGAATACAAGTGGGCATTGAAAGTACGATAAGAGACTACCAAAGATGCAGAAAATAACTGAAATAAGAAACTGAATGGATGTTTAACAGCAAATTAGACACAGTTGAAGAGGTTGTTAATGAATTAGAAAACAGATCTGAAGAAATTACCCAAAAAGCAATGCAGCACAGATGACAGAGGTAAAAAAATATGAAAGGGAGGGAGGTTCTTCTGGAGTGAGAACTCAAAAACTTGAGGACCCAAGAAAAGGAAATACCCAAAGAGATAATTTTCCAGAACTAATGCAACACAAAAGCCATTTTCAGCATCAGGAGGCCCAGTGAAAACTTTTCAGTATAAATAGAAGAAAATTCACTTAGACATCTCATTGTAAAACTGTAGAACACCAATGAAAAGGAAATGCTAAAAGCAACCTGAGGGGAAAAAAATGTAATTACAAAAAGAATGAACAAGAAAAAGGGTACTATTGTACAAAATAATGTCTTATTTATGAGGTTACAATGAAAAGGACAGACTATGGACACAAATAACAAGCTGAGAGAAAGATGACTGCAGTCGAAGCTTTTTTCATATTGTTGGCAGGGGGCAAAGATATTAATTTTAAGACACTAAGTTAAAAAATACAAGTTAAAATTTCTAGGGTGACCACTATAAAAATAGAATGTTTAGCTACCCAACTAGTAGAAGATCAAAGAAAAATGGAACCATAAGAAGGCAAGAAATAGAGTGGAAAAAAGACAAAGTGGAACATATAGAAAGCTTATAATAAGATGGTAGAAATAAACCCATATATGTTAGTAATCATAATAAAATGAATGGATTTAACATTCCAGTTAACAGGCACATGACTGTCAGGCTGGTTCCAAAAACTCCAGATAAGAAGCTGGAAACACCCTGTGTTCATCAATCCTTGAATGAATTAATTATGGTATATTCAGACAATGGAATATTACAAAGCAGTGAAAAAGAATAGACTACAGCTGAATACAGCAACATGAATAAATCAATATGGATAAGTTTCGGTGTTTACAAAGCAAGCCACAGAATACAAAGCATGATTTCAATTAAATACATGTCAAAAACATGCAAAACCAGGCATTTTTGCTAGGGATGTACATATAAAGAAATTAACACAAAGGTCATGGTAATGGTTACTTCTCAGGGGCAAAGAGGAAAATACAATTAGTGAGGGGCTCACAAGCTCTTCAAAGTTACTAGAACCATTCAATTTCTTAAGCTGAGTAGTAGGTAGGAGATACTGGTAAATGGGTATTTTATTTTTCTTTAAACTGGAGATATTATTTATATATATTCTTTTGTATATTTCATATGTTAAAAAGCATAAACACACTGCTTGTGAATATATAGTTACTTTAAAAAAAGATACACAAGCAACTATTTAAGCTTCATGAACTCTTTTTCTCTGACGTGTTCCCAGTGCCTGTAAAAACTGCTGACACATAGAAGGGTCTATTATTGAATGGAAAAAATAAAGAGCACAAAAAAATTAATCAGTATGTAATTTGTGCTCAACATCTTACTGGGACAGTTTGCCTGTTATCAAAACTTAAGGTTAAATCCAGAACCAAGTAATTTGTTTTTATGCAAACCTCAAATGTGCACTTCAACAATGAACAAAGTTTGGTAATGTGTAAAAATGGCCATTAGTTATATACAGTTTTATTATTTTTCTGATTGATACTGGTAATCCATAGTGGCATCATCTTTCTTCAAAGGGCAGCAATATTTGAAAAGCAAAAAGTGGTAGAAAATGTGAACATTAACTATTCATATAATGTATAATCTTGAAGGAGTGGTACATAAATAGAAAAAAAAAATCAGAGATATTCATTAAAGTTTTGTATGTTCCAATAGGTTCTTTTGTGAGGCCAATAGCATGAGATGATTATACTGGCTTAAAAAACAAAACTAAACACCCTATTGCTCTCATTTGAAGATAATAGTGCCAAGAGACTTAAATGGTTTTGTGGATCAAGATTCTCATTTACAACCTACTAAACATACATCCCATAACCCTATGTAAACTTAGTCTGGAAGGATTTATAAAGCAATAATGATGTAAGGAGAGACAGTGTGACATAACTGAAAAAGCCTGTTTTCAATTCCTTCCTTTAACATTTACTAGGTATGACCCTGAGTAACCATCTGTGTATATTTCCTCATCAACAATATATAAATATTTGCACAAAAATTTCAGTGTTTCCAGGCATAAGTGAGGCACTCAAATGTTAGATTCCTTTTCTTTTCCTTAGGGTTATTTAGATATATAGGTGTAAAAATGCCTGACACATAGTAAATGCTTAATAGTCACATACTATCTTTCCTCCCTGCAGTTTTTACAGGTCCACTAAGACGTATTAAATAACTGTCAGACTTGCTTTTAATTGCTAGTGATATAATCACCTAGAAATCTTTGCTATTAACATGGCTTGGTTGAGCTATCTTAAGATAAAAAGTGAATATTAATGATGCCTTTAAGAATGTTTTGCCCTTGGGTCACTGGTGAGGATGGAAACATAAGCATCTTAAACATTCTTCCCATTTCTACATAGCCTGAGTAATACATGCAACTTTATATAACTACTGCTCCATTTCTTATAGCTCTGTACTTTTGAGCCATGGAATTAGCTCCTACATATGAGGTAATGAGGGTCTGCTTCTATCTAGTTACTGATATGCCACTTTATGGTACTTTCTCTATGAACCTTGATCATTTTGTATTACATGTGATCCTCTAAACTTGGCATTTTCACAACACTGGTTATAGATGAATCAAAAATTAGCATTTGGCTTACCTTGACCAGGAATCCTCCTAGCTTCAACACCTTTGGATTACAGTTTAGAAGAACCAATACCACAAACCACAGCACAAGGGCCAAATCTGGCCTGTATTCTCCAAATTTAACTGTATGTTGAGGGTGGCCTGACCAGGTGTCAAATAAAAGAACAGTATGCATGTATCTTTTATCTTTGTACCATTTGTTGAGAGCAGAAACAGAAACTTCTGTTGTGACTGGGTTTTAGTTCAACAATCAAAATGAAACATCAAACCACTTCTAGGTAAAGGAGACCCAACCAGGGCTTTATATACTTCTTGAATATCTTAGGTGTCTATTTAACTCTGTGTTTGTGTGTGTGCCTGTGCGCACATGCACAAAATATTCAAGGAGGTATTTATAAAATTCAACTTATATTCCTATTTAAGTCTCTGTAGCTGCCTAGTGAGTGACTAAAGAGTCACTTTAAGGAATTAAGAAATAGCAGCCTTATTTGTTAATAGCCCCAAACTGGAAACCACCAAAATATCCTAAAATAGGTACATGGTTAAACAATCTGGTCCATCAATGCCATGGAATACAACTTAGCAATAAAAAAAACACAAACTACTGATATATATGGTAACTTGGATAAAGAGATCTCAAGGGCATTATGAGTAGAAAAAGCTAATCTCAAAAAAGTCACATATTGTATAATTCCATTGCTGTAACATTCTCATGACAAAATTATAGAGACAGAGAACAGACGAGTGGTTGCCAGAGGTTAGGGCTGGTTGGAGTAGGTGTGACTCCAAAGGGGTAGCATGAGGGAGATCTTCATGATGATGATAGCTCTGTATCTTGACTGCAGCGATGGTTACCAAAAAAGTGATAAAATGGTACAGAGCTATTCACACCATTGTACCAATGTCAATACCCTGGTTTTGATACTGTATTATAGTAACACATGAGGAAAAAATTGGGAGAAACTAGATTAAGGCTGCATAGGACCTCTCTGTACTATTTCTGCAACTTCCTGTGAATCTATAATTATTCCAAAATAAAAAGTTTAAAAAAAATCACACACTTACATACACAAGGAAATATAATGACATAAATGAAACATAGCCAATTTTATTCAAATTCTCCAAAACTTATGCTAAATATGTTAATTGTTTATAAAATGTTTCACCTTTGTATAATGGTTTTATTATTTCACCTTTCTTTTATAGTTTTTTCATTTTTTCTGTACAGTTCTTCAGTAGAAGCCAGAGTCCTGAGTTGCCCAGTTAGGAGCCTAAAATACACAAAGAGAAATCAACAGGGTGAAAAGAAATACTTTCTGAAAAGCCAGTTTCAAAAAAAAGTGATACTAGCAAAGTTTTTTAGCAATACTCCTCCCAAACCATTCTCTAAGATTTTAACAACCTCTTCAATTACTAAATGCGAGGTGTCTCAGAACAACAACAAAACACACCAAAATACCATCTGATACAGTTTCTCACCAATTATAAAGTATGACAAGGACAATATCACCAATATTATAACTAAAATCAATACAAATTGATCCTTAAGCATACGGAAACAACCATTACATAAAAGTTATTTTTCAGGCTCAGTTATTCTGGACTTGGATGGAAAAGGCAAGGACAATAATTTCCTAATTCTTCCTTCTCTTTTACAACTGAAGGACTATGCTAAGGACAAAATCTGATACTAAAACTTCAATCAAATGAGATCTTTGAATGTGCCTCAACAGTTTCCTAAAAATGTCCTACCCTCCAGTTATACATAATCATAATGACTAAAGAGCATTAGAGGTAGTTTGGAATCCCAAAATTACAAGGCCATACAAATTCATTTAGTATCTAATATGCAGGATTTCTACCAAAAAGGGGGATATATTTTTCTGAAAATTAAATATGACTTTCAGATAAAATAAAATTTTATAAAATCAATATATATAAGATCAACATTTTTACAGAAGTAGTTCTTTAGATTTACGGAATAAAAGGAAAATGAATTTCAAACACTTGAGAGAGAACACATGTAAGTTATCATCTGCCAGTATCAAAATGATGTGTTAAAAACACTGAGGAAATGAGATAATGAAGGCACACAGGAAGGGTAAAAGAAAAATAACCCAATTATGGTTAAAACTAGGAACACTTAATTTTTTTTGCTGCCTTAACTAATGCATAATACATCTAAGAGAAACCTTTTCCATTTAGTAATTTCTTAAATAAAATGTTTATAGCCCCCAAAATACAGAATCAGATACAACCAAAATTAATTTGTTCTCAAATGAAGTCCATATAACAATTATATTACATTATTGCTAAATCCCAGACAGAAGAGAAGATGTGTGGTTCTTACCTCTGATCTACTGTTCTGATTAAGTTTCTTCTCAATATTCATGGCCAACATCTGGCTTCTAAATGAAAGGCTTTTGGTCTTTTCAATCACTTGCTGATAGGGTGAGACTGCATTGTTACCCATAACCACATGACCCTACAATGAGACAGAGGGAAACTGATCCTGTAATGTTAACAACCAAGTTTCTCAGGTAAGTCATGAGGATGACATCACAACCTACATGTCTGTTGCAAATATTTTTATGCACAGAGATGACAATATTCATCCAACAACACAAAATAGGAGGTTGCTGTTGCCTTCAGAAAATTATTATACATTAAAACAAAAATTCTTAATAGAATAAATGTCCTAATAAAAACTTCTCCCCAAAGTATCAAATAATCAGCAACTGATATCTAGTATTTTGCACAGATAACATAATACTCACTAATTTAGAATCAATCTTGGCATCCAGTCTTGCATTTCTAATCAAATTTACAATCCACCTTTCAGCTTCTTCTGGAGTCATGTTCAGTTTATCTGCCAACATGCTAATGAAAAAAGAAAAAAATGACATTAACTGGGTCTAAAAACTTAGTTTCACATACATAGTCTTTGACCTATGCTCTGAATAGAAACTTTTAGGTACTTATGGGTCACCTTCTCTTAAATATTATGAGTCTTAAAAGTGCACTATTGATGTTTGTGCTATTATCTTGTACCATTCACAATCTATCTCATTTCACCAACCAGACTGTAAGATCCTTGAAGGTAGGGCCCCATAATCTGTATTACAGAAATCCTATTACAAGGAACATCAGTAGTAAGAATAATAAAATGTAACACGTAACTAAAACTCAGGGCCGCTACATATGTTTGTTATAAATTCTAAGGACACTCCCTAGAACTAGAACACTATATAACCTAAATGACCACTGAATTTAAGGGAAAAGAGACAGACACACATACACAGAAAACCCGAAAGGAGAGGGGGAGGGAAAAAGATGACAGACACCAAGACCCTGATCTAAAGCCTTTGATGTCATCAACCAATCTGCATTTTCTAATTTATGGTCAGGTTGAAAAAGAGGCCACTGCAGAGCTTAATTTGTCAGGACTAACACAAACACAAGCCTTGCTAGTAGGTAAGCCAGTCAGTCACCTGATGAAAGAGTATCTACATATGCATGTATAGTATTTGGAAGGATGGTATACATATATGCATATACACAGGTGTTAGACACAAACATTAACTGTCCCCTTTTACTTGTCTTCACTGAAGATATTGCACACTTGCTAGGCCTTCTAATGTTATCACTGGTTTAATGGAAAAAAAAAAACCTAGAATATCAGTAACAAAATAATTCCTTAGAATATTATAAACTAAAATTCCTGATTTGATTGCATTCCCAATTTTATAACATAAATATCCAAGACATTGCCAATCATATAATTATGTAATTCCGGAGCTCCCAACCTAAAAGTAACCAATCAAGTTAATAAAAATACCTTTATGGGAATAATATAATCTGTGCTAGCCCTATTTTATATGTTTATTGTCAAAGAGAAGAATTTCATTCAAAATGTAAAAATTAAGTTAGACTATCAATAAAATCATTACACACTAAATTACAAACTAAAGCTATGAAGACAATCATTTAAAATTTATCCCTAAAATATGCTTGATGTTAAAAACATCATGATGAGTATGAGCCAACTCAACCATAAACTCCCTGGATTTACATGTCAAATTCTGTTGTCTGTCTTTTTATGGTTAATTTTGCTGTAAGTACACATTCTCAGCAAACACAAAGAACAATTAGTCCATGACTACTACTTCAATTTCATGATCAGGTTTCATCTTAGTCTCTTTGTTACTGCTCTCTAACCAAACCTTATTTTATTTAAGCTACTAGAAGTAGGGAAGTGTGTCATTTTACTGAAAGAACCAGGCTTTTTTTTGACTAGGAAAAATTCCTGCAGCTGGTGTTTCCTGTGGCTTCCCAATAAACTCCTTGTGTTTCCTGCAGGTACTTGACTTAGAGATGTGTAAATTTCATTCTCCTGGGCTTCCCTGGTGGCGCAGTGGTTAAGAATCCGCCTGCCAATGCAGGGGACAAGGGTTCAAGCCCTGGTCCGGTAAGTTCCCACATGCCGTGGAGCAATGAAGCCTGTGTGCCACAACTACTGAGCCTGCGAGCCACAACTACGGACGCCCGCGTGCCTAGAGCCCGTGCTCCGCAACGAGAAGCCAACGCAATGAGAAGCCCATGCACCACAACGAAGAGTAGCCCCTGCTCTCCGCAACCAGAGAAAGCACGCACACAGCAAGGAAGACTCAACGCAGCCAAAAATAAATAAATAAATAAATTTCATTCTCTTCTGTGCTGCTAAAGTAACCAACTGCCTAATACTTTTATCTGAAGCTGCTACTCTAAAGGTAAAGAACATATTTTCCAAAAGATATTACTTTATCGACTCTTGTAACAATTTCTCTTTTGTATGTCTCCTGCATTCCCCCAAAATACAACTCTTTAAAGTGAGGTCAAGACCATTTTACTCTGAAAAGCACAAATGAAAATAATTTATACTGAATATATTAAAACTCCAATCTTCAAGATCTCTATATACTGCTTTTCAAAATAGACGTTATTCCTAGTAGCTACTAATTGTGTATAGTTGGTTTTATACAGATTTTTAAAAATTATAATATAGAACCTGTTTATCCAGGCTGTTTACATAATTAAAATTATAATGAAACATTCAGTCTCAAGCCTAAGTTACTGATCAGATTCCTCTTCTTGCTGCCTATAACAAACTGAGAAGTCCTATCAATTATCTCTTTAACCACTGCCTCTAATCTAAGTTCCCTACCAAACTACTCTCATCTTGAAAGACTCTCCTCTTCACCAACCAGACTAAACCTCTCTGTTCATTAAACATACCATGTTTTTAACCACTTCAGGACCTTTGCACATGCTGTGCCTTCTGCTTAAAAGGCTAATCCACCTTTTTCTTCACTAAGCTATGTGTTACATGGCTATCAGTTAAAACAGCACCCTCATCAGCCTTCCAAGACACCTCTGCCAATCATGACAGATCTGTTTGATGCTTTCAAGGGCCCCTATTTTTTTCAGAGCATTCATAGAGCTGTAGTTGTTTTACTGAGTATCTGCTTTCATGGTAGACTGTATATGTACCCCAAGAGCATGCATCATAGCTTCTTTGTTCATTGCTATATATCCAGCAATTAGCACAGTCTACAGGAGGCAATTAAATAAATACTTATTGTCTGATTCCTACCCTAGTCACTACCCTAGGGCTCCATTACTATTTCCTAATTTTCTAATTAATCTACCTCGAGTCTCTCCTTAATCTATTTTACATAGTTGTCAGCTTAGTCCTAAAACCCAACTACCAGTTTATTCCTAAATTCCTTTCAAATCTTTAATAGAGCCCTTCTACCAAAACAATAAAATTCAAACTTCCAAGTTTCTCTTTCATGGTTCTCTACAATTTAGCTACAATCTACCTTTCCAGCCTTCTCTTATTCTTCCTCATGAATACCACACACCAACCAAATCATTCATTCAACAAAATATGAACTATGTTAGATGTTTGTGACAACATACAGTCTGCTCCCCACTTTCATAAAGTTTAAAGCTGGAGACTGGGAAATAGGGGACAATCACCTAATACCCCAAATATATAAACTATTTTTAGTGTAAGGATAAAAAAGTGAAAGGAGCTATGTGAGTGCAAAAGGGTTTAACCAGTTCCAGTCTGGAAGTTTGAGGACGGTTTAAGTAAAGGAATATTTAAGGTCAAATTTTAAGATAAAAGAAAGAAAATTCTACGCTGTATAACTCTACCTAGAATTTTCCATCCCTCTTTTTTCTTTACATACATATTCTAAGTCTCATATTCCATTATGGTTAGAGCAATCTGGCAACATGCAGCAAGACCCACAAATGTCTGCATACTCTGACCCATAATCCCACTTTGGGGATTTACTGTTTTGCAATGTGCTTGTTGATCCTTTACTTTTAAATCAAGTCAAAGAAAAACTTGAAATAAGGTCCGAGAAGTATCAGTAAATTATTGATGGTATCGCAGGTTATCTAGGCTACCAATCACTCTGAGAATAAGTAAGAGAACGTGGCAATAATCCAGTTTCTTTCAAGTAACAGGAAAATATACACAGTAAAAGTAAATAATAGAAATCCTCAAAGTCCACAATTCTCTTACATTCTACTGATTTTATGAAAATATTAGTAAAGGTTTAAAAATAAAAATTTAATATCCTATTAAAGCTTAAAAAAACAAACTTGCCTTAAGCTATCCTACACCATGTTAATTTTGTGTTTTTAAAATAATTTAGTTTATCAATAAATTAAAAGACAAAATGTATCAAAAGGCAGAATTTCTGAGAAAAATACCTAATTCAATCTAGGTTTCAAACTCAAAAATAACTTCCAGATTATTTAGATTACACTAAAAATCTCAACCCTGTCAGTAGGCAGCTTAAAGAAGATATTTTAGGCTTAAAGACTTATATTTAAGACATGACACCATAAAACTCCCAGAAGATAACATAGGCAAAACATCCTCTGACATAAATCATACCACTGTTTTCTTAGGTCAGTTTCCCAAGGCAATAGAAATAAAAGCAAAAAACAAACAAAAAATAACCAAATGGAACCTAATCAAACGTAAGCTTTTGCACAGCAAAGGAAACCATAAACAAAACAGAAAGACAACCTACTGACTGGGAGAAAGTATTTGCAAATGATGCGACCAACAAGGGATTAATTTCCAAAATATACAAACAGCTCATACAACTCAACAACAACAACAAAACAACCTAGTCCGAAAAAATGGGCAGAAGACCTAAACAGACATTTCTCCAAAGAAGACATACAGAGATGGCCAATAGGCCTATGAAAAGATGCTCAACATTGCTAATTATTAGAGAAATGCAAATCAAAACTGCAATGAGGTACCACCTCACATCAGTCAGAATGGCCATCACTAAAAAGTCTACAAATAACAAATGCTGGAGAGGGTGTGGAGAAAAGGGAACCCTCCTACATTGTTGGTGGGAATGTAAATTGGTGCAGCCACTAGAGAAAACAGTATGGAGGTTCCTCAAAAAACGAAAAAGAGTTGCCATATGATCCAGCAATCCCACTCCTGGGTATATATCCAGACAAAACCATAATTCAAAAAGATACATGCACCCCTATGTTCACAGCAGCAATACTATTCACAATAGCCAAAACATGGAAACAACCCAAATGTCCAATGACAGATGAATGGATAAAGAAGATGTGGTATATATACACAAAGGAATACTACTCAGCCATAAAAAAGAATGAAATAATGCCATTTGCAGCAACATGGATGGACCTGGAGATATCATACTAAGTGAAGTCAGACAGAGAAAGACAAATACCACATGATACCACTTATATGTGAAATGTAAAATATGACACAAATGAACTTATCTACAAAACAGAAACAGACTCAAGGACAGGGAACAGACTTGTGGTTGCTGAGGTAGAGGAGGGCTGGGGGAGGGATGGACTGGTAGTTTGGGATTAGCAGATGCAAACTACTATATATAGAATGGATAAACAACAAGGTCCTACTGTATAGCACAGGGAACTATATCCAATATCCTGTAATAAACCATAATGGGAAGAAATAAAAAAAGAATATATATACATATAACTGAATCACTTTGCTATACAGCAGAAATTAACACAACACTGTAAGTCAACTATACTTCAATAAGATAAATTAAAAAGACATTTAAAATATTTTGTGTAAATTCCTTATTCCCATCTTTTAGTTGAAGAGCTCTCCTCCTCAAATGACACAACAACATGATATTGAATACGTTAAGTCAGTAATACATAAGACCCCAAGTAGCCCAAGCAATCTTGAGAAAGAAGAACAAAGCCGGAGGCATCACACACCTTGACTTCAAACTATATCACAAAGATACAGTAATCAAAACAGTATGCTACTGGCATAAAAACAGACACAAAGATCCATGGAACACAATAGAGAGCTCAAACCCAAGCATTAATTTATTTATGACAAAGGAGGCAAGAATACACGATGGGAAAAGAACAGTCTCTTCAACAAACGGTGTTGGGAAAACTGGACAGCTACATGCAAACAAATGAAACTGGACCACTACCTCACACCATGTACAAAAATTAACTCAAAATGAATTAAAGACTTGAACATTAAGACCTGAAACCAGGGCTTCCCTGGTGGCACAGTGGTTGAGAGTTCGCCTGCCGATGCAGGGGACACGGGTTCGTGCCCCGGTCTGGGAAGATCCCACATGCTGCGGAGCGGCTGGGCCCGTAAGCCATGGCCGCTGAGCCTGCGTGTCTGGAGCCTGTGCTCTGCAACGGGAGAGGCCACAACAGTGAGAGGCCCGCATACCAAAAAGAAAAAAAAAAAAGACCTGAAACCATAAAAAAAAAAAACACAGGTAGTAAGTTCCTTGACATAAGTCTTGGTGATGATTTTTTGGACCTGATACCAAAAACAAACCCCAAAACAAAGGCAACAAAAGCAAAAATTAACATCAAACTAAAAAACCCCTGCACAGTAAAGGAAACCATCAATGAGAAGAAAAGGCAACCTACCAAATGGGAGAAATATTGCAAAATATTGCAAACCATGTATTTAAGGGGTTAATACCCAAAACACAGAAGGAACACATATAACTCAATATCAAAACAACAAGTAATTTAATTTAAAAATGGGCAGAGGATCTGAATATTTTTCCAAGGAACGTGAAAAGGTGCTCAGCATCACTAATCATCAGAGAAATGCAAATCAAAACTATAATGAGATCTCTCACACCTGTTAGAATGGCTATTACCAAAAAGATAAGAAATAAGTGTTAGCATGAATGTGGAGAAAGGGGAACACTTGTGCACTGCTGGTGGTAAAGTAAATTGGTATAGCCACTATGGAAGACAGTATGTTAGTTCCTCAAACAATTAAAAATAGAACTATCATATGATCCAGCAATTCCACTTATGAATATTTATCAGAAGGAAATGAAAACACTAACTTGAGAAGATATACCTAAACTCATGTTCACTGCAGTATTATTTACAACAGCCAAGACACAAAAGCAACCTAAGTGACCATCAATGGATGAATGAAGAAAATGTGATACACACACACACACACACACACAGAGGAATATTATTCAACCATTAAAAGAATGAAACCTTGCCATTTGTGACAACATGGAAAGAACTTGAGGGCATTATGCCAAGTGAATTAAGTCAGATAGAAAAAGACAAATACCATATGATCTCATTTATACGTGGAATCTAAAACAAACAAAAAATGCTCATAGATACAGAGAAGAGATTGGGGAGGGCGGTGGGGACTGGGTGAAGGGTCAAAAGGTACAAACTTACAGTTACAAAATAAGTCATGGGATATAATGTACAGCATGGTGACTATAGTTTAGAGTAAATCTCATCACAAGAAAAAAAATTTGCAACTATGTGTGGCGATGAATGCTGACTACAGTTATTATGGTGATCATTTCACAATATATACAATATCAAATCATTATATTGTACACCTGAAACTAATGTAATGTTTTGTTATATGTTAATTATATCTCAATTTATAAAAAGAAACCTACAACAAAAACTATCATTAATAACCTTAGCAAAATTAAAAACCACTGTAGTATTGCATTCATAAAATAAGAACAGAATGCTATAAAGGAAAAATATTCAGAGAAAAGAGTGACAGAGGGCTCTTGGAAATTAAAGAATAACATTAGAGATTTGTTGTTTTTAATCTACAGAAGATTTGAAAGATGTTGAGAAAATATCCCAGAGTGTAGAACACAAAGACAAAGTGATGGAAAATAGAGAAATGATAAGAAAATTGGAAGCCTGGTCCAGCAGGTCTAATACCTGAACAATAGAAGTTCCAGAAAGAATAAACAGTGAACATAAAGAAGAAAGAAATAATTCAAGAAAATTTCCCAGAACTGGAGAGCATGAGCTTCCAAATTAAAAAGGTCCTACATAAAGAATTAAAACAGACCTAAACTAAGGCATATCATTGTAAAATTTCAGAGCAATGGGGACCAAAAAAAAAAAGCTTCTTCCCCCCACATTTCTAGACAGGAGAACAAAACACCTGTATAAAAGATGAGGAATAAAAATGGCTTCTGACTTCTACAACAAAAGCTAGAAAGCAAGAGAATCACATCTTCAAAATTCTGGAGTAGTTTTCAAATGAGAATACCATGCCTTGAGCAATACCACTACTCAAGTATGAGAGTCAAATACACAATTTTAGATGTGAAAAAATTTACCTCCAAAGTACCCTTCCTTATAAAGCCGCTGAAGAATATGATAATTACCAAATATGATAATAAACCAAGAAAAAGGAAGGCATAATGTCCACGAAACTGGAGCACTATCATAGTAGACAAGCTAAGGAAATCCCCAGAACAAATGACAAAGAGAGATAAATATGCACCTGGCAGAAAGAGCAACGAGTTCACATTTTTTTGAAGAAGATAAAACTAATAAAATAATCAATTTTCAGAAGAGATTTATAAACTGGCAAAGAACCTGAAGTAGAATTAATGAAAAAGACATTAGGAAGAACAATGAAGCAAATGAGGGAAAAGTGGCAATTATCAATTACATGGAAAATAAATACTGAATACTAAAACATACTACAGATCTACCTTATCTGAAAAAAGGTACTAAGTTAACTTAGCACGTATTTGGTGCTAAGTTCAGAAATCAACACACAATTTATAAAATATTAAAAAGTTCAGAAAAAGTCCCATATATAAATGAGAATTTAAAATGTGATATGGGTGGCATTTCAAATAGGTCGGGGGAAGGATAGTTTTTCAATAACTCACGTTGGCTAGCTATTGGGGGTGGGGGGAAACTATTCTCTATTCCCAAATAATCATTGATGGATTCAAGTAGAAGAAATAAAGCCATTAAGGTCCTAGAAAAAAACATATAAATAGCATATAAACCTATTATGAGAAAGAACTTTTTAATAAAATACAAAATCCAGTACCATAAAGGAAAAGGTTAGTAACTTTGACTAAATAAAAATATAAATCATTCCTTTGGGGGAAAAAGATAGAATCCTAAGTGCTATTTCAAGGCATAGAAAAAATAAGTATTTCATTCTCTATTCAATTTCATTAATAAAACATATTCAAGACTCTTAGCACAAAACCAGATACTTTTCTTCTTTCTGGGAAGTAATTAAGACCAGTGGTCCCACTTAAGCACATAAAATATATAAATCTAAATCTAGAGAACCAATTAGGCTTTCATCAACTCTAGGCTGATTGTCTATCAGGTTTTCAATGACTAATCTTTTAGACAGTCTCCCTTTTCTGAACCCTCCCATAGCCCCTGCCCTAATATTAGTATTTAACAAATAAGGATTTGGGGTCCAGCATTTCACAGGCATATGAATTACCTGTTTAAATAACCTGGCTTTCCAAATTTTATTTGATAAGCACAATTTATTTCAAATAGTATTGACTTTAGCATTAAACTATGGAAACTCTGGCCTGCTTTTCACTGAAGACTGTGGCTATTTAGCATATCCAAAGAGCAGCAGTCTTTTATAACTGTATGCTATGACAACTAATTGAAGAATAAGTGTTAAGTGTAAACTGTGTTTAACTGTAAGATTAGGAGGAAATAGAAAGAAACCAGGAGAAAACTGAGAAAATGCTAAATTCTGTGTGTGACAAATGAAAATTCTCACTGAATTTTGCAACATCGCATTAGTCAAAAATGAGAGTATAGAGCTTCCCTGGTGGTGCAGTGGTTAAGAATACGCCTGCCAATGCAGGAGACACGGGTTTGAGCCCTGGTCCGGGAAGATCCCACATGCCGCGGAGCAACTAAGACCGTGCACCACAACTACTGAAGCCCACGAGCCTAGAGCCCGTGCTCCCAACAAGAGAAGCCACCACAATGAGAAGCCTGCGCACTACAACGAAGAGTAGCCCCTGCTCACCGCAACCAGAAAAAAGCCCATGTTCAGCAATGAAGACCCAACGCAGCCCAAAATAAAAATAAATAAATTTTTTAAAAAAGAAACTTCTGATAAAAAAAAGACAGTATATTATTTTATAGTTAACACAGAAATACAGTGATAATGGCTGTTAAAATGATTTAATCTCCATCTGAAAACACACCTTTTTATTTCTAACATCAGGAAGTATAATTAAGAATACAAATTGCTACATGGTAATAAAAACTTTAAGAAAAATATTAAGATCTAAAGTGTTACTTAATAAAATAAGCAAAGTAGAATGACTTCATAACTTAAATGCAAGAGCAGTTGGCAAATACATACTTTTGTGAAAAGCCAAAACTAATCCCCATAGGGAAATTATATTAATGTATGCTCCAAAATGTTTATCATACACATTCAAAATATTACTTCCATACTTTGCTTTTATCTACAATTGAAAACTGGTCCAAGACTTATTCTAGAACAGCTTTTAAATTTCAGACACACACCATATCTGATAAACTATTCAGCTATACTAAATTAAATCCCACCACAGTAATCTTTTTTGACAGATGTTGTATACTTTATGGTAAACAGATTCGAAACTTATCCTACAAATCTATAGGGTTGTATATAAACCAATAAAAACATTCTTAATATGCATTTTTACAAAGATAAGACTATCACATGTGCTTACAGCCACTTAGTGAAGAATCCTATTAACAGAGAATGTTCCAAATCACAAATGGAAAGAGTTATTTAATAAACAACCATGCGTTTTATAATACTGAATAGCATTTGATATGCGTCTGCTGGGGGACAGAAAGGAAGACAGAGACAAATCTTCCCCGCCCAACCCTAGAAAAGATCGAATATCAAATAACTTTAAATTAATTAGCAGCAGAGATAGGCCAGCATAAACTAGCGAATGGAGTAATTTGTCATAATTAATATATGGTGGAAGAGTCTACTTAAATATATCCCATTTGGAGAATTATCAGAGTTCACTGAACCTTCAATCCAAATTATTCTCTGATTTTTCAATATACAAATAATGTCCATGTCATTCTAATTACTCTGTATTTTTCTTCAAAATGCCTATCATAATTTGTAATCTTACCTTTATTTAATATCTGTTTCTTCCTCTGGATTTTAAGCTCTAAGGCTATGCTCCAAGAGGCACTCATTCACATCTGTAATATTTTCTTCTTCAACAACTGTACTAGTTACACTGCTCTTAACTAATTATATCTTAATGTATATCATATGTATTTATCCTCTTTAGAAAGCTGAACACTGGGCTTCCCTGGTGGCACAGTGGTTAAAAATCTGCCTGCCAATGCAGGGGACACGGGTTCGAGCCCTGATCTGGGAAGATCCCACATGCCGCGGAGCAACAAAGCCCATGCGCCACAACTACTGAGTCTGCGCTCTAGAGCCCCGCGGGCCACAACTACTGAGCCCATGTGCCACAACTACTGAAGCCCGTGCACCTAGAGCCCGTGCTCTGCAACAAGAGAAGCCCCACCGCAATGAGAAGCCTGCGCACCGCAACGAAGAGTAGCCCTTGCTCGCCACAATTAGAGAAAGCCCCCGCATACAGCAACACAGCCAAAAATAAATAAATGATATTTATTATTTAAATAAATAATGTTTATTATTTAAATAAATAAATAAATTTATTTAAATTAAATCTTTAAATAAATATTTAAATTTAAATAAAGACCCAACGCAGCCAAAAATAAATAAAAGCAAATCATATTAAAAAAAAGAAAACTGAACACTATCTTTTAAAAATTTTGCACATTCTTGAAATGACAAAATTACAGAAATGGAGAACAGATGAGTAGTTGCCAGGGGTTAAAGAGAGGTGGGAGGGAAGTGGGTATGGCTATAAAAGAGCAATTTGAGGAATCCTTGTGGTGACAGAAATGTTCTGTATCTGAATATATCAACAACAATAATGATGGCTGTGATATTTTACTATGGCTTACAAAATGTTACCATTGAAGGAAACTGTGTAAAGGGCATAGGGGATCTCTTCATTATTTCTTACAACTCAAGGTGAATCTATTATCATCTCAAAATAAGAAGCGTAATTTAAAAAAAGAAGTTTTGCATCAGAGTTACTTAGAGGAGCTTTGAAAAATACAGATGCTGAGATCTCCCCCTCCCCACTCTGAGAATGCTTCATTTTTGGGGGGTTGGACCTGGGAAGTTTTAAACCAAATTCTCAAGCCTTGATCCCAGAGATTCTGATTCAGAAGGTCTGGGGTAAAGCCAGAAAATCTATTCTTCTTAAGTTTAAGTTGTTGGTGGTTTTTTAAGTTCTCCAGATGATTCTGATGTACAGCTAGGTTTAAAAACCTCTGGACTAGAGAACAATAATTTTTTCTATGGATTGTTTGAAGGTAAACATTAGCTATTTTGGTCATTATTATGGATTCCAAGTCCTTGGGGTCTGAATTAAGACATTTGTTGTACTTATAAAAGCCCAACTTAGATGCTTAACATAATTTTCAGCCATATTCCTAACCCATTAAAGCAGCTCTAAAAACATGAAGGGGGCTTCCCTGGAGGGGCAGTGGTTGAGAACCTGCCTGCCAATGCAGGGGACACGGGTTCGAGCCCTGGTCTGGGAAGATCCCACATGCCGCGGATCAACTAGCCCCGTGAGCCACAACTACTGAGCCTGAGCGTCTGGAGCTTGTGCTCCGCAACAAGAGAGGCCACTACAGTGAGAGGCCCGCGCACCGCGATGAAGAGTGGCCCCCGCTCGCCGCAACTAGAGAAAGCCCTCGCACAGAAACGAAGATCCAACACAGCCATAAATAAATAAATAAATAAATAATTTTAAAAAAACATGAAGAAGCGTAGCCCCCTGGACTGAGCCTATTGGCCACATACTCTCCACTATCACCCCATAAACCTTACAACCTGAGATCTCACTGTTACTCTAAAAAGAATTATTTCTTTGTTCACATGAAGCTATACTTTATGCTCTGCCTCTACCTTCTTAATTCATTATATACTAAAAATATTAAATCACTGGTTTTTCACTTCATTACCCTAGCAGGCTGTAATTATGTGCCTAAGAAAAACTGGTGACCTGATGCAATGGTTCTCAATCCTGATGTGCTTTGGAATTATCACCCTAAATGGAACAGCATAGTAGCCCTATTTATTACACAGCATAGCATAGCATACACAGAAAATCTGACTCAGAAAGTTCGCAGTTGCTTCAGGGAATCTCTTTGTAAAATAAAAATCAAAATTCTACAGATTTTGCACAAAAAAATTAAACACTGTCTTATGGTTTCCATCTTTATCCTCTGGCTCAAGTGATAAACTAATGACAAATTAGTCTAAATCTGCTGTTTCTAAAAATATCAATTGCTCACAATGAAAAAGAAAGAATTTCTAATGAGGGTGAAGACAATGAATGTCAGAGAGCTATTAGCTCAGCCTCTTTCATTAAATAAGCCCTAAGCTGCTTAATGTCTCTGAGCCTTCAGTTTCTCAGCTATAAACAGGGAGTTACAAAACAAAGGAGTTGTACTGAATCAGTGTTTTGTAAAATTGGGTTTCCAGAGTCAGAGTCGTATGATTCCATAGAGTCAGGAGGAAAGCTGAATAGAGGTACAGGCTAAACCAGGTGAAGGGGCTCTTATTTTATCTGCATATATGTATACATAAATATGTATACTCATATACATAATATTGCATTTCACAACGAATGACATTTTAGGAATTGCCATGTATTCTTTAAGAGAATCAGATTTGTAAAATTATATGTCTGCTAGCTAAAGTACTACTAAAACAGGTCAAGGCTTCAACTACCATAGAAAAAGCCTCACACTCACACTGTAATTCTAACTCTGAGTAAGTAACCACTTCAATGACAATCCACTAAAATTAGGCAAGCAAGTATGGATGCCTTAGCAAAAACGAATGGCACTAAAGAAAAACTTTGGTCTACATACAATTCCTAAGAGGCAAACATTAAAGTAGCTTAGTTTTTAAACATTAAGGAGCATTTACCGTTCGACTTCATCTGTGGCCAAAGGGCACTGTTATTTTTCAAATTCTAATATGTAAAATTAGTTTCTAATAGGTTATGTAAGTTTCACAATTTTTTCCTAATAATTTCCTCACACAAGAGAAAATTCCAACTGAAATTCACCATAATTTTTCCATGTTTCAACATTTTACAATGTCACAAGAGTTTACTATATGAGAATTCAAATATATAATTAAATAAAACAAATTCAATTAACTGAAATGATTACCAAATGTGGTCTTTTCAACAGCATTTCCAATTTACTAAGGACTAACTCCTTATTTGAACCCCTGTTAAAAACCATTCTAAAACTGGTCACTGCTCTTTTCTCCCTACGTAATGGTATAATAGTATTATTTTAAAAGGTAACTCTTTAAAAAGGTAACTGACAATCATAATACTGCCTTGAAGTTATCATTTTCAAAATTCATGCTTTCCCACACACATGGAAACTAAAAAAGATAAAGAAGGACTGTAGCGCCCCGGAATTCAAACAAAAGCTAGGATTTTTAATAAATTACTAGGACAATGTTTCCTTTTTCTTCTAAAGCAAAGAGAAATAAAATAAAAATCCAATTAACTGGAATCCTATTAAGTATAACTTTACAATAAATGAAAATTTACAGGAATTTAGAAGTAGAAAATACAAATCAAATCAGAGTGCTCTTACTTAATGCTGATACATTGATGGATGCGACAAAAAGTCTCAAATATGAAGAGACGGGCATTTTCAATGAAATCCTCAAGACAAGCCACCAAGAAGAAATCATTCACTAGCACCTATGCATGTAAGAAAAAGAAAAAACGGTGCTGACAAGCAATTTTGAAAAATTTGTCACAAATACTTTTTGTGCTTTACTCATTATTCCATTCACTATAATTCTCTCATCTATCACAAGTTGTACACCACAGCACTTTCTAGAACACTATATTCAAGTCTCTAACAATTTAACCAAGAAGTAAACGAATGCTACAGGAAAAAGAGCTAAGAACTGCACTGTTTCCTTGTTCCATTGATGACTTGAGCAATCTTGTGACAAAGCAGCTTTGTCCTGTCTCTATCCTACATTAATGTTCTATAGATAACATATTTCCAGCTATTTAAGATAGTTACAAATGGACTAAAGATATGCATATTTTTGTGATAGTAAGTAGACTTGAAAATCTACAAAAGAAAAAAATTCAAAGGGTGGCACCTATTCCACAGATGGTATTATACTTAGAAGGGAATATTCTAACTTCAAGAATAGCAACCAAGTGCCCCACTGCCTTGGCAAGGCCTAGATACTTAGTATTACAATATACACCAATATTTAAATAACAATGTCACATTTCACTGCAAGTACACAAGTTATTAAACTGGATTCTAATTTTGTCCAATGTTTGAAAATCACCTCTAAAGGTATACTTACATAATTTCCTTTTCCTTAGACAAATAAGATCTTAAGTCCTTCAACAAACTCTTCCAATTTTTGTGCTAATATCTGGGTTCAAAAATGAAACTGACAGCTAGTAACTTGTAGATTTGGTAAATGCCTTAAACAGGTAAATTCTTAGTTTCTCAAAACTTGCAAACTAAGTTATTCCAAAAAAACCCGTAAATCTAACTCTTTCAGTTGCTCTTACAGAACCTTAGTTTCTACCAACTAACAGAAGACGTTGTCGTTAAAAAATTCACACTCTTAGCTTGACTGATTTATAGCAAATGATAAATACAATCATGAGAAAAATTCTGAAGATAGGCCTGCTTACGTAACACACTGGAATTACAGCTGTGATGGAAAATTCCATATAATCTTGCCCATACATATAAAATATTTCACATATTTACTCATTCAGGATAAGACATGTGTGAATTTATAAAGCCCCCATGTTTTAACCAACTGTCCTAACAAAAGGGATAGACTCAGGCAATAAGATTGAAAATGTCTTCAACCCAGCACATTTCTAAATAATCTGCATATTAAGATTAATAAACATTTCTGATATAATCACTTTAATAAAACCCTGCAAGGTTAACTTTTATAATATTCAAAATTTTAAGAATATTATTAATTTGTAAGTAAAAATTTGTACTTACTGATTCACATTCCCTTAGCTTTTTCTGAGCCCCATCAAAGTCAAAGTTAACATATAAGCATTCAACAAACTCTGTAATTGGGTCTTTATATGTGTAAGACTCCTGTAAAATTAAGTCAAAGGTTAAGTTGGATCTGATTCAACACTGTTTAGTAGACCGTCCCCAGAATAGCCCAATCTTCCTATTTTCTCCTCCCTTACCATGAATTTCTAACAAATTACCTAGTATTATCTTCTCAAAGCAATTGCTCATATCCTGATTGCAGGCCACACCTTAACCTTATAATGCCTTCCAGACCAAGTTCTCTAAATTCTCATCCTAGAACCATTCCAAAAGCTTTCAAATTCCTCTACTGCCAAAAGTCTCCCTTAGTTAATAAACAGTGATGAACTTCTCCAAGTAAAAGGGTATTCATATCTTTCAGGATAAAACTGTCTTTTTGTACTTAAATTATTCTTAGATCAAATAAATGTTTAAGTTCTTTTTTAACCCATAGTTACTGCTAAGAAATTCACTAAAAATCAATCAGTAGGGCTATAGCTTTTGTACAACTTGGGGACTATTAAAATTATATTCTATGTAAAGATCACTACTCTGGAACTATGTAGGTAATGACCTTCCAACAAAAAGTTCCAAGCTCCAGATCTCCTTCACCCTTTGCAATAAGAGCAACACTAATACACAATGCATAGTAAGTATCTAACTAGCAGAGAGTAGTATTCATTCATACCACATCTACCATAAGTATATCATGAACTTAAAAGTAGTATATGCCCATTTGGGGTTCTTGGGCTCTTTTCTCTTCATGTATACTTCCCTCCTATTTTTAAACATTTTTACCTTAAGAACTAAGAGTCCTACTTTTTCAGAAAAAGAGGTTAGACTTAAAGTTTAGGCACATTTTAAAAATCAACAGATTTTAGTTTTTACCTGTTGAATAACTTTGACCAGATCTTTTAGCACTTGCCGGCGTTTTCGGACATCTTTGTTTGTTATGACTGCTGTGGTCAAATAGCGGAGAATATGTGGACACATTGTCTGAATTGCATTAAGATACCTAAGGTAAAAATATAAAAGTTACTTAATATTAATCACTTACCCAGTTTTTTTAGATCTATAATCACCTGTGATTTAAAAAAAAACACTTGGGGCTCCCCTGGTGCTGCAGTGGTTAAGAATCCGCCTGCCAATGCAGGGGACACAGGTTCGAGCCCTGGCTGGGAAGATCCCACATGCTGTGGAGCAACTAAGCCCATGTGCCACAACTACTGAGCCTGCGAGCCACAACTAGTGAGCCCATGTGCCACAACTACTGAAGCCTGCGCGCCCAGAGCCCGTGCTCCACAACTAGAGAAGCCACCACAATGAGAAGCCCGCGCACTGCAACGAAGAGTAGCCCCCACTCGCCGCAACTAGAGAAAGCCCGTGCGCAACAAAGAAGACTCAATGCAGCCAAATATTAAAAAAATTAAGTTATAAAAGAATAAAAATAAAACACTTGAGCAGCCCATTAGATTGCACTGTTTCAGAAAACTAGGATTGCAAAAACTTAAGAATGGATACTATAAAGCAGCGGTTCACAACCTTTTTGGCACCAGGGACCAGTTCTGTGGAAGACAATTTTTCCATGGGAGGGCGGCGGGGGGGGAGTTGGTGTGGTTCAGGTAGTAATGTGCTCGATGGTGGGGAGGGTTCAGGCGGTAATGCGAGCGTGCAAGCGATCGGGAGTGATGGGGAGTGGCAGATGAAGCTTTGCTTGCTTGCCCACCGCTCACCGCCTGCTGTGCAGCCCGGTTCCTAACAGGCCGAGGACGGGTACCAGTCTGCAGACTGGGAGTTGGAGACCCCTGCTGTAAGGGCCATCTCCTCCAAGAAAAAGTCTAAATGATGAGAATGCCAGCTGGTATTTCCCAATTTGGAGTGAGATGACAGACTCACTTAAGAGGTAAATAATCCTATTACCATTGTTGAATAAGAGGATTTTGCAAGGCCCTTATACATGCTGTCATTCTGTTTCAAAAGATTTCATTTCCCTAGAAGAACAAATGTGTGAAAACCTATGTGCAAAAAAACACTACTCAATTAGAGAATCAGGCACTCAACACAAAGAATTAAAAAAATAATTTCAGGAGATGAAAGACTGGAAACTATTTTGATGATCCCCAGCTGGTTACCCTCTGTCATTCAGTGTTTATCCTGTATTTCTCCTGCTCAATTTCCTTATATAGCTCCCCAATTTTTATCCAGTAAGAACCTCTGAGCACCAGGTACTATGCCAAGCTTGGAAACATTTGTCAATAAAGTCCATTTCTCTTAGTTAAATCTTCAAGTCCCAAAGTACCCATCCAGATGCATCTCCCACCACACCACCGACTGCCTCTTGCTTCCCTCACTTCTTAAAACTCACTCCATATGGACTGCTCTTCCAAACACATCCCTCTAAAGGCCTAAATTCTAGCCATCCTTCAAGGTCCAGCTCAGATACCTTATCTTCCAAGTTCTCCCAGACTGTAATGTTAATAAATCTTTATACTTTGTCATATTGCAGATTCCCCATAAAATGCTGTCTGAACTCTTTAGAGGACCCTAGAATCTGATAGTAACCTAACACTTAAATAAAATCTAGTCCCACTTAGCCCTCCCTAAATTTCCTCTAAAAAAGGTAAGGTATAAAAATAATCAACACTCACTTAAGAATAAAACAATTTCTAAGAAAAGATAACTACACAAATCAGCTAAAAGTTTCATTATCTGAAAAATTAAGCCTGAGTTTTAGGAAGAAAATTTTAAATGCAATGTTCACTCAGTACAAGTGATTGCCTCAATATTCTTATCAGAGACATCATGTACAGCAGAGCATGACTGGTGTTCTTCATCAGTTTTGAAGTAGGTAATTTTAGTAGGCATTTATGAAACTCATTCATAGATTTTTCCATACAAAATAAAAAATTGTAAGTTTATTTTATATGATCTTAAACATTTATTTTTACTTATCCTTTCTCTGTATCATTGCACCACGTGTAACTTCACTGTTTTTTTTTTTTTTTTTTGCGGTACGTGGGCCTCTCACTGTTCCGTTGCGGAGCACAGGCTCCGGACGCGCAGGCCCAGCGGCCATGGCTCACGGGCCCAGCCGCTCCGCGGCATGTGGGATCCTCCCGGACCGGGGCATGAACCCGCGTCCCCCGCATCGGCAGGCGGACTCTCAACCACTGCGCCACCAGGGAAGCCCCAACTTCACTGTTTTTATTGGAGAATGATTTCCTTAAAAAATCATCTCTCTTATGTGAGTATATGGTAGGGGTTAGCAAAATTTTTGTAAAGAGCAGATAATGAATATTTTAGGTTCGCAGGTTGAGAGGCAAGACTGAGAATATTAATCAGGTACCTAAATAACCTAAGTAACAAGAAAACAAATTTCCAAAATATTTTACTGACGAAATGCAAAATGTAATAGTTGACTATAATTTTTTATAATTCAGGTCTACTAATGAGAAGAATAAAATTCCTTTAATAGGGTAACTTTGCTTAACTGTGTTCAAAGTTAGAGATCCCTATCACTAAAATTTATTGCAAATGTTTATCTGTTAATGCTGATCTGTAACGAGATTTTACATATTTGACCTCTGATATCAATTGATAAGATTTTAATTGAGCATATTTATCACTTGGAAGGCTTTTATGGAAGGCTTTTACAGAATTCTGTTAAGTTCTTTTGATACTGCCTTTTAGCATATCATTACACTACAGATAAATTGCTTCTGTTTCAATTGCACAGTTAAATGAATTTTCAAATACAGAAATTTCCTTTGTATTGGGTTGGCAAAAAGGTTCAGTTTTTCTGTAAGATCTTACAAAAAAACTCGAATGAACTTCTTGGCCAACCCAATGCTTACAATGAGGTCTAAAACTTTCTGGAATTGTAACTTGAGCCCAAAAAACGTGTCCACTACAAACGTGTGGGAATGAGAGTCTCATTTCTTCTTTTAACTCTTGAAAGAATGGAAAATGTATAAAGCAGCTGGACATAGGATTTATGCTATGTTAGGCATTATCAAAGTGACTACCAGAGTATAAGTTTTGCATATAAGTACTGTTCTGATTTGTAATTTTAGGTTGAATTCAGAAACATTATCAAGTGTATAGCTTAACGTCCAGAGCCATTCATGGCTTGATAATAGTGGTTGAGGGCAATTTTTTGTTCAGGAAAATTTCAGTCTTGCTCCAACCTCAAAAAAGTCACAACAAAACTTTGCCACTGCAAAGCCATCCTATCACTGTGGTAGCAGGAAAAATCAAGATATTCTATTGATCTGACAAAAATTCATGGACTGACAACAGTTAAGTCCACAATAGCAAATGAAGTTCACTGTTGACACGAATGGTTCAGTAATATACCATGGATTCAAGAATTTTCCCCACAAAGTACCTGGAAATGAACAATGCAATGGGTAACTATAGGCTTTGAACACCTCACATTTTCACAAGCTTTGTAAATCTGTTCAACTAATAAGCATTTTTCTCCTCCACACATATTTGCCATCAAAAGTTTTAACACATCTTAGCAGATTCCACTTCAGGCTGTGCTAAATTAGTGTTTCCTCAATTTTGAAAACATTTTCACCTGTAGTTGTTCCAGACTATTCATAGAGGCATGTTCTTCAGTCACTTCAAATCCATCACTGACTCCTCAAGCCAACAACTAGCCATATTGGTAAACATCTCTCAACTCATCAAGAGCCCAGGAAAACCACTAAAAATCATATACTTTATATTTTAATTGACTACTGATGCTGCTCCCAACATTTTCAATTCTGAGGAGCTGTTCTCACCAAAAGGCTAAAAGTTTTAAACAAGTTCATTTTTTCTGGACATATTTCTTTGGCTACTGCAACTGAACAGAATTTAACAAAATCACCACTGGTAAATGGCTTTCCTTACCTGGTTAACAAAAGAGCCGCTCAGAAACTTACTTTGGTTGAAGCCTCATTTTCATTAATTTTTGTGAGGAAATTCTGCTGTGATGAGATCTTCTGTTTTAAATTTCCTAATTTTTCTGACAGTTGCTTTGTAATCAGTTGGGAATATTGTAATGAGTGCTTACAGTCTGGTTATGTAGATGTATACTGTATTCTCTTAGCATATCTACATTGTCAGTTCAATGCTTTGCTTTCTAATTTGAAACAAAATAATTCCCACTGCACTGTGCCTTAAAATTTATGCACATTTGGTACTTCGCTGGTAGCACAGTGGTTAAGAATCCTCCTGCCAATGCAGGGGACACAAGTTTGAGCCCTGGTCAGGGAAGATCCCACATGCCACGGAGCAACTAAGCCAGTGACCACAACTACTGAGCCTGCGCTCTAGAGCCCATGAGCTACAACTACTGAAGCCCACGCACCTAGAGCCCGTACCATGCAACAAGAGAAGTCACCACAATGAGAAGCCCGTGCACTGCAAGGGTAGCCTCCACTTGCTGCAACTAGAGAAAGCCTGCGCACAGCAACAAAGACCCAACGCAGCCAAAAATAAATAAATTAATACATTTATTAAAAAAAACATTTAAGCACATTTGAGTCCACTTTTCTAAAAGAAGTAAAATGTTGCAGTATAGTGATACACATGGCACTTGAAACTTTGTCCAGGTACAAGGGCAGCGTCACTGGGATTCAAAGAGCACTGAGTAGCAGAGTGAGGCAGGGAGAGTGCAATAATATATGATCTCTGTCACAACAATTCAACTCTGCCATTACAATCCAAAAGCAGCCAAAGATGTGTGTGTGTGCGTGTGTGTAGATATATCCATATATAAATGTGTGTTCCAATAAAAATTTATGGACACTAAAACTGTAATGGCATATAATTATCACATTGCAAAATATTTTTCTTTTCATTATTTTCCCCAACCATTTAAAATGTAAAAGCCATTCTTAGATTGCAGGCCATAAGAAAAAAGGCAGTGGGCCACAAGACGTTTTAGCCCATGGTCCACAGTTTGCAGACTCCTGGTATACAGCATTACCATGGCTGACTTCGAAACATGCTAGGGCAGAAGTGATCCTTCCTATGTATGTATGTATGTATGTTATGTATATAGATCAATATATAAAGGAAGGGAGTGGGGATTAAGGGTGATTCTGGGGACGTTACCTTACTTCACACTCTTGTAGGATCCGTAATTATATATTTAGTTCGAACAAAAGCAAAACCACAGATATAGTTATTTAACAGCCTGTACATAACCATTGTACTCTTTTGTTCTACTTCTCTTTGTTATCATCCATCTCCTTTCATCTCTAACAATCAAAATTTTAAAGTCAAATCAATTTTCATCTTCACTGGACTCTAACTTCTCGAGGTCTCACTGGTAAGTGTTATATATTTACAGTGTGTTTAGCATGCATAATACATCTGTATTTAGCTAAGTAGGTTCTTAAACTACTTGTTATGTTATTTGTTTGGATTATAAATTAGGCAAGAAAGGAGGCTATACCTCCCCTATTTTTGAAATCTAACTTAAAAAATTTTTCCTTTAAACAAGAGCTTCAGTATTTACTGTGTCTGGAAGTGTAATTTCATGATGGTTAAGTAAAAATGTTTATTTTTCCTCTAGCACAGCCCTGCTCTAATTGTACAATTTTATGGAAGTTTTTTCTACAATATTTTCTAATGGTAAGTCAGAACATTTAGAAATCAAAGGATAAGACAAAATATGCCACCAAATAAAAAATATTTAAGTATTATATGGGGGATACTATAAGGACATAAAGAATAAAAATTCTGCTCTCAAATATGCTTATAATCTAGTTGGGGAGATAAGGCAATTATAAGTTTTTTAAAAAAGACAGTAAATAATTAAATTCCAAATTATCAATATAAGGTAGGCACAATATACAGGACCTCATGTAGAAGTAAACCTGAGCTGGAGCTTGAAAAACAGGCAGGCTTTGAATTGGTACAAAAAAGGGAAAGGTACTTCCAGAAAGGCTTAAAAAATCAAAAAGGCAAGACTTAGTAGAACTGCAGAGGATGGATTTTTAGAGATCATCCTGAGCTAAAGCAGGTAAAACACCTGCATGAAAAAGTTTTCTTATCAGGAACAATTAGAAAATTTAGGAAAAATAAAGGCAGAGGGTAAATCAGGACAAATTCTAGACACGATCTAGTTGACTGTTAACAGTAAAACTTGAAATTTCTTAGGATATTTATGATATCTTTATTTAGAAAACAAATTAAACATTCTTTTGCTAACTGAACTTTGAATCTTTCTTTTTACAACTGGAGAGTAACTAGGGCATTGTATTACAAATGCATTCTTCTCCCTAATAGCATCTACATTTGGTGGCAAAGCCTCATCTCTAATAGCCTACGAACACTGTTCTAGCTTACACTTGATACTTTATCTTACATATTATATTACATTTAAAAGTTCAACATTTTTCAAATGTGTAAATCATCTCCATTTTGGATTCAGAATAAATTATGGCAGAAATGATAATATATATGATGTAAGAGACTTAACCTGCACTGGCATCTAAACTTTCACTTCAAGGACAAAAGTATAAATTATCTCAACAGTACTTTCGTATTTTAAAAAAAGCCTGAAATCACAATCTATATAAACTATCAATTTAACATACACTCAATGAACCACATTAAATTGTATTCCTGTGCTACTGGAAATTAAAAACAGAAAAATATGATACTTTCTCCATTAATACCTACTACCTATCAGAGACAACCAAAAAATGCATACTGACTGTAGACATACAAATGCAAATTACACACTTACTAGAAGCTATTCTACTTAAAGAATATGCAACCTAGGAAAATGGCTGAAACAATGATCTGTCAAGCCAACTGGGTGTATTCTCACGCGAAAAAAGTTAGAATCAAGCAAAAACCAGAGTAAGTCATTAAGACATTACTAATGAGGAAGAAAATACGATGGCAACCTGACCCTATGGCAAGTGAAAATGGTAAGCACCGTATTTTGGTGAAATTTTAAAACTGTAATACTACTGAGTTTTCTTTTTCACATTTTGCGAACAAGCTACTTCTGTTTAAAAAAAAATAGTCCAAATGGCATCAGGGTTCTTATTGTGAGGATGAAAATGTTCAAAAATTGACTTATGGTGATGGCTGCACCACTTGGTAAAGTAACTAAAAATCACTGAACTGTAAACAAAAAATGAAATCATCTGGTACCTTAGCACAAACCACGGTAGTGACATCATACTATAATAGTCACTGTTATTAATAACCAAACTCTTACAGTTTAAAAAAAAGCCAATTTCAACTATATCTTTGATTAGGCAGTACAAATTATTAATTTTCAAAAATTTCAACCCGTGCATACTTAGCTTTTTAATATTCTGTATGACTAAAATGGGAAGTGTGTAAAAGATCTTCTGCTGTACACTACAGTGTCATGGTTGTCTTAAGGAAAAGTACATGTTCAATGATTGAGTTGCAAGGTGAACCAGCTGCTTTTCTCATAGAACACTATTTTTACTTGAAGGAGTGACAGTCAAACCAAAGCCATTCAGACTTGAGTATTTGGCAGACATTTTCCAGATAATAAAGTTGAGCCTATCCTTCAATAAAAACAAATGATAAAAATCAGTTTTCAAAAAAAGGGTGAAATTTTGGAAAATCTGTATCTGTCATCAAGAGTTTGACTATTATCCAATACTTTTTGAAAAGCCTTTTCTAATGGGTTTAGTAGTGAAATTAATGAATGTGATTTTTTTGGTGTTGTATAATGGTGCTGTATATGTTGGAATACCTGCATAACTCCCTGAACCAGTATTTCCCAAACAATCAATGCATACGGTCAAAAAATCATGCATGGGTAAAAGATCCATTTAAATTGCAAAATCAACCAATATAGTTTAGAATTCTAGTATAGTTTAGAATCCAAAAAACTGAATGATATGGTTTCAAATCCCACATTTCAGTACCTTTTAAGAAATTACTACTTGTTGAGTTCTGGTGTATGATCAAAAAAGGATATTCACAATTATCTGAAAAGGCTAGTAAAACACCTCTCTTTCCCAACTACATGTATGTGTGAGGCTTGGTTTTCTTCTTATCCTTCAAACAAAATGACATATCACAACAGACTGAATGAAAATCAGATATGAAAAAAAACACGAAAATCTAGCTGTCAATTAAGCCAGAAATGTAAAGGTCTGCAAAAATGTAAAACAATGCCACTCATCACTAAATTTGGTTTTTTAAAGTTATTTTTCATAAGAATATATATAACTATAATCAATTTACTATTTGTCAATTAATAAATATATTTTAGAATTTCTTAATTTCTAATACAGTATATATATCAATAAATTTAGCCAACACATACAAAACTACACTCAAAAACTCTTGATAGTGTAAGAGTTTCAAGACTAAAAAGTTTAAGAACCATTCACCAGTAACAATAATATTGCCAAAGATAATTCTGATGTCAGTATTATTTTCTTCTCAACATCCAATGTTTCTTCTCCTCACTGTGTATATCTGATTTGGGTCTTGGAGGGGGTAAGAGGATCTTACTGAATGTTCTAATAGGGCTAGTCCTATTTGCCTCACAAAATTGGATGCAGAATATCTCCCCATGTACACCTAGTTCTTTTAATGCTCCAAAGTTAGTAATTTCAACATTTACTAATATATTACTAATTTTATTTTCAGTGCCTTTGTTCCATTTTTCTGTACTTTTTACTCAAGGTTTTAAAAGTTGAACAAGTACTCAAAGCTATGAATTAATTTCTGAGTGCTGCTTTGGCAGGTATTTCATAATTATCAACATTTAATCTCTTCTTTGATTCAGTTACTTATAAAACTTTTAATAACTCCTAGTTTTACTGTTTTGTGTCCGGAAAGTACATGCTATAAAATTTCTAGTTTTAAAAATTTATTCAGAGATTTTTAATGGCATAAAGTATTGTCTTTTTTGCATATGAACCATGGAAATGCAAATGAAGGCATTAAGCCTACTTGTAGAATACAGCTTGATAATTAACTGTCTTAATTCTAAGTTGTTATTTTAATTATATTTCTATGACCATGAACCTTTATCTTACTTTAAAATTTAAAAAACAAATCTACTTTTTTGCATTGTTTTCCTTTATAAAAGTTTGATTTTTTATCTTTAACAAAATTTTCTGCAATCTCAACTGAACTACCTTTCTATTTCTAATATCTATAATAAATGATTCTACTAACGAATTAAATATATTGTTTTGATTTCATATAAGCCATAAGGTTGTCAGGGATTAATCCATACTGTTTCCCCCTTATTTGTATTATAGAATTTTTACAGTGGGCTTGAATATTTTCACTTTCCTTGTTTGTATACTTCCTTTCATTACTTAAAAATATTTTTAAAAAATCAGTTGAATTTAATGTTCCTTTCTGGATACATATGTAACTGCAAAAACTACAGCAGAAGGCTTCCCTGGTGGCGCAGTGGTTAAGAATCTGCCTGCCAATGCAGGGGACACGGATTAGAGCCCTGGTGCGGGAAGATCCCACATGCCGTGGAGCAACTAAGCCTGTGAGCCACAACTGCTGAGCCTGTGCTCTAGAGTCCGCGAGCCACAACTACTGAGCCTGCGTGCCTACAGCCCATGCTCCGCAGCAAGAGAAGCCACCGCAATGAGAAGCCCATGCACCACAATGAAGAATAGCCCCCGCTCGTCGCGACTAGAGAAAGCCTGCACGCAGCAACAAAGACCCAATGCAGTCATAAATAAATAAATAAATTTATCAAAAAAAAAATTTCAGCAGAGTGAGTCTACCTGTAAGCAGTAGCATGGAAAGCCAATGCCTAGGGATTCCTATGACTGAGTTCAAGAAGAGCTGTCCTTATCGATCCTTAACCCACCTACTAGATATCAAGATTAGAGCCAACTATTACAGTATCCAATGTTTGAGTCAAACCTGCTCATTCAGGGAAGGCTCTTACTCCCAGCCATGATTCTAGGGATATCAATCAACTCATAAGGCAATCGTACAGGCTGTATTATTCAGGAGGGAGGCAAAATACTACATAATAATGTTACTTTTAATCTCCTGAATGCATGTTCGATTAATCTCCATAAATATTGAGAAATATACCCTTAATTCTTGAGTTTGAAATTCTCATCAAACATCTCTTTTCATAAGATGCACGGATAGTTTAACATTAAAGATAGGTATGTAACTATTTTATATTCACCAACATCCCCAAATTTCTTGCAATGTTTTACCAATCATTTTTCTGGGTACTCCAGATTCATCCATTATTGGTATGTCTCAACTACTGCATAAGATTGCAACTGTCAGTATCACAAATAAAAAAGCCTCTTCTAAAATATAATGATTGCCCAAAGGGTGCATGAAAAAGGTACTTCTCAAGAATCAGAGTATAACAGAAATAAGACGGCCCTCAGAGGATTAAATAAACAATGCACCAGAGCAGAGAGAGATTAATCAATTTAGTAAGAGAAAACTACCAGATCAGGAAGACTTGAGAAGAACTTGATACAAAATACTAACATATTTAAATCAACATAGGGGGACAGGGAAGGAAGATAGGAACAAAGTGAGAGATACTGATATGAAATGGAATCATAAAAAGAGAAGTAAAAAGCAAATCTTGGAAATGCCCATCCAAATGTTTAGGGTGACATAACATGTCAAAAAATGTTCATGATCTGGTCCTTATGACAAGGATATTCCTATTGTGGAAATGGAAATGTTAACCCGATGCTTAATCTGATGGTGCCATGAAACATTCCAGTCACATAAATTAATTTTCTATTCTGATTCCAAATATTCATAAAGGAATCTTCTGTATTCTACAGCTTCCTATGTATTAAACCTATAGGGTCAGAACAATCTGGTCATGTTTCATGTACTTAGTCCTCTAAGCACTTCTCATTGCAAATAATGATGGCATTCTGGTTTTATACTCAGTCTTTTTGAGGTTGGTTCAGCTTTGTTCTTCACAAATCAACCCCTAGGATACTGTAAAAATAAAGTTGCATGCTTCCTATACCAAAAGCCAGAACAAAATAATACCACCCTTGTAGGATCTTACTTTAGTACACAGTGGCTTTTCTTTTTTAACCTTTCCCAAGAGCTTTTTACTTAATGCAACATATGGACTACAACTTATATATAACTTTCCAGATTACAATCTATCATAGCATCCAGCAAACAGTAAAACATATAGCTTTAAAATTTTTAGATTTCCCACAAAATAGGGTTTCTTCAATAAAGGAGGAACAACAGCTCAGACAGAATGAAGCTTTTATGTTCACATTAGTGAATAATGTGAATCTAGAAGGCATACTTGAACATCTCTAATAAAAGAAGAAATAACTATAATACCATGTAAATTACAAAATCTTATCTCTTATAATTTACATTTAAAATTTAATGCTGGAATCACCATCTTCTACCTCACTTAATGCCATGTAGTTTTGTTTTTTCAAGGGAAGACCGAAATAATTTCCTATTACGAAAACTTCTTTGCCTGTGTTCAGTTTTAACAAATTGGACCTGCGTGTCATGCAAATACTAACTAAATACATTAATACTGAAATTGTAATGTTAATACAAAAAATAAGCCAAGCATATTTCTGATAAAAGTGCTTCTATTTGACAGATTCAGGCAAACATTTAGCATTTAATGCAGAAAACACAATTTAAACCATTTAAAAATGGCTCCCTGGGACTTCCCTGGTGATCCAGTAGCTAACACTTCCAATGCAGGGGTGTGGGTTCAATCCCTGGTTGGGGAGCTAAGATCCCACATGCCTCGTGGCCAAAAACACAAAAGTATTGTAACAAATTCAATAAAGACTTTAAAAAATGGTCCACATCAAAAAAAAACACAAAACCCCTCCATTTCTACATTTAAAAATCACTGGCAATTCTTGGTTGGCAAATATTTTTCATCTGTATCGCCACCAATAACTTCATTTCTCTTAAATTTAAAGTTCAGATGATTACGTTAACAACTTAACTGAATAGGTCAAATATTTTATAGTCTCAAAAATCTTACTACACGGAGTATTTAAAGAACATGTTTATTCATGTGACTCAGTTTAGATGATTATATTTCATCAACTTATATAAAAATATCGCTAACGTATTATTACCTTATTTTCAAGACTTAAAAAATTACAAAGAAATTTAAAAATACACTGTTCAATGTTCATTGATTTTCTATTAGATGGGTATTACACCATCTATTCCTAAACTATACTTCTGTAAATTAAATATGCATTTTCGAAAAAAATGTTAAAATCTTAATTTGACAGACAATAAGCAGATATCAACTGAAATGTATTAGGATCTCCATCTTAAATTGAGTTAAAAATAACAAAAATATGGCTCAAAGTGTTATGTGAGACTTAACCAACAATGCAGTCAATAAGTCATACCAAGAATGCAATTTTGGGCTAAATTAATGTAAGTATATGTACTGGTCATAGGAGCTAATATTGCCACTGTAATCTATAAAGCTTAGATAACAATCCTAGAATAAGCTTTCAATTTTAAAGATCCAGATTTTTAAAAAGCTGTGGATAAACTGGTGGTTACCTAAGAACAGCAGTCAAAATACTAAAGAATGTGACAAACTACATTACTTAATAAAACTAGAGATATTTAGCCTGAAGGAAAGAAAAATAAGGAAAATTATCTTCAAGTATCTGAAGTATTTTCATAAAGCAGTCTAGTTTTCTGTTGCTCCAACCAAATAAGAAATAATAGAATATTCAGAGGCATTGACCTCAAATGGAAGAATAACTTTTAAAAAATGATTTCTAGCTAACAGTAGAACAGTCTAGTTCATAAAGCAGTGAATTTCTTATCACCAAAAGCTGGATGATGGAACAAAGAAGATATAAAAGGAATTCTCTTGGAATGTGTAGATTCCTTCCAAATAATATGGCCTAGAGCCTTAATTCTAAAGCTTTAATGTATACATGAATTACCTGGGTTCTTCTTACGTTGAAGATTCTGATTTAGTTCTTCTAGAATAAGGCCTGAGACTCTGCATTATACTGATGCTGCTGGCCCAGGGACCAAACTTAAATAGCACTTTAAAGGGCTTAAGAGTATACTTTTATCAAATAATTTACTTAAGAGTTACATGTAAGCTTTTTCAATTAACAAGCAAATCTACCACATGAAGAGGGGAAAAAATGTGACAACAAATTCAAATGTTAGAGAGAAGTACATTTTAAATTTTAAAAATCCTATTTGATTTCATATAATTAAAGTCAAAACTATACAGTGAAATAACTTACTGTGGCTGGTAAAGGAAGAGATCAATAATGTTATCACGCCCTTTAGGGTGATTGAAGAAAACAAACAGAGACCAATGAATGAGCCATGTTCGCTGCTGAAGAGACTGAAGTGGAGAACTCACAGACTAAAGGATTAAAAAAGGTATACATAGGAAATATTAATATATGAAAAAGATGAAAGGGAATAAACATGCCTGATCTCAGAATTTTATTTTAAATGAGAACCTTCTAAAGCATGCACAGTGATCATTATGATCAAAGTCCAATCCCCCAGACCACTCTACTCTCTGCATGACCCCTGACATTCAAAATTTCCCTGTTCTCAGAGACAGATTCAACAATGTCCACTAAGCCATTTTTACAGAGGCTCCAAGTTATACATATCTCAGAAAACATTTCATAAGCAAGGACTAAATTAAACACTTCGTAATAAGTTTTATTAGACATTAATAGTAGATGAAAACTGTCATCTTCTGCATTAGACTTTCAATAATGGGTGGCACTAAGAGTATTATGTCATTTCCACTGGAACAGATCAAAGAGGCACCACAGCTCTAAGAAAAATGAAAACTGAGTTATTTTCTCTAAGAGCCAAAAGAAGTTTGACAGCTTCCTTCAAGGAGATTCAGTAAAACTAATCAAGCCACTAATCCACTGTGATTTTTATATCAGGTCAACATTTTAGTTTAGTCTCCCTCCTTTTCCTCCTTCCTTTTTAAAGTACACAGTGTTCTCCTTATCAGGAAGTATGAAGGATACATAGAAATTTCAGAAAATCACCCTGAAAAAGTGTAACTCACATTATTATCTATGGTCTCTTTTAGCCGTGTAAGGTCTTCCATGGCTGCATCCCAATTCTGCATTAAGATTTCAGAGGCCAGTTTTCCCCAGAGTGAACTCAAAGCATTTCTATCTGTTGCTGGAACCTGTTTAAGCAATCATAATTAATTATATTCTGAATACTCTGGAGGAAAAAAAGATAATGTATATTTTATACCCTACATATCCCTCGGGCCTACTAAAAGGTCTATAGCACTCTTCCCCAAACTCCAGTTATATAAGCCCTTATTTGGATCACACTGGTTAAGCTGATTCAAATAGATTTCATTTAACTTGATTTACTAAAAATACTCAGGTCTTTGATAGTCAGTCTAGATCAGAAGATAAATAACTTAAAACTAGGATACAGCACCAGTGTTTTCGTGTAACCCATTTCAGACCATTTATACACAATTAATCAAATTTTAGGGACTCAAAACTTTGCAAACAAAGTTAGATTCAGAGGCAATTTGTTGCTAAAAATTCCTGGAGTGAAGATGTGAAAATCAAGAATTGAGTGTCTCATCTAAAATTTAGAAAAATTATTTCCAGAACAAAAAAACTTCCAAATTATGATATAAATGGAAGAGGTCATAGAGAGAAAAAAAAGCAGGTCTACTGGTTAATAACATTAATAATTATCAAAGGAATATGTACTGAGAAACAGAAGTTCATTTTCTTATATAACCCTAAAACCCTGGAAGGTAAATAATGATTTTTATCCCTATTTTAAAGAGGGGACCTGATGCACGGAGAGCATAATTTGTTGAAAATTATACTTCTAATCATAAAAGCTATAAAATTTCATACTGCAGTCTTAACCCTACAAAAAAGGAGGAATGAGGGTCACTCTATCTCTTCTTGCCATTGATGCAAGTGGGTCATAAACCCAAACACCTATAAGGACTAGGCTAATAACAAAAACAAGTAAAGCAGGACTCTCAAAACAAGGCAAAGAAAGTGGATATAATGACTCTGAACTGTGCTAAAGCAGCAGAAGCAAGTGAGGGTACTGGAGGGAGAAAACATTTCTATACCCCAAGCTGAAATTTTGAATTTTTCACTGAAGCACTTACATGGTACTATTAATTGTAAAGTACTATTGGTACATATTATAATTACAAGTTAAATAAAATCATATGGGCAGGACTGGAAATCCAACCACCAATAATTCTGGCTCTACCACTTACTATAAGCAGCTGAACCATCTGTGCTTTAGCTTCCTCATCTATAAAATGGGGCTAGTAACAGAAGCCACCTCAGTTGTTGTATGACTTAAATTACATAATACATGTAAAAAGATTACAACATCATCTGACACATGATAAAAACTTGGGAAATGTGAGTCATTACCACAATGATAGTGAGAATAGAAATGATTATATCAGAGTATTATAGGTTGCCTAAACTATGAGGATCAAAATCATACCTAAGTCAGACTCTGCCTATACTGAAATTCTTCCTTTGATGTCAGTAATTAATTCAAATGTACAGGAAAACACTTTAGCAAACTCTCAGAACAGGCAAATAGTAGAGACTAAATTTGCAAATTAAAATTTGTAACATAACCATGAAATCACTAGTTCTTATTATTATTACAATGTGTGTCCACAAGAAACTTGTATATGAATATTCATGTCTTTATTTGAAATAGACAAAACCCAGAAGTAATCCAAATGTTTATCAATAGATGAATAAACTGCAGTATATTCATAGAATGGAATACTGGTCAGCAATGGAAAGAATCAAACTTCTGATACATACAATAATATAAACGAATCTCAAAAAACTTGCTAGTCAAAATAAGCCAGGCACAAGCTTACATATATCATTCCACTTACATGAAATTCTAGAACAGACAAAACTAATCTACAGGGATGGAAAGCAGACCAATGGATGAACCAGAGATGAGGTATGACTGCAAAGGGGAACAAGGGGTCTTTCTGGGTAACAGAAATATTCTTTATCTTGATTTGGTGGTAGTTGTACAGGTATGTGCATTTGTCAAAACTCACCGAAATCAAAAAAACCTTACATAAAAATCTATAAAATTATTGTTCAAATTACAAAGGATAAAACGTTTTATCCTTACAAAGAAATCTAAGTACTAATATTTCACTGAATCTAAGATGTCATCAATTTTATGGTATATTATTTTAGGTCAATTCAGGACACGTCCTAATTTTAGATGTTAAAGTGGGATAAAAATATATCTGAGAATCGATATGAAATAGATGTCTTTTACAGTGACATTATCAGAGTACATCAGATCCAAACCTTCAGTCAAGAGCCTAAAACTTCACCAAATCATCATTACTCAAGCTTTCTTGAGTCAAGGGAAAGTACCTTTAAATCGAACGGCAAGTACTTACAGTAGATAAACTTTAAATTCTGAGTGAAACACACACACACAAATATGATCACCAACAACAGTCCTAGCATCTTAAAATCACTTTTATTTCAAATAGCTGCTGGATGAGGAGAGGGGTTATATTTTGGAGCCAGACCAAAGGCCACAGTGAGGGCAAATTTTAACAAAATAATTACAATACAGTTATAAATTAATAACTTTTAAAACAAAAGTGTTCAAAAATTCCTAACAAATCTGCCCCACCATTTCAATTCAAATTAATGCATTTCTTAGAGCATGATTCAAAGAAGCTTCACAATCAAATAGGGTGCATTTAAGCACTTGGTGTATTCTAAAAGCCATGAAGTCTTTTAAAAATAAAAGTAGATTCTAGGGTCATACAGCTTTAATTTATACAACACTAACCTACAATAGGTCACTCAGAGAGTCAAATTCTAATCTCAGATCATAGTTACAATGGTTCTTTCATAGCTTATGTTTCCCTAACCATAGATTTAAAAGAATAATCAACCACCAGAAAAGAAATGAAAACAGGCCATTTGCAAAAAAGTAAAATTAAATAACTAATAAGCAAAAACATTGACATTATTTATCCCAAATCCAAAACAGGATTTTTATCTTTGCTATTAACAAGATTTCATTAGTGGTGTCTATCTTAATCAAAAGTAAATAATCCATTTTTAAACTTAGCTTAGTTAGCCTTTATCAATATGCCAACATGAAGTAACCAACTCCCACGTAACTCAATTGTTCTGTGGCACAAGATGGGACAAAAACTACAATGAACTGCACCTAATTTCTGAACACTATCCAATCACTACATTTTGACTGCTCTTAACGTAAAACATTAATTTTGTATCCAGACCATGGTATTCAATCACTTAAACATCATTTGAGTTCCATCATAAGATCTGCTAGGCAATGTAAAAGCTTAAGATCAACCCAGAATTTTTTAAGACAGGAAACTTAATTAGATCTTTGTATTTTACAAAAGTAAATATAAAAACTCTGCAAACTTTTAAGTATATACCTATCACATGCAGAAATTTTCAGACTAATTATGAAACCATACTACATAAACATAATAATACTATTAAAACTAAAATATGTTACATGTGTTAGGATAAAAGCTTTTTGCAGCAGTGTAGCAAGTTTTTTAATCCCCAAAAGATTCATGCATACTACTCTGGCTCAAGTCCATGTCATTACAGTTGGCTCTTCATACCAATCTGCTTTCAAGGGTGGATATGCTAGAAGAGTTTCAATATCTGGATTTCCAGCAGTTACCTTAAGTTTCCATGTCTTAGCAAAATGGCACATTCACTCACTGACCAGCAACAATAAATTTACTGTGCTAGAACTCTAACATGACACTAAATCTTCATTCTCAAAATTCACTCCCAGCATTAACAAATGATATGAATAACCAACTCTTTTCATGTACCTGTAATCATATCAGGCTTCTGATTTTACAATCCTCGTCTAAGCTGTTTACATTTCCAAAGTAATCAACTTTTGCTCTCCTAAATCCTTCATAATATTCAAAGTAAAACTGATGGAATTTTCTGATAAGCTGCTACAAATTTAGCATCACCCATTACCTTCAATGCACTTGCAAGCTAACCACAGCTAAACTGTAAAGTAAGAATTCGTTTACAAATGGGATATTTTTTTTTTCAAATCAAACTTGGAAATAAACTGAAATCTTTATTTCTTTGAAGGAAGGATGGTACTTTAAAAAATGAAGTTGTCTAAGCACTTTTTTTAAGTGTAGGATTTATTCGATTTAATAATACTGAACTCTTTCCTCACTTGCAAAAAAGGAAAATTTAATTTCCTAGAGAACAACCAAAGATAGCAGCCATTGAGTCTTTTCTTTGTGACTTGCGGGGCTAAAAGAAAAAAGGCACCAGAAAACAGAGACAGAAAGAACGGACTCTTCCAAGGTTGGAAGACAAAAAGTCCCTGTCTTAAAGAGGTCATTTCCCAACTTCTAGAGTTAACTAGAGATATCAGAGATGTAGGTACTTGCTTACTAATCCAAAGTAACAAATTATAATTTCTCAAATGAGACGCTAGTTAAAACAAGAGAATTTTGGTAACTTTAGAAGGCATTTATTAATATAATTACCTAAACAGAAGGCAGAATAAGAAAGAAATCTGTCAATGTGAAATCCTGATTTTTCCTTTGGCTTCATGCAACTCTCCTTCCCTAACAAACACAATGAATCTAGGAAACTTGTCAAGTAAACAAATGAAGAAAAAAAGGTTAGGGATTTTTTCTAGCAGTACTATTTAAACTCATCTACTCCCTACATAATGAAAAGAAATTGAGCTTTGTAGTCTAATACCTGAGGGCAGAAGTAAATAGAAAAAAGTTACTATTAAAGCATAAAATCTTTTCAGATATCATTAGAATTCCACAGCTGTTTAGAACAAATTCAAGGAATATATGCAGCATAAAATATTGAATTAAAATTAGGAATAATAGATTTATTCAGTAAATATTAAGCACCCACAATGTGCCACTCACTGTGCTGTACAGTAATACTATAACAAATTCACTACATGATAGAATTCTAATGCTAAAATCATACAATTATATATAAAATGAAAAATTAGTGGTTCCTACTTTTGGATTTCAAGGACAAGTTAAATCTCCCTCCAAATTTTGAGGCCCTGAAATAAGGTTTCCTATTTCTATTTGGTTTTGTTGAAAGTTTATTTTTTTCTCCTTTTGCCAATAACTGTTGAAAACTTAATGGACAGATCAAATCTACAGACATGTTTTAAGGAACCAAGGCAACCTACAAAAGAGAAGAAAAAGAAAAAAAAATTACTTACCAACACTCTAAAGAAGTAAAGATATTCTGCTGCTCCAGAGTAATTTCCACATTCATATTGGAATTTTGCATACCTGTAGAGTGTATCTAAATATTCCTGCCTAAACTAAAAAACGGAAAAAAGCTTAAATTCTATTTTTTAATTTTGAGTTTTAAAATTCAAACCATTTACTCTTTCAAATATCCCCAGATATCAATTCTTTCAAAAGTTACTACCCTCTCCCCGCCCCCCAAAATCAGAAAAGCACATGACCGTTAAAATACATATTAGGAATTGTTGGATTTAACTTTCATAGTTCTGAACTGTAACAATACCTACTTTGTTGTGATACAAACTTGAATTACAGCTGAAGGTCTGATGTGTGAGTCCCTTAGCTGGTGAATGAGCTTAGACAACTACCAAGCATATGCATCCCTGTGAGGATTTTGTGATTCTGTACAAATAATGTGTATAGTAAACTTTAGTTCTCTGAAAAAACTGGCCCCCAAATTACACCAGCTTTTACAGTTAATGATGCAAGCAAAGTGAAAGACAAAAAAATCAAGAGAAGGGCTCTGAACCAGAACATTAACAAATATACCAAACATTCTATATGGAAACCAGAAAGAGTAATTTTGCAGTGGTCAGCATGTCTCTTGTTACAATAATTGTTAAATGAATGATAAAACTTGAATGCAAGTTAAAGAACTGATTATATACATAGCCTCACACTTTGAGTTAACACAAGGGGAAGGAGACTGGGAGATGACTAGGAAAGCCTATAACAACATTCCTTTATACGGGGGTTTATGAAGGTCTTGGTAATGTCAAGGGCTACTGTATTCCACAAGGCAGCTTAATGCTATTGCTCAAGGTATTCTAATTCAAATTTAGTTCTGTTTTTACCCACTTGTTTATCCATCAGAAATATAAAATGCTAACTATTACATGATCATTCTGGAACAAACAATTTGAGAATTTCTGTTATCTAAAAAGGTAAGTGTAAGGATATTATTTTCCAATCAGGACCAATTTTTAAAAACTAAAGTTTCAAAAACATACCAGGTATTATGTCTAATAACTTAATCTGGAAATTATACTCTTGTCAAGCCATGAATCTATCTATACCGCACTATTCTTTAATTAACCTTACTACAACATGACAACTAAACAATTTTTTAAAAGACCACTTACACCATGCTTGTCTGCGAGGTAGTCAAACAGCATCCGACCATCCCTTAATAATAAAAAAAACAAAAATTATTGTAATTTATAGACCACAGAAAACAAAACAAGCCTATTCAACTTCTATCTTATTACTCACATAAAGCCAATTTAATTATATTAATACTTAAACACTAAAAATAAAACTTCCGGAATAAAATAAACAGAACATTACATGTTTTGAACATAAGGAATAGGAACTCAAGGACAACTGCAAACTTAACATTTCACTTTCAGATTTCTTTAGCTGTAATTGAAAATCATGTGTTCTGATTCACCACATGATCTAAGTTTTTTAGGTAATAAAACCAGAACATTCTGACTATTCTTATAGTGAGGTCAGTGAGGTCTACTTAGGTGTTAACCTACTGAGAATGGAATCTGCTCTCTTGAGGATACTTTTCTAATAGGTAATATATTCTTAAAATAGGATAGAGATGGAAATAATGTACTATACAAACAAGGAGGAATTAATCCTGTACATAAATTTTGCCCCCTCCACAATGTTAGTATTTCTCATACAGACAGTGATTTGGCAAATTTACAAGACTAATAAATCATGCCTAACTCACATGCTATCTATGCTACATACTCTATATGATCATTATTCATACCAAAGTGTCAAATAACCCAATGTAACATTTTTAAAATTAGCTTTGCATAACTTGAGATGTTGGCAGCCTTGTAAAAGACAAATTGATGACAAAGACACCAAGGAACAAGTGACAGGTGGCAGAGTTGCCCGCCTTCTGGGCATTTGCAAAAATGAAACCATTTTCTTATGCTCATTGTAAGAATGAATACCGTGGCATGTCTTTTGGGAGCATAATTTTACTTGAAGGTTTAATGGGGAGGGGATATGTTACCACTAAAATTAACATGAACATATTATAATACTAAATAAAAACATGCATGAAATTTTAACATAAAGAGATCTCAAAAAAAAAACCCTTAACACTTCCTGTAGGTCATAGTGAATAACTTTGTGTTATACGCCTTACACCTCAGGTATATAATCACTGTCCTCTGGCTGATACGGTATTTCTGGGAAAGTATGAGAAGTACAAAACTACATATTCAATGAAATTTTAAAATGGGGAATCGGCAGGGAGAGGTTATTACTTTGAAAATGAATAGGTTATAAATTAGATTACAAGTTTTTACCCCATTTCCATCCTTTCATTTATCTCCAATTTATTGCCTATTAAGCTAAAAGGAGTTATCTTTTTCTAATATTTAGTGAACAAATCTATATTCATCTTATTCATACCTTAATCCAATTACTTCCCAGTATTTAAGTGACTAGACTAAACTTAGAATTAAAATCCTAAATTTTCTGTCGTACCCTAACATCTGGATTATTTCAGCTGTCCCTTTGTGGGCACTTACACGTGACTTGAAGGGCTACAATTACTCATGATATTCTAAGTGTATACTAGTATACACAGACACACAGAGATAGCTATATACAGGCTATATACATATATATGAAAATACATATATATAATAGCTTTGTTAAGATATAGTTATCTCTGTATATATATACATACAATATAACATGGCACATTATAGTAAGGTATAGTAATTGTATAGTATTTGCTGCTTTTCTAAAACATATCTGGTAACACTTTCTCAAATCACAAATGAAAACTTAGAGCCAATCGCTCTAAAAATTTGGTTTGATGACATATCCTAAGAACTCAAGGTGCAACATGGTAAAATCCTAAACAATTCCTCAGGTGAATATATTGATAGAAAAGATTTACCACAATGGCAATATTCAGTTTTAGTAGAAGACTATTTTTAAACATTTTTAATGACCCAAAGGGCTTCAATTAGTAAAGCCAGAGTAGGGTAACATGCTTTCTTTGTAAACTAAACAATAAGTCTATTTCTAGCTAAGAGGAAATCAGGAATAAAATATAACCATATCAGCTCTATACTACCCTCCTTGGGCTGAGCATGGAAGGATATGAGACAACGTAGCAAAGTGATAGAGTGAGCTCAGTTTTCCCATACATTGAGCAACCCATGTACTCTAGGTATTGCCCAGGCACAGTTTCTCAACCTCAGGACTAATGACATTTTGAGCTGGGTAATTCTTTTGGGGGAAGTGAGGGTACTGCCTGATGCACTGTAGGATGTATAGCAGCATCCCTGGCCTCTCCTCTTTAGATGCTGGTAGCACCTCTCCAGCTGTGACAACCAAAAATGTCTCCAGACATTCCAAATGTCCCCTGGGAAGGGGGGAGGGGGGGAGCGGCTCAGCATAATCAGATTTGGATTAATTGGTAAAGAAGTTCTAAAAAAAATTTAGTTATTAACATTTATAATTAAGGACTTCCTCGTCCCTACACAATAAAGATAAATGAAAAAAGCAGATAAAGCTATCTCTTAAACTGTGAACTTTTAGACTGGGTTACTAAAGTATGAATTAACATTTGTATTAATCCAGAAAACAGAATTTTTAGAATTCAAATTAAGGAGAGGTTACCTGAAGGCAACAGAAATAAAAGCAAAAATAAACAAATAGGACCTAGTCAAAATTACAAGCTTTTGTACAGCAAAAGAAACCATAAACAAAACAAAAAGACAACCTACTGACTGGGAAAAAACATTTGCAAATGATGCAACCAACAAGGGCTTAACTTCCAAAATACACAAACAGCTCATACAGGGAATTCCCTGGCAGTCCAGTGGTTAGGACTCTGCGCTTCCACTGCAAGGGCAAGGGCTCAATCCCTGGTCAGGGAACTAAAATCCCGCATGCTGTGGCAAAAACAAACAAACAAAAACACAACAAACAGCTCGTACAACTCAACAACAAAAAAACAACCCAGTCGAAAAATGGGCAGAAGACCTAAATAAACATTTCTCCAAAGAAGGCATACAGATGGCCAACAGGCACATGAAAAGATGCTCAACATTGCTAATCATTAGAGAAATGCAAATCAAAACTACAGTGAGGTACCACCTCACACCAGTCAGAAGGGCCATCATTAAATGTCTACAAACAAATGCTGGAGAGGGTGTGGAGAAAAGGAAACCCTCCTACACTGTTGGTGGGAATGTAAATTGATACAGTCACTGTAGAAAACAGTATGGAGGTTCCTTAAAAAACTAAAAATAGAGTTACCATATGATCCAGCAATCCCACTCCTGGGCATATACCTGGATAAAACCATAATTCAAAAAGACACATGAAACCCTATGTTCATAGCAGCACTATTCACGATAGCCGAGACATGGAAACAACCTAAATGTCCAATGACAGATGAATGGATAAAGAAGATGTGGTACATATAAACAATGGAATACTGCTGAGCCATAAAAAAGGAAGAAATAATGCCATTTGCAGCAACAAAGACAGACCCAAAGATTATCATACTAAGTGAAGTAAGTCAGAAAGAGAAAGACAAATACCATGTGATATCACTTATATGTGGAATCTAAAATATGACACAAATGAACTACAAAACAGAAACAGACTCACAGACACAGAGAACAACAGACTTGAGGCTGCCAAGGGGGAGGGGGTGGTGGAGGGATGGATTGGGAGTTTGGGATTAGCAGATGCAAACGATTATATACAGAATGGATAACCAACAAGGACCTAGTGTATAGCACAAGGAACTATTTTCAATATCCTGTGATAAACCATATGGAAAAGAATACGAAAAATAATATGTATATATATGTATAACTGAATCACTTTGCTGTACAGCAGAAATTAATCAACACTGTAAATCAACTATACTTCAATAAAATAATTTTTAAAAAAAGAGGTTACCTGGTTGACTGCATTTGCCTTGTAGTTTCTGGATCTTCAAACATCTTCACAATAGGTTCAGTTTCTGCCTGAAGCTGTTTCAGTTGTGCAACAACGGTGGTTCTTTTTTCTCTCAAAGCTAATTAAAAATGCAAAGGAGTACTATAATGTTAAACTATATTGCTCACTATGAGGATGTCTCTGGAAATTTTTCAGTCTATCTAAATTGTGCATTTATTTATCCCCAATATATGCATATGCCAGGAGCCACCAACTCAGTAACTTCCTCAGATCCAATTTCTTCTTTCTAGCACTGCAAAGGCACATAAAGGAACAGTGAATCCTCTTCTTACTCTTAGAAGAAACTGAGGAATATACAGATACAGCCTAGGAGAAGGAGCTGTTGAGGAAACAATTATCTAACTCTACATTTCAGACACTTCATCCTCAGTGTTTTTATATTTGTTTTCATTGAATTCTTTCAGGAGATTATCCCACAGTTTCTGAAGAGGCTCAGAGGGGTTTACATATTATTACTACAGGTTTTCAACTAGGTTGAATGGAATTTAAATCCAGTCAATAATTTCTCTTTTCACTTTAAATCTAGTTCTGTAATCTCTCAAAACCAATTCTATAGTTTCTTTTTACCACATCATGAAGTCAGAGAAAACTTGCACATAATTTACCCTGTTAGCATGTTTTAAAGTTTCACTAAGAAATAGTTTACTTTTTTACCACAAACTAAAATTTAAAGAGCTACTGTTCTTGCAGGGAACTATAATAGAAGTCAAAATAGTGATTATGTTTTATGTAATAATTTCTACATTATATATTAGAAAGTACTAATACTAGGAGAGTGTTTCTCAAACACAGACGGGATCTGTGATCAAATTTTGAGAAATGTCAATTTAAACAAAGTAAACTGTATTTCTCTACTGAGTTCTTATAATCTTTTAAAATACTATGTGCATAGTGGGTTTTTCTGTTTGCTTGTTTTAAGAACATCTATTACTACAGAAAACAAGGATTTCGAAATATACCACAGCAGTTCCCTAATTTGAGTGCTGGTCTTCAGCCAACATTTTCTGTGGTATGGCACAAGAATTTGCATTTCTAACAAGTTCTCCCAGGTGAGCTGAGGATGCTGGTTCTGGGGACCATGCTTTTGAGAACCCAGATGCTTCAAGACAAAAAAGAAATCTCTAAGGCACACAAGATGCCAACTGAAAAAGTCAAAAAACTGCAAAATTCCCAGATAATTCTAAGGAAGCAATCTGATTAATAAGTACAACTTTGATGCTGCATACTATGAACTGCAGACATTTGATGACCATGTTTTAAAGTAGTTTCACACATTTTACAGGGTCCCCAACCCCCGGGCTGCAGACCAGTTGGTTAGGAATCCAGCTGCACAGCAGGAGGGAAGCAGCGGGCAAGGGAGCAAAGCTTCATCTGCAGCTCCCCATCGCTCGCACTGCCCCCTGAACCATCCCCTTGCCACCCCCAGACCATGGAAAAACTGTCCTCCACAAAACCGGTCCCTGGTGCCAAAAAGGGTGGGGACCACTGCTTTAGAAGACCTGTAACCTTCATACTACCTTTCATCCAAAGAACTTTTAAATCATTCAAATACTTATTAAGACTTCTGGCTAAAGCACTTTTATAAATCACAAAACTTTTAATACACGTGGCCTCAGCTCACAAGTCAAGCTTCAGATGTAATGACAAAACTTACCATGAGGAATATCATCAGAATAAAGGTTTTTGTATACATCCATAGCAAAGTCTACCATGTTGGTATCACTAAGAAGATCCAATTTCCCTTGTAACAATTCTTTTTCATTATATATCTGCAAGAGAAAATTACTTTCTAATGAATAAATTGAAGTTCCCTCAAGTAAAGTGGTTAATATTAAGATAGTGTACCTGGAAACATATGTCCTGAACTATTTTTTTAATAAAATATATACTATTAATTCACCCTCCTACAACAAGGCAAGCAATCAGCCTACAGAGACATAAAATATTTTGTTTACCTAGCAACTTTAAAATAAAGGCAATTACATACCACAAAGCCATTCCCACCAACTTCATTTTTTAATGTGTCCCTACATGTCATCTCTTAGTCTTTCTAGAACAAGGCTGTGAGTAAATAAACCACACCAACTCCCCTGATAAGCACATAGTATTGTTGACTCCTCTCCACATTCAGGTAACTAAGAATCAACCGTTAAATGTTTTACCTTCTTAGTCTCTCTCACATCCACATGATGCCTACCCATTTCTCGTTGAGGTGGCCTCTCCTTTTTCCCCCACATACTTTTCCACTAAATAGTTAAAATCCTTTATAATGCTTCCCATCCACACCCCTGAAACAAATTGGCACCCATTCTTTCAGTCAACCTTGTCATATCAGGTTTTAGCTTTTGCAAAGAGTTCAAGAAACGTAATTTAACCCACAGTTCAGGAACCAAATAGATACATAAGCAAACTCACATAAACATGAAGTGTAGTGAGCAATATGTTAAGGATCCTACACAATAGCATTCAAGGAGAGAGAAAGTAACATAATTCAAAACAATTTTTAATCAAATAGTCAAGATAAGGTTTCAGCAAAAGAAAAGATTTTTGTACTAAATCTAATTTTGTCAAGCAAAGAAAAATGAAGGAAGATTATACAACATTTTACTACCCATGAAAAGAAAAGATAAAGGTGGTCAAACGGTATAGCCATGAGATCAAACCTGAACCTTCCAAACTACATAAAGAACTCCCACAAAACAGTAAGAAAAAATAGACAATCCAATTGAACATGGCTAAAAGATTTTAAATAGGCACTCCACAAGAGCACAACCAAATGGCCAACAAACACCAGAAAAAGCCCTCAACCGCATCAGTCATAAAGAAAATGTAAATTAAAATCACACTAAAAAAACTGGACAATACCAGTGTTGGTATAGTTGCAGAGTAACTGAACACCTTCTCTGCTGGCAGAACTACAACCACTTTGGAAAACTTTTTATCTTCTAAAGCTAAAATATTCTTTAACCCAGCAATTCTACTCCTAAGTACCCAACAGAAATGGGTACGTATACTCAAAGGACATTACCAAGAATGTTCCCAGCAGAACTATTTGTAACAGCCAAGTCCTATCAACATTAGACTGGATAAATAAATTGCAGTTATTTAGGATGTTGGCAACGTTTTATTTATTGATCTGGATGGTGGTCACACATAAGTGTTTTTCCTTTGGGGAAAAAAAGCATTTATAGTTGCTCACTTTTCTTTTCTTTTCTTTTTTTTTTTTCTTTTGCGGTACGCGGGCCTCTCACTGCCGTGGCCTCTCCTGTTGCGGAGCACAGGCTCTGGAGGCGCAGGCTCAGCGGCCATGGCTCACGGGCCCAGCCGCCTGGGCATGTGGGATCCTTCCGGACCGGGGCACGAACCCGCGTCCCCTGCATCGGCAGGCGGACTCTCAACCACTGCACCACCAGGGAAGCCCAGCTCACTTTTCTGTTCACATATTATACTTGATAAAAAAGTTTACTTTAAAAAAAAAAAAAAGAAATTTCCTTTCAGTTTGCCCCATAGAAACCCTAATCTTAGGTGAAAACATCCTCTTCCTGGCATGCCACCTCTCCTCACCACTTCATCAATAGCTTTTAATTTGTAATGTTTCTCCCAACTGCAGATCCAAAGTATTTCTCCTCTGCCATCAGACCTCACTGGGCTCTTCTTAAATCTATATCTGCTTATACCATCCTCTCTAAATTTTATCTCATAGGCACATTTATTCTGTAAAGAAAAGACAGTAAGATTTTGTGAGCCAAAAAGCAAAAATCAAGGATACTATATATAAGTACCATAAGAGAGAAAAGCTTCAATTTTCTTTTTGAAATAAAAAATATAATATGTTATAAAATTTTCTGTAATACAGTTCTACTAATGAGAAGAATGGAATTCTTTTTGGGCAGGAAACGTTTCACTTAACCTGTGTACAGTTATTGTTCTATAATTGAGAAAGGTTGCAAATCTTGCACCTGTTAAAAATTTTTTTTAGCTGAGACTATACAAAACAGGCAGAGAGGGTTGTATCTGGCTCACAGGTTATAGTCTGCCAACACAGTCTATCAACCTCTTGAAAACAACTCCTACTTTTTAATAGATTAAAAATCTTCTTTTGACATCTCCTGCTATCATCCTCCACAAATCCAACATCCATACTGATGATTCTTTAAAACCTCAAGCCTTAAAATTCCTTTATCCCGCAAATCATAACAACTTTCATCAGCTCATCTCTAAGACTTTTAACTTACATTCATCACCTCTTCCACTATTACCTCTAAAATGGTTCATCACCCTCAACATACCCTCTGTTCTTTCTAATTTTTACATCACCCTATTTGGTTGTCACTTTCTACATTAGTTTGGATATTGTTTTTGGCTATTTCAAAGCCCTTCTCTTTAGCGGTTAACATTTATTCCATTCATTTTCTCCAACCAAATACAATCAATGTCTATCTCTAGCACTGGAAAAAAGTTCCCTCTTTTCTATGTTATGGCTAAGGTCACCTATAAAATGTTTCAGAACTAGGCAATAATGTTATTCAATCACATCTGTGCTTTTCTCTAATCAGCAAACCTTTTCATCAATCTCTAGATGGCATTTATTTATCACCAGCCTACCTCCACATATTTCTATACTACTCAAATAAACTACCATTTCTCTCACTCCAAGAATGACCACTTATAAATGTGTGATTTCCAATCTCAGTTGGGCCCTCCAAACTTACCAATCCTTGCATTTGTCTTTGGTCAGTTTCCTCAGTCACCATTTCCAGTCTTTATTTCCCTCCTCAAAACCCCAGTTGAGGAATTCCCTGGTGGCACAGTGGTTGAGAATCCGCCTGCCAATGCGGGGGACATGGGTTCGATCCCTGGTCCGGGATGGTCGCACATGCCGTGGAGCAACTGGGCTTGTGCACCACAACTACTGAGCCTGCGCTCCAGAGCCCACGGGCCGCAACTACTGAGCCCACGTGCTGCAAACTACTGAAGCCCGCGCACTTAGAGCCTGTGCTCCGCAACAAGAGAAATCACCGCAATGAGAAGCCAACGCACAGCAAAGAAGAGTAGCCCCTGCTCACCGCAACTAGAGAAAAAGCCTGCACACAGCATCGAAGACCCAATGCAGCCCAAAACAAACAAAACTTAAAAAAACAAACAAACAAAGCCAATTGAATGCCTCTCATATAGGATGGCCTAGCCTCCTAATAGAAAACACTTAGGAGTACCTACTCTGTCCCAGAAGACTAAATACTTTATATGTACTATTTCATGTAATTTTTCTAACAACCCTATGAGGCTGGTGGTAGTACCAACACTTTATGCATGAGAAAAGGCTTAGTTAAGATGGGAAGGAGGGGCTTCCCTGGTGGCGCAGTGGTTGAGAGTCCGCCTGCCGATGCACGGGACACGGGTTCGTGCCCCGGTCCGGGAAGATCCCACATGCCGCGTTGTGGCTGGGTCCATGAGCCATGGCCGCTGAGCCTGCGCATCCGGAACCTGGGCTCCGCAACGGGAGAGGCCACAACAGTGAGAGGCCCGCGTACCGTGCAAAAAAAAAAGATGGGAAAGAAACTGTTCTCAAGTGCACAAAGGTATTAAGTGACAGAGCCAGGATCCTAATCCAGGTCCCAATTCAGTACCCAGGCTGCTAAACACTATCTGGCCTTCCACTTCACTTGAGAATAAAGAACACTAAGGTTCAAATATATATTCACTCATTTATTAAATAGTCATGAGAAGCCCTTATGCCAGACTCTATCTGCTGAGAACACAGCAAGGAAATAAAACAAAGCTCCTGCTCCAATGGAGTTTATATTTTCCAACATATTGATACTATAAATATATTCAATTGATACCCTCACGTGTCATGATCATTGACTATCCTAACCATCTAGCCTTCAAAACTCAACTTCAAGCCTCTCTTCCTCAGAATCCTTTCTGTACCTCTTCAATTTTGATAGCACTCTGCCACTACTTCTGACATTTATTACTCTTAGCCTTATAATTACAGACCTCTATCTCCACGAAAGGATGAGTTTTTTAGTGATGAGATGTCTGGATTTTATCTTGGATTTCTCACAATTCCACGGTAGTCCTATACTTAGTAACTGATAAATAAATACTCCAGCATCTGTCTTCCCCTTGGTGTATCACAGCCATCTTACCAACATTCTCTCCAAGGAAACAGGTTTTGAGCAGTTATTTTCCACTGATTCTCAGCTGCCGTTCACAGTTTTGGTCTTGCCCTATGAAAAACTAATTTACACTTATGTATTCCTCCCTTTCATCTGTCTGCATTGAAAAACAAAAGTGTAAAGACACATTACAAAAATATGAAGTTTGGCTAGTTCAGAAGCATAGAGGATATTTTTCTATTCCTTGATCTTTGGTAAATTATCCTAAATTATCCAAAAGAGAAACAGAAGGCAGACTGGGCTGTTTTATGCAAGTTCTACAATACAGGTTAAGTACATCCTATAAAAGAAAAATCAAGACAAAAGCATTTCAAGATAAAGCTTTATATGGCAAGGCATTCTTGAATATTTATTGAAAGTAAACTTTGCTGTTCCCTAATATCATTAACTTTAGAGTTGTGTGTAGGTGTTTAGAAAAGGTTCATATGAATTTGAGGGTTATACCTATCCAATGAACCATGGGAAAATGTGAAAACTTATCAGAAAAATTTAATGTTTATTTGTAGGGCTTTTTTGTTTTATTGCTGTTGGAACACACAAAATCTACTCCCCAAATCTAGAGTGCCCTAAGTAGACTTGCGGTTTAATCTGCTTCTAGAAATAGAACGCATTTTTCTGACCAATATTCTAATTCCTTCATCACAGTAATATTACTTTATTGTAACTATTAAAATATATCAATTTCCCAATAAACTACGGTATAACTAAGCCTAGTATCTCCAAACTTTTAGGACTGAGATATTTTTAAATGAGGTACTAGGACCAAATACTTTTTCAAGATATCCGGAATAGCTCAATGAACATTAACAACCAATTTAAATCACTCGAAGTCTGTACATCTATACACCGAAAAACAACTCTTAAGATAAAATTACTGTCGGATTATTTTTTGGGGTCCCCTCTCCACTAGACAAAATTTGCTACGCTTGGGCTTCCCTGGTGGCGCAGTGGTTGAGAGTCCGCCTGCCGATGCAGGGGACATGGGTTCGTGCCCTGGTCCGGGAGAATCCCACATGCCACGGAGCGGCTGGGCCCGTGAGCCATGGCTGCTGAGCCTGCGCGTCCGGGGCCTGTGCTCCGCAACGGGAGAGGCCACAACAGTGAGAGGCCCGCGTACCGCAAAAAAAAAAAAAAAAAAGAAAAGCTACGCTTCTAGGAAGTGGCTATTTACCGAAACACCAGTTAAACTCCTCGCAAAGAACTCCCAACTTTACGGAAACCAAAGGGCTAGATATTTAAGTGTAAGAAAATCACTCCAAACGATCCGGCAAGCAAAAACACAAAGCCACGGTCACCCCTCCTACTGTGCCCAAAAGAAAAATTTAAATCTCTAACAGTCCAATTTGCTTCTCGAAGCCAGCTTTATGTTAAGCTCAAGCATTAATACAGGGAAGCCAGCCAATCGTCAACTTCCAAGAGGAACGATGCGGAAGTCCCAGCGGCACTGGCACCTCAAGAAGTGAAGCAGAGACCCCTCCCTTTCTCCCCTGAGTTTCATATTGTCACCTCACCCCTACTCACGGCCGAATTCCGCGGTGCTAATCAACAGGGACGACGCTTAACTACCAGCAGATCCTTACTGCCCGACTCGGGACCAAACTCAGGGCCGCCTCACACGTGGGTAAGGCCTAAGGCTACCGCCACCGCCTTTCGGCCTTGCCCCGCATCTCACGCGCTCCCACGCCTTCCTCGCGCTCAAAAACCTACTCACCTCCTTTACGGAGAGAAACTCAAGCAACGGAAAGACTAGATGCCGATCCAAAAAGTGCGCGATGCGAGTAGTCAAGTCGTACTCCGCCATCTTGCCAAGGAAAAGAGAAGTGTGCGGTCGCTAAAACTTTATTGATAGCGCCGACAAACGAACGGACAAGACCCTTACTGCGCATGTGCAGTGGTTAAACCAGCCAAAGGAAAGGGGCGGGGTTCAGCCTCGAGCGCTCAGGGAACAATAGCGCATGCGCGAGGTCCTCCCTCCCTTCCTCTTTCCCGGCAACTCTGGGACGGGGTGGATGGGCGGGCAAAATTCCTTTTGTTTGCAAGTTTGTAGGTGTCCCGCAATCCGTTCCGTTAACAAATACTGAAAACTCAGAATTGATTGCTGAGGCAATGTCATTTGTATTGGAGATGCGGCAAAGGACAAGATAATGAGGCCCCTGCTCTCCAGAAAATTAAGTACAAGGAGGAATAGCTGAGCTTTTATTTGGTGTATAGTAATCGTTTTGTAAGCATTTGTTAAATTAAGATGGGATGGTCTTCTAGACAAAAAACAGTGAAATAATTTCAGATTATAGTAAAAGCCATAACTTGGTGTCAGGGGGGCAGGGAGGTGAGGGACGCGGTGCCAGTTTGGGGCTTTTCAATTAGGGTGTTTAGATAAAACTCAGGGTTACAATTTAGTCGAGGTTGTGGTAAGAGAAGCAGGTGACCAAAATTAGAGCCTGGGTGGAAACATGCCTGGTGGAAGCACAGCAAAGACAAAGTCCATGAGACAGGAAAGGGCTTGGTGTCCTTCAAAAACTGAGTATCCTACCAGACTGGAGAGTGAGGTTACAGACATGGAGAAGGGCCAGGTCTCCATTAAGGTAGGGAATGTGAGTATTTTATTCTAAGTACTCTTGTCTCCTTGTCGTCTTTCAGACCTCTGCATTTTGGAGTGCCTTTGGAGTGTCTTGGACCTTTTCACTCTCTAGGCCAATGCCCTAAGTGATGTCATTCAACCTAAGGGCTTTAAATGCAATCCACACATTGACAACTCCCAAATTAGAGCCCCAGCACAAACTATTAGTTAACAGCTAATAGTCCACATATTAGTTAACAGCTAATACTCCATATATCCAACATCTCAACATTAACGTGTCCAAAAGCAAATTCCCCATGTAGCTCGTCAAAACCTGCTCCTTTTACACTCTTCTCCACCTCAGTGAATGCCCACTCCATCTGTCCAGTTGTTCAGACCCAAAACCTTGGAGTCGTCCTTGACTTTTCTCTTTCTCTTATACTCTACATTGACTTCACCAACAAATCCTCTGGTTCTACCTTTAAAGCATGTCCTGATCAATCAGTTCACAGCACCTACAAAGTTAATCCCTACTCCAAAACACCATTATCACTTGCTTTGGTTTTTGAAATAGTCTTTTCACGAATCACCTTGCTTCCCCTCTTTTCCTCCTGTGGTTTATTCTCCATATATAAGCCAGAGTGACTTTTAAAAGTCAGATTATGCTCAAAACCCTGCAGGCCTTGTAATCTCACTCAGAGAAAAACATATGTCTCAAAATAGCCTAAAAAGCCCTGCACCATCTGGACCCGTTACCTCTCTTACCTCATCTTCTCTATCTCCTCCTCTTGCTCATTCTACCACAGCCCTAAGGAACCACTCTGTAGATTTTCCCATTCAGGACTTTCAAATGAATGGAATAACATGATATATGGCCTTTGGGGTCTGACTTTTTTCACTTTACTTAATGTTTTCAAGGTTCATCCAAGTTGTAGCATGTATCAGTACTTCATTCCTTTTTAGGTCTGATTAATATTCCATTATATGGACATACCACATATTATTTACCCATCCATCCACTGATGGACATTTGGTTTTTTTCTACTTTCTGGCTACTATGAATAATGCTGCTATAAACATTCGTGTACACATGTTTACGTGGACATATGTTTTCAGTTCTCTTACATATATATTCAGAGGTGGAATTGCTGTGTTATACGGTAACTCTACGTTTAATTATTTGAGGAACCATCAGAGTATACTATAAGTTTGTATGATGTTACCACTGGAAGAAACTGAGTAAAGGGTACACGGGATCTTCATGTATTATTTCTTACAACTGCTTGTGAATCCACAATCAGAATAAAAGTCTAATTAAAAAAAACAGTGACTCCTAGACTTTGGGCTTAAAAAACTGGATACCTACTGGTGACAGTAAAAGGTGGGTGGGGGAATGGCAAAGGAATATGTATGAGTGCTAAAATCAGAAATTCTGTTTCAGACAGAATAACATTCCTATTAGCTACCCAAGTGATGCTGTCTAGTATGCAAATGGAGATACTGGGCTTCCCTGGTGGCACAGTGGTTGAGAGTCCGCCTGCTGATGCAGGGGACACGGGTTCGTGCCCCGGTCCGGGAAGATCCCACATGCCACGGAGCAGCTAGGCCCGTGAGCCATGGCCGCTGAGCCTGCGCGTCCGGAGCCTGTGCTCCGCAACGGGAGAGGCCACAACAGTGAGAGGCCCGCGTACCACAAAAAAAAAAAAAAAAAAAAAAAAAATGGAGATACTATTCTGGATCAGTTGATATAGTTGTTAATCACTTACCATCCGTGTAACCTTGTACTAGCTGTTTTCAAGGATTTGGGAGTATGATATGATCTCTGCCATAGTGTCATTACAGTATTGTTGGGAAAGCAAGGCTGAATTTCCATGAAGCAAAGAATAAGTGGTGGTATAGGCTGCTGTATTGTAGGGGATAGTCTTTGTAGCCTCTAAGAGGTGATAGCTGTATTATGAAGTTTCCTGTAAGCCCAGAGACCAAAGCTGTAATAGAATATAGACAGGAAAAGAGGAAGTTAAAGAGAGAAAAAGCAGGAACTGAGGCTTCCAGCAGAAGTGAGCCGCAGCAGAGGAAGGAAGGAAGCAGGTAGAAGTACGGAAACTTGCCAAAAAGGAACAGAGAGCATCTTTGAGAAGCAGTGAGAAATAAGATGCAATTCAATTTGATTAACATTTTGAACTTTTAATATGCCAGGTACTAAGCTAGGTGTTAATGGGACTATATAATCCGTAAGAGCTAGTCTCTGGCCCAGGAGCTTTCAATCTAATAGGTAGCAATTATTAGTTCATTCATTCAATATAAATTGAACACCTGCAATATGCTAAGCACTGGTCTAGGTCCTGGGAATATAGCAGTAAAGAAAACAAATTGCCTTCTCTAAAGAAGCTTATATTCAAGTTGGGGGAGACAGATAAAAACATATTAACAAATACATAATTTGTCCAGTGGTGATAAGTGCTATGAAGAACAATAGGCAGGGTGAGAATGATGGGAAAAAGTTGCTAATTTATATAAAGTGGTCAGAGAAGGTGTCTCTAATAAAGTAGAATTTGAAAAGAGATATGAAGGAAGTGAGGGTGCCTGTGGCTGCCTAGAGGAGAAAAAGCCAGGTGAAGGAACATTAAGTATCAATGTATGGAACTGATTGAGCAAGGGGAAGTGTGGAAGAAGATGAGTTCAGAGAGGGAGTGGTGGGACAGATGACATAATGCTTTGTAGGCCACAGTAAAGACTTTGGGTTGCATTCTGAAGGAGGTGGGAAGGTACTGGAGGGTTTTGAGCAGAGAAGGCATATAATCAGTGTTTATGCTTTTAAAAAAGGCCACTTTGAGGGTTTGGAAGGGGGTGGGGGAAGAAGCTCATTCACAGAGAGACCAGTTAAGGGACTATTGAAATAACTCAAGCAAGAGATGATGGTGGCTTAGATCAGCATTGGTGGCTTAGGTAGCATTGAAAGAGTTATGGACAGTAGTGAAATTCTGAATATATTCCAAATGCATAGCTAGCAAAATTTGTGCATTAGATGAATTAGATGAGAAGGAGAAGGGGCCAAGATGACTCTAAGGTCTAGAAGAAATGAGAGGCCCTTTGCTAAGATGAGGAAGGGTGTGATAGATGCATGTTTAGAGGAGAGAAATCAAGAGTTAAGTTTTGGACATATTATGTTTGGGATGCCTATTAGACACCTAAGTTGAAATACTGATTAAGCAGTGGTACATATGAATCTGGAATTCAGGAGAAAGGTAAGAGCTGGAGACAGAAGACTAGATCTTGTCAACCTCCTGATGAAATTTAGAACCATGGCACTGGATGAGATCAGACTGTGAGTATGTTGGGAAAAGAGATGAGGAGGGCTAAATCTTAGGCACTTCAACTTGTAGAGGTTGGGATAATTCAGATCAAGTAAAGACACCAGAGAAAGACTGGCCAGGAAGTGGAGGAGGAATGTGGAGGAACAAGAGAAAGTGGTGTTCCAGGCACCAAAGAAGGAGATTGGTCCAAGCACCAAGGAGCAATTAACTGTGTCAAATGGTATGGTTTGTTCAAGATGACAACTGAATACAGTAAGTCCCCTCCATAGGGACGAGTTCCATTCCGAAAGCACGTTCATAAGTCCAATTTGTTTGTAAGTCCAACAAAGTTAGCCTAGGTACCCACCTAACACAATCAGCTATATAGCACTGTACTCTAATAGCTTTCACACAAATAATACATAAAAAGCAAACAGACGCAAAAAATAAAGAAAACATTTTTAATCTTATAGTACGGTACCTTGAAAAGTACAGTAGTACAGTACAATAGGTGGCATACAGGGGCTGGCATCGAGTGAACAGGCAAGAAGAGTTACCGACTGGAGGAGGGAGAGGAGGTGGGAGATGGTAGAGCTGAAGGATCCTCAGCAATAGGAGACGGAGGGCAAGCTGCAATTTCACTCATGGCTGACGCTGATGGCACAGGTTCTGGTTCCTTTCTGGATTTAATTCTATCTAACCTCTTAAAAAAAGCGATCCAGTGACGTCTGAGTAATAGCTCTTTTTTTCTCATCTTAGATGACACGGTAGCACTGGATTGCACTCTGAACAGCTGCTGCAACCTTCCTTCATGTACCATTCTACATGGTCCTGTGCCTCAAAAACTAATAGTGCCTCCTCAAATAAAGAAAATCCTCTTGCCACTTCCTGCATCATGAATTTCTTCAGTTCTTCAGTTACTTCTTCTTCCTCTTGTCTCTCTTTGTCCTTTCTCTGGGCCTCCAATTCCTGGTGCTTCTTAGCAGTACCAGCTACATCACCGCCGCTTTTACGCTTGCTTCCAGACATCCTGGGCTTGAAATAAAGATACTGTACTACTGTACTCTATATAGTACTGTACAGTAAAGTACACAAAAGCACAAGCACGTGTAGAGGATGCATGTGACAATGTACACCAGACATGTGAACTAACTTATGTGATTGGACATTTGAATGCACATTCACATCTTTGAACGCTCGCAACTTGAAGGTTTATACGTAGGGCACTTACTGTGTTGCTCTTTGACTTTCTAAGATATGCAGGTTATTGATGACTTTGATAAAAGCAATTTCAGTGAGTGGTGGATGAAAGTCTGTTTGATGTGAGCTCAAAAGATGGGAGGAGAGAAAGTGAAACACCATATATAAACAGATCTTTTGAGGAATTTTACTAGAAAGGGAAGCAGTAAAATGGAACGATAGATGTTGGGTCTAGGGAGCGTGTTTTAAAAGATGTGTGTATGCTGATAGACATGCTACAGTACTTACATAAATAGCTATCATGGAAGGATAGAGTATTATGACAAGCTGTAGGGAATATGAGAAGAGCATGTGGTCCTAGGCAACTGGCTCCAAACGGAGATTGATTCTCCATGAGGGTAGAGAAAATGGAGAAAGCTTGGTGGATTGGATGTCTTTTGTATTGGAACTGCTGACTTTTAAAACAGATGTGGGAGAGAGCATTACAGGTGGTTCAGGAACGATTTGAACAGTAGAGAGACACAAAAACAGAAGAATATAAGAAATATCTGGGAAAGACAACTTGGGAAGTTGACTGAAGACTGAAGACTATAGAAGAGGATATGCCAGAAAACACAAGACCAGGGCCAAACAGTAGAAAGCTTATGTGAGGAATTTGAAATTCATCTGAAGTCATGAGGAGCCTTAAAATATTTTTGAGTGTGAGAGTGTTTCAGGAAGGTAGTTCTGACTGTCGTGTGGACAGTGAATTGGTTAGGTGAAATGCAGCCAGGCTGTGGAAGATCTTCAAAACCAGACTGGGAAACTTGGATTTGACCAGATAGGCAATGGGAGCCACTCATTAAGTTCTTAAATAGAAAAAGACATGAAGACAGTGGTGTTTTGTCCTTTACAATTAAACTGGAAGTGATTTACAAGAAGGATTAAAGTGGTGACAGATTGGAAACTCTGCTGATTTGCCTGGCTTTTCCCCTGGAATTTTCCTTGCTGGTTTGTGAAAATATCTTATTTCTTTTTATAAGAGAGATTTAGCCCCAAATATGGAAAATCTGACTTTCTTGCTTTAGTCTCTTCCTAGTGTTTTAGTTAAAAAGAGATATTACAGAAGAAAGACAGGCAAGGCCTCACCTGGTAGGATCTAGGTGGTATCAGGTGAAGACTTTCTCATACATTCATCAGATATTGATGCAACACTTTTCATTTGCTGATCACCATGTCAGGCTCTGGGGAAACAAAGAAAGGAAACCAATCCCAGCCTAAAAGGAATTTACGGTTTAGTGGAGGTGACAAGCATGTAAAATATAAAATAATCATAGCACCATGTGAGAGAGTCTATGCACAGAGTGTCCGGAGGAGGAAGTGATTTGCTGCCAGAGAAAGCTGGAGTTTCATGGGGAAGGTAACACTGGACTACCTCTACCTGAATAGATGTTTAACTGACTAAGAAAAGGGAAAAGGGGCTTCCCTGGTGGCGCAGTGGTTGAGAGTCCGCCTGCCGATGCAGGGGACACGGGTTCGTGCCCTGGTCTGGGAAGTTCCCACATGCCGCGGAGCGGCTGGGCCCGTGAGCCATGGCCACTGAGCCTGCGCGTCTGGAGCCTGTGCTCTGCAACGGGAGAGGCCACAACAGTGAGAGGCCCGCGTACCACAAAAAAAAAGGGAAAAGAATGTTTTAGGCAGAGGGAAGAGCAGGCACACAGACTTGACCTTGAGTAAAAGCATAGTGTGATCAGAGACATTGAGAAGGTCTTTATGCCTAGAGGGTAGCATGTGTGATGGCAAGTGGCAGGACATGAGTCTGAGTTGAGGGTTCAGGGCTGAATTGTCAAGGGCTCTGTGAACTATGCTGAGGAGTTTAGATTCTATCCTGCAGGCCCTTTCTCCTGGTAACTCTTTTATCATGTCTTTGACACACCTTCCTCTGTCTTTCTAGTTCAGGCTCTGATCATCCCTCACACAGATGGACTATTGCAATAGTCATCCAAAGGGTCTCCCTGTCCCTAGCCCTGCACCCATCTAGCCTGTCCTCCGCCCTGCTGTCCTGGTGACCTAAATGTACATCTAACCTTGTTATGAACTGAATCGTGCCCCCCTCTCCTGAAATTCATATGTTGAAGCCCTAGCCTCCAGTACCTTAGAATGAAACTGTATTTGTCGATAGGGTCTTTAAAGAGGTAATTAAGTTAAAATGAGGTCATTGTGGTGAGCCCTAATCCAATAGACTGTGTCCTAATAAGAAGAAGAGATTAGGATAGAAACATGTACAGAGGAAAGACCTTGTGAAGACACAGGGAAAAGATAGTCATCTACAAGCCAAGGAGAGAAGCCTTAGAAGAAACAACCCTGCCAACATATTGATCTTGAACTTCTAGCCTCCAGAATTGAGACAAAAAATTTCTGTTGTTTAAGCCACCCAATCTGTGGTACTTTATTTTGGCAGCCCTAGCAAACTAATACACTCTGCACTTCTAATTTCATATAGTATAACATAAAAACATCTTAGCACACTGTAGGATGTTCTTTAGAACTTTATCTCTCCAGAGCTGTACACCCCTTCCATGCTAACTTCTGCTTGAATAAGCCATCAAGTTTTTTGCTTCTCTACATTAAGAAGTGAGAAATAGCCCCAAAAAGCAACCTAATTCTACACCTTAAGGAACTAGAAACTGAGCTCAAAATTAGCAGAAGAAAGGAAATAATAAAGATTAGAGCAGAAATAAATAGAGAATAGAAAAACAATAGAAAAGGTTAACCAAACTGAGAGTTGGTTCTCTGAAAAGATAAACAAAATTGACAAACACTTAGCTAGAATAACCAAGGGAAAAAGAGAAGTCCCATATCAACAAAATTATAATTGAAAAAAGAGACATTACAACTGATACCACAGAAATACAAAGGATCATAAGAGGCTACTATGAATGACTATATGCCAACAAATTGGACAACCTAGAACAGATGGAAAAATTCTCATAAATATACAACTTACCAAGGGAGAAATAGAAAATCTGATAGACCAATTACTAGTAAAGAGATTAAAACCATAATCAAAAAACTCACACAGGGGCTTCCCTGGTGGCGCAGGGGTTAAGAATCCGCCTGCCAATGCAGGGGACTCAGGTTTGAGTCCTGGTGCAGGAAGATCCCACATGCCGTGGAGCAACTAAGCCCGTGCGCCACAACTACTGAGCCTGTGCTCTAGAGCCCGCAAGCTACAACTACTGAAGCCCACGTACCTAGAGCCCGTGCTCCACAACAAGAGAAGCCACCGCAATGGGAAGCCTGTACACCGCAACGAAGAGTAGCCCCCACTTGCCACAACTAGAGAAAGCCCGTGCACAGCAACAAAGACCCAACGCAGCCAAAAATAAATAAATTTATTTTTTAAAAAATCTCCAACAAAGAAAATCCCAGGACCAGATGGCTTCACTGGTGAATTTTAACAAAAATTTAATAAGAAATTAACATCAAACCTTCTCAAACGCTAACAAAAAATGAAGGGGAGGGCACTCTCAAACTCATTTTATGAGATCAGCATTATCCTGATACCAAAACTGCAAGGCACACCGCTAGAAAAGAAAACCACAGGCCAATATCCCTGATGAATGTAGATGCAAAAATTCTCAATAAAATACTAGCAAACCAAACTTAGCCACACATTAAAAGAGCCATTCACCATGATCAAGTGGGGTTAATCCATGGGATGCAAGGATGGTTCAGCATATGCAACTCAGTTAATGTGTTACATTACGTTAATAGAATTAAAGGAAAGAATGATATGATCATCTAAATAGATGCAGGAAAAGCATTTGGCAAATTCAACATCCATTCATGATAAACACTTTTTAACAAGTTAGGCATAGAAAGAACATATCTTAACATAATAAAGGCCATGTATGATAAGCCCATAGCTCAATGGCAAAAGGTTGAAAGCTTTTCCTCTAAGATCAGGAATAAGACAAGGGTGCCCACTTTTACCACGCCTATTCAACATAGTAGTGGAAGTCCTAGCTAGAGCAATTGGGCAAGAAAAAGAAATAAAAGGTATAAGAATTGGAAAGGAAGAAGTAAAATTGTCTCTATACGCAGATGACAGTGATTTTATAGACAGAAAATCCTAAAGACTCAATCAAAAGACTGTTAGATTTTATCAATGAGTCCAGTAAAGTTGCAGGATACAAAATTAACACACAAAAATTAGTAGTGTTTCTACACACTAATAATGTAATTTCTGAAAAAGAAATAAAGAAATTGATCCCATTTACAATAGCATAAAAGATAATAAAATACTTAGGAATAAATTTAGTGAAGATGTGAAAGATCTCTACTCCAAAAACTACAAGACATTGATGAAAGAAATTGAAGAAGACACAAATAAATGTAAAAGCATCCTGTGTTTATGGATTGAAATAATTAATATTGTTAAGACAACAATACTACCAAAAGGCATCTGTAGATTCAGTGCAATCCCTGTCAAGATTCCAATGCTATGTTTTACAGAAGTAGCAAAAGACACTTCTGAAATTTATACGGAGTCACAAGTTTATGATTTCTTCGCTTGCTCTCTAGCAGCTCCTTCAGACTAAAATGCCCTTTTGCCCTCTCCCACCCTGTTGACCACCTCTTCACTTTTTTTAAAAAATAAATTTATTTTTATTTATTTATTTTTGGCTGCACTGGGTCTTCGTTGCTGTGTGCGGGCTTTCTCTAGTTATGACGAGAGGGGGTTGCTCAGCAGTTGTGGCGCAGGGGCTTAGCTGCTCTGCAGCATATGGGATCTTCCCGGGCCAGGGCTCAAACCCGTGTCCCCTGCATTGGCAGGCAAATTCGTAACCACTGCGCCACCAGGGAAGTCCCAACCTCTTCACTTTTTAAGACTTGGATTAAGCATCATCTTCTTTATTCTGTGTCTCTCATTAGCAGAGCATATCTGAAGTAATCCCTCCAGCCTCTCACTACCAGTAACAAACTTTTATCACAGAGTCTATAACATTTTAGCCCACCTTTTTTTTTTTTTTTTTTTTCGGTATGCAGGCCTCTCACCGTTGTGGTCTCTCCCGTTGAGGAGCACAGGTTACAGATTTGCAGGCCCAGCAGCCATGGCTCACGGGCCCAGCCGCCCCGCGGCATGTGGGATCTTCCTGGACCGGGGCACGGACCCGCGTCCCCTGCATCGGCAGGCGGACTCTCAACCACTGTGCCACCAGGGAAGCCCTCTTTTATTATTTTTTAATGTTTGTTTCCCCCTATTAGGCTGTAAACATCTTGAGTGTAAGGACTATGAATATCTGTCTTTGTAGTCCTAGTTCCTGTCTCAGTACCTGACATATACCAAGTACTCAACAAATGCTATGGAAATGAATAAATGTGCATAGAGCCTGGATATCCAGACCTACATGTTCTTGAAAGAAATTCTTTCATATTTTGTTTTTGTTTTTTGGCCGCACTGTGCAGTATGTGGGATATTAGTTCCCTGACCATGACCCCTGCAGTGGAAGCATGGAGTCTTAACTACTGGACTGCTAGAGAAGTCCCTCATCCATATCTTGGAATAGCCTAATGAATACCTGTCACTACTATAGTGGACACTTTCAGAATGCTCATGCCTTCTGATTCAGTAGCTCTCTTAGATATTTCTAAATAATATTATATTTAATCCAATTACCCTTTTTACGTACTGCATGCAGATGCCTATTGCAGTATGCCTTCTTTAACTATATTTCCCACTCATTTATTCAACACACATTTATTCAATCCCTATTCTAGCCAGACACAGTGCTAGATTCTGAGAGTGAGAAAATAACTAAAATGCTGTTCCTACATGAAGGAACTCATGATTAGGCAGAAGGGACAGATACCTAAACTAACAATTTATATTTCAGTGTGGTAAGTGCAATGATAGAGGTGTGCACGGGATATTAATGTAGTGCTTTAATTAGATTGAAAGCATGGACACATCGTACAGCTAGGTGTTTTCAGTCTTTTTTTCCAAAATAATTATTGCTTCTGGGAGTGTGTATCTTCAGAAGCTGACTTTTTCCTGACCTTATTCCCTTGCTCTGGGGGACCTTATTGGAACTCTTTATGTACTGATTCCACCTAATTCCTGTGTGAGAATTTCCAGAAGCCTCAGTCCTGCTGTCATCCTCATTAAAGAATCACACAGAGAGAAGGTGCCTTTGGAGGACTTAAATCTCCTTCTTTCTTCACTTACCACCTCATATAAAGCTAGGATTGACAGCTAAATCTACTTCACTTGGAGACGTTGTAATATGTGAAGTGAAGGATATCGGGCAAAGGGAAACGTCACTGCTCTTTCTCATCTGTCCCTGATGCTAGCACCTGGAATGCGGCTACCCCATTATTTGGGGGAAGGTAGCAATTCCCAGTAGTTGGAAGTATCTCAGAGGAATCTGAAAGAGTTGTGATGAATCTTAAGAGTTGACAAGCTAAATAAACCACTAGCCACTTCAGAACATAATTAAAATACCTATGTATCTGTTCAAATACTTCTAATTCTGTGTGTCTTTTATAGCATATTCTGTGCCTGTGTTATCTGTCTTTAAAAATTCCTGCAGTCCAAATAAATGTTCACTGCCTGGTTACCAGACTAACATGGTTACTGACAGGAAAACGGTGACACTGAAATGCAGTACAGGCTTCTAATCATGACAATTATTATTTGAATACATTCTCTTGTGTGATAACAGCCAGCTTCAATTATCTGGCCAGACATCTTATTTAGCATTTATTTGAAAAATTTGACATGAACAATATGGGCTCTTTAAGAAAGTAATTTTTTAAAATATTTTCCCCAGTACTTTGTTATGTATCTCAAGCCAATGTTGGGATCTACGAGCTATGAGGGGAATTAAGCTAGTAATGCATGCAAGTCAAGTTACTTCTGATATAGCCAAAAACTTAAAAGTAAATATTAAGATGATGTAGGGAGCCAGGAAGAATTTTCAGCCTAAAACTCAAACAGGTAAACAGGGTTTTCCAGGGACACCAGAGGCCCAAGACCGAAGAGTTAACCAGGAAGAACAGTAACCTTGTTCGTGCTTGTGGTATCCCCTTTGCCATGTTGTATTTTCCTATCTGTTTCCATGTCTGTTCCTTCTACTACACTATAGGTTCTCAAGGTCAAGAATGAGGCATATTTATGTACCTCTATATCCATGTACCTTTTGGAGGAAATGAAGTCACGGGGAAGAAGGCCTGTAGGTCATCCCAAAGGGGAATAACAACTGGAATTCATATGAAAGCACTTAAATATCTTAATATTATTCAACTAACCAGATGATTTAAGACTAGGATGTGGTTAGAGTGATCTTCCCTGACTTTCTTATTTAGAATAGCTTCCCCCAACATTACCTCACTTTGTTAATTTCCCTCTCACTGCTTATCACAACCTATAATGATCTTGTTTACATGTTGACTGGTTTACATCTTTCTCAGCTCATGGTAATTCCATGAAGGCAGGAACCTAATCTTTGGTCTTGTTCATTACTGCCCAATAACTATTTGTTACTTGACAACTATTTGCTGAATGAAGTTTTGAATGAATTAATATGTCTGATTTAGGCCAAATGAATATGTTTGTATTCTGAAAATTTCTTACATGATAGGAAAAGCTTGCTTACATACCAGGATACAGTGGGCACAGGGGGAAGTAGAACTATTGAAAAAGGAAAGAACATGAAAAATGCCTTAAGTCCTGGTATTTGATCTCTGAAAGGGAGGTCTCCCCTTTTTTATTCTCCTAAGTGGCAATAGGAAATTAACTCAGTGCCATGGAGGAAGGGAAGTGGGTTAGTGGTATTCCTATCTTTGAAGACTCCTCTGAGTCCTGGAGATTGGGAATAAGGGAGTTGTCACAGGAGTTAAGAACCACTTATTTAACAAAGGTATTCTATACTTGCCATGTGACAAGAGCTGAGGGGGCCCACGAGATACAAAGATGCCCAGGAGGAAGACTGTGAAGCAGCAACAGGTAAAAAGCAGAGCTCCCAGTCTGTAGATGCTGGAAAAGATGTGTGTACTAGATTCACTGTTTTTATCTCTTCATTTCTTTTATATTTTTAAAATAATTTCTCTTATTTTTTTCTTTTTTGGCTACATGTGGCTTTCAGGATCTTAGTTCCTGGACCAGGGATTGAACCTGGGCCACTGCAGTGGAAGTGCCAAGTCCTAACCACTGGACCACCAGGGAATTCCCTAATGTCTCTTTTAAAATGAAAAACTTTCCCTTGGCACTTTCTATTTCTTTTAAGGCATTCATTAATCTAATTCTTTTTAATTAATAAATTAATTAGTCTAATTCTTCACTGAGGTCTGTCACCTCAATGCTGAGCTTTTCTAATTCTGATTCATGATGTTCTTTCACATCTTGAATCATTTTCTTAATGTGTTTTATGTTTGTTTTGAAATGGTAGGTTACAGTTTTGAGCTCTTTTGTGGGCACATCTTCCTGGCCTGCTTTCCTTGTCTGTAAGGATGTTAGTTTGCTCCTTATTTTTTCTTATAATAAATTCTGTATGGGATTTCCCCTGGATATTTTCCTCATGCTCATTTCTATGGGAAATTGGGGGGGGGGTTGTGGGGTTTTTTTGTTTTTCGGTGTCTTTTTTTTTTTCCCCCTTGAACTTTTACAGTGAGGCTGGTGGAGAAAATGTTTTCTGACTCTAGCATGCTCCCTCTTCTGTTGCTTTTGTGTAGCAGTCAAAACCTTGGTGGCTTTCTCTCTGGAGTTCCCTGGCCCTGTTTCCTGCCCCCTGAAACTTCCTTTACTTTGTCCTGGTTGTTCAGGTGCTGCTGAGATTTATTCTACTCTCAGCGGCTTCTCCTTCTTCAGTGTTGGGCCGTGTCTCACATCGGAGCACCGATGAGTCACAGGGTGGCCCAGCTGCTCCGACCCCTGCAGTCCTGCGGACTCGAGCGCCGCCGGGGCGGGAGCCGACAAAGCGCTCGCTCCCTCGCCGGCTGCGCATTGCCCGCTGCTGAGCCGGGAGCCAAGCGCTCCTGGCGGCCAAGGGCACCTGCCCGCACCTGCTTAGCAGCCGTCGCCCGCTAGCTTCCTTCCTCCCGTACAGGCCCTGAGAATCTGACTGTTGGGGGTTTGGCCGCACCCACGTGTATTTTGGGGTCCCCTAGCTTTGTGGTATATGTTGCCCAGGCGTTTGGGCTTCGCCATGTATTTGCTCTGTTTATGTAGTGGTTGTGGTTTGCTTGTTTTTCCTTTCTGTTTTGTAGAAATTCAGAGATTTAAAACCTGGGCTTCTGCCATCTCTCCCAAGTACCTGTCAACTGCATTTAAAGCTGGGAGAAACCTGGGACTAAGCGGATAAGACTTCACACAAGCCCTTTGAATTAAAGGGTAATCTTAAATATTTATCAAATGTGATGTCCCCTCTTTACCCCTATCACCACTTCCCATACATGTAGCAGCTTCTTTCTTTCCTAGGCAGCTTTGCTGTGTTCAGCTTTGCCTTCACCCTCCATGCTTGGTCTACGTAATCTCCCTAACGTAGAAATACACACTCCTCTTTCCTACCCAATAAATCCTAAACTCCTGAGAAGGTCAAGCGAGACAGTCCATAACCGGGGCCTTTCTCTCTCTTTAGTCTGACCTCCTGTTGCACAACCTTCAAACCCTGCGTGTTAATGCTACTGGACTGCTTGTGATTACTCACGTCCACACTGTTTCAAGACTCAGTGCTTTTGTGCATCTTATTGCTTCTGCCTGGAATGCCTTTTCCACCTTTCGCCTTATGACTGATTCTTATTCAAGTTTCCAGCATTAACTGCACCCCTCTGGGATCTCAAAGCATCTTTTAGTTCTTGTCATTTACCAGGTAAGATCTATATAATCTAAGTGTTTCCTCCACTTCGCAGTAAACTAGGAACCATATCTTACTTACCTTTGTGACCTGCATCATGTATAGTGCCTTGGACATAGATAATATTAACATTTTCACTGTGTTTTGCTTCTATCTGTCCTTTCTGAGTCATTTTATCTGCCCTTAGTACTTCAGGTATGCTCTGTATCATGTACTGCCATGGTACATTAAAAGAAAAAAATATCAAATTTCTCTCGCTAGATCAGTACGTCTTCTGAGCTCCGGATCATTTATTCAACTGCTTGGGTAACATCTGCACTTGTGGGTTTTAAATAGTACATTTAAAACAGTGAATCTAGTACACACATCTTTTCCAGGAGTCCAAATCAAGATCCAGTTCCCCACTAGTGTTCCCTTTCTTGATTAATGGCACCTTGTTGATCATGCCAGAAAATAGGAATCATGATGACTCATTCTGTTTTCTAAACTCCCTAAGCAACACGTCTTATTGATTCCATCTTCCAAGCCCATCTCAGATCCATCCTTTTCTTAACCACTCTCACTGTACCACTTGAAGCCATTTAAAATAGATTACTAACTATACTCCTCTATCCACTCTTGACTTTCCCTAATCTGTTTTATATATAACAGACAAAATTACTCTTTGAAAATGAAAATCTAATCATATTGCTTACAACCAATCAGTGGCTTTTCATTGCTCTTAGCACGAAGTCTGAAAATCCTTACATTGGCCTCTAAGTTCCTGTTCTTCCTTTTGCTCACTGGCTTCCTTTAAACTCCTCAAATTCCGTCATCTCCTTCCTATTGCCCAGTTATTCTTTTTCCTCTGCCTGGATGCTCCTCTCCATCCTCCTTCCCCCTTACCAGGCCAAACACATACTTTGGCTTTAATATAGTAAACATTTCTCTGCTGTTCTTTATAGTTCAATTACTTATGTATGCATCCCTAAACAACATAGTTTACTTTTGCTTGTTTTTGAACTTCAAGTAAATAAAATCAAATTCTATGAATCATTTTATGACTTGTTTTATTTTTTGGTCACGCTGCGCAGCTTGTGGGATCTTAGTTCCCTGATCAGGGATTGAACCCCGGGCCCTCGGCAGTGAGAGAGTGGAGTCCTAACAACTGGACCGCCAGGGAATTCCCAGGACTTGTATTTTATATTCAACATCATGTTTGAAGGATTCGTCTATAATGCTGAGTGTATAGTTTGTTTATTTTCATTGTTCTATATTTTCCATATATTCTATTCTACAATATAATGTTCTAGAGTCAATGAACTTTAGGTTGTTTTCAGATTGAGGCTGTAATGAATGATGAGGCTATGAACCTCATTGAACATATATCCTGGTCTACCTGTGCACCCATTTCATGGGGGTATATACCTATGACCTTTGGCAATTAATGACAAATTGTTTTGTAAAATGAGCATCAAGATTACACCTACACCAGGAGTATATGAGAGTTGTTGCTACACATTCTTGCTGACACTTTTTAACTCATGCCAATCTGATGGAAGTACATTTTGCATATAATCTTTATAATAAATCTATGCTTTATAAAATAATAATATGGCAGTATGTGGTCATTTGTTTCCAGATAGGGCCTTAGCAATACCTCCAACCCCACATACCCTTCTGCAACATGATTTTGGAGCTCTTCCAGTAAAAGGTGGAGTCTTTTTCTCTTCCCCCCAAATCTGGGCTGACGCCATGACTTGCTTTGGCTTCTAGCTCTAGGTCTTAAGAACCCTGACATTTCCACTTTTATTCTCATGGGATACAGCTGTGATATAAACAAGCTCAGATTAGACTACTGAATAACGAGAGACTATGTAGAAAGAGGTCAAGCCAGCTCCCACCTATTCCAACTACCCCCAGCTAAGGTCCCAGACACATGAGTGAAGCCATTTTAGACATTCCAGCCTCAGTCAAGCTTTCAGCTGAATGCAGCTGCATGCGTGAACCCAGTCAATACTATGTATTGAAAAATGATTGTTAATAAATAGTTGTTATATTAAGCCACTAAGTTGTGGAGATTTTGTTATACAGCAATAGGTAACTGAATCACAATATATATCAAAAGCCTTAAAAATGCTTATACCCTCCATATCAATTTCTTTAACAATCTATCTTAAAGAAATATTTTAAAATGAAGTTTTAAAATGTGTACAAAAATGTTCATCACAGTGTTCTTTACATTTTTTAAAGTGGAAACAACTTCTATGTTTAAAATTTTAAATACAGAGTAGTAAAATAAATTATGATGCTTTCATAAGACAAAACATTCTACAGACAAAACTACATTGAAAGGGTTTTTAAGGACATTGGAAAATGCTGAAGAAAAATCGGGTGGTAATGGCAGGAACAATATATATTAATACATATATATATATTCTTGTTAAAAAAAACTGTACATAGAAAAACACTGGAATAAATAAATCAATATATTAACAATGGTTTGGTTGTCTTGATTTAAGTTTTCCCATTCTTTGAAAGTTTTCTACAGAAAGGATATATTACTAGGATATATTCACTAGGGACTTAAAATTTTTCATTTTGCCATGGACTAGTAGAAACTTCATATGGAAGATGCTGCCTCAAAAAAAGAAAAAATCACACTAAAACTTAGAATTACACAAGGACACCAAATGTCCTATGTATGTTGGTAGAAAACCATCTAGATTTCCTAATAAAATTATCTTTAAAGCTGAGAGTAATGGAACTTTTAGAGTCATAAGTCAAGTTAGGCCTCCTTTGAGGGCAAAGTTTCTCCAAGTGGAGGTGTTTATTTAATATTCAGTCTCAGGGGCCCTATCCCAGACGTATTATTATTGAATCTCTGGGAATGTAGTCTAGGAATCTACATTTTAAACTACATCCTAAGGGAGAGATTTATACACCTAAAATTGAAGGAAACGTGATCTTTTAAGTGTTCTCTATCTTGATCTGGCTGGTGGATCATGGCTGTAACATGTAACAATTCATCAAGGTATACACTTAACTTTTCTACTTCATATTAAGTTATATCTTAGTAAAAAGTAAAAAGGAACAAAAAATACTAGGAATTCCATATTGCTTTAGCATAATAAGTAAATCTAATATTTAGTAAATTTTAGTTAGCACCAGTAGTCATAATTTATATATTTCCATTGTTCTCAGGCAGATTATTTTGCATTTTTGTTAGAAAACTAAGCACTGGTCATTTTAGAAACAATCTTTTACATATTTCTGGTTAAAATAGTTTTATTTTTCAATGGAAAAATAATTCTAGTTTATAGCCAAATCTATTTGTTTGAAAAACAAGGCATCATTTTGTTTTCTTTGAGATAGATAAGTCATTATTTTAGATTTTAAAAATTTTGTATTTCTTTGGAAAGTTGATGTTTCAAGTAAATGGTACCTTTAAACCCCTGTAGTTTTTGTTTTTTGAATATGAAAGAGTGAAAACATCTGTATGAAAGAGGGAGGAAGAAAAGAAGGAATAGAGGGAGGGAGGAAAAGAAAGAAAAGGGAAGGGAAGGGAAGGGAGAGAGAGAGAAGGAAAATGGAAGAAACCAGTGCTCTTAAAACAAAATATTCCTGCCGATCTTCTCAACGTAAATCGCCTCAAAGAGCTTAAGACATTTCACACGTTTTCATTGTTAGTTACACCTCTATTTATTGATTCCCAACTAGACCAGCCTTCTTAACTGCATAATAGGTTATTGTAACACTTTATAGTTGAACATATTTTATAGTTGTTTCTACTGATGTGTATTTGCAAGCTTTATTATCATTATTTAGAATATATGACTATTTCTGTGTTGGAAAGAGAGGAGCAGGGACTCACTGTAAGAGGCAGAGTATATTTAAGAATTTGTGGCCTCTCATTTTGATGCCTGATTTATCACACACCTTCACAATTTTACTAGTGTCAGAAGGAGGCCTGTTTTCTCTTGGAATGCTACATTCTTTGCGGATGAAGTGTTCAGAGTCTTTAACACTGTACTGGAGTGTCTCTTGAGTATTTAGCATCTGGATAGGGCCGTCATCACAGTAATGAGAGACTGAGCAGGCCAGAACTGACTCTGTCCAGAGGAAAAGCAGGATCAACACCAAATCTACCATGGCTTTTCCCAGCGTTGCAAAAATACTGGGTCAGGAAGACATCCACATGGAATACCTCTGCAGTCTTGCATTTAAATTGTGTTATTGTCACCCAGCCTACAAACAGGAAATTACTCTAATAGTTAATAATATAACTATAAAAATTTAAAGGATTATAGACCATAATTTTCATAACAACAGTTACAGGCTGTTATTGTAGACTCTGTTATTTTCATTCGCATATAACAGTATCTTTCTTTTTGTCAATGACAGTGCTAAAAATATTAGAAAGGTTTTTGAAATATAATAAATAATCCATGTTTGCCCAGAAATTATTACCTTAGTGTTACCAAGAGACAAACTTGTAAACTAGATGGACCATCTGACTTATTTTGTATTCATAAAAAAACCTTCTATTGCTTTTATTATGAAAATCATACATATATGTAATAAAAAGATTTAAAAACTCAGATAAGGGACTTCCCTGGTGGTGCAGCACTTAAAAATCCACCTGCCAATGCAGGGGACACAGGTTCGATCCCTGGTCAGGGAAGATCCCACGTGCTGTGGAGCAACTAAGCCCGTGCGCCACAACTACTGAAGCCCGTGTGCCTAGAGCCCGTGCTCTGCAACAAGAGAAGCCACCTCAATGAGAAGCCTGAGCACCACAATGAAGAGCAGCCCCCACTCGCTGCAGCTAGAGAAGGCCCGCGTGCAGCAAGGAAGACCCAACATGGTCAAAAATAATAAATAAATAAATATATATTAAAAAGAACCCTCAGATAAGCTGAGAAGAAAATGATTAAAATCTCTGGTAGGACATCTATTTAGAAATAATCTGTAAATATTTCTATGTAGAGAATCTCATCTCACAATCTCAATCTCACTCTTCTATCAAGAGTGAGATTGATAGGTCACCATATTTATTTAGCACAATGTACTAGACCTTGTTTTATGAATATTAGCTCATCTAATTCAAAAAACAGTTCTATAAGGCAGTATACTATTATAAACTCTCTTTTACAAAGAAAGCTGAGGAACAGCTTTATTAAATGACTTGCCCAAGATCACATCACTAGTAGGTGGCAGAGCTGGGATTTGAGGCCAGGTAGTCTGACTTTGGAGTCTTATTTTCTTAGTTATTTTCTTAGCTAAAATAGTTCACCAATATATTCTTTAAACAGCTTTATTTATTTATATATACAATAAACTGCAAATTTTTAAAAAACACAGTTTGGGTTTTTTTTAACCAGCTTAACTATTTCTAAGTGTCAGTTCAGCAGTGTTCAGTATATTTACATTGTTGTGTGACAGATCTCCAGAACTTTTCACCTTGCAAAACCAAAACTCTCTAACCATTAGACAACAGCTCTCCATTTGCCCTCCCTCCCAGCCTTTGGTGATCACTGTTCTACTTTCTGTTTCTATGGATTTCACCACTTTATGTAACTTATATGTATGGAGCCATACAGTATTTGTCTTTTTGTGACTAGCTTATTCCACTTAGCATAATGTCCTCAAGATTCATCTATGTTACAGCATATGACAAGTACTCCTTCCTTCTCTTCCTTTTTAAGGCTAAATACTATTCCATTGTATGTATGCACCAAATTTTGTTTATCCACTTATCTGTCAATGACATATGCCCTGCTTTCACCTCTTGACTGTTGTCAATAATGCTGCTATGAACATGCCTGTGCAAATATCTCTGAGATCCTGTTTTCAGTTCTTTTAGATATAAACCCAGAAGTGAGATTGCTGGATCATATGGTAATTCTACTTTTAATTTCTTCAGGCAGCTGAACCATTTTATATTCCCGCCAATAGTGCACAAAGATTCCAATTTCTCCATGTCCTTGCTAACACTTGCTATTTTATGTTTGTTTCTTTTTTGATAGCAGACATTCTAACAGGTATGAGGTGATATCTTGTGATTTTGATTTGCATTTCTCTAATGATTAGTGATGTTGAGAATCTTTTGGTATTTTTTTTGTCATTTGTATATCATCTTTGGAGAAACGTCAAGTCTTTCGTCTCTTTTTTTTGGCTGAGCCACGCGCCTTGTAGGATCTTAGTTCGCTCACCAGTGGTTGAACTCCGGCCCTTGGCAGTGAGAGTGCAGAGTCCTAACCACGGGACCATCAGGGAATTCCCTCCTTTGTCCATTTTAAAATCAGGTTTTTTGGTTTTTCTGTTGTTGAGTTGAAGGAATTCTTTATATATTCTGGGTATTAATACCCAATATATGTTTTTAAATAAACATGGAATAATACTTATACACTACAGGCTGTTTTTCAATGTGTCTTTTCATTTCATTTTATGTACTTTGAATATATTATTTAACATTATTTTGCTATAAGATTTATATTATGTCATATGTTTATAGTATAATTTTTTAAATTAATTAATTAATTTTTGGCAGCACTGGGTCTTCATTTTTGCGCGTGGGCTTTCTCGAGTTGTGGCAAGCGGGGTCTACTCTTCGTTGTGCTGTGAGGGCTTCTTATTGGGGTGGTTTCTCTTGTTGCGGAGCACGGGCTCTAGTCATGTGGGCTTCAGTAGTTGTGGTAGGTGGGCTCTAGAGCTCAGGCTCAGCAGCTGTGGTGCCTGGGTTCGTTGCTCCGCAGCATGTGGGATCTTCCCGGACCAGGGCTCGAATCCGTGTCCCCTGCATTGGCAGGCGGACTCCCAACCACTGCACCACCAGGGAAGCCCTATAGTATAATTTTTTTTTTTTTTTTTTTTTTTTTGCGGTACGCGGGCCTCTCACTGCCGTGGCCTCTCCTGTTGCGGAGCACAGGCTCCGGACGCACAGGCTCAGCAGCCATGGCTCACAGGCCTATCCGCTCCGCGGCATGTGGGATCTTCCCGGACCGGGGCACGAACCCGTGTCCCCTGCATCGGCAGGCGGACTCTCAACCACTGCGCCACCAGGGAAGCCCCCTATGGTATAATTTTTAATGATCCCTCTATTATAGATATGCTATTTCATAAGATGCCATTTTCATCTTGCTATTATATATTAAACTACACTTATCATATTTATTGATTTTATGGTAGTTTTTGTATTAGTTTCCAGAGTTCAGTTAACAAATTACCACAAACTTGGTGGGTATAAACAACAGAAATTATTCTCTTATAGTTCTAGGGGCTAAAAATCAGAAATGTGGCAGAGCCACACTGATCCTAGGCTTCTAAGGGAGATAATGTTCCTTGCATTTTCTGGCTTCTGGTGGTTCTTGGCATTGCTTAACTTGTGGCTGCATCATTTCATTATCTGCCTCTGCGTTCACATTGTCTCCTCCTCAGCTGTCTTTGCAATCTCCTTTTGCCTTATTCTTACAAGGACACTTGTCATTGGATTTAAGGCCCACCAAGAATGATTTTATCATCACTAGATCATTAACTAAATTACAACTGCAAAGACTCTTTTTCCTTGTAATGTTAACAAGTTCTGGGCATTAGGACATGAATTATACCTTTTGGAGGGGGGGCACCATTCAACCCACTACAGTTTTATTAAGATAAATTTCTAAAACCAGAATTATTAGTTCAGGTTAGGTAAAATTTAAATGTTTTTAGATAGATATTTCCAAATCGTGCTTTAGAGTGACTTTGAATTGTGTTTTTAATGTTCTTAAACATATGCGTGTGCTTGTATACACACCATGCAAAAACGTATGTGTACTCCATAAAAATTTAAAAAGGAAAGAAAAGAGAAGAGAAAATTGGAAGTGGAGAGAAAACAGAAATAGAATTGGGAGGGGGCTTTCAACTCTACTCCTTTATAATTTGTCTGTCCATAGTTGTATCAATAAAACATACCTTATTGGTCTAGGACTAGAAATACAGCCAAATTTGTGTGCTTTCGATTTATTTATTTGATTATCCCTGTTTTGTTTCTGTCTAGAAATATGTTTTATTTTTAAATATTTGCATTTTATGTAGAATCATCTTCAATTATGACATGTTACATTTTCCCTTTGAAAGAAACACTTTTTCTGTTTTCTTCCATTGTCACATAATCTTTACACTGTAGAGTATAAGTACTGCTACTTTTAAAATCATTAGATGAATGAGCTAAGAAAAGCTTTATATGTATATATGTATGTGTGTGTTGATGGGAGGTAAAAAACCATCAGGATTTGGCATTTCTTTTCTTAAACATAGTTGAAAATTTCACCAAAAAGGAACTATGTCTCAGGATAAAAGAGCATTTGGGTAATAAATCATGTGGAATTGTATTTTCAATACTTTATCATGAATAGCAATGAATCACTAGCTTCTTGATAGAGGGTGACTTTGTGTAACCAACTGGCAGAACCTACACACCCTGTTGAGTGTGAGCCCCTTGAAGTTGGAGGCAATGCACTTATTCCAGGGATGCAACTGTTGCTCGAAAATAGGTTTTAGAGGTCTCTCCTAACTGCTTTAAACTTGTGGCTTAAGATTCCCCAAAATAGAGGGCAGAGAGAAGAAGCAAGAAGAACTACAATCCTGCAGCCTGTGGAACAAAAACCACATTCACAAAAAGACAGAGAAGATGAAAAGGCAGAGGGCTATGTACCAGATGAAGGAACAAGATAAAACCCCAGAAAAACAACTAAATGAAGTGGAGATAGGCAACCTTCCAAAAAAGAATTCAGAATAATGATAGTGAAGATGATCCAGAACCTCGAAAAAAGAATGGAGGCAAAGATGGAGAATGTGCAAGAAATGTTTAACAAAGACCTAGAAGAATTAAAGAACAAACAAACAGAGATGAAAAATACAATAACTGAAATGAAAACTACACTAGAAGGAATCAATAGCAGAAAAACTGAGGCAGAAGGACGGATAAGTGACCTGGAAGACAGAATGGTTGAATTCACTGCTGTGGAACAGAATAAAGAAAAAAGAATGAAAAGAAATGAAGACAGCCTAAGACACCAACATTAAATGCAACAACATTCGCATTATAGGGGTCCCACAAGGAGAAGAGAGAAAGGACCCGAGAAAATATTTGAAGAGATTATAGTCAAAAACTTCCCTAACATGGGAAAGGAAATAGCCACCCAACTCCAGGAAGCACAGGGTGTCCCATACAGGATAAACCCAAGGAGAATCACGCCGAGACACATAGTAATCAAACTGGCAAAAATTAAAAACAAATTATTGAAAGCAGAACGGGAAAAATGACAAATAACATACAAGGGAACTCCCATAAGGTTAACAGCAGATTTCTCAGCAGAAACTCTACAAGCCAGAAGGGAGTGGCATGATATACTTAAAGTGATGAAAGGAGAGAACCTACAAACAAGATTACTCTACCCAGAAAGGATCTCATTCAGATTCGATGGAGAAATCAAAAGCTTTACAGAAAAGCAAAAGCTAAGATTATTCAGCACCAACAAACCAGCTCTACAACAAATGCTAAAGGAACTTCGATAAGTGGGAAACACAAGAGAAGAAAAGCACCTACAAAAACAAACCCAAAACAATTAAGAAAATGGTCATAGGAACATACATATCAATAATTACCTTAAAGTTGAATGCATTAAATGCTCCAACCAAAAAACACAGGCTTGCTGAATGGATACAAAAACAAGATCCATATATATGCTGTCTACAAGAGACCCACTTCAGACCTAGGGAAACATACAGACTGAAAGTGAGGGGATGGAAAAAGATATTCCATGCAAATGGAAATCAAAAGAAAGCTGGAGTAGCAATTCTCATATCAGACAAAATGGACATTAAAATAAAGAATGTTACAAGAGACAAGGAAGGACACTACATAATGATAAAGGGATCAATACAAGCATAAGATATAACAATTATATACGCACCCAGCATAGGAGCACTTCAATACATAAGGCAACTGCTAACAGCTATAAAAGAGGAAGTCGATAGTAACACAGTAAGAGTGGGGGACTTTAACACCTCACGTACACCAATCGACAGATCATCCAAACAGAAAATTAATAAGGAAACACACGTTTTAAATGACACAATAGACCAGACAGATTTAATTGATATTTATAAGACATTCCATCCTAAAACAGCAGATTACACTTTCTTCTCAAGTGCACACAGAACGTTCTCCAGGATAGATCACGTCTTGTGTCACAAATCAAGTCTCAGAAAATTTAAGAAAATTGAAATCATATCCAGCATCTTTTCTGACCACACCGCTATGAGATTAGAAATGAATTGCAGGACAAAAACATAAAAAATGCAAACACATGGAGGCTAAACAATACAGTACTAAATAACCAAGAGATCACTGAAGAAATCAAAGAGGAAATCAAAAAATACCTAGAGACAAATGACAATGAAAATACGACGATCCAAAACCTATGGGATGCAGCAAAAGCAGTTCTAAGAGGGAAGTTTATAGCTATACAAGCCTACCTCAAGAAACAAGAAAAATTTCAAAAAAACAATTTAACCTTACACTTAAAGGAACTAGAGAAAGAAGAACAAACAAAACCCAAAGTTAGCAGAAGGAAAGAAATCATAAAGATCAGAGCAGAAATAAATGAAATAGAAACAAAGAAAACAATAGCAAAGATCAATAAAACTAAAAGCTGGTTCTTTGAGAAGATAAACAAAATTGATAAACTATTAGCCAGACTCATCACGAAAAAGAGGGAGAGGACTCAAATCAATAAAATTAGAAATGAAAAAGGAGAAGTTACAACAGACATCGCAGAAATACAAAGTATCCTAAGAGACTACTACAAGCAACTGTATGCCAATAAAATGGACAACCTGGAAGAAATGGACAAATTCTTAAAAAGGTATAACCTTCCAAGACAGAACCAAGAAGAAACAGAAAATATGAATAGACCAATCACAAGTAATGAAATTGAAACTGTGATTAAAAATCTTCCAACAAACAAAAGTCCAGGACCAGATGGCTTCACAGGTGAATTCTATCAAACATTTAGAGAAGAGCTAACACCCATCCTTCTAAAACTCTTACAAAAAATTGCAGAGGAAGGAACACACCCAAACTCATTCTATGAGGCCACCATCACCCTGATACCAAAACCAGACAAAGATACTACAAAAAAAGAAAACTACAGACCAATATGACTGATGAATATAGAGGCAAAAATCCTCAACAAAATACTAGCAAACAGAATCCAACAACATAATAAAAGAATCATACACCATGATCAAGTGGGATTTATCCCAGGGATACAAGGATTCTTCAATATACACAAATCAATCAATGTGATACACCATATTAACAAATTGAAAAATAAAAACCATATGATCAATTCAATAGATGCAGAAAAAGCTTTTGACAAAATTCGACACCCATGTATGATAAAAACTCTCCAGAAAGTGGGCATAGAGGGAAACTACCTCAACATAATAAAGGCCATATATGACAAACCCACAGCAAACATCATTCTCAATGGTGAAAAACTGAAAGCATTTCCTCTAAGACCAGGAATAAGACAAGGATGTCCACTCTCACCACTGTCATTCAATATAGTTTTGGAAGTCCTAGTCACGGCAATCAGAGAAGAAAAAGAAATAAAAGGAATACAAACTGGAAAAGAAGAGGTGAAACTGTCAGTGTTTGCAGATGACATGGTACTTATACATAGAGAATCCTAAAAATGCCACCAGAAAACTACTAGAGCTAATCAATGAATTTGATAAAGTTGCAGGATACAAAATTAATGCACAGAAATCCCTTGCATTCCTATACACTAATGATGAAAAATCTGAAAGAGAAATTAAGGAAACACTCCCATTTACCATTGCAACAAAAAGAATAAAATATCTAGGAATAAACGTACCTAGGGAGACAAAAGACCTGTATGCAGATAACTATAAGACACTGATGAAAGAAATTAAAGATGATACTAACAGATGGAGAGATATATCATGTTCTTGGATTGGAAGAATCAATATTGTGAAAATGACCATCTTACGCAAAGCAATCTGCAGATACAATGCAATCTCTATCAAATTACCAATGGCAATTTTTATGGAACTAGAACAAAAAATCTTAAAATTTGTATGGAGACACAAAGACCCCGAGTAGCAAAAGCAGTCTTGAGGGAAAAAGACGGAGCAAGAGGAATCAGACTCCCTGACTTCAGACTATACTACAAAGCTACAGTAATCAAGACAGTATGGTACTGGCACAAAAACAGAAACATTGATCAATAGAACAAGATAGAAAGCCCAGAGATCAACCCACACACCTACGGTCAACTAATGTATGACAAAGGAGGCAAGGATATCCAATGGAGAAAAGACAGTCTCTTCAATAAGTGGTGCTGGGAAAACTTGACAGTTACATGTAAAAGAATGAAATTAGACCACTCCCTAACACCATACACAAAAATAAAATCAAAATGGATTTGAGAACTAAGTGTAAGTCCGGACACTATAAAACTCTTAGAGGAAAACATAGAAAGAACACTCTTTGACATAAATCACAGAAAGATCTTTTTTGATCCACCTCCTAGAGTAATGGAAATAAAAACAAAAATAAACAAATGGGACCTAGTGAAACTTCAATGCTTTTGCACAGCAAAGGAAACCATAAACAAGACGAAAAGACAACCCTCAGAATGGGAGAAAATATTTGCAAATGAATCAATGAACAAAGGATTAATCTCCAAAATATATAAACAGCTCATGCAGCTCAATATTAAAGAAACAAACAACCCAATCCAAAAATGGGCAGAAGACCTAAATAGACTTTTCTCCAAAGAAGACATACAGATGGACAAGAAGCACATGAAAAGCTGCTCAACATCACTAATTATTAGAGAAATGCAAATCAAAACTTCAATGAGGTATCACCTCACACCTGTTAGAATGGGCATCATCAGAAAATCTACAAACAACAAATGCTGGAGAGGGTGTGGAGAAAAGGGAACCCTCTTGTACTGTTGGTGGGAATGTAAATTGATTCAGCCACTATGGAGAACAGTATGGAGGTTCCTCAAAAAACTAAAAATAGAATTACCATATGACCCAGCAATCCCAATACTGGGCATATACCCAGAGAAAACCGTAATTCAAAAAGATGCATGCACCCCAATGTTCATTGCAGCAGTATTTACATAGTCAAGTCATGGAAGCAACCTAATTGCCATCGACAGGTGAATGGATAAAGAAGATGTGGTACATATATACAATGGAATATTACTCAGCCATAAAGAGGGTTTTTTTGTTTGTTTTTTTGCGTACTGCAAAAAAACAAACAAAAAAACCCAAAAACATTTATTGATTGCTTATTGTGTCAGATGCCCTGTATTAGCATTAAAGTACAAAGATGAAAGACCAGGCAAATCTTGCCCTTAAGAAAGTCTCAGTCTTGCACAGGCAAGTAAATATATAATTACAGATTGGTACAGTAAGATATGTGATAGAGGGAAGCACAGGCTTCTGAAGGAACACATGTTGGGAATGGAGGTGAACACATGTTGAGAGGAGGCTTCAAGGAGGTAGTGAAACTGAGTCTTGAGCTGAGTCTTAGAAGATGAATGTGAGTTGGCCTGACAAAAACAGCCTGGGTACTCGAGGCAGGGAAAACACATACTAAGCATGTACAGACCCTTTTGGTATGTTCAGGAATTATAGTTAGTTATACGCCTGGTTACAGCCACATAGTGAGTTCAGGATATTGGAGACAATAACCTGTTGTCTCCACTTGGGTTTCCTCAGAAGCAGACCTTGAGATGGAGATTAGTGTATGAGAAGTTTATTGAGGAATGCTTTCAGGATCAACACTCGTGGAAGAGAAGAGAATGAAGTCGGATCAGGCAGAGGTAGAAACTGAGGTGCAATGCAGTCAAAGTGAATCCTCAGCTGACCCCATGTGTAGGTGTGCAACTGGGACAACCCTTCAGAGCTGTCTCAGGTTGGAACACTGGGATCAGACCTTTATACTCCCATGCTGATAAGTCATTGGATACCAGCTATCCTGGAAAGGAGTCGTGACCTTGGGCAAGGCAGTTTTCTTCAGCTGAGGGAATCCCTATAGAAGGCTGACAGCTGAGGATCACCTTCCAGCAGCCTTCCCAGAAGCTGGGGAAATGTCACAATGGCTACCACAATCTACCCCATGTGTCCCTCAATCTTTGCATACTTTCCAGAAGCAGCTCCCCAGGCGCCTTTCTTCCTGAGGGAAATTTGGAAAAGGAAGGTTAGTGGGACAAGCTGGAGTGCTCACTGCTGCAGCTGGTCATGGGGCCACAACTAACACTGGCTATCTCCCTCGTCTACTATACGTTCTAGATCCCCTCACCCTCAGCTATCAACTCTTCTGGTCTCAGTGGTTTACCTGGCATGACCCAGACCCTTTCTTCTGAGGTCTGAGCACTGCTTATCATGCCCTTCTCTGGCCAGAGTTACTACAGTTGGTAAATTCAATTTACCATCAGAATTGGTCAAGGAGTACCAAGGGTCACCCAAGTGGATCACCTGGGCTTCACACATATTCTAACCAGCCCTACCTCCTCTTGATGATCAGGGTCAATTTCCCCTGCAAAAATGGTGACTCCTTATCTTGCTGACTGGTCCCTGGACACTAGGAGCTAGAAGTGCCCAAAAAGCAGCCATACTTTGTAGTTCAACTGGACTCTTGCTATGTCCCCTGGTTGAAATGTTCTCCCTCTGGGAAGCAGGATCTCTATCCACAGAGCCCTCAGCTCGATGCAAACAGTAACAAAGAAACCTTACAATTTCAGTGAAGATAACTTTGGGGCTCTTAAAAATTTAGAGGCCAAAAAAAAAAAATTAGAGGCCAGGAAGAGTAAGAAAAAACAGAAAAAAGGTCAGTTTTGTAGAAGGGAAAACAGGTGTATGATGTCTCTGAAATCAAAAGAAGAATGTTTTTCAAAAAGTAGGCTTGATCAATTATTGTCAAATCCTGCTCTAGCAAAGGTACAATAAGATGAAGATTGAGGATAAACCACTGGATTCAGCAAGAATAATGACCCTGAAGAGCGTATTTTCAGTGGAGTGGAGGAATGAAAGCCTGACTAGAGGGGTTTAAAAATAGGAATAGGAGGAGAGCAAGTGAAGATGGTGAGTATAGATGCTTTTAAGGGATAAATTGGAAGATTGGGATTGACATATACACACTACTACATGTAAAATAGATAAGTACTATGGAGCTACTGTATAGCACAGGGAACTCTACTCAGTACTCTGTAAGGCCTATCTGGGAAAAGAATCTCAAAAAGAGTGCATATATTTATATGTATAACTGATTCACTTTGCTGTACACCTGAAACTAACACAACATTGTAAATCAACTATACTCCAATAAAAATAATTTTTTTAAAAAAAGATGTTTTTAGGAAAGTAGAGGAAAAGAAAGTAACTTGAGGGAAAAGGCACAAAGCATGTTTTTTAAAGGAGGCAGACATTCCAGCATGTTGATGAAAATGACCCAAGAGAGAGGGAATGATTGAGACCTAATTATTATTTGTCACAGATGCCTAAAAAGAAGTGTTTAGTAAGCACTAGCTACTTTGTTTTGTACTACTTTTTTTTTTTTTTTTTTTGCGGTACTCAGGCCTCTCACTGTTGTGGCCTCTCCCGTTGCAGAGCACAGGCTCTGGATGTGCAGGCTCAGCAGCCATGGCTCACGGGCCCAGCCGCTCCACCGCATGTGGGATCTTCCCGGACCGGGGCACGAACCCCTGTCCCCTGCATCGGCAGGCGGACTCTCAACAACTGCGCCACCAGGGAAGCTCTGTTTCGTACTACTTTTAAAATCAGCCCTTGATAATTATAAAATCATCTGCCTACTTTCTTGAATTTGTAATTGAAATTTTGATTTCTAGGAAGTTTCTAGGTAATGTAACCAATATACCAAAAATGTAAGCTCCATGAATGTTGCTGTGAAAAATAATAAACAAGAAGTTTACTGTTTCTTATGACCACATGAAAATAAAATTACGTACATTTTTGGGGAGGGAGAGGTTTATGTAGGCTAGACTATGCATCTGAACATAAGCCTGTTATTTCCACAAAATAGTTCACAATTATGATAAGGTTTATTATTTGAGAAGATTTTTGTTTATAGTCAATAACAGAGTGCTCTGTGGATGTGTAGGGTCACAAAAACAGAGAAATATAAATAACAAACAACATCACACAGAACAAAGGATAATGTCAATGGAACTGTTGCAAACCATGAAGCACACTCTGAGTACTCAGATCAAAACTCTCCCTTTTTAAAAGTAGCTATGGGGAATTCCCTGGTGGTCCAGTGGTTAGGACTCGGCACTTTCACTGCCAGGGCCTGGGTTCGGTCCCTGATTGGGGAACTAATATCCTGCAAGCTGCGGGGCATGGCCAAAAATTTTTTTAAAAATTAAAAAAGTAACTATGGAGACTGGGTAACTAATCAGGGTGTCTGGGATTAGACCTAATACTTTGGTGACTCTAGGACAGAGGAAAAGGGAGAGTATGATGTAGAGTTTTTGTTATTTTGAATGAAAGGGAAAAAAAGTGAAGCCTCTTTACTTGTGAAATTGTTCAATTTGTGTGTGAGGAAAAGCCATGACTATAACCAATCAGAGCTTTTGTCCAAGTAAAAGATTACAGAGAATTATTGTCAGATGCTGGGATTTTCCTTCCAGAGGAAAAACAACCCTATACCTTGAAAATTTCAAGAGCAGTCTTCCAAAACCTCTATAAAATATTAAACTAATATACTTGCAATTTTAGTACCAATCAGGAAATGCAGAAATTACAGTACTCATAGTTATATTAAATAAGTTCACAGGGCACACATGTAGGACTTTTTATTCCAAAGCAGCCCAGTTTGATGAGTTTATATTTCTTTAGGGAGAGAATACTTGTATTTTCCATCTTCTCTGAATTAAGATTAGAAAACAAAAATAAGTATTTGCATACTTCATTTAAAGTATAATTTCTTAAGCATTGCCAAGATGTTTGGCTGACCTCTGATTCTGTATCAATATTTAAGGGAAGGTATTAAATGGGAAATCATTTTGAGGCAAATTCAAAGATCATGTCATATACTAGGGCTTTTACACTTTTTCTATTTATACTGCAGTAATTTTATTTTGTTACTAGTTTCCATTATTTAAAAAGAGAAAAATAATATGTTTCCAAGGGCAAATATCCAGTATTTCACTTTCCTTTTTTTTTGGCCATGCCAGGCAGCTTGCAGGATCCTCCGACCAAGGGATCGAACCCAGACCCTGGGCAGTGAAAGTGCAGAGTCTTCACCACTGGACCACCAGGAAATTCCGAATTTTTCACTTTTTATGCTAAAACATTGAACAGAGAGAATCATGCAATTTAACATTTGATTTACTCACATTTCTCATTAAAATTTTTCTCATGCTGTGTTTACCTTTTTAATAGTCCAAATATTTTGATTTGTTTAAATATTCTGGAAAATATGCATATTGATTTGGGAGCTGATAAAATACTTCTTAAAGTCATGATGGCATATCTACTTGCCAATGTAAAAATGGGCATAACTAAAATATTCCTAAATCTCACATTTTTCAATTGAGGGGGAAAAAATTCCGTTTAAGAAACATAGCAAATCAACCAATGTGATCTTATCATACGGGAACAGTCTGAGGAGCTGTGTGGAACATGCCTTAGAGTTCTCCACCCAAGGGGTGGAAGAGGGAATTATTTCTCTACTGACTCTTGTCCTACATTTTGTTAATTCCCTCACAGTTCCCAGTTCCAGGTTTGTGTGTGAGTCAAAATTTAGCTGAACAGATTCCCACAGGCGCTACAGCAAAAATTTCCTGATGCAGAAAGCAAGGAATTGCAGTGGAGGTAAGTGCTGTCACATTACGCTTGTGTACGCCTGGTTGTTATAATAACACCCAGGCTAGAAGTATGTTAAGAGAATGTGAGGTGGGGCACAAGAGGTTTGAACAACCTCTCAAGATGAATTTTGGAAAAATAACATGGTGTAACTATCAATAGATGTGCTTACTTGCAAATGCATAGTTAAGGTAATACGGGAATACCCAAGATTTATCAAGGTGACTACAAGTAAGAATGCCTGAGTCCAAACATTTACATTGTGTTTAAGTAAAGAAAAGATAGGCTATAGTTAACAAATATATCCCATGTTTTCAAGTCTGCACGGGACCTATTAAGAGGAAGGCAAAAAGTACTATAGAAGTTTTGCATGCCTTCAATATAGTTATTGTCTATATCGTCTCCTGTGAACTGGTCAAATATCTAGTCTGTTTAGCAGCATTTCTTTAGTGAAGGGGAGCATCAGGCAGTCATAGCTTAAAGGCATTAACTTGGAATATCATCTAACATTATCTACTCTGCTTCCATGTTCACTAAACAGCCTCTGATTCTGCCAAGGCTTCCTCATAAATTCCTGGTCTCCAGGGATAGGATGGACTCATTTTCAACATGAGTAGTTGGATTCTCTTCACAGTCATATTTATCACTATATGTTTAAAAATTGAACCATGGTTTACATAGCAGTCCTTTGTGAACTTGGATGGTGTGAGATGGAAAAGACTGAGCATGGGTGGGATATTGTTCAAAAATACATCAAGCATGAATGTGACAAGGAAACCAAGATGATATGACAGGGTTGAGTATATTAAGTTCTAGTAAGAAAAAGATTCTGATTCTTCTTCCCTGCTCTGCGGGCAAAGTGAAGGGAGTTTGGGAGACAATATAGTTTTCAATTATTTGAGAAAAAGTTCCACACTATTGTTTGGCTATTTTGACAGTAGAAGGGGCTCTACAAAATACTGTAGACCAAATTATCCTAAATTTTCAGTTGGCGTGTGGTGTAATGGTGCCTTCTATCTCAACAAAATCATTTCTCCAAGGTGGTGGTTTGATTTGATCCATTATCAGAAGTCTTTGGAGGTGGGAAATAAAGGTGACTGCAAAGCATTTGGTAAACATAAGTTAATATAAAACTCAACATTAGCAACTTTCTAGCAAATGTCTCTGAAATAAGTGGTGTATTTTGTGTAAAACTTCATAGAGTGGTTTTTTGATACATTAAAATGTTTTTCTCTTATTAGTGATGCTTTCATAGTTGGCTTGATTCACTTGATATCGATGATCTCCATTATAATAAAATTTAAGCAGAGAAACTTAATACAGTCTGAACTAGGAACCACAGCTTCATTGGGACTTAATGTATCATGTTGCAGCATAACATTCTAATATACATAATTTCCTAAATCGTGCATTGACTTCAGGGAGTACTTAAATATTCAGTTAATTCACTCTTAAGTCTCTGGAATACAGTTAACAATATAATGTCCTGCATGAAGAAGGTAGAAAAGCTTCCCTCCACACCAGATTCGCCAGCCAGGCCAGAAAATGAGGCAACAGCTATGAAAAAGCTTCCTGGTAGAGTTATTTCCAGCACATTTTAATGGGACACAAAAGGAAGAAGAATCAGCACTTCCTGAATGCCTACTATGTGTCAACCCTTTTACCAGTATTTTGACACATTTTGTCATCAAAACAAATCTGCAAGTATATTTATTCATTATTCCCATTTCACTTTTAAGGAAACTAAGCTCAGAGATACTGCTGAGGTTAATACAGCTGTGGTGGAACTGAGACTGGAATACAATCCTGTCTACATTCTGTTCATGCACTTGACCGAGGACCAAATCTATGAATGCAAATGACTTCTGCTCAAGCATCCATCAGGGGTATTTTAGTATTATTCCTTCTTAGGACAATCCTTTCAGTGCTGTCCAAGTAGGCATGCATTTAAGAAAGGAAAATCTTTACTGCTGCCTTAAAAGCAAGAAGGGAGTTATCAGACCAGTCTTTGCTTTCTTAGTGACAATAGGGATGGTTTCAGGAACCAAAGCTCTAACGTATTCACCAGCTGAAAACTCCTGAAAGACAGAGGCCATGACCTTGACTTCCAATTTCCAATTTATACCTGGCTTAAAAGAATCTTGCCCCGAGTCAAATCATGGCAACAGTAGGTTATGTTTGAGTTGCTGAATTCTTGCTTCCTCTAAACACTGAAGACTCAAGCCCTGAATTATCTCAATTATTTATGAAATGAACAAATGCTCACATTAATAGAGTTCTTTATTTATTCGATGTAAGTAAACCAAAAAAAACATTTGGCAAATGCTAGCTTTTACAGTGAATTGGGTTTGGCCTGCTGACTGAATGGCGAAGGACTTGGATATGAATATTTTCAGTTGGCAGCAAGGAGGAGAAGGAATTCTCTGTTTGCTTTTTGACATTGTGAGTTTAAAGAATGTTTTGTGCTGTTATCCTGACAGACTTACAAATCAAAATAAGCAAGAAGAGGTAACCTACAGCTTTCAGAGGAAGACAATATTGGGTGGAAACACAAGTATGTTTTCATTCTCAAAAAGGTAAAATTTGTCAGTAGGAGGAAGGGGAACTCTCATTTTGAGGCTACCAGATAAAATATTGACTTCACATAGTTTCACAGGCAAACAGATTAGAATTCACTTTAATTCCATGAGGAAGTTAATAAATATATGAGAAAACTAAGGTAACTACTTCAAATGAAGAATGGAGAAGTCACCTTATAAAGGGGTGACTTTATAAAACAACCCCTTAGAACCCTCTTGCACTGTTGGTGGGAATGTAAATTGATACAGCCACTATGGAGAACAGTGTGGAGGTTCCTTAAAAAACTAAAAATAGAACTACCATACGACCCAGAAATCCCACTACTGGGCAGATATCCTGAGAAAATCATAATTCAAAGAGTCATGTACCAAAATGTTCATTGCTGCTCTACTTACAATAGCCAGGACATGGAAGCAACCTAAGTGTCCATCGACAGATGAATGGATAAAGAAGATGTGGCACATATATACAATGGAATATTACTCAGCCATAAAAAGAAACAAAATTGAGTTATTTGTAGTGAGGTGGACGGACCTAGAGTCTGTCATACAGAGTGAAGTAAGTCAGAAAGAGAAAAACAAATACCGTATGCTAACACATATATATGGAATCTAAGAAAACAAAAAAGGTCATGAAGAACCTAGGGGCAAGATGAGAATGAAGACACAGACCTACTAGAGAATGGACTTGAGGATATGGGGAGAGGGAAGGGTAAGCAGTGACAAAGTGAGAGAGTGGCATGGACATATATACACTACCAAACGTAAAATAGATAGCTAGTGGGAAGCAGCTGCATAGCACAGGGAGATCGGCTCGGTGCTTTGTGACCATCTAGAGGGGTGGGATAGGGAGGGTGGGAGGGAGGGAGATGCAAGAGAGAAGAGAGGTGGGAACATATGTATATGATTCACTTTGTTATAAAGCAGAAACTAACACACCATTGTAAAGCAATTATACTCCAATAAAGATGTTAAATAAATAAATAAATAAAATAAAAGTACAAAAGAAAGTAATAAAACAACCCCTTATAGGACTTCCCTGGTGGTCCAGTGGTTCGAACTCCACGCTGCCACTGCTGGGGGCACGGGTTCGATACCTGGTCGGGGAAGTAAGATCCCACATGCCGTGTGGAACAGCCAAAAGAAAAACAAAAAAAACCCCAACCCCTTATGCCTCTTGGTATTCACATCCTTGTGTAATCCCCTCCCATTGAATATTGGCCAGACTTAGGAACTTGCTCTTAATGAACAGAAAAAGGTGGAATTAATAGTGCATGTCCTAAGAAGCAGTGTTTCTCTCTCTTCCTCTCTCTCCCTCTCTCTCTCTCTCTCTCATCATTCACTCTGGAGGAAGCCAGCTGCAGTACCATGAACAACCCTATAATGAGGCCCTTGTGTGAGGACCTGAGGCCTCTTGCCAACAGTCATGTGAGTGAGCTGGGAAGTGAATCCTGCAGCCCCATTCCAGTCTTTAGATAACTGCAGCCCCAGCTGACAGTGTGACTGCAGCCTCATGAGAGACTGAATCAGAACCACTCAGCTAAGCTGCTCCCAGATTCCTGATCCTGAGAAACTGTATAAGATAATAAATGTTCATTGTTTTAAGCCACTAAATGTTGGGGTAATTTGTTGTACAGCAACAGATAACTTGCACAGAGGGGCAGGAGTGATAACACACAGTCTAGCCTGGAAAGGACAGGCAGGAATTCATTTCAGCAAGAGGACTAAACAGGACTATATCATGTTTAAGTAGGTCAGTTAAGAGAAGCAAATATATGCCGTAGGTCTCGTCCATCACCATGTCGAGGCTGGAGGATTGGAGAGCCAGCAAAACTGGCACACTTTGGGAAAGTTGGCACCTAAGACTTTAACTCCAAAGGTCAGTAGAGGACACAGGTGAAATGACCTAAAGGAGGCAGTTACAGAGAAGCTAGAATTACTTTATAGATTAGGAGACTCTGTAAGACATTTGATGTGTAAATTGTCCTAGCTATCAGAGTTTAGTCAACCAAATAGACATGGTTGCTACCCTCTAGGAACTTATATTTTTAAATGAACAAATTGACATAGACAAGCATATAAAAGGGTGTGACACTAAATTCAAAATGCACGTTCTTCTTCCTTCTCCTCATTCTCTCTGCTTCTTTCATATCTCAGCCTCTCAGCACCTCACGCCTAGAACTTAATTGCTACCAGGTTGTTTCTTGTTCTTGAGCCTTGTCTCCTCAGCTAGACTGTAGGCTGCTGAAGTAAAGGATCATGTCTCATTCAGTAATCCTCTTCTAACCACAAGTTCTTCTCATTTGAAATGTGAGTGTATGTGGACTTATTTCTGTATACCTTCTCTGAAACCACAAGAATTTTGGATCACTGTGCATTTCAAGTTGCCACCATTTTATCTCCAGTAAAATTCAAATTCCTCGGTTTATTTGTTTCTACCCTCTTCTGCTTCCCTATACTAATGGTTACATCCTCTCCAATTTTTGCATAGGTGTATTATCATTTTCTTTATATTATGGGCATTATGATGTGGTGTAAGAAATGGTACTAGGTGTTGGGAGGACATCCTGCTATAGATAAGATAGACATGGACCCTGCCTTCCTGTTATTTGCTACCCAAGTAGTCTGTACAATATTGGGGGAAAAAAGTAATTGATCAATAATACACATAAACTGCAGCAGCTCCCAGGAATGTTTGAAGGCAATACTTGTGATATGTCATGATATTCCCCAATTTAGGATCCATTTTTTAAAAAAAATATTTTGGCCAGTCATTTTTATTTTCATTTTTAAACTTGTATGTTTATGTTGTTAAATTTTTAAAAATTAATTAATTAATTAATTTACTTTTGGCTGTGTTGGGTCTTCGTTTCTGTGCGAGGGCTTTCTCTAGTTGTGGCAAGCGGGGGCCACTCTTCATCGCGATGCATGGGCCTCTCACTATCGCGGCCTCTCTTGTTGCGGAGCACAGGCTCCAGACGCGCAGGCTCAGTAGCTGTGGCTCAAGGGCCTAGTTGCTCCGCGGCATGTGGGATCTTCCCAGACCAGGGCTCAAACCCGTGTCCCCTGCCTTAGCAGGCAGATTCTCAACCACTGCGCCACCAGGGAAGCCTGGATCCATTTTTTGATCTGACATTATGCCATAGTGATATTTCTTACCAAAGAAAACCTTATAAGATCTTGCAACACAGAATGCTTTTCAGGACAGAAAGATATACTCACATAATAAGATACAAAGAACACAAATGTTGGAGAGACAGAAAAGTGAAGTATTTTAAAAGCAGGTAGCTAGCAATTGTCAAGAGCATATTGAAGGAGGTAAGTCCTTAGAAAATAAATTCTTAAACCTTGGTATCTAAAACTTTTTATTTGAGCAAGTAGATATAAAGCTATTTTAAAAAGACCTTAACACATATATTAAATGATTCGCTACAATTCTATAAAATGACTAACTCTTTCTAATCCCTTAGGTGTCCATTTAAAGTTGTTCCTTCCAAGAATCCTTCCTATGTAGTCCAATAGTCCCTTGTTCTGTACTTAGCATAATTTAGAGCAATCTGATATTTAATGTTCCCTTTCCATTCAGTATATTGTGGGCTTTCAGTGAGAGCAGGGACCTGTCTTTCTTAATTAATTTTGTGCCACCAGTCCCTAGCACAGTGCCTTACATATGGAAAGTGCTCTCAAAACATTTGTGTAGTGAAAAAAGGAATAAATAAATGGAGGTAAAAGAGGGTTAAAAAAAAAAAAAGACCAGTTATCATATTCATGCTTTCTTCAAAAAAAAGAGAAAAATATCAGAAAGACATGAAATCAACATGTAGGGCTATTCAAGCATGTCTGATGATAAATCTGCTAGGAACACAAGCATTCATTAATTATTTTTCATTTAATTCTTCATGTACTTATTACCTTCCTCCTTGATACTCAACAATGCCAGATTTTGCCTCTCCTGTTTGTCCTCTGGAGCCTTCCTGGGGGCCTCTTCCTAGATGTGGTCCTGGCAGAGACCTGACACTCCCAGAATGCCCTCTCTTTCCTATCTTTTGCTTTTAAGGGTCTGATATTGAACAGCCCAGTTTGTTCATTCCTAACAGGTTGAAATATTTGAAATTAATTCTGGCCAGCAATAGCAACGTTAAAGGTGTACCAGCAAAGAAGCAGCATTACAAAGTAGGATTCAGGAAGATTTTTCTGTTGATATCAATTAGAATCGTTTTTCCTCTGGAGAGTCTGATGTTGAAAAGCCACAGTTTTTAAGGAGAGGCGGTCCATGCAGTGTTAAGGGATGAGGGAGCAATGCAATGTTTTGTACTTAGTTCCAAATGCGCACACTGGTATGAGTTCAGTGAAGGAGGAAATGATGTGCAATGGCAGGGTCAGGGGGCCCTCAGTGATGAAGGGGAATGTAAGTTAGCTTTGCAGGATAGAAAGGATTCAGATAAGTAATAATGCATATGACTCGTTTACAGGAAAACAGACAATGTTCCTGTTCTTGTCTGTGCTGATGCTTGATTGCAGGTTGGTTGTCACGGCCACTGTGGAGCCTTGTCTGATGTTGGTGTTCTGTGACATGGCTCATGTTCAACAAGAAAACACAGTGCCCAGCTGTGAGGGCCAAACCAGATCCTGGATGTCAGTGACTGCTTTTCAGTTTCTCAAATGAGCGTGAGAAACTGATTCACTGGTAACAAGAAATCTGTATTCCTGAAAAAATGCCTATGTGGTTCTGATTGAGGGAATCTGAGTACCAAACTTTCCGAAACACTCCTTTGGTAGGAACTAAAGCTGAACAAGAGGAGCAGGTTGAAAAAAAAAACAGGAGCAGGTTGTAGAGATCCTTGAAAATTAGATTAATGTGTTTGAACATAATTCTGCCAGTAATAGCAGGCATTAAAGGCATATGGGCAAAGAAGCAACACTGCAAAGCAGGGTTCAGGAAGAGTCTGCTGTTGGTAGTGAATAGAATGGTTAGATGGAGCACAAGGAATGGGGGCTCAGACTAGGGATGAGCAGAGAGAATAGAAGCCACAGACCACCAGTTAGGAAACGCTTGCAAAAGTCTGATCCTGACAAGATTATGAATTGGATTTAAAATACTGGTAGTGGAGATGGAAAGAAAGTATTGAATGTGAAAGACATTAAATAAGACTCTGAAATCCATTCACTGTGAGCCTAGAGGGAAGAGACTTATCTTGATATTCTTAGCTCCCAGGCCTGTGCTTGGGGGCACAATGTATACCCAGGACCTATGTAAAGACTGAATCAATTAACCAATTAACAAGATTATGTGACTGATAGGATGTAAGGAAAGAGGAAGAAGGAAAAATCAAAAACAAGAGTGATTTGGGGACAGTTTGGAAGGGAAAGTTATTTCAGGAAAAGAAGCATTCAGTTTGGTCAAGTTGAGTCTCTGTAATGGTAGAACATCCAAGAGGAGACACCCAGCCAAAGGTCAGCAATGTGGGTTTGGAATTTGAATTCAAGACAGAGGTTGAGGTAGGAAGTGCATGTTGAATACATGGGCAAATTAAGGTCATTGGAACACATGGAATTTCTAAGGGTGGGTAGGTGAAAGAATGGAAAACAGAGCCAGCCTCCTCCCGATTTGGCCTGGCAATTCTTGTTTTCTACCCTGGAAGATGAGTTGCCATTAGGGGAAAAAATATTTATTAACTATTTCAGGAATATGGTGTTGCTCTTATGAGCATGGTTCTGGAGTCATTAGTTGGGGTTTCCATTTCACCTTTGTCCCAATCAAGCTGTGAATTTTTATCTAAGTTAAATTTCCTTGATCTGTTAAAAGGAGATAATAAAAGTAGAGCCAAGTTCTTAAAAAGGTGTCTAGAAAGAAAACTATAATACATATCTCATGGGAATCAACGAGTAATGACATCCAGTAAGTATGGTGAAACTTTAGTTTGCTGCTAAGGCTATTTCTGCTTTACTAAACATGGCCTCCTAAGTAGAAGTCATCATCTTCAGTGACTATGCCCTTCCATATCATAGGACAAAGACTGAGAATTTAAACTCACCTAGTTGATGCCAAAATAGTGGCATTTTTCAGAGCATTCTCCAGGAACTAAGTAGAAATAAGAGGGAAAATCCTTTTGAGTTGATCAGATCATACTGCTCCCTAAAACTGGGTTCACCCCTTGGTGAGTGTCCAGCCAAAAGAACACCACCAAGCCAAAGATTGGGAGAAGGAAGGAGTTATTATTTGCAGCAAGTAAGGAGAATACAGGGGGCTTTTCCAAAGCAGTGTCTCCCTGAATAGCAAAATTGGGGAAATTTTAAGGTAAGCGTATATGCATATTCATGAAGGGGCTTGGGTGGTAGACTGAGTCCAAGCTTTAGTTGATTGAAGTCATGAGGGTCAGAAAAGGTCAACATCATCATACCTTAGGTTCCACTGTTCTGGTGGTTAAGTCCTTCAGGTTAATCTGTCCATTGAAACAGAAATGGGAGTCTTCACAACTGATATATTATCTTTGCTATTGTTACTTCTCTTGCCTGATAACAGTCTTCATTCTTTGTTCAAGATCATTAATTACTGAGACCTGTTCAAAGGCAAGCATGTGGCCAGTTTTAGATCACAAAATGGCTTAGGCCAAAAATGGCTTCCATTTTGTCAAGAAAGCCATGCCTGGTTCTCTTTCTCCCGGGACCCCTACCCTATCTGCTTACACAACCACTAATGGAGTTGTTAAATAAAAGTAAATATATTTGAGATAGCTCTTGCATAGCCTTTTCTGAGTTTTGTAAAGATATATTTCCAGACAGCTCGCTTAAAACATATGCTTTTTCATTAAAATCTAACCAAAGGTGGCAATGTTCTATACAAATGCTCACCAATCCCTTAACTATTACCTGTACAATTTGTAAAATAAAATATCTCTATGCATACATTAAAAGAATCAAATTATTAAGAATCAGAAAACAAAAATACCAGGCTTCATTGAGAAAATTTGAGATTTACAAGAAAACACCTTTAAAATAAAGGCAGAACACAACACAATGTGTTAGGGTACTTGTGTTTCCACAAAGATTCCTATGATGCACTAGATATTGGAGATACAGAAACCTGAAGCATCACTTCCATACTTGATTCATACACAGTCTTCTTGCTTACTATACTGTCTATCTGAACACTTTAAACTTGATGAAGGTTTCTGTTTTCTTTTCTTTTTTTAACATCTTTATTGGAGTATAATTGCTTTACAATGGTGTGTTAGTTTCTGCTGTATAACAAAGTGAATCAGCTACACATATACATATATCCCCATAACTCCTCCCCCTTGTGTCTCCCTCCCACTCTCCCTATCCCACCCCTCTAGGTGGTCACAAAGCACCGAGCTGATCTCCCTGTGCTATGAGGCTGCTTCCCACTAGCTATCTATTTTACATTTGGTGGTTTCTGTTTTCTTTAGACAAATATTTACTCTCCAGCCTTCTTCTCATGGTGGCCCTCCAGCTGACTGCAACAGTTTGTGTAATCTACAGGAAAAGAGCACTGGCCTTCATTAAAGAAATCCAGGTGTTAATTCAAGCTCTATCCTAATCATAAAAATGTAAGAAATAAGCATTAATTGAGCATCTACCATGCTCTAAGCCAAGATATATGCAATCTTGCTTAAGTGGTAAAGGAGACCCAATAAGATAAATATCATTAGTTCCACTGTATATATAAAGAAAATGGAGGCTTAGAGAAGTTAAGCAACCTATCCAAGGTCATTGACTAGCTACTAGTGTAAACATTTAAACTAACTTTGAAGGCCCCAGTTTTTCCCATTATGTCAACTTCTATGACTAGATTCTATTTATGTTTCTTGGTTGTTATTTGATACTAAAGTTAGGGGAAAGCTACTGCAAGTTAAGAACTTTTTTTGGGATATCAGCGGAAACTTTTATAGAAATAATTTTAATAGTTCCCAGCATGAATTAGATGTGAAGTATAGCGATCTGGAAGTGTGTGTTTTTAGTGAGTGCATTTTAATAATATTATAATAGATTAATTAGCTATGCTGTGACAATGTTCGATTTTATTCTTAAAGCTTAATGTGAAAAAAAGAGACTGAATTACAACATATGATCAGTATCTATACCTTATTTTTATGCATTAGCCTCCATTATTTTTCCTAGGGGCTGCACTTTCCAGTGCTGTTTAAAAATTTTAGATTCTCTAGTGTTGTGTTTTTCCAGCCCAAGTCTTTGACAGTCTCAGTCAAAATTCAATTGATGTCGTGGGCTGACTTTTTTCCCCTAATTTTTTGTTGAAGTAGTCTATTTCTCTGGAATATTTTATGGCTGTTCTTACCATTTCCTGCTGGGTGGAAATTTTTTTGGGGGCTATGCTGTTTGCTTAAACTATGAAGCCATTTCAAGTAGATGTGTTTTATCATCCTTTTTTCCCCTTTAGGGGAACCTCCCTATAATTTAAGGTTGTTAATAACCTCACCGAAATGACATTTCTAATAGTTATTTATTTTCTCATTGGAAACACAGAATGAAGGAGAGTGGTTTTTTTAGCAGTAGCTCTAAACCTACTGAAAAACAGTGAATTGTTGATAATGTATCCTTTTAATAAAATTGTGTGTCATAAAAGGGAGTTTTTTAAAAACATAATAGAAATAAACCTAATAATTTTTAAAATACATGAGACAAATATATATATCTAATATTAAGTAAAGTTAATAACATCTTAAAATATAGCTTATCCACTGGGGGTTGAATTTCCTAAAGTTGCTTTTGGAGAGCAAAAGGCATTGGGTTTAAATCACTTAAATGAGTATTTAGGGCATGTGTGTTATTATCTTCCCCATTATCATTATTATCAAGGCACTTTATTCACAGCAAGAATGTGGCATGTGTACCCATTTATGCTTATCATATAATTAAAGCAAGTAACATGCTTTTTGGGAACTTAGTAATGAAATGGAACAAAAATGACAGGAGCTATATTATTAAGCCAACAAATACATTGGATCATTTAAGGTAGAGAAAATAATCGATATCCTTTCTCTTTCACAGATGAAAACTAATACTGTTTTATAAATTCATTCCAGTGTATATATTTTTTCTTCACTGGGGGTAGTTTCCCATTTTGAAATTCCCAGGCAAGGGTATCCTGACTTATTTTTAGTAAAGTTACCATTAGCTGCATCTTAGCATGATGCTAATGAAAGCAGATTAAACTTTCCATACCTCTTTATCTATCTGGCCAGCTGTCCTTCTAATGTGTTTCAACATTCTAGACCCACTGGATCAAAGAGTGGGAGGGTTAGGCACCCTCAAAAAACAACTCACAGTGCATGTTATACTGATGTAAGCAAGTATTATGTCCTCTCACACCATGTAACATATAATCATCTCCTATTTCCAAAAATTGTAGGGGAAGTACGCTGATAGTCATTGAACTGAGGTTCTAGTTCTACCTCTATTTCGTACTTATGAGGAGATACTTGGAAGTCACCTAGCCTCCCCTGGTCTCTGTTTTCCAACTGGTAAAATGAAGGACTTTTAGGGTATATTGTCTCTAAGATGTCCTCCAGGTTTAAGACTTTAACAAAGCCCACAAAAATCTGTACTTAGTACAGAATACAACTGGAATAACTATAAATTTACTAAGTAAAACACTGAGCACTATGAGGGGTCTGCACTCATTTGCTGAGTGATGTTTTGAAACTCTCTAAACTGAGTGACCCTTTCTAAAAATCAGAGCATTACACAATTCCCTTTATACTATTAGCATAGAAGCCACAAGAAGGAGTGAAATTCCTAGTTACAAAAATGCTTACAATTCTTTGGAAATTGACCTTACAAGAAATGTTAAAGGATCTTCTTTAAGCTGAATAGAAAAGGTGCTAATTAGTAACAAGAACACATATGACAGGTTAAATTGCATTGGAAAGTAAATATATAGTAAAGGTAATGGATTAATCACTTATACAGCTAGTATGAAGGTTAAAAGGCAAGAGCAGTGAAAATAACTATGATTATAATAATTAGTTAAGGGATGCTCAAGCTAAAAAGATGTAAAATGTGACACCAAAATCATAAACCATGATGGGGGTAGAGTAATAATGTTGAGCTTTACAATGTGATCAAACTTAAGATGTTATCAACTTAAAATAGACTGTTATAGATATAAGCTGTTATATGTAAGCCTCATGGTAACCACAAAGGAAAAATCTATAGTTACCACTGAAGAAAGTCATCAAACCACAAAGGAAGAGAGCAAAAGAAGAAACAAGGAACAGAGAGAAACTACAAAAACAGCCAGAAAACAATGAACAAAATGGCAATAAGCACATAAATAGTTACTTTAAATGTAAATGGACTAAATTTTCCAGTCAAAAGACATAAAGTGCCTAAATGGATTAAAAAAAAATTAGATCCATCTATATGCTGTCTAAAAGAGGCTCTTTAGATATAACAACACACACAGACGAAAAGTGAAGGTATGGAAAAGGATATTCCATGCAAATGAACACCAAAAGAAAGCTGGAATAACTATAATTATATCAGACAAAATAGATTTTAAAACAAAGACTGTAATAAGAGACAAAGAAAGGTATTACATAATGATAAAGGGGTCAAACCTGCGAGATATAACATTTGTAAGTAGTTATGCACCCAACATAGGAGCACCTAAATATACAAAGCAAATATTAACAGACCTAAAAGGAGAAATAGACAGCAATACAATAATAGTAGAGGACTTTTAATACCCCACTTACATCAATGGATAGGTAATTCAGAAATAAAATCAATAAGGAAACATTGGCCTTGAATGTAAGACCTGAAACCATAACACTCCTAGAAGAAAACATAGGTGGTAATCTTCTTGACATAGGTTTTGGCAATGATTTTTTAAATCTGACACCAAACAAAAGCAACAAAAGCAAAACTAAACAAGTGGGACTACATCAACTAAAAAGCTTCTGCACATCAACAGAATGAAAAGACAACCTACCGAATGGGAGAAAATGTGTGCAAATCATATATCTGTCGAGGGGTTAATATCCAAAATATATAAAAAACTCATGCAACTCAACAGCAAAAACCAAACAATTCAATTTAAAAAATAGGCAGAAAATCTGAATAGACATTTTTCCAAAGAAGACATAGAGATGGCTAATAGGTACATGAAAAGGTGCTCAACATCACTAATCATCAGGTAAATGCAAATCAAAACTACAGTGAGATATCACCTCATACCTGTTAGAATGGCTATTATCAAAAATGCAAGAAATAACAAGTATTAGATAGGATGTGGAGAAAAGGGAACACTTGTGCGTTGTTGGTGGGAATGTAAATTGGTGCAGTCACTATGGAAAAAAGTGTGGAGGTTCCTTTAAAAATTAAAAATAGGACTATGATATGATCCAGGAATTCCACTTTGGGGTATTTATCCAAAGAAAACAAAAACTAACCCCAAAAGAAAGATATATGAGTACCCATGTTCATTACAGCATTATTTGTAATACCCAAGATATGGAAACAACCTAAGTGCTTATTGATGGATGAATGGATAGGAAGGAGGGGAGGAGGGAAGGAAGGAGGGAAGAGAGGAAAGAAGGAAAGGAAAAAACAAAAGAAGGAAGGAAGGAGGAAGGAAAGAAAGAGAAAGAAAGAAAGAAAGAAGAAAGAGAAAGAAAGAAAGGAAGGAAGAAAGAAAGAAAGAAAGGTATAGCAATCAATGAATCCAAGCTCATAGAGAGAATGGACTGGTGGTTGCCAGAGGCTGGGGGACGGTAGGGGTGAGATGGGAGCAGTGGGGAAGTGGGAGTAATGGGTGAACTGTTTTTGTTTTTGTTTAAATAAACAATTATTCTTTGAAAAAAAATTCTTTGGAAATCATCTTCAGTAAACATCCAATACCTCTTAGAATGCCTAAATATGTATTCTAAACAAAGAGGCTAAGATAGTTACTACTTTGAAGGAAGAAAACAAATCAAGTGAAAAGCCATTTTATTTTCCTTTAGAGAAGCCCCAAATGTTTCTTTTATCTATTTTTAAAATTAAGAACACGGAATATTGCCATATACTTAATAAATATACAACCATGAAGGAGAGGCAGAGATTAGAGGCAACAGAAGGTGGAAATGGAGAAAAAGAAAAATGAGAAAAAGAAAAAAAAAGATAAACATACTCACAGACATAAATAGGTGGACAAATCAAGAATAAAGAGACAAGGAAATGTATCAGAAAGACTCTCATAGGAGTTAAGTGGAAAGGCAAAGAGACAGACACTCAACAAATGGAACATGGGTCATTCTAAGAGAAAGGTTTTCATGGAGAAATAGCTTAATCAATAACATTTACTGAAACATTTAATAAACATTAGTGTTAAGCAATGATGGGTATATGGCGGATGATAACCTCTTGGTATTTACCTCTGGGCCAACTGAAGGGAAATTGAAGACAGAGATACCTAAACATTATTTCAGTTAATTAAAAATTAAATTCTTCAATGGGTAGTCCCTACACTATTGTAGGATAGGAAATAACTTCATGATCATACCTCCTCTAGAAAAGAAAAACAAAATTTAGGGACAAAATAAAAAGTGATTTTTAAAACGTATTTTGTTCTCCATGGGAAAAATAAATAATTTACATTTTTTTATGAAAGTGATTCATTTGTTAACATCAATCTCTTTTCACATTATTAATTTAAAATAGAATATTTCTGATATTAAATAATTGCTCATTTTAAGTGTCATAGATAACAGCACAATTATTACATTTAGAGAATCCTTACCAATTAGAGATGTAGTAGATATATGACTGAAAGGACATGATTTACTTTAATATAATTTGTCAAAAGAAGTTTGTGTGGGTTTATAGATAAAACACATGTAAAAGTATTGATAATAACTGAATCTGGGAGGTGAGTACATAAAAGTTCATTGTACAGTATTTTCCATTTTTGTTTATATTTGAAATTTTCTGTAACAAAAAAATGAAAGCATCTTTCCTTTAATTGAGTCAACCATGTATAAAACATTCACTTACTCAGAAGAAGTAGCTCAAATGAATGCACAATCTCAGTTTCAGGGCATCATGAAAGACTTTTAAGGAATTTTTGTTACAGAGATTTCTTTGGTTCCTACTTTTTTGTGTGTGTGTGCAGTGACTTCTATTACTTTATTTTCATCATCATCTAAGTTTTATTTTCAGAACATCTGAACTGTGTTTTTATAAATTTCCACTTCAGAAACACAGGAAGTCTTAAGAAATGGATGAGAACCAGGTACTTAGTGAACATTTTTCCATTGTGTTTTATTTAGCCTAAGTCCCAAATTCGAAAAGCAGCAGTGGAAGTATCTTTATGCCTTGTGCAAAGATGTCTCAATCGTTCCATGAAAACCTGGAGAAAGGGTTGCATTTGGAAGACTTTCTTTGGCTATGGCCTCAGCCTGGTATCCTGCAAGTATAATGTACTCAGTCTCCTGGAGGAGAGGAACGCTTGCCTCTTACTCACACACTGCTTTATTTGCAAGTTAAAGTCTCAGAGGAGACTGTCTGTCTACCCAGCTGCAGAATGTGTATGCAATGACTGCATCTGTTGCCATAGAAATTGAAATATAACCGATAAACTACACATCCCAAACAGATTAAAACTGATTTAGAAAAACTACGGAAGGGTATTACAAAATGTATGTAAAACATTTTGTATACATTTCTTTACTGTACTTCCCTATTTAAAATGCTAGCTTATGAGGTTGAATTTTCATAGAATTATTCTCCCTAACACAGTTTGTGGTGGTAGCAAGATTATTGCTGAATAATCCTTAAAGTGGTTAAGAAAAAAGGAAACATGACAGCAGATGGCTGAATGGTTAAATTATGTATATGCTATGCATATATGTATAAGGGTAATAATATAGTTATGAAAAAACGAGTCCTAAAAATTCAGGCCCAAACGTGTTTGAACATAAGAATACAACTGATTTCTATTTTAACATTCAAAGATGTGTATCCACTGTCTTGTTGAACTTATAGCAACCGGAACTTAATAATAACTACCACTTAGCATTTATTCATAATGATAAAAATCATAGATGTGGAGAAGTAATAATCAACACTCTTGCAGAGCATTAGTTGGTTGAAATGGAGGTATACTGTTTTTTTCCTGAAGTGTGAATATCATACCTAGGGAGCTAAAATTAGTCATTTGGGGAAACAAAAATTATGGAATGATAATTATTTAGGTGGTATACATTTAGCAAAACCTTATTTTGGGGAGTCAAAGGTCAAAGTCATTTGATAGCAACAATAATTTATAAAAAAGTTTCCTAGCAAAAATAATCAATGGTAGTGTATACTAAGGGAAAGTAACAAAGATTGGGATTGCATGTAAATGCTTTTGGATTTTCACTGTATAATGAATTAGTTCTGCATTAGAGATTTTTAAAAACAACTTTCCCAGTTACCCAAAGCAAGAGGACAACTTATGGAGGACATATCCCACGGAAATTTTGAACAGTTAATTTTGCCATCTTTTAAATCAAAGTGGGACTGAAAGTTCTATTTTCCTATTTGTTGCTCTGATGATTTATAGGAAGGGGAAGGTTCTTTGGGAGATGGCTAAAGCAAAGTTCCAACATTCTAAATTCTGTCTTTGGAAATGATTCATAGCTTCTAAAGTAGGACCTTCTAAATGTCCACGTGCAGATGTATGTAACACTTGATGGCTTAGGAATGGTAATAGCTGGATCTTAATCTAGTCTCTGTTCTGCCATTACCTGGCCATGGATCTCAGACATTTCTGGCCCAAGATTATCTTGGCTGTCAGATCTCGGTAGGGGGTGCCAAATAATCTGTAATACTCATTTCAAGTCTAATTAGAATAAAACCTTATGGTACAATGTTTCTGGCTGGCTCAACTCCTATGCATAATTCTTTTTTCCCTAATCATCTTTCAGTATTGGTCCAGGGGTAACCATGTGTCCAATTCTAACCAATAAGCAGTTGCTGGCTAAGATTCCAGAAAAGATTTTTAAAAGGAATGATTGGGTTGGAATGTTCCTTTGGACATTTTGAACATGTCCCCTTCTTGCCTGCAAAAAAATGCAATGCCTAGAGGTATACCAGCCATCTTATGACCATGAGGTGACATGCTAAATAGTAACGACAACAGAATCAGAGAGATGGAAAGAATGTATTGCTTCCTTGAGAAACTGTGCCAACCTTGGTCTGCCTGTATCTGGATTTCTTTTTTTTTTTTTTTTTTTGAATTTTATTTTATTATTTTGTACAGAAGGGTCTAATTAGTTATCCATTTTATACATATTAGTGTATATATGTCAATTCCAATCTCCCAATTCATCTCACCACCAGCACCACCCCCGCCACTTTCCTTCCTTGGTGTCCATAAGTTTGTTCTCTACATCTGTGTCTTTATTTCTGCCCTGCAAACTGTTTCATCTGTACCATTTTTCTAGGTTCCACATATGTGTGTTAATATATGATACTTGTTTTTCTCTTTCTGACTTACTTCATTATGTATGACAGTATCTAGATCCATCCACGTCTCTACAAATGACCCAATTTCGTTCCTTTTTTTTTTTTTTTGCGGTACGCGGGCCTCTAACTGTTGTTGCCTCTCCCGTTGCGGAGCACAGGCTCCAGACGCGCAGGCGCAGCGGCCATGGCTCACGGGCCTATCCGCTCCGCGGCATGTGGGATCTTCCCGGATCGGGGCATGAACCCGTGTCCACTGCATCGGCAGGCAGACTCTCAACCACTGTGCCACCAGGGAAGCCCCGTTCCTTTTTATGGTTGAATAATATTCCATTGTACATATGTACCACATCTTCTTTATCCATTCTTCTGTTGATGGGCATTTAGGTTGCTTCCATGACTTGACTATTGTAAATAGTGCTGCAATGAACATTGGGGTGCATGTGTCTTTTTGAATTATGGCTTTCTCTGGGTATATGCCCAGTCGTGGGATTGCTGGGTAATATGGTAATTCTAGTTTCAGTTTTTTAAGGAACCTCCATACTGTTCTCCATAGTGGCTGTATCAATTTACATTCCCACCAACAGTGCAAGAGAGTTCCCTTTTCTCCACACCCTCTCCAGCATTTGTTGTTTGTAGATTTTCTGATGATGCCCATTCTAATGGGTGTGAGGTGATACCTCATTGTAGATTTGATTTGCATTTCTCTAATAATTAGTTATGTTGAGCAGGTTTTCATGTGCTTCTTGGCCATCTGTATGTCTTCTTTGGAGAAATGTTTATTTAGGTCTTCTGACCACTTTTGGATTGGGTTGTTTGTTTTTTTAATATTAAGCTGCATGAGCTGTTTATATATTTTGGAGATTAATCCTTTGTTGGTTGATTCGTTTACAAATATTTTCTACCATTCTGAGGGTTGTCTTTTTGTTGTTTGTAGTTTCCTTTGCTTTGCAAAAGTTTTTAAGTTTCATTAGGTCCCATTTGTTTATTTTTGTTTTTATTTCCATTACTCTAGGAGGTGGATCAAAAGAGATCTTGCCGTGATTTATGTCAAAGAGTGTTCTTCCTATGTTTTCCTCTGAGAGTTTTATAGTGTCTGGTCTTACATTTAGGTCTCTAATCCATTTTGAGTTTATTTTTGTGTATGGTGTTAGGGAGTGTTCTAATTTTATTCTTTTACATGTAGCTGTCCAGTTTTCCCAGCACCGCTTATTGAAGAGATTGTCTTTTCTCCATTGTATATCTTTGCCTCCTTTGTCATAGATTAGTTGACCATAGGGGCGTGGGTCTGGATTTCTTGCTACAGGAGAAAAATAAACCCATGGTTTAAGCCATTGTGGTATGGTTTACCTTATTTTCAGTTGAATTTATGCCTAAATGATACAGCCTAACCCAACAAGTAAAACTAACATGCTCTAATTGAAGAAGGTTCTGTGAGAAGCTTCTCTCAAGGCACTTCTAATTAAGTAGAAGGCAAAGACAAGCACTGAAATAGCCGCAGTACCAGATAGAATGCATTAAGAAGAAGTACAGTACCAACAATGTCTTAAGCAGAATGAAGTCATACTTGAGTTCAGGGAACAGTGTGGGGAAATCAGGAATAGAGCTTTAAAAATACATATTTTAATATGTGGAATCTAAAAAATGGTACAAATTCTGTTTTATTTACAAAACATAAATAGAGTGACAGATGTAGAAAACAATCTTATGGTTAGCAGTGGGGAAAGGAGGGGAGGGATAAAATAAAAAACTTCCAAGTACTCTTGGAAGTTTATGCTGCCTCCTAAAATATTAGCTAAAATTTTAGCAAAATATTGTTTTCTAAGATATCCTTTCAAAAGAATTCCATATTTTTGGAATGAAAATGACTATCATAACCCATTTCCTTCTGTTTGATCAGGTACTGGTTTATGCAACCACTCCTAGTGCCCTAATAATTTGCTGTTTGAAAAAATATGAACTAAACTCAATGCCTGTCCTCTATTTTTTTTTAAATTAGATATTTCCCCTCCCTCTGCCCATAAAAGAATTTAAACTCCATTTTTAAAAAATTTAATTTAATTTATCTTTTAAATCAACAGGTTCTTATTAGCTTATTGAAGAGACTGCCTTTTCTCCATTGTATATCCTTGCCTCCTTTGTCATAGATTAGTTGACCATAGGTGCGTGGGTTTATCTCTGGGCTTTCTACCTTGTTCCATTGATCTATATTTCTCTTTTTGTGCCCGTACCATATTGTCTTGATTACTTTAGCTTTGTAGTGTAGTCTGAAGTCAGGGTGTCTGATTCCTCCATCTCTGTTTCTTTCCCTCATGACTGCTTTGGCTGTTCGGGGTCTTTTGTGGATCCATACAAATTTTAAGATTTTTTGTTCTAGTTCTATAAAAAAATGCCACTGGCAATTTGATAGGGATTGCATTGAACCTGTAGATTGCTTTGGATAGTATAGTCATTTTCACAATATTGATTCTTCCAATCCAAGAACATGGTATATCTCTCCATCTGTTGGTATCATCTTTAATTTCTTTCATCAGTGTCTTATAGTTTTCTGAATACAGTTCTTTTGTCTCCCTAGGTAGGTTTATTCCTAGGTTTTGGTTTTTTTTTGGCGGTATGCGGGCCTCTCACTGTTGTTGCCTTTCCCGTTGCAGAGCACAGGCTCTGGACGCACAGGCTCAGTGGCTATGGCTCATGGGGCTAGCCGCTCCACGGCATGTGGGATCTTCCCGGACCGGGGCACAAACCCGTATCCTCTGCATCGGCAGGCGGACTCAATCACTGTGCCACCAGGGAAGCCCCTATTCCTAGGTATTTTATTCTTTTTGTTGCAATGGTAAATGGGAGTGTTTCCTTAATTTCTCTGTCAGATTTTTCATCATTAGTGTATAGGAATGCAAGAGATTTCTGTGCATTTTGTATCCAGCAACTTACCAAAATCATTGATTAGCTCTAGTAGTTTTCTGGTGGCATCTTTAGGATTCTCTATGTATAGTATCATGTCATCTGCAGTGACAGTTTTACTTCTTTGTTTCTAATTTGTATTCCTTTTATTTCTTTCTCTTCTCTGACTGCCCTGGCTAGGACTTCCAAAACTATGTTGAATAATAGTGGTGAAAGTGGACATCCTTGTCTTGTTACAGATCTTAGAGGAAATGCTTTCTGTTTTTCACCATTGAGAATGATGTTTGCTGTGGGTTTGTCATATATGGCCTTTATTATGCTGAGGTAGTTTCCCTCTATGGCCACTTTCTGGAGAGTTCTTACCATACATGGGTGTTGAATTTTGTCAAAAGCTTTTTCTGCATCTATTGAGATAATCATATGGTTTTTAATCTTCAGTTTGTTAATATGGTGTATCACATTGATTGATTTGCGTATATTGAAGAATCCTTGCATCCCTGGGATAAATCCCACTTGATCCTGGTGTATGACCCTTTTAATGTGTTGTTGGATTCTGTTTGCTAGTATTTTGTTGAGGATTTTTGCATCTATATTCATCAGTCATATTGCTCAGTAATTTTCTTTTTTTGAAGTATCCTTGTCTGGTTTTGGTATCAGGGTGATGGTGGCCTCATAGAGTTTGGGAGTGTTCCTTCCTCTGCAATTTTTTGTAAGAGTTTGAGAAGGATGGGTGTTAGCTCTTCTCTAAATGTTTGATAGAATTCACCTGTGAAGCCATCTGGTCCTGGACTTTTGTTTGTTGGAAGATTTTTAATCACAGTTTCAATTTCATTACTTGTGATTGGTCTGTTCATATTTTCTATTTCTTCCTGGTTCAGTCTTGGAAGGTTATACCTTTCTAAGAATTTATCCATTTCTTCCACGTTGTCCATTTTATTGGCATACAGTTGCTTGCAGTAGTCTCTTAGGATGCTTTGTATTTCTGCGGTGTCTGTTGTAACTTCTTTTTCATTTCTAATTTTATTGATTTGAGTCCTCTCCCTCTTTTTCGTGATGAGTCTGGCTAATGGTTTATCAATTTTGTTTATCTTCTCAAAGAAGCAGCTTTTAGTTTTATTGATTTTTGCTACTGTCTTCTTTGTTTCTATTTCATTTATTTCTGCTCTGATCTTTATGATTTCTTTCCTTCTGCTAACTTTGGGTTTTGTTTGTTCTTCTTTCTCTAGTTCCTTTATGTGTTATGTTAGGTTGTTTATTTGAGATGTTTGTTGTTCCTTGAGGTAGGATTGTATTGCTATAAACTTCTCTCTTAGAACTTCTTTTGCTGCATTCCAGAAGTTTTGGATCATAGTGTTTTCATTGTCATTTGTCTCTAGGTATTTTTTGATTTCCTCTTTGATTTCTTCAGTGATCTCTTGGCTATTTAGTAACGTATTGTTTAGCCTCCATGTGTTTGTGTTTTTATGTTTTTTTCCCTGTAATTGATTTCTAATCTCATAGTGTTGTGGTCAGAAAAGATGCTTGATATGATTTCAATTTTCTTAAATTTACTGAGGCTTGATTTGTGACCCAAGATATGATCTATCCTGAAGAATGTTCCATGTGCACTTGAGAAGAAAGTCTAATCTGCTGTTGTTTGAGGGCATGTCTTATAAATATCAATTAAATCTATCTGGTCTATTGTGTCATTTAAAGCTTGTGTTCCCTTACTAATATTCTGTTTGGATGATCTGTCCATTGGTGTAAGTGAGGTGTTAAAGTCCCCCACTATTATTGTGTTAATGGTCAATTTCCTCTTTTATATCTGTCAGCAGTTGCCTTATGTATTGAGGTGCTCCTATATTGGGTGCATATATATTTATAATTGTTATATCTTCTTCTGGGTTGAACCCTTGATCATTATGTAGTTTCCTTCCTTTTCTCTCTCTTGATCATTATGTAGTTTCCTTCCTTTTCTCTCGTAACATTCTTTATTTTAAAGCCTATTTTATCTTATATGAGTATTGCTACTCCAACTTTCTTTTGCTTTCCATTTTCATGGAATATCTTTTTCCATCCCCTCACTTTCAGTCTGTATGTGTCCCTAGGTCTGAAGTGGGTCTCTTGTAGACAATATATATATGGGTTTTGTTTTTATTTATTTGTTTGTTTTTATTTTTGGTCATGTTGGGTCTTCAGTGCTGCGCACAGGCTTTCTCTAGTTGTGGCAAGAGGGGGCTACTCTTCGTTGTGGCTTGCGGGCTTCTCATTGTGGTGGCTTCTCTTGTTGCGGAGCACGGGCTCTAGGCACGCAGGCTTCAGTAGTTGTGGCACGTGGGCTCAGTAGTTGTGGCTTGTGGGCTCTTGAGCACAGGCTCCGTAGTTGCGGCACACGGGCTTAGTTCCTCCGCGGCATGTGTGATCTTTCCGGGCTAGGGCTCGAACCCGTGTCCCTTGCATTGGCAGGCAGATTCTTAACCACTGCGCAACCAAGGAATCCCTGGGTCTTTTTTTGTATCCATTCAGAGAGCTTGTGTCTTTTGGTTGGAGCATTTACTCCATTCACGTTTAAGGTAATTATCGATACATATGTTCCTATGACCATTTTCTTAATTGTTTTGGGTTTGTTTTTGTAGGTCCTTTTCTTCTCTTGTGTTTCCCCCTTTAGAGAAATTCCTTTAGCATTTGTTGTAGAGCTGGTTTGGTGGTGCTGAATTCTCGTAACTTTTGATTGTCTGTAAAGCTTTTGATTTCTCCATCGAATCTGAATGAGATCCTTGCCAGTTAGAGTAATCTTGGTTGTAGGTTCTTCCCTTTCATCACTTTAAGTATGTCATGCCACTTCCTTCTGGCTTGTAGAGTTTCCTCTGAGAAATCAGCTGTTAACCTTATGGGATTTCCCTTATATGTTATTTGTTGTTTTTCCCTTGCTGCTTTCAATAATTTTTCTTTGTTTTTAATTTTTGTCAATTTGATTACTATGTGTCTCGGCCTATTTCTACTTGTGTTTATCCTGTATGGGACTCTCTGTGCTTCCTGAACTTGGGTGGCTATTTCCTTTCCCATGTTAGGGAAGTTTTCGACTATAATCATTTCAAATATTTTTTCGGATCCTTTCTCTGTCTCTTCTCCTTCTGGGACCCCTATAATGCAAATGTTGTTGTGTTCAATGTTGTCCCAGAGGTCTCATTGGCTGTCTTCATTTCTTTTCATTCTTTTTTCTTTATTCTGTTCTGCAGCCGTGAATTCCACCATTCTGTCTTCCAGGTCACTTATCCATTCTCCTGCCTCAGTTATTCTGCTATTGGTTCCTTCTAGTGTAGTTTTCATTTCAGTTATTGTATAGTTCATCTCTGTTTGTTTGTTCTTTAATTCTTCTAGGTCTTTGTTAAACATTTTTTGCATCTTCTCGATTTTTGCCTCCATTCTTTTTCTGAGGTCCTGGATCATCTTCACTATCATTATTTTGGATTCTTTTTCTGGAAGGTTGCCTATCTCCAGTTCATTTAGTTGTTTTTCTGGGTGTTTATCTTGTTCCTTCATCTGGTGCACAGCCCTCTGCCTTTTCATCTTGTCTATCTTTCTGTGAATCCTCTCTGTCTTTTTATACATTTTTCTTTACTGCTTCTGATGCTACCCTGACCCTACCATACTGTTGAAAACTTTCCCCAAACTGTATAATCTATTAAATGATTCAACATAGATGAGTTAACAAATAAAAATGGCTTAATGTTCTAGCAGTTCTTCCTCAGTGTTTGTATTTTCATAACATCTAACCCAGTTATAATTCCTGACTACATTTTAGAATCATCAGAGAAGCTTTAAAAGAATATCAAATGCATGAGCCCTCCCATCCAAGCTAGTTTGAATTTAACTGGTCTGCAGTGGGATGCGTGCATTGGTAGGTTTAAAAGCATCTTGGATGTTTCTGATGTACAGCCAACATTAAGGACAAGGAGTCCAACCCACATTCAAAATATATATAGCAGGTGCCTGACATTGCAAGTTACTCTGAAAAACTACTCTCAGCCTTGTGGGATTACATGACTAAAGCACAACTCATTTTGCCTTGAGTGAAAAAGGAGTTTTGGGGAAGAATACTGGATTTTCTCAGGCATATGCAATGGTATCTCAATAGGGACTATACCCAGTTTCTGGAAAGCTGACAGGAACCAGGCAGTGGCTTTGTCTTTCTCTCTCTCTCTTTCTTTCTCTCTTTCGTTTTTGGTTCATTTTGCTCTTTCTGAAACCCCAATTTTTCTGCCTCCCCAGCTATGAAGAAAAATGCTATGGCTGCCCAAGGTCACTACATATATTTGTGCCCTGCATCTGAAGCTGCATCTACCTAGAGGGCTGCCCTTTTCTTATGGGAACAAAATGGTCTCGATGGAGGGACACAGCCTTACGAGTACACCGGTAATGCTTCACAATTCTCTAGTTCCCAGCTCCTCTATTTAGGAGACAGATCCAGGCTAAGAGGTTTTTTTGTTACAAGTGCATAGTCTCTGAGAGGAGAATCTAGCTGGCCCAGCATGGTTAGGTCTCCTCCCTAATCTACTCACCCATGTTCTGAGAAACCGACTAATGTGGTAGATGCACAGCTGTGGAGGATTCACCCTCATACGGGGAAGGGGGCACTTATTTGAAAAGGGAATTTTCTATAAGGTGGGTAGTTAACTGAAAAGGTCTACTTGATCCCTCAAAGAGCTAACTTTTTTTTCTTTGCCGTACGCAGGCCTCTCACTGTTATGGCCCCTGTTGCGGAGCACAGGCTCCGGACACACAGGCTCAGCGGCCATGGCTCACGGGCCCAGCCGCTCCGCGGCATGTGGGATCTTCCCGGACTGGGGCATGAACCCGTGTCCCCTGCATCGGCAGGTGGACTCTCAACCACTGCGCCACCAGGGAAGCCCAAAGAGCTAACTTTTGAATATAGGAGAAAAATCTAAAATTCAAATATCTCTTATAAGTCTTCTATCAGAGGAATAAGCATATAGGAAAAATAAGAGGTCATTTCTTTTTTTTTTTTTTTAAACATCTTTATTGGAGCATAATTGCTTTACAATGGTATGTTAGTTTCAGCTTCACAACAAAATGAATCAGTTATATATATACATATGTTCCCATATCTCTTCCCGCTTGCGTCACCCTCCCTCCCACCCTCCCTATCCCACCCCTCCAGGCGGTCACACAGCACCGAGCTAATCTCCCTGTGCTATGCGGCTGCTTCCCACTAGCTATCTACCTTACGTTTGGTAGTGTATACATGTCCATGCCTCTTTATTGCTTTGTCACCGTTTACCCTTCCCCCTCCCCATAGCCTCAAGTCCATTCTCTAGTAAGTCTGTGTCTTTATTCCTGTTTCACCCCTAGGTTTTTCATGACATTTTTTTTTTCTTAAATTCCATATATATGTGTTAGCATACGGTATTTGTCTCTCTCTTTCTGACTTACTTCACTCTGTATGACAGACTCTAGGTCTATCCACCTCATTACAAATAGCTCAATTTCGTCTCTTTTTATGGCTGAGTAATACTCCATTGTATATATGTGCCACATCTTCTTTATCCATTCATCCGATGATGGACACTTAGGTTGTTTCCATCTCTGGGCTATTGTAAATAGAGCTGCAATGAACATTTTGGTACATGGCTCTTTTTGAATTATGGTTTTCTCAGGGTATATGCCCAGTAGTGGGATTGCTGGGTCATATGGTAGTTCTATTTGTAGCTTTTTAAGGAAGCTCCATACTGTTCTCCACAGTGGCTGTATCAATTTACATTCCCACCAACAGTGTAAGAGGGTTCCCTTTTCTCCACACCCTCTCCAGCATTTATTGTTTCTAGATTTTTTGATGATGGCCATTCTGACTGGTGTGAGATGATATCTCATTGTAGTTTTGATTTGCATTTCTCTAATGATTAGTGATGTTGAGCATTCTTTCATGTGTTTGTTGGCACTCTGTATATCTTCTTTGGAGAAATGTCTATTTAGGTCTTCTGCCCATTTTTGGATTGGGTTGTTTGTTCTTTTGTTATTAAGCTGCATGAGTTGCTTATAAATTTTGGAGATTAATCCTTTGTCAGTTGCTTCATTTGCAAATATTTTCTCCCATTCTGAGGGTTGTCTTTTGGTCTTCTTTATGGTTTCCTTTGCTGCGCAAAAGCTTTTAAGTTTCATTAGGTCCCATTTGTTTACTTTTGTTTTTATTTCCATTTCTCTAGGAGGTGGGTCAAAAAGGATCTTGCTGTGATTTATGTCATAGAGTGTTCTGCCTATGTTTTCCTCTAAGAGTTTGATAGTTTCTGGCCTTACATTTAGGTCTTTAATCCATTTTGAGCTTATTTTTGTGCATGGTGTTAGGGAGTGATCTAATCTCATACTTTTACATGTACCTGTCCAGTTTTCCCAGCACCACTTATTGAAGAGGCTGTCCTTTCTCCACTGTACATTTCTGCCTCCTTTGTCAAAGATAAGGTGACCATATGTGCGTGGGTTTATCTCTGGGCTTTCTATCCTGTTCCATTGATCTATATTTCTGTTTCTGTGCCAGTACCATACTGTCTTGATTACTGTCGCTTTGTAGTATAGTCTGAAGTCAGGGAGCCTGATTCCTCCAGCTCCATTTTTCGTTCTCAAAATTGCTTTGGCTATTCGGGGTCTTTTGTGTTTCCATACAAATTGTGAGATTTTTTGTTCTAGTTCTGTGAAAAATGCCAGTGGTAGTTTCATAGGGATTGCATTGAATCTGTAGATTGCTTTGGGTAGTAGAGTCATTTTCACAATGTTGATTCTTCCAATCCAAGAACGTGGTATATCTCTCCATATATTTGTATCATTTTTAATTTCTTTCATCAGTGTCTTATAATTTTCTGCATACAGGTCTTTTGTCTCCTTAGGTAGGTTTATTCCTAGGTATTTTATTCTTTTTGTTGCAATGGTAAATGGGAGTGTTTTCTTGATTTCACTTTCAGATTTTTCATCATTAGTGTATAGGAATGCCAGAGATTTCTGTGCATTAATTTTGTATCCTGCTACTTTACCAAATTCATTGATTAGCTCTAGTAGTTTTCTGGTAGCATCTTTAGGGTTCTGTATGTATAGTATCATGTCATCTGCAAACAGTGACAGCTTTACTTCTTCTTTTCCGATTTGGATTCCTTTTATTTCCTTTTCTTCTCTGATTGCTGTGGCTAAAACTTCCAAAACTATGTTGAGTAAGAGTGGTGAGAGTGGGCAACCTTGTCTTGTTCCTGATCTTAGTGGAAATGCTTTCAGTTTTTCACCATTGAGGACGATGTTGGCTGTGGGTTTGTCATATATGGCCTTTATTATGTTGAGGAAAGTTCCCTCTATGCCTACTTTCTGCAGGGTTTTTATCATAAATGGGTGTTGAATTTTGTCAAAAGCTTTCTCTGCATCTATTGAGATGATCATATGGTTTTTCTCCTTCAATTTGTTAATATGGTGTATCACGTTGATTGATTTGCGTATATTGAAGAATCCTTGCATTCCTGGAATAAACCCCACTTGATCATGGTGTATGATCCGTTTAATGTGCTGTTGGATTCTGTTTGCTAGTATTTTGTTGAGGATCTTTGCATCTATGTTCATCAGTGATATTGGCCTGTAGTTTTCTTTCTTTGTGACATCCTTGTCTGGTTTTGGTATCAGGGTGATGGTGGCCTCGTAGAATGAGTTGGGGAGTGTTCCTCCCTCTGCTATATTTTGGAAGAGTCTGAGAAGGATAGGTGATAGCTCTTCTCTAAATGTTTGATAGAATTCGCCTGTGAAGCCATCTGGTCCTGGGCTTTTGCTTGTTGGAAGATTTTTAATCACAGTTTCAATTTCAGTGCTTGTGATTGGTCTGTTCATATTTTCTATTTCTTCCTGATTCAGTCTTGGCAGGTTGTGCCTTTCTAAGAATTTGTCCATTTCTTCCAGGTTGTCCATTTTATTGGCATAGAGTTGCTTGTAGTAATCTCTCATGATCTTTTGTATTTCTGCAGTGTCAGTCGTTACTTCTCCTTTTTCATTTCTAATTCTATTGATTTGAGTCTTCTCCCTTTTTTTCTTGATGAGTCTGGCTAATGGTTTATCAATTTTATTTATCCTTTCAAAGAACCAGCTTTTAGTTTTACTGATCTTTGCTATCGTTTCCTTCATTTCTTTTTCATTTATTTCTGATCTGATTTTTATGATTTCTTTCCTCCTGCTAACTTTGGGGTTTTTTTGTTCTTCTTTCTCTAATTGCTTTAGGTGCAAGGTTAGGTTGTTTATTCGAGATGTTTCCTGTTTCTTAAGGTAAGATTGTATTGCTATAAACTTCCCTCTTAGAACTGCTTTTGCTGCATCCCATAGATTTTGAGTCGTCGTGTCTCCATTGTCATTTGTTTCTAGGTATTTTTTGATTTCCCCTTTGATTTCTTCAGTGATCACTTCGTTATTAAGTAGTGTATTGTTTAGCCTCCATGTGTTTGTATTTTTTACAGATCTTCTCCTGTGATTGATATCGAGTCTCATAGTGTTGTGGTCGGAAAAGATACTTGATACAATTTCAATTTTCTTAAATTTACCAAGGCTTGATTTGTGACCCAAGATATGATCTATCCTGGAGAATGTTCCATGAGCATTTGAGAAAAATGTGTATTCTGTTGTTTTTGGATGGAATGTCCTATAAATATCAATTAACTCCATCTCATTTAATGTATCATTTAAAGCTTGTGTTTCCTTATTTATTTTCATTTTGGATGATCTGTCCATGGGTGAAAGTGGGGTGTTAAAGTCCCCTACTATGAATGTGTTACTGTCGATTTCCCCTTTTATGGTTGTCAGTATTTGCCTTATGTATTGAGGTGCACCTATGTTGGGTGCATAAATATTTACAATTGTTATATCTTCCTCTTGGATCGATCCCTTGATCATTATGTAGTGTCCTTCTTTGTCTCTTCTAATAGTCTTTGTTTTAAAGTCTATTTTGTCTGATATGAGAATTGCTACTCCAGCTTTCTTTTGGTTTCCATTTGCATGAAACACCTTTTTCCATCCCCTTACTTTCAGTCTGTATGTGTCTCTAGGTCTGAAGTGGGTCTCTTGTAGACAGCAAATATATGGGTCTTGTTTTTGTATCCATTCAGCCAATCTGTGTCTTTTGGTGGGAGCATTTAGTCCATTTACATTTAAGGTAATTATCGATATGTGTGTCCCCGTTCCCATTTTCTTAATTGTTTGGGGTTTGTTATTGTAGGTCTTTTCCTTCTTTTGTGTTTCTTGCCTAGAGAAGTTCCTTTAGCAGTTGTTGTAGAGCTGGTTTGGTGGTGCTGAACTCTCTCAGCTTTTGCTTGTCTCTAAAGGTTTTAATTTCTCCATCAAATCTGAATGAGATCCTTGCTGGGTAGAGTAATCTTGGTTGCAGGTTTTTCTCCTTCAACACTTTCAATATGTCCTGCCACTCCCTTCTGGCTTGCAGAGTTTCTGCTGAAAGATCAGCTGTTAACCTTATGGGGATTCCCTTGTGTGTTATTTGTTGTTTTTCCCTTGCTGTTTTTAATATGTTTTCTTTGTATTTAATTTTTGACAGTTTGATTAATATGTGTCTTGGCGTATTTCTCCTTGGATTTATCCTGTATGGGACTCTCTGTGCTTCCTGGACTTGATTAACTATTTCCTTTTCCATATTAGGGAAGTTTTCAACTATAATCTCTTCAAATATTTTCTCAGTCCCTTTCTTTTTCTCTTCTTCTTCTGGAACCCCTATAATTCGAATGTTGGTACGTTTAATGTTGTCCCAGAGGTCTCTGAGACTGTCCTCAGTTCTTTTCATTCTTTTTTCTTTATTCTGCTCTGCAGTAGTTATTTCCACTATTTTATCTTCCAGGTCACTTATCCGTTCTTCTGCCTCAGTTATTCTGCTATTGATCCCATCTAGAGTACTTTTAATTTCATTTATTGTGTTGTTCATCGTTGCTTGTTTCATCTTTAGTTCTTCTAGGTCCTTGTTAACTGATTCTTGCATTTTGTCCATTCTATTGTCCATTCTATCTCCAAGATTTCGGATCAACCTTACTATCATTATTCTGAATTCTTTTTCAGGTAGACTGCCTATTTCCTCTTCATTTGTTAGGTCTGATGGGTTTTTATCTTGCTCCTTCATCTGCGGTGTGTTTTTCTGTCTTTTCATTTTGCTTATCTTACTGTGTTTGGGGTCTCCTTTTTTGCAGGCTGAAGGTTCGTAGTTCCTGTTGTTTTTTGTGTCTGTCCCCAGTGGCTAAGGTTGGTTCAGTGGGTTGTGTAGGCTTCCTGGTGGAGGGTACTAGTGCCTGTGTTCTGGTGGATGAGGCTAGATCTTGTCTTTCTGGTGGGCAGGTCCACGTCTGGTGGTGTGTTTTGGGGTGTCTGTAGACTTATTATGATTTTGGGCCGCCTCTCTGCTAATGGGTGGGGTTGTGTTCCTGTCTTGCTAGTTGTTTGGCATAGGATGTCCAGCACTGTAGCTTGCTGGTCGTTGAGTGAAGCTGGGTGCTGGCGTTGAGATGGAGATCTCTCGGAAATTTTTGCTGTTTGATATTATGTGCAGCTGGGAGGTCTCTTGTGGATCAGTGTCCTGAAGTTGGCTCTCCCACCTCAGAGGCACAGCACTGACTCCTGGCTGCAGCACCAAGAGCCTTTCATCCACAGGGCTCCTTAATTTGGGATGATTGGTTGTCTATTCAGGTATTCCACAGATGCAGGGTATATCAAGTTGATTGTGGAGCTTTAATCCGCTGCTTCTGAGGCTGCTGGGAGAGATTTCCCTTTCTCTTCTTTGTTCTCACAGCTCCCAGGGGCTCAGCTTTGGATTTAGCCCCGCCTGTGCGTGTAGGTCGCTGGAGGGCGTCTGTTCTTTGCTCAGACAGGACGGGGTTAAAGGAGCCGCTGATTCGGAGGCTCTGGCTCACTCAGGCCCGGGGGGTAGGGAGGGGCACGGAGTGTGGGGCGGGCCTGCTGCGGCAGAGGCCGGCGAGACGTTGCAGCCTGAGGCGCGCCTGTGCGTTCTCCCGGGGGAGTTGTCCCTGGATCCCGGGACCCTGGCAGTGGCGGGCTGCACAGGCTCCCCGGAAGGGCGTGTGGCTAGTGACCTGTGTTCGCACACAGGCCTCCCGGTGGCGGCAGCAGCGGCCCTAGCGTCTCATGTCTGTCTCTGGGCTCCGCACTTTTAGCCGCGGCTCGCGCCCGTCCCTGGAGCTCTCTCAAGCAGCGTTCTTAATCCCCTCTCCTCGTGCACCAGGAAACAAAGAGGGACGTAAAAGTCTCTTGCCTCTCCGGCAGGTCCAGACCCCTCCCCGGACTCTCTCCCGGCCAGCCGCGGTGTACCAACGCCCTGCAGGCTGTGTTCACGCCGCCAACCTCAGTCCTCTCCCGGCGCTCCGACAAAAGCCGGAGCCTCAGCTCCCAGTCCCGCCCGCCCCGGCGGGCGAGCAGACAAGCCTCTCGGCTGGCGAGTTCCGGTCGGCCCGATCCTCTGCGCTGGAATCTGTCCGCTTTGCCCTCCGCACCCCTGTTGCTGTGCTCTCCTCCGCGGCTCCCAAGCTCCCCCACTCCGCCTCCCGAAGCCTCCACCCGCGAAGGGGCTTCCTAGTGTGTGGACACTTTTCCTCCTTCACAGCTCTCTCCCGCTGGTGCAGGACCCGTCCCTATCCTTTTGTCTCTGTTTAGTTTTTTCTTTTGCCCTACCCAGGTACGTGGGGGGTTTCTTGCCTTTTGGGAGGTCTGAGGTCTTCTGCCAGCGTTCAGTAGATGCTCTGTAGGAGTTGTTCCATGCGTAGATCAAGAGGTCATTTCTGACTGGTGTGTTCTAGGAAAGCATCTAGACGGTACAGGGAAACAGGCCAGCCCAGACAGGCAGAGGGATTACAATCAACAAAGACATAGAAGTGAGAATGGCAACTATTTCAGCTTGATTGGACCAGAGCATTTAAAATGTAGTAGGAAATAGTTGAGACCAAATTGTGGAGATTCTTGAAAGTCAGGCTAGGGAGAAAGGATTCCTTTTAAAAAACTGTAAGATTTTTGAGCAGGGGAAATATATAATCAGATTAGTATTTTAGGAAAATTGATCTCTTCCATGGTGTCTAGTAATAATTAAAGAGGAGAAGATCTGAAAGTAGATCAAATAAAAGGCAAGACATGGTCTAATTTTGGTTGATGGCAATAAGAATAAAAAATAAAGACAGGGCATTCTTGTGAATCCTGGGGATTTCAGGCATCATGCCAGGAGCAAGAAGGGAGATATTTGGATTAGGAAGCATATTCCCAGTGCTCTGGCCATGTAAAATATGGTAAAGCCAGTTCTCTCTAACAAGTTAGTCTTTAAAGCACCCTATTGTTTATTTATTTCACTTTATTCATTCCATCATTCACTCACTTAACAAACATTTATTGAGCACCTGATTTGATCAGATACTATAGGAGGAGGTGGTTCAGATAAGATGAATAATACCAATCTCTTCTAATGAGGATATGGACGTGAAAACAATGAATGAGAAGACAGTGCGAAAAGTGCCACATTACCTCACAGGGCTGCTGGGAATATTAAATGAGATCACGTCTGTAAAATGCTTAGTTAGGCACAGTGCCTGGTACCTAGTAAGTGCTCAATAAATAGTAACTATTCTTCCATGTAAAATCCTGTGAGAGCAAAAAGAAGGAGTGATGGGCTGTCTCAAGATACTGAGGACAGCTTCAGAGAGGAAGTGAGATCATTAACCGGCAAAGACCAAGATGGGCACTCTAGGTTAAAGGAGCCATCTGAGAAAAAGCGTGGTGTGTTCTGAGAAAATGAAGTGGCCCATCTGGACTGTGGGATGTGTATTTAGGATTGGCAGGTATTGGGCCTATATTTTTGATAGCTTTTTATGGCCAGCAAAATTTAGACTTTATATTTTAGGCAATCAAAAGCAATGATTCAATTTCAAATAGAGAGTAGGTGAGCAGATTCCTCATTAGAAAGATCACTCTGGGGACAGTATGGAAGATGGACTATGGGTGGGAGGTGAGAAACAGGTCAGAGCAAAGAAATCACTACAGATCTTCCTTGACTTTCCAATAAACCCATTGTAAGTTGAAAATATTGTAAATTGAAAATGCATTTAATACACCTAACCTACTGAACATTATAGTTTAGTCTAGCCTACCTTAAATGTGCTCGAAATACTTCCATTAGCCTGCATTTGGGCAAAATCATCTATCACAAAGCCTATTGTATAATGAAGTGCTGAATAGCTTATGTAATTTGTTCAGTACGGTACTAAAAGTGAAAAACAGAATGGTTGTATGGGTACAGAATGGTTGTAAGTGTATCTGTGGTTTACCCTTGTGATTGCCTAGCTGACTGGGAGATGTGGCTCCCTGCTGCTGCCCAGGATCATGAGAGTGCATTGTACTGCATATCGCTAGCCTGGGAAAAGATCAAAATTCAAAGTATGGTTTCTACTGAGTGTGTATCACTTTCACATCACCGTAAAGTCAAAAAATTGTTAAGTCCAACCATTGTAATTTGGGGACACCTGTAGTCTACCTGAATTGTTTAGACAAGTCACGTAAGGCAAGAGCTTGAATCAGATGATTCCAGTGGGATGAAGGGGCAGAAAAAAACAATGATGTATTGGGAAAATGCACTTCTTTCTTTCTAATGTAGGGAAAAACCCAGTTCTTCTCTACTGTGCACTTTTTCTCTGTGTATCTCTTTTAATACTCACAGAGAACACTTCATTTCTCCTGGTCACCAAGTGTGTGAAGGTTTTTCTCCACACCAACCAATTCTCTGTGACACCAGCTGGGTGTCCTATAATTTAACTCTATTCTAACACTATCTACCTGGACATAGTGTCAGATCCCACAGGTTAAGGGCTCAGTCCCATAAGACTGTTCCCATCCCACTTCAAATGCCAATACCAAATAATAGGAGTCCAGTTTACTCACAACCTCTATCTGATTTGGCTACAACTTGGAGTTTCCCAGTACCCCCATCCTCGGGTTAGATTAATTTGTTAGAGCAGTTCACACACCTCAGGGAAACACTTACTTACATTTACCCGTTTATTAAAGGAGGTGATGAAGAACACAGATGAACAGCCAGATGAAGAGATACCTAGGGCTAGGTCTGGGAGAGTCCCCAAGCATGGGGACTTCTGTCCCTGTGGAGTTGGAGTATGTCATTATCCCAGTGTGAATGTGTTTGCCAACCTGGAAGTGCTCCGAACCCTATACTACCGAGGTTTTAGGGAGGCTTCCTTACGTAGGCGTGATCAATTATTAACCTCACTGTCAGCCCCTCTCCCCTCTCTGGAGGAGGGGGTGTGCGGCTGAAAATTCCAAGCTTCTAATCATGGCTTGGTCTTTCTGGTGACCAGCCCCCATCCAGAAGCCATCCCAGAGCCCACCCAGAGTCACCTCAATAGAACAAAAGATACCCCTAGTACTCTAATCACTTAGGAATTCACAAGGGTTTTAGGAGCCCTATGTCAGAGATGGGGTCAAAGACAAATATTAGAACAAGAGATGATCCTAACGCTCTTATCACTAAGAAATTAGAAGGGTTTCAGGAGATCTGGGTGAGGAACCAGGGGCAGAGATCGATATATATTTTCTATTATCTCACAAATGATGATTTCTTTTTACTTTTCCAACTTTGTTTTGATAAAGCATTTTATGAAGCATTTCCAATAATCTATATACTTCTAAAACCCTCAAAATTTATGAGATGATGTTTGAAAACTTTTTATCTAATTCAAAATGAATTGCATTTTACCATCTCACTGTTTAATGTTAGTCTTTTCTAAAACATAGAAAAGCTCATACTTCAGGGAAAAAACAAAACAAAACAGATATAACATCCATTATAACATCCCAGGTTAGATTACTTTTGAATATATTATGCAAAAATAATCTCATCAAATATTTTAATGTTGTGTTCCAATTTTGTATATTCTTGACAATCTTATACATTTCAAGATTGTGAAATAGATACTTAAAGGCAAAAATATGTCTTCTGGTGTGCTAATGAAGAACATCCTTTTCTTATTGCATTACATGAGAAATGGTCAGATGACCAAGACATAGGTAATTCATGGAGGCACCAGCAACTTTCTAGGTTGACAAATTGCTAAGTTTCACCTTTCTCACCCCTGGAAAAGGTTACTGGGTAATTTCTAGAACTATCTGAGGTCTTTTTACTGCAACTCTTGTGTACAGTCAATGCTTATTCATTGAAAATTCACTTAACTAGACATTTCAAATAATGAGTTTTTTTAATAGTCCTTATGTGTGATAACTCATCTTTTTAATGAAAGCCACCAAGAAAAGTGAAATTTTGTATTTAATTTAAAAGCAAACCAGAAAAATTCTATTTCATTTGCTACTATTTTAGCAAATTTTTTAAATTGAAATTTTATTTTGAGATAACTGTAGATTCACATGCATGTGTAAGAATTAACACAGAGAAATCCCTTGTACACTTTCCCAGTTCCTCTCTGTGGTAACATCTTGCAAAACCACAGTTATATTTAACAACCAGGATATTGACATTGATAGAGTGTAGGTCCATTTCTGGGTCCTCTGTTCTGTTCCCTTCCTGATCTATCCATCTTTTCCTCCATCAATACCATACTGTTTTGACCACTGTAGTTATACAATGGGCCCTAATATGGGAAGAGTGATTCCTCACACTTTATTCTTCTATTTCAAGATGCTTTAGGTATTCTAAGGCCTCATTTTAGTGTCTTTCATAATACTTTTTCTTTGAAAAATTAGAAACCCGGCATACTGTATATGGCATTCCTATTAACAAGAATATTAATTATTAATATCTCATTCATCAAAATTCCAAATAAGCAAGAATTTACTCTGCTTTTAATACTTACTTTAAGGTAAATTACAGTAAAATAGATTACAAAAGCAAGTTATGGAATCTTCTCTGTAGGTATTTAAAAACCATCTACTCCTATCTAGATATGTCATAAACATTTCAGGTCTAATAATTCTAAGATATTCATTATTTAAAATGATTTTAAATGCCAGAAGTTTTACCACATTAAACCAATGGGGTGTTCTGTAAAACTGTTCTGTTTTATCGACCTTTAGTCATATTTACCTACCTATATAACCTTTATAAAGCAATAAATAACTGCAAGCACAGAATATGAACAAATCCTAAAACCAGCTTGTTAAAATGCAACTTTGTCTTTAAAGAATCTGCTGTGCCATTTACCTTCGGAGAAAGGTGAAAAAGACAAACAGAATCTTCAGCAAACTGATGCTCAGATATTAAATGTACTTAAGTGTGTAGATATATTTTTAGCCCTGAGAATGTATACTCACCAGCAGTGCTCTCTCATAATTGCCTGTTTTAACAAATGGGTCAGAATACATAAGATAAATCTGCAAACTATTGAATAAACTTGCCAAATACTGAATTTCAAAACAATCAGCATTATAAAAGTTTATGCAACCGTCTAATCCATTGTACTCCCAATTTCTTTTTGAGGGAGGAGTTTTTGTTTTCTCCCAGAAAATTGATTAAAATATTTGTGCTATGTTTAAGCAATAAAACAGGCTTTTAACGAGGTATTCTTTTATCACTGAAAAATGAAAAGTCAAGCCATATTAGAAATCACTGCAGCATATAATCAAAATAAATAAATATAAAATAAAAATGTCCCCACCATATGCAGTGCTTTTCTATTTAGCTAACAAAGTCTTTAAACAAAAAGAGAAGAGCTTTAACATTTTAAAAAATCTTCCACAGTTTTGTTGAGATATAATTGACTTAAAGCAAACTGCACATATTTGAAGTGTACTAAAAAATATGTAAGTTTTGACACATGCAAAGCCCTGTGAAGCCACCACCAGAAGCAAGATAATAAACATACTTATCACCCTCAAACGTTTTTTTGTGCCTTTTTTATAACCCTTTCTACTTCTCCTACCCCAACCTAGGCAACCACTGATTTGCTTTCTGTCACTATATATTAGTTTGCATTTTCGAGAATTTTATATAAATGGAATCATACAGCATATATTCTATTTTGTTTGGCTTCTTTCTCAGCATAATTATTCCCAGATTCATCCATGTTGCTGCATGTAAAATAGTTCATTAGTTTTTATTCCTGAAGTATGGATATACCACAATTTGTTTATCCATTCACCTGTCGAAGGGCATTTGTATTGTTTCCAGATTTTGGCTAGTACAAGTAAAACTGCTACAAATATTTGTATGCAAATCTTTGTATGGACCTATGTTTTCATTTCTCTTGGATGAATATGTAGATGTTGAATGGTTGGATCACATAGTAGATTGTGTTTAACTCTTTAAGAAGCTGTCCAACCTTTTTCCAGAGTGGCTGAACCACTTCAGTTTCTACCAGCAGTGAATGAGAATTTCAGTTGTTTCACATCCTCACCAACACTTGGTATGGTCAGTTTTAATTTTAGCCATTGTGTTAGGTGTGTAGCGGTATCCTCTTGTGGTTTTAATTTGCACTTACCTAATGACTAATGATAATGAGCATGTTTTCATTTGCTCATTTGTTATTCATATAGCTCTTTGATGAAGTGTGTTCAAATACTTTGCTCCCTTTCTAAAAAATTGTGCTGTTTTCTTATTGTTGAGGGTTTTTTTTGTTTTTGTTTTTTTTGCGGTACGCGGGCCTCTCACTGTTGTGGCCTCTCCCGTTGCAGAGCACAGGCTCCAGACATGCAGGCTCAGCAGCCATGGCCCATGGGCCCAGCCGCTCCGCGGCATGTGGGATCCTCCAAGACCGGGGCACGAACCCGTGTCCCCTGCATCGGCAGGTGGACTGTCAACCACTGCGCCACCAGGGAAGCCCAATTGTTGAGTTTTAAGAGTTCATTAATATTCTGGATATAAGCACCATGTTCTACATATGATTTGCAAATATTTTCTCCTGGTCTGTGGATTACCTTTTCAAACTCTTAACAGTATCTTTTGAAGAACAGAAATTTAAAATTTTGATGAAGTCCAATTTATTGTTTTTTTCTTATGGATTCTACTTTTGGTGTTGTATTTAAGAAATATTTGTCTAAACCCAAGGTCTCAAAGATTTTCTCCTATGTTGTTTTTTTTAGAAGTTCTATAGTTTTAGATTTTTACATTATATCTAAGATCCATTTTGAGTTAGTTTTTGTGTATTGTAAGGGGTATGGATAGAAGTTCTCTGTTTTTTGCATACGTATTTTCAAATGTTTCAGCATCATTTATTGAGAAGTTTAGTTTTTTCTCCACTGAATTGCCTTTACACCTTTGTCAAAAATCAGTTGTCTATACATGTGTGGGTCTATTTCTGGGCTTGCTCTTCTTTTTTTTTTAACATCTTTATTGGAGTATAATTGCTTTACAATGTTGTGTTAGTTTTTGCTGTATAACAAAGTGAATCAGCTATATGTATACATATATCCCCATATCCCCACATCCCCATATCCCCTCCCTCTTGCATCTCCCTACCACGCTCCCTATCCCACCCCTCTAGGTGGTCACAAAGGGGCTCTTTACTCTTTTCCATTGATCTATTTGCCTGCCTATGCCAATATTGCACTGTCTTAATCACTGTAGTTTTATAATAAATTTTGAAGTCAGATAGCATTTGTCTTCTAACTTTGTTCCTCTTTTTCAGTTGGTTACTCAGACAACCAAGTAATGTTATGGCAGAGAAGAATCATGTTTAAAGATGCTTTTCACTAATTCTGGTCTGAGAAGATGGAGTAAAAACTCCAGTTCAGAACTGATGCATGAGGGATATGCTCACAGTTAATACGTTTGATGCTTTATCACTTCGCTTGTATCTTAGTTTTGTTGAACACAGACCATGTTTCAATTATGTGGCTGAAAGCTACATTAGTTCAGTTCTTTACAAGTATTAACTATTGTATAGATAAGTGAAAATTAAGTGCGGAGTATAACTTCCAGAAGACATCTTTGTATTTTGAAATCTTGATGCATTTAGAAGGAAGCTGGAGTGAGTTTTCATGCAAATTCCTATTAAAAAGTTAGACAGGACTAACATCTACTGTCTAATGTGGAATGATGAGAAACACAACTAATCTTATTGTCCAATTTCCTGCAACAATTTTCAGTGGTCTTTACCATCCTTTCAGCCTGACCATTTGCTTGAGACCATTGGGAGATGTGATAAAACAGTTGCTTCCATGATTTATTGGGTACTTACTAATACAACTCTGAAGAGATTTTTGTTTTGTTTTTCTTCTTTTTTGTTTTTTTCAAAACTGAGATTGTCAATATGCTATACCTCACTTGCATTGGGAAATTTATGAATAGGAAACTTGCTTAGGGCTAGGTTGTGTTATAACTGAGTGCTTGGACCTTGAATTTAGGCAAACAGGGTTTAAATATTGATTCTGCTTTGCACTAGTTATCTGGCCTTATGTTATCAAATATCTCTAAACCCTGTCTAGAAATTGGGGATAATATGGTGTCTGCCTCTTAGGATTATTATAAATATTAAGTTTCATAATGTTTATACAACACTTAGGCCATATGAACTTTATGTAGATATTGTTATGCTCTAAGTCAGTGGCTTCCTAACTTATCTGTATATTAGCATCACCTAGAGACCTTTAAAAAATTTCAAAGTTCAGGCCACACCCATGACCAATTAAATCACAATCTCTTGGAATGGGACACAGGGACCAGGAGGACTTTTCAAAGCTCCCCACGAGAGTCCAATGTGCAGACAACTGCAGTAGATGACATATAAATTTTCGTATTTAATTTTACAATAACTCTCTGAGTTGTGATTTCATTCCTTTTTATACATGAGAAAATTGAGGTTCACACTGAATATGTTGATGAGGGTCATGTAGCAAATCCAGCTTAAAGGATTCAGACCCCAGGTCTGTCTGACTTCAAAATCCTTGCTTTTAACTACTTCACTATATTTATTTAAGCAAGATCCTAGATAATCCTAAATTTAACTAAAAAAATTGCACACACATACAGCAGAAGATTTATTGCAAATATCTGACCCATAGTTATGAATAAAGCAGTAGGGAAATTGGAAACAGTTTGGTGGCATTTGTGAAAAAGTCTACCATAACCTATGAATATGATCTTAAAAAATCAATAGGGATTCTTGATCAAGGTTTTGACATTATCTATCATGGAATTAATTTTGGTAAATAATACACTGGATCTTGACATGTGCTTTATTTTTTTCCAGTCTTTGCAGTAGTCAGATAAAGTCCAAGCTACTAGTAAGCAAGAGCTTCTACCCAATGTTTTCCCAAGAATAATTCCCAGATGTGCTACATGTACAATGGTCAAGATAACGTGATGACTAGTTTCTAAAACAATACTGTTTGCTATAAAACACATTCCTATGGCATGTAATTTTTTCTCTACACACCTAATTTAGGACATCGATGAACCAGCATCACAGCTCTAGTGGGAGCACTACAACAGGTTTTGGTATCTAAGTGACAGATGGCTCTGGACATCACCATTAGCTATTGCTCTTCCAGGCCTGTAAACAAGTTATAAGAACTGAGCAAAAATGACATTTCTGCATACAGGATGACATAATTATGGGTGTAGACTTAATCTTAGAGAAGAATTCCAAAAGAGCTTATGTCAGTACAAATTGTAAAGACACTGCCATAGCAGTATTTTTAGGATTTCTTTACTCCCTCAGTAATTGCAAAGAACTCAATGTCATTTGACAGTAATTCTATCAATATCATTGTGAGAACTTTCTGCTTGACTAGTAGGCAACTATTCTTCAGTCTACCTGGCACTTTGAGGCTAAGGACTCTCCAGACTTTATCAACTGAAACAACAGTGGTTTGCATTCAGTGTAATATTGTGATGCAAACCAAGAAGTTAATAACACTTTGACATTCTGAAAAGTGTTTTCCCACCAGATAGTTCCAACACTACCAGATGTTATTTTCCAGTAGGCAACAAAGTACCTCAACAAGGTTGATTTTTATTTGAGATTTTCTGTTTTTCAAAGGGAAAACAACTTTATTTTCTTTTTACAGTTATAAAAATATTGTTAGCCATACTGACTGGTGTAGTGAAGAAAGAAATCATCTGAAATCTCACTATGCAGTGATAACCTCTAGGTATGTTGGTTTCCCTCCCTCCCTCCCTCCTTTTCTATTATCTTTCTATTTATCTCTCTATCTAAAAATAATGCAATAAATACACATTATAGAAAAATCATATATTAGAGAATGGACACAACATGGAAAGCAAATTCCTTCCTTCCATCCTTAAATCAGTTTTTCAGAGGTTAAATTGTTTATGTTTCACTGCTCTATTTTGATTTATCGACTTTGGATATTATCTGTTGATTCCCAGCTATAAAGGTAAGAATTTAGTCCACCCATGTTACTTGCTACTTGTCTTTTCTTCCTACCAGTTTTTTTTTTTTTTTTTTTGCGGTACGCGGGCCTCTCACTGTTGGGGCCCCTCCCGTTGCGGAGCACAGGCTCCGGACGCGCAGGCTCAGCGGCCATGGCTCATGGGCCCAGCCGCTCCACGGCATGTGGGATCTTCCCGGACCGGGGCACGAACCCGTGTCCCCTGCATCGGCAGGCGGACTCTCAACCACTGCGCCACCAGGGAAGCCCCTTACCAGTTTTAATAATCCTATTATTACTTTCATTTCTAATGGTTACTTACTGACTTATTTTTTTGTTTTTTTATTTGTTTTTTTTTCAGCTTTGAGGTATAATTGACAAATTTGTAATATATTTAAAGTGTACATTGTGATGATTTGATATATGTATATATTATGAAAAGATTTCCCCCATTTAGTTAATTATCACATCCATCACCTTAAAGCTGTTGACAAAGTACTTGGCTCCTAGTTGAATAAAAAAGGCATAAACAGTGTATATATGTCCATGCCTCTTTATCGCTTTGTCACCGTTTACCCTTCCCCCTCCCCATAGCCTCAAGTCCATTCTCTAGTAGGTCTGTGTCTTTATTCCTCTTTCACCCCTAGGTTTTTCATGACATTTTTTTTTCTTAGATTCCACATATATGTGTTAGCATACGGTATTTGTCTCTCTCTTTCTGACTTACTTCACTCTGTATGACAGACTCTAGGTCTATCCACCTCATTACAAATAGCTCAATTTCATCTCTTTTTATGGCTGAGTAATATTCCATTGTATATATGTGCCACATCTTCTTTATCCATTCATCCGATGATGGACACTTAGGTTGTTTCCATCTCTGGGCTATTGTAAATAGAGCTGCAATGAACATTTTGGTACATGACTCTTTTTGAATTAGGTAGATAGCTAGTGGGAAGCAGCCGCATAGCACAGGGAGATCAGCTCGGTGCTTTGTGACCGCCTGGAGGGGTGGGATAGGGAGGGTGGGAGGGAGGGAGACGCAAGCGGGAAGAGATATGGGAACATATGTATATATATAACTGATTCATTTTGTTGTGAAGCTGAAACTAACATACCATTGTAAAGCAATTATACTCCAATAAAGATGTTAAAAAAAAAAAAAGGCATAAACATCACATTCATGATAAACACTAATTACTTCAAATTGGTGAAAAAAGTCATAAAGTACAAATTAACTGTGGTCGCCTCTGTAAAATGTATCTTAAAAGAACTATAATTTCTATGGTACTATTGCAGGAAGATGAGGCTATCATCCTATTCTGTGGACAGTACAAGCAAAGAGAACCATCATTCCCAAGGTAGGGAAAAAGTATGTGCTATCTTTTTTTTTTTTTTTTAATTTTTATTGGCATATAGTTGATTTACAATTTTGTGTTAGTTTCAGGTGTACAGCAAAGTGAATCAGTTATATATATATATATGTATATATATATACATATATATATATATATATATATATATATATATATTCTTTTGTTAGATTCTGTTCCCATGTAGGCCATTACAGAGTACTGAGCAGAGTTCCCTGTGCTATATAGTAGGTTCTTATTAGTACTGAAATTTCTATTGTCTATTGCACCAACTGCCAACTCTCTTTTCACTTTTTGTGTTAATAAGATGACACTAACATTACTATTCACACTTCCAGCTCTCCTGCCCATTTTTTAAGCCTCAATTTCTGTATTTTTGCAGTGTCAAGCTTTATCATATTTATATTTTGTTCTGCAAGGATTCAAATTCAAGAGACCTGGGTTAAAATCATATTTCTATTATATATAAGCTATATAATATAATTTCACTAGGCCTCAGTGGCGAGTATGTGACTTTTTCATTTTCCTTAAAGGTGCCTTTTGATGAACAGGTTTCTAATTTTGATAAAGTCCAGTATATCATTTTTTTCTTTTATGGTTATTGCTTTTTTAGACACCAAGAAATCTCTGCCTACTGCATGATTACAAAGATATTCTTTATGCTTCCTTCTATGGATTTTATAGTTTCGGCTTTTATTTTTAGATTTTCAGTCCAACTCAGGTTAATTTTTAAATATGTTGTGATGTACATGTCAGGATACATCTAGCACCATTTTTTGAAAATATTTTCTTTTCCCCATTGAATTTCTGGCATCCTTTTCAGTTAGCTGAAGTTATGGAGGTGGGCCTAATTCTCGATTCTCTCCTCTGTTCAAGTTGCTGTAGTTTTATATTAAGTCTTAAAATCAGGTAATCTAAGTCTTCCAAGTTGTTTTCTTTTTTTTTTAATAACTGATTCATTTCATTGTACAGCAGAAACTAACACAACATTGTAAAGCAACTATACCCCAATTAAAAAAAACCAAAAACTTGTTTTCTTTTTCAAGATTATCTTGGCCATTCTAGTCCTTTGTATATCCATATAACATTTCATGTTACACTATCAATTTACAACAACAACAACAAAAAAGCATTAAGAGTTGGAAGTACATTGATTCTATAGATCAATTTTGGCTGAAATGACATTTTTATAATATTGTCTTGCAACAAAGTATGGTGTATCTTATTCATTTAGGTCTGTCTTTCTTTCTACAATTTTGTGACTTTCAAAGTAGAGATATTTTATACCTTTCCTTAAATTTATTCTTAGGTATTTAATGTTTTTTGACACTATTATAAAAGATATTTATTTTTAAATGTTACCTTCCAATTGTCTGTTGAAACAATATAGGAATACTGACTTTATATCCTACAACTTTGCTGAATTTACTTATTGACCCTAATAGATTTTTGAAGAACTGTGTAGAATCATGTTGTCTGTGAATAAAGACAGTTTCATTTTACCTTTTCCAGTATTTATTCCCCATTACCCATTTCTTTATATGTTATATCCATCTTTTCTTGTAGACTTTTCAACATATTTATCACAGTTATTTTAAAGTCTTTCTCTGCCAAATCTAACACCTATGTCCTTTGTTGGTCTCTTTCTATTGACTATAAGTCACATTTTCCCATTTCTAGTAATTTTTTATTGTTATGCTGAGGGTAATACATTGCAGAATCTCTGAATCTTCCTCTGAAAAGTGTTGTTCTAGCAAGTAGTTAAATTACAGACAGGTTGCCTTCAACTTGGGGAGGCTTGGTTTTTATTTTGTTAGGGCAGCTCTATGTTTTAGTTTTGTGATGTAGTCTTTATTCCTAACTTTATGGAAAGCCCAAGGTGTTTATCAAGCCCTTCTAACTTAGTTGGATTTAATCTCCAAAGTGTGTCTTACCTGTGGTAGATAGCAGCTAAAATCTCTGCTTAGTTCTTGGAGCCTTCCCCAGATGTTACCTTCAGCTAGGTTCCTTAGATTCTCACTGGCACGTTCATAGTTGAGGCAGTAAGCCAACGTTTTGAGGGGAGCTTAGATACAGATTTTGTGTCTTCTCACCCAGAAGCTCCTTCCTTTTGGGGATTTCCCCCTAGATTTTTAGTTGTTCAGGCAGTCCCAAACTCAGTTCTCTAAATTCTTAGACCAGTAGGATTGTGGCTTTCTTTTAGAGTTCTGTCTTCCCATGCTGCACAGACTGAAGAGTGAGGAGCGCTATTTTTATAGATACTACTCTATTTATAATTAAATATATATATATATAGGAAATCTGATGGGAATATATTTCCAACCTTTACAAAGTTTACCAAACTTTTCCCATTTCCTAAATGAATCTTTTCTCTCCCAAATCTGATCAAATAATTTGTAAGTCTTTTATTTTTCCTTTCTGTTCTCATCATCATAACTAGATCATGCTTCTTAAATTCTTCATTTATATTCATAATTATCAAAAATTGGATCTCCTTTACTACTGGTGTCATAGAAGTAGAATGGGATGGAGGATCAGGAGACCACTGCTTTTTCACCAATCAGCTGTGTCATATGAGAATTAGGGAGCCATTAAACCATTCTGTTCTTCAATTTCCTATTTGAACAAAAGCTAAGAATGAACTAACTAACATCAAAAGACAATTCTAATCAGAGTCTATATACATACACACACACATATATAATATAGACAAATTATTTTGAACTTCTCTGAATTTCAAAAGAACTCTAAATTTTTTTAAAAAAAGATTTTTTAATATCTTATTAATCAATATATCACACCACCAATATAAGTAACACCTTACTTAAGTAAGAAAATTGCCAAAATATAAGAACATTTTTTGTATTTTCCCCCTGGATTTTTTAAGGCTAGAGTAGGCAAAATAATCATTCTTTTTAAATGATAAATGTGAATGGTGTTTGATAACTTCTTAAAATGATTTTATATATATATAGTTCCTAAAAATGAAATATTTTCTTTTTTATTGTGAATTGAGGGTATCATATATAAATATTTTCTACTTTTTTATTGAGAATTGAGGATATATATATATATATTTCATTTTTAAGAACTATTTAATCATTAAAGTTTTGAAAAATATGCCAGAAAAGCCAAGTACTGTCTTTAGTAGGAAGCTCTATTATAAACATCTATAAATCATTTTTTACAACGTGCTTGATTTTAAGGAAAATCATAATAATATCACAACATTTGTAAACAAATTTGTACAGAAATACTGTCTTATCAATGTGTGACCAAACAAAATAATGGGACTCACATATTTGACATTTCACTGGATTCAACTCAATTCAAGCTAAATATCAAAGAAATATGTGGCAGTGTAGACTTAAAAATTAATATTGAACAATGTTTCTAGGAACCCTGCAAATTATTAAATATTACCTCACTTTGTGTCTATCTTTTTAATCTATTTCATCAGGAACTACTGATAGGAATATTACACTTTTAGTTAGACAGTCCATGTCCCTAGGGCTTTTGCCCTCCCTCTCCACACACAGATGCAGACAATTTCAATGCATCTATACGTTCATTCTTCACCTCGCTTTAGAGTACCATTTACATCATTTGTTCAAAATGGTAAGCTCTTTGTAAAAGCCAACTGCCTTCCTCTTGCTTTTCATCAGAGAAGAGGATAACATCAAAATTATTAGACAAGATTGGGCACATTCAGGGTGGTGTGGCCATAGACAATATCAAAATTATAATTATGAAGAATCTTAAGCTAGCTAGCTAGCTGTTTCTTTTTCCGTTCTTAATTTCTTTATATTTAAAATTTTTATATAAGATACGCATGCACATAGTAAACTTAAAGAGTTAAGTGATTCTTTGAAGCAACACTTCCCTCTCCCTTACTGCTCCTCTATTTTCTAATTCCCAGAAGCAATCATTTTATTTCTTTTCACTATTTAAAATTTACCTGAATAGTTCTAAATAACTTGGCTTTATCGCTACATCGTGTAGATTTTATCTCGTGTCATCTCTGTCCAGATGAGTATTTAGCATATGTTTTTGTTTAAAACTGTTCACCCGGTGGGGAAGGATCGCCAGCGAGATCCCGAGGCGAGGCTCGCGCGCCTGCCCCCACCCTGGCCCCCAGCTCCCACCCGGTCGGCCCTGCTCAGCCATGATCAAGGCGATCCTCTTCTTTAACAAACAAGGGAAGCCGCGGCTCTCCAAGTTCTACCAGCCCTACAGTGAAGATACACAACAGCAAATCATCAGGGAGACATTCCATTTGGTATCTAAGAGAGATGAAAATGCTGTAATTTCCTAGAAGAAGGATTATTAATTGCAGGATCTGACAACAAACTGATTTATAGACATTATGCAACATTATATTTTGTCTTCTGTGTGGATTCTTCAGAAAGTGAACTTGGCATTTTAGATCTAATTCAAGTATTTGTGGAAACATTAGACAAGTGTTTTGAAAACGTCTGTGAACTGGATTTAATTTTCCATGTAGACAAGGTTCACAATATTCTTGCAGACATGGTGATGTGGGGGGAATGGTATTGGAGACCAACATGAATGAGACTGTTAAACAAATTGATGCACAAAATAAACTAGAGAAATCTGAGGCTGGCTTAGCGGGAGCTCCAGCCAGTGCTGTATCAGCTGTAACGAATATGAATCTTCCTGAGATCCCAAGAAATATTAACATTTGTGACATCAGCATAAAAGTGCCAAACCTGCCCTCTTTTAAATAAAAAATTTAAAAGGCCACTCCCAGGTAAAATCCAGGGAAAAAGTTGTCTAAGTTTACCATGCAGTTGTTTACCAAAAATAGAGGAGGAGAGTCAACTTTCGCTCTTGGATTTAAGTCAAGGTACTGTAAAGAAGTTATGTAAAGGCGGTATGGAAGTTCATTGTTGCTTTTCTTGCTCAGTGATTTTGAAGAAATTGAGTAGTTACAGTGTGATTTTTTCCTTTATTTTCTAAACTGCATTCCTATGGCCACCTAAGGCATGCCTCTATGTATTGGCTACTACAGTATTTTAAAAAGTGTTTGGGACATTTCTTTAAATTATGTATAACCCAAAATGTTGGTGTTTTGCATGGATCACAAATACAGCATTCTTTAATTCTTTCTGTTATTTTTCACAATTGTTATTTAAAGAATGAAGTATGTATTGCATGAAAACATTATGACCTTTTTCTCTTAGTTTAAATAAACTCCAAGGTAACTGGAAAAAATAAATAAATAAATAAAACCATTCACCCTACTGCCTGTATCTCTATTCCCCCACCTATATATTTGCTCCCTGTGCTCTCTTCCTCCAATATAGTTACATCATGTTAAGTTATATTAACATTCAAGGTTTGCATTGTTATACCTAGGTAAACAACATTTCCTGCTGAGCCACATAATATATAGGATTAATTTTACTTTCCTTTCATTAGAGTTCATTGTCATTTTTTTTAATTAGTGATTTTATATACATAATCCTTTGGTTAATATATATGTATACTCAAATATATAATTCAATTTCAATCACTTTTAGTTGTTTATATCCCTCTAAATACATCCAGACATATTAAGTATTCTACCAATTTCATCTTTCTTAAAGAAATCTTTCCTAGATTAGTTTGACTTTTTCTAATATTCTATATTTTTTCTATAGCCTGTATCTTTTCTTTCCTAATATCCTGTATCTTTTCTTTCTTGGTTTATGCTCTCATTTAGTGAAATGTAACCTCTAACAATTTACTGAAGGGTTCATAGAAGATCAATTTTGGAGAGTTTAGATGTCTGAAATATACTTAGTTTCCCTCACAGTTGATTAGTAGTTTGTCATACTACTAGTATGTCAAACTACTAGTTTGTCTAAATACTTAGATTAGCAATCTCAGTATTTTAAAGTCATTGCTTCAGTGTTTTCTAGATTCCAGGGCTGCTGTTGAGAAGTCCAAAGCCATTCTGATACCTGACTCTACTAGGTACCTTCTCTTTGAAAATGAGTGGAATTTTCTCCTGCTCCCAGTGTTCAGAAAATGCATGATAATAGACATTAGTATGGATCTATTTTTTCCAGTGTGCTAAGGTATTGTACATCCAGCAGGCCCTCTGCATCTGTAAATTCATATCCTTCAGTTATGGGAAATTATTTTGGATTATCCTTTGTTGATTTCTTCTACTGTATTTTCCATTCTCTCTCTTTGGAAAATTTTTTATTTGGGTATTGGACTTCTTAAATTACTTATCTTTTCTCTCCTATTTTCTGTCTTTTTACTCTATTACCTGAAAAGTTTCTGTATTTTTATTTTCCAGCCTTTCTATTTTTTTTAATTTCTGCTAGCATCTTTTTTAAATTCTAAAAGCTCTTTAAGAAAAATTATGAATGCTCCCCCCCCTTTTTTAATAGCATACTGACCTTGCCTCATGGTTATAATATTCATCAACTTATGATGATTTTTTAAAGAGAACTTTTCTTCTATGCTGTTTGTTTGTTTGTTTGTCTGGTAATCCTTAGTTGCTTTGGTTTTTTTTTTAAAAGGGGGCATTGAAAACCAGACCAAGTGTGAGTGTTTGGATGGTGCTTGTCAATTGTGGACCTCACTACTGGTGGTCTAGCCTTTTCACTAAATTTATGATGTTCAGCGTCTTTAGTCTCTTCTTTTGGGCTGGTCACTTTGCCCAAAGAAAATTCCAATCCCTTGCCTGCAGGATAGAGACCTGTCTTTCAGAGTTCTGGAATCTGAATGAGGGAAGAAGGAAGGATAGCTCTACATTTGGTATGTAAACATTGATTTAATCTCCATAATTTTAGTGTGATATTAGGGATACTAGCATCTCTGGTATCACCTGCTCCAGAGACCTTCTGTTTTACTCTTTCCAGAGAAATACCTTCAGTCCTCTACTAAAGATGAAGACTGCAGTTGTCATGCAGTTTACAGTGGAGTGAGGGATGTGAGATCTAACTGTTTCGTAAACAGATTTTCAAATAGTTTTCTGTATTTAGACTCATCTTCATTTGCACTTTTTCATTTGCCATGGCCAGAGACTTAACGGTGTTTTACTGTGGCCCTAATGGTGGTATTTTGGCTATCTAAACAGAGAATTTGGATAAAAACTTTTGTAGCTTTTCTTTACTGAGTGTCTGCTTTGTACCAGGTACATTACAGATGTTATCTGCAACTTTCTAAACAACCCGAAACTATAAGTTATTATCATCCCCACTGCATATAGTTGAATAACTAGAGTCACTAGCAAGCAAGTCAGTGGTTTGGGGATTCAAAACTAAGTCTGAATCATTGACCCAAAGTTGATGCTTTGTCCTACATGATTTGTTGGTCTTAAAAGAGTCAGCCTCTTAAGTCAGAAACAGTAAGACCTATTGGCACAACTGAAAAGTGTTACATAAATGCCTCTGCTCTCTACCACATTTCATGTTCATCAGGTGTTTTAAAGCTTAAAATTCTCACAGTGGCCTTGTATTTTTGGGTGTATCTGGAGCTGACACTGGGAGTGGAGGGTGAGAGATCACGCACTATCGGAATGATGACTTGAAAAGACTGATGATGCAGCAACTAGTAGGAAATGGAAATGACCTGTGAAGGGGGAAAATATATTCATATTCTTTGTATTTGGGTAACGGTAAAAACCCAGATGATGAAATAAAATATAGGCTTTTTTTTTGGTGTTATGAGTCTTTCTTGGTTGACTTTGCTTCTTAAGGCTAGGAAATTAAATGAGCCTTCCTTAGAAACAGAAATCAAGATCAGATGATCGGAGAGGTAATGCCCAGCTTCACAACTCAAAAATGTTTATTAATTAGGCAAGTTTCCCCACTCACAGACCTAGACTTCCTCTTCTGTTATAATCAAATATTGATTGCTATCATTTGTACCCCACACTTCCACTCTGTCTCCTGGACCAAGGCACATCTTATAAATTCTGAACCAATATCTACCGATCACCTATTATGTGCCAGGCATTATTAGACATAAGTGGCCCAAAAACATATAAGACAGACCAAGGTCTGCCTTATAGAACTTAGAGTTCAATGGGAAGGACTTATCTTTAATAAGCAACTGAAATAAACTAATAAGTAAACAATAAGGGGGCAGATCATATCATCCTTTCCAAACTTTTCCTCTTATATGTACTAAAGAATATGTTTTATTAAAGAATATACATTTATATTCCTTTCCATTTTATATTCAACATTTACCTAAATGACTTTCTCAGTCTCCCAGATTTTATTGTCCTTAACGTAGCCTGGCATTGCTCCTCTTCCAAGGGGGCATGCATTTGGTTTTCTTTCTCTGAGTACAGCCTTCTCCCTTGTTATCTGCCTCCTTTACCCAACAATTCTGACCCTTAGTAGTTCTTCTCTTTCATTTCATCTATTCAGCCCTCTTTTGGTATTACCCTAAAAATGTTCCTTACTCCCCAGATAAATTATTCCCACTCTCCAGCATCATTCCTGGACTGCCTCATTGGCATATTCTCATCAGTCTTTGCATGGGCACAGATTTCTTACTATTGGTAATTTTTCAACTGACACAGACAACTCATGGAGTCACTCTTCTCCTTTCAATCATTATCTATTATTCATATTCATTTCCCTCACAACATACTTCTTCTTTGGCCTCTATTATACATTTTCCTTCAAACCATTCCATCAAAACTCTTTCAAGGGTGACAACTGACCTCTTACTAAATCCAATTACCTTTTCTAATCCTCTTTTTTTGGCTTTGGCCTTCTTAACATTTCTGCAGCACATGACCACCTTGTCCTTCTGAAACCCACTTGAAGGTTGGCTCCTGTGATCTTCTCTGGCACTGAACTTCCACGATCATCTTCCATTTGTCAGACAGTCCCTTCTCCAGCCTCTCCTCTGTCACAGTTCAGTTCTTAACCCCCTGACCATCACTCTCAATCTTCTTTTCCATTTTTGACTGACTCTGTGTTCTGACTTTAGCTAATAGGTTTATTCTTGATGAGTCTCCTCTTGTATTTTCCAAGTATGTCATGATATAAAGTATGTCAAAGGTTGACCACAGTTTGGAATGCTTTGCTTTAGCAAAATTATATAGGTTTCCTTACAGAAGGATCATTTTGAGTGTTCATTACCGTAATGTGCACTATGGATATCCAAGAAGGAGCAAACATTTTCCCAATTTATTTGGTCTCAAACTCTTTGAATGGGGAATTTGAGAAACACATTTTGGGAAATACTGATTAATATTGTGGTTGATAATGTCACACCTTAATTCAGTTTTGTGCCAGAAACTGGGCATGGAGTATTTCTACTTGGATATTCTACTAACTCAGTAGGTCTAGAACCACATTTTCATCATCTTTCAACCCAATATCTCTTTTCAATTTTTTTCTATCAGTGTCACCACAGTTTTCTCATTCATCCCAACTCAGAATCTCAGCATCATCTCTGGATTTTCCTTCTTCATTTCCTTTACCCTTTCAGTCATCTCTTAATTATTTATTAGATTGTTTCTTGAATTTGTATGTACTTAATATCTCCATAGTCTAAATTCTCATAACCTCATATCTGGAAATCATCCTAACTGGCCCTGCTGTGTTGAGTTTTTTCTTAAACCAATCCATTCTAAAACAACTATTCAATAATTTTGTTAATATACTGATTAAATCATGTCACTGTCCTGCTCAGAATCTTCAGCCAACTTCCTGTTGCCTCTTGAATAAAGTCTGCACTATTAACTGAGACATTTAAGGTTAATGCCTCTATTGACCTTCCCCCATCTAGTTCCTTGCTACTTTTCTAATTTTGTTATTTATTCCAGCTAAGTAGACCTCACTGTTCTAAAAATGTAAAGATATTTCCAGCTCTGAACCACTTACTGACCATCTGCCTTGCATTACTTCAGGCAGTATTTTTTTTTAATTTCATGGATCATGAAATCAATTTTTTTGGTGTTTAAATTAAATTCACCTTTATTTTTATTCATTTCCTTAAAGATCACATCCATATTATAGTTCTTTATTTTCTTCTCATAAGCAAGTAATGACCTCTGCAAGATGTTCTTATATTTTTAAATCAGTTATTCATCACTATGTAACACAGTACCTCAAACTTAATTGCTTAAAACAAAAATGGTTTATTTATTCATGATTCTATGCATCAGGAATTCGAGCAGTGACTGGCTAAATAGGTTCTCTTCTTTGTCAGGGGTCTTGTTGTCAGTGTGGGTGCTGAAAAGACTAAAGGTCTAATATGGTCTCACTCACATGTCTAGCAAGTTATTTCTGGCTCCTGACTGGGGACTCAGCTGAGGTTGTAGTCAGGGACCTTGGTATTTCTCCACATAGGTCTCTCCATGTGGCTGCTTGGGCTTCCTCACAGCATAATGGCTGAATTCCCAGAAGATGCATTATAAGAAGCAAAGATAGAAGATGTATAACTTTTGAGGCCCAGGCTCAGAAGTCAAAGCATTACATCTCCCATTGGTCATAATAGGTACCAAGGCTAGTCCAAATTCAATGGTAGAGGAAATAGACTCTACCTCCTGATAGGAAAGTAGCAAGGCCACATTGCTAAAGAACATGTGAAATGGGTGATATTGTTGTAGCTCTCTTTGGAAAAAAAAAAAACCTGTTTACACTATCATGTTCTAGTTCTTTTTTTAAAAAATTAATTAATTAATTTTTTTTGGCTGCACTGCATGGCATGTGGGATCTTAGTTCCCCGACCAGGGATCAAACCCATTCCCCCTGCAGTGGAAGTGCGGAGTCTTAACCACTGGACCGCTGGGGAAGTCCCCTTTCTAGTTGTTTTTTTTTTAAGTCAAATTTTTTAAGAAAAATTTTAAACATATATAATTATAGAGAAAACAATGTAATGTACCCCATGTATGTATTTTCTTAGATTCTGTATTTGTCTATTGGCATCTGTTCACCATGGGGCCAATTACTTTAACTATATTTTCTTTTCTGTATTGATATGCTGGCATTTGGGGGTCTTACAGACCTGGGGACAGACTGCCCCTTCCAGAGCTAGCTAATTCCTAAAGATAGTAAATAATTTACTTGGGAGCCCCTTCTCATACACAAGCCAACCACCTCCTTATCTAACTCTCACATATGAAGCCAGTATTTCTCCTGCCCTAAATCATCCCAGGGCCAGCTATCAAGTAACTAGAGACCATCCCTATAGTACAAAGCCTGCCAGAATTATTCAAACTGGCCAATCCCAAGCTGTTTACCCTACCCTCCCTCGCCTTCCTCATGTAAACCCCGCTACAGGCTCTTCCCCTTGTTCCTGTCTTCTGTCTTCTGACCACCTGATGCTTCTCTTGTGTAGCACAGTGTGCCCCTCCTCTTAGAAAATGTAAGTAATAAAAATCTTCTTTCAATGGCATTAGCTCTGTGTTGGCAATGATTCGCCTTCATAAATTAAAATCCTGTGAGTATAAATGGGAGAGCATTCATCACCCAGTTCAACAATTCAGCAGTTATCAACTCACAGCCAGTACTGCTTCCTCTCTATACCCATACTCTTTATCACCCCACCTCTAAAATACTTAGGCAAATTCTGGACACCGTATAATTTAATCTGTGAATATTTCTGAGTGTATGTATTTGTATATGTACGTATACTTTTTTTTTCAACTATAACCACAATATCATTACCTCAGCAAATGACTTTTTTAATATCATAAATATCCAGACAATGTTGAAATATTTCCAGTTATCTCTTGGAGTGTTTTTTTTTTAATGGTTTATTATTTGAATTAAGATCCAGATGATGTCTATACATTGTAACTAGTTGTTATATCTTTTTATTTTCTTTTTATATATAGGTTTCTTTTCCATCTTTTTATTACTTGCAATTTTTCTTTTTCCCCATCTCTCTCCCTCCCTCTTTCCTTCTCTCTCTCTTCTCTCTCCCTCTCTCTTTTTCTTCAGTATGGTTATTGAAGAAAGCCAGTAGTTGGTTTTTTCTGTGGAGTCGCTACTCCCCGCATTCTGCTTGTATTCTCATGGTGTCATTTAATGTGTTCATCCATCCCCATTATTTCCTATAAATTGGTAGTTAGATTTAGAGGTGTTGACAGATTTGGGCTTGATTTTTTAGCAAGAATTCTTCTTGGGTGATGTTCTGTACTTCCCCAGGAATTACATAATGTCTGTTTGTCTCACTTTCAGTGATGTTAGCAGCCACTGTGATTATTGCCTAGATCTATTAAATTATTAGGGACTGTAAATAGTGATATTATAATTCCACCATTCCTTTATTGTTTATTAGCTGGTATACTTCCGTAAAGTAAAACTTCTTGACGTCAATTATTTGCTTTCCCTGATGTATAGTCCATTTAAAAGATATTGACAATCAATAAAGTTTTTTAAAAGTATCATTTTGAACTTATAAATTTAAATATATTGGATTTGTATCAATCCATTGCACTTATCTTTTTGACAAGACCCCAGTAGTTTTTGATAATTTTCTTGCCTTCTGGTTAACAAAATGTTCAAAGATCCTCAGTACATTTCCTGTTACGGCAGTGGAATCAGCCATCTGTCTAAGAATCACTAATTCTTTTTAGTGGGAAATGGTATTTAGAGAACACAATCTGTGTTTTAAGAGTACTCATTGATACTAGGTTCATTATTTCTAGAACTTTTTAGTAGACACAATTAGAAAGTGTGCATTTTTAAAAAGATAAGATGAGTCTATATTAATACTTCCAATTTAGGTACTAGGCTAGAGAGATTTGCCTTAACTTCATGTAGTTTATACTTGTGTCTTCTCCTATGCCAAAAAAATCTCAGTTCTCAGTGAATTCAACTTACTCATTTGCTTTTCTGTACTACACGTAGTCTCAGAATATTAACATAAACACTACCACAAGTATAATGATTACTAAAAACAAAGCAAGATTCTTTTATTTGCAGTTTCTTTATCCTTAGGTTATCCTACACTAGGGATATAAAGTCAAATTACTGTGTTTTAAATCAGTTAGAATTGTTCCTCTATGTTTATAGAATTAAAGTGGATATAAGTTAGGTTCATTTGTTTCTTTCACTTCACTTTTTACTTTTAGAAACTGAGTCCCACTCCAACTTTATTTTTTCTTATAATTATGTAAAATACTTACATAATTCCAAAGTCAACTCTATATAACAAGAAATTTTTTAAAAAATTCAACTTCTATTTCTGTGTCCTGCAGCCTATTCTCTTTTTTCTCTTGTTGGCAACCATTTGTATGGTTTGTTTTCTTTATTAAAAAATAAATAAATATACTTTATTTTTTAGAGACATTTTAGGTTCACAGCAAAATTGAGAAGGTATAGAGATTCTCTACATACCCCCATCCCCACATACACACAGCCTCCCCCACTATCAAAATCCTGCACCAGATGGTACATTTATTACAATCAGTGAACCTACATGGACACATGGACATATCACTGTCACCCAAAGTCCATAGTTTACATTCGGGTTCACTATTGGTATATTCTGTGGATTTTGAAAAATATATAATGACATATATCCCCAATTATAGTATTATTCAAAGGGTTTCACTGCCCTAAAAATCCTGTGTGCTCCACCTACTCATCCTTCCCTCCTCTCTAATGGCTGACAACCACTGATCCTTTTATTATCTCCATAGTTTTTCTTTTTCCAGGATGTCATATAGTTGGAATCATATAGTGTGTAGTCTTTTCAGATTAGCTCCTTTCACTTAGTAATATGCATTTAAGTTTCTTCCATGACTTATCATGGCTTGATAGCTCATTTCTTTCTAATACTGAATTAAATTCCATTGTGTGGATGCATCACAGATTATCCATCTACCTACATTTCATAGTCCATTAGAAATGCTATAACAAAATACCACAGACTGGGTGGCTTATAAATAAGAGAAATTTATTTCTCATCATTCTGGAGGCTGGAAGTCCAAGATTGGGTACCAGCATGGTTGGGTTCTGGTGAAGACCCTCTTCTGGGTTGCAGACTGCTGACTTCCCAATGTAACCTCACATGGTAGAAGGAGCAAGGGAGCTTTCTCAGGCCTCTTTTGTAAGGGCACTGATCCCATTCATGATGGCTCTGCCCCCATGACCTAATCACTCCCCAAAGGCTCTGCCTCCTAATACCATCACCTTGGTGGTTAGGTTTCAACATATAAATTAATTGAAGGAAGACACATTCAAATCATTACACCTGCTGAAAGACATCTTGGTTGCTTCTAAGTTTTGCCAATAATGAATAAAGCTGATATAAATATTTGTGTGCAGGTTTTTGTGTGGACATAAATTTTCAACTTATTTGGGTAAATACCAAGAAGTGTGATTGCTGGATCATACAGTAAGAGTATATTTAGTTTTGTAAGAAACTACCAAACTGTCTTCCAATATGGCTGTACCATTTTACATTCCCACCAGCAATGAATGAGTTCCTGTTGCTTTATATCCTGTCCAGCATTTGTTGTTTTTTCCTTTATTTTTAATATAAGGGAATGTTATTTCCCACTTTTATAGATAAATGGCAGTATACTATAAACACTCCTTTTTAAACTTCATATCATAGAGTATATCACAGAGATCATGCTATAGTTGTATTTATAGCTATTACTCATTCCTTCTTACAGCTGCAAAGTATGCCATTGTATCGATATAGCATGGTTTTATTTAACCCATCCCCTATTAATAGACACTTGGGTTGTTTCCAGTTTTTGTTTTTACAAATAGTACTTCAATGAATTCCTCGTAAACCTACCTTTTTGTACTTTTCCCAATGTATCTTTGTGGTCAATTCCTAGGAATGGATTGCTAGGTCAAAGGGTAAGCATTTGTATAATTTTGATATATATTGACCAATTCCTCTCTCTATAGGAGTTACAACATCTTGTATTTCTATAACAATGTATTAGGGTGCCTATATCTTCACAGCCTCATCTACAGAGTATGCTGTCAAACTTTTGGATTTTTCCCAAACTGATAAGAAAGAAATAGCAACTCAGTGAAGTTCTAAATTATACTTTTATTGTTATGAACGTGGTTGAAACCATTTTTTAGGTTTAAGATCCACGTGCATTTCTTTTTCCTAAGAGCTCTGCTCATATTTCTAGCCCATTTTACTATAGGGTTGTCTTCTTCCTTTAGTTTTAGAAGCTTTTATATATATTAGAGACATTAGCCTTTTGTCTGTAACATATACTTTTCCCCAGTTAATCATTTTTTTAAAAATCTGGCTGTTTTTATTATCACATTTTAAATTTTATCTGATCAACTTCATCATTTTTATCACTTCTGGAGTCATAGTTTTCCCCCTTTCAGGTTATAGAAGAATTCAATTGTGTTTCCTTTAAAACTTGTATAACCATAAAAGTAACCCAGTTTAGTGGGTTGTAACAAGCAATTTTTAAAAAGAGATACAATTAAGTAGAACAGAAAAAATAGTATTCATTGTATATAATGAAGTACTGAAAGAGCTTAGAAGTTGCCACTCCAATCCTCACAAGAAAAAAGCTGAACAAACTGAAAGTCTTCAATTCTTAGATATATCAGAGATCTGAGGCCAAAGGATAAATTGTTACTCCCCAAACCTGAGAGACAGACAGGAAGATACAGAGAATCACAGTCTACCAGGAACAGAAGCCCAGGAGCAGAAGCCAGCAGCAGGAGCCAGGATTGGTAGGAATTCTTTAAACTGTAATTGATGAAATGCTAAGTGCCTCAATGTTTGAAAATTATAACTCCCAAAACTTGAGAGTTAAAAACTCCATAGGGCCCAATTTTAAAGGGATTCTCAGGCTTTTCTGAGCTTTACTTCTAGGAGCTCTATCATCTTCTCACTGTGTAGATGGGAGACAAATCCCCTAGTGCTTTCAGCAGGAAAAGGGGGAAAGTAACCATTTTGAAATATACCCAGAACTCTCTGTTCTTCTTAACAAGGTCTACCCTTAAAGGAAACTATTTGACCAGAGCCTAACTGGGATTTCACAAAAGCCTAACTGATCTGGAGAAAGGGCAACACCCAATCCAGGCTCACTAAAAGACTGAGACCTAATCATAGGACTATAGAATACTTTCCCTCCCCTGTATCTTACCACAACATCCACAGGATTCCTGTATAATATCAGGAGATTACAGCTAAAAGAACTATAAGGCTCAAATCCTATTTAAGAAGTCTCGGGACTTTCCTGGTGGTCCAGTGGTAAAGAATCTGCCTTACAATGCAGGGGATGTGGGTACCATCCCTGGTCAGGGAACTAAGATTCTACATGCCACAGGGCAACTAAGCCCACGTGCCATAACTACTCAGCTCGCAAGCGCCTTAACTGGAGCCCACATGCTGCAAACTACAGAGCCCACATGCTCTGGAGCCTGCGTGCCACAACCAGAGAAGAGAAAACCCTCACGCCGTAACTAGAGAGAAGACTGCGAACCACAACGAAAGAACCCACATGCCTCAAGGAAGATCCTGAGTGCCACAACTGAGACCCAACGCAGCCAAAAATAAATAAAATAAATAAATCTTAAAAAAAAAAAAGAAGTTTCTGTGAAAACCCAAAGACTAAAGGGGAGACAAAAGCAAGACACTAAAGGAAATTTATAGCCTCTCACAGCACAACTACAGTAAACAGTAAACACAGCCTACTCTTATCCAGATGAACATAAAGTATATAATGTCTTAAAATAATTTGTATGTTTAACGTATATCAATATAGACATAGTTATGAATGTGTATATTGGATTGTGATTTAAAATGTATTTCTTACTGAGGACCACAGGCAAAAAAGCTGAAATCGGGCTTCCCTGGTGGCGCAGTGGTTGAGAGTCCACCTGCCGATACAGGGGACACGGGTTCGTGCCCCGGTCCGGGAAGATCCCACATGCTGCGGAGCGGCTGGGCCCGTGAGCCATGGCCGCTGAGCCTGCGTGTCCGGAGCCCGTGCTCCGCAACAGGAGAGGCCACAACAGTGAGAGGCCTAGGTACCACAAAAAAAAAAAAAAAAAGCTGAAATCACTTGGCATAAGGAATCTCTTGACTGTGCTCTCTACAGAACGAAATAATACTAGTACCTATGCACTTATTCCCCACTCAAGTACAATAAAGAGTTTCTCCCATTCCAAGCAGCAACAGCTCAGTGAAGACATGGGCAATGTATGTTCACGAACGGTGTTTTGTTATTTTCATTAATACGATGGGGATCACACAAACTGGTACTCCTCAACTAGAACTAACTCTAACTCTTCATAGGAAAAGTTCTGTGTCCTAGAAATGCTTCTCTCTTAGCTAATTGGGATACCTACTGAGCTGGCAAAAGATGCCAAAGAAGCTAGAGGCCCCGGGACCCTGACAGGCATGCTTACCCTCATCTTACTTGTGCCAGTCATAGTCTCCATTTGCAACATTGTTGTCTGTGAAGCAAGCAGACATTTTCAAGTATAAATACGGCACACAACATATTTCCTTTAGCCCTAAGCCTCTCAGTAATTTAGTTTCCTTAAGATACTGCTGTACTCTCTTTACTGCTTCCTATGTTTACATCTTTATTCTTGCTGTTAGAACTCACCTAAACAAATCCCACCTAACCGTAAGATCAGACTTCTCTTTGATCTGTCTCACTCCTCTATGAAACTGCCCTGGCCCTCCTTTTATTTATCCCAGTCTCTAACAGTCCAAAGAATTTATTTCCTGAACCATTGTTTTTAAAACAAAAATCATTTATCACCATGAGTTTATTACTTAATTATTTCATACATATAAATCTTGACACACTTGTTAAATTATAAGCTCCTGGAGTAGATGGTCATTTCTTTTATACTCCATCTCAGTTGATCAAGAGGTGGGCATGATCCACCTCACACTGGTCAGAATGGCCATCATTAAAAAGTCTACAAATAACAAATGCTGGAGAGGGTGTGAAGAAAAGTGAACACCTACCTACACTGTTAGTAGGAATGGAAATTGGTGCGGCCATTATGGAAAACAATATGGAGGTTCCTTTAAAAACTAAAAATAGAGATGCCGTATGATCCAGCAATCCCACTCCTGGGCACATATCTGGAGAAAACCACAATTCGAAAATGTACATGCACCCCAATGTTCACTGCAGCACTACTGCAATAGCCAAGACATGGAAGCAACCTAAATGTCCATCCACAGATGAATGGATAAAGAAGATGTGGTATATACTACTCAACCATAAAAAAGAATGAAATAACGCCATTTGCAGCAACATGGATGGACTTAGAGATTATCATAATAAGTGAAGGAAGTCATACAGAGAAAGACAAATACCATATGATATCACTTATATGTGGAATCTAAAATAAGACACAAATGAACTTATTTATGAAACAGAAACAGACTCACAGACATAGAAAATAAATTAATGGTTACCAAAGGGGAAAAGGGGTGTGGGAGAGATAAATTAGGAGTATGGGATTAGGAGATACACACTACTATATATAAAATAGATAAACAACAAGGTCCTACTGTATAGCACAGGGACCTACATTAAATATCCTATAATAAATAATGGAAAAAACATATATATATATATATATATATATATATATATATATATATATATATATATATATATAAAACTGAGTCACTTTGTTGTACACCAGAAACTAAAACAACATTGTAAATCAACTATACTCAAATTAAAAAAAAAAAAAAGAAAGGTTGGCATGTAGCAGGTACTCAGTAAATGCTTAGTCAATAATGGATTCATGAACGACTCAATATATCAATTCTCCTTTAAGAAGATACTCATCAAGGAAAAAAGGCAGAAGACTCAAATCAATAGAACTAGAAATGAAAAAGGAGAAATAACAACTGACACTGCAGAAATACAAAAGATCATGAGAGATTACTACAAGCAACTCTATACCAATAACATGGACAACCTGCAAGAAATGGACAAATTCTTAGAAAGGCACAACCTGCCAAGACTGAATAAGGAAGAAATAGAAAATATGAACAGACCAATCACAAGCACTGAAATTGAAACTGTGATTAAAAATCTTCCAACAAACAAAAGCCCAGGACCAGATGGCTTCACAGGCGAATTCTATCAAACATTTAGAGAAGAGCTAACACCTATCCTACTCAAACTCTTCCAAAATATAGCAGAGGGAGGAACACTCCCAAATTCCTTTTACGAGGCCACCATCACCTTGATACCAAAACCAGACAAGGATGTCACAAAGAAAGAAAACTACAGGCCAATATCACTGATGAACATAGATGCAAAAATCCTCAACAAAATACTACCAAACAGAATCCAACAGCACATTAAAAGGATCATACACCATGATCAAGTGGGGTTTATTCCAGGAATGCAAGGATTCTTCAATATACGCAAATCTATCAATGTGATAAACCATATTAACAAATTGAAGGAGAAAACCATATTAACAAATTGAAGGAGAAAAACCATATGATCATCTCAATAGATGCAGAGAAAGCTTTTGACAAAATTCAACACCCATGTATGATAAAAACCCTGCAGAAAGTAGGCATAGAGGGAACTTTCCTCAACATAATAAAGGCAATATATGACAAGCCCACAGCCAACTGATGTTGATGTTTCCTCAATGGTGAAAAACTGAAAGCATTTCCACTAAGATCAGGAACAAGACAAGGTTGCCCATTCTCACCACTCTTAGTCAACATAGTTTCGGAAGTTTTAGCCACAGCAATCAGAGAAGAAAAGGAAATAAAAGGAATCCAAATCAGAAAGGGAGAAGTAAAGCTGTCACTGTTTGCAGATGACATGATACTATACATAGAGAATCCTAAAGATGCTACCAGAGAACTACTAGAGCTAATCAATGAATTTGGTAAAGTAGCAGGATACAAAATTAATGCACAGAAATCTCTGCATTCCTATATACTAATGATGAAAAATTGGAAAGTGAAATCAAGAAAACACTCCCATTTACCATTGCAACAAAAAGAATAAAATATCTAGGAATAAACCTACCTAAGGAGACAAAAGACCTGTATGCAGAAAATTATAAGACACTGATGAAAGACATTAAAGATGATACAAATATATGGAGAGATATACCATGTTCTTGGATTGGAAGAATCAACATTGTGAAAATGACTCTACTACCCAAAGCAATCTATAGATTCAATGCAATCCCTATCAAACTACCACTGGCATTTTTCACAGAACTAGAACAAAAACTTTCGCAATTTGTATGGAAACACAAAAGACCCCGAATAGCCAAAGCAATCTTGAGAACGAAAAAAGGAGCTGGAGGAATCAGGCTCCCTGACTTCAGACTATACTACAAAGCTACAGTAATCAAGACAGTATGGTACTGGCACAAAAACAGAAAGATAGATCAATGGAACAGGATAGCAAGCCCAGAGATAAACCCACGCACATATGGACACCTTATCTTTGATAAAGGTGGCAGGAATGTACAGTGGAGAAAGGACAGCCTATTCAATAAGTGGTGCTGGGAAAACTGGACAGATACATGTAAAAGTATGAGATTAGATCACTCCCTAACACCATACACAAAAATAAGCTCAAAATGGATTAAAGACCTAAATGTAAGGCCAGAAACTATCAAACTCTTAGAGGAAAACATAGGCAGAACACTCTATGACATAAATCACAGCAAGATCCTTTCTGACCCACCTCCTAGGGTAATGGAAATAAAAACAAAAATAAACAAATGGGACCTAATGAAACTTCAAAGCTTTTGCACAGCAAAGGAAACCATAAACAAGACCAAAAGACAGCCCTCAGAATGGGAGAAAATATTTGCAAATGAAGCAACTGACAAAGGATTAATCTCCAAAATTTACAAGCAGCTCATGCAGCTCAATAACAAAAAAACAAACAACCCAATCCAAAAATGGGCAGAAGAGCTAAATAGACATTTCTCCAAAGAAGATATACAGAGTGCCAACAAACACATGAAAGAATGCTCAACATCATTAATCATTAGAGAAATGCAAATCAAAACTACAATGAGATATCATCTCACACCAGTCAGAATGGCCATCATCAAAAAATCTACAAACAATAAATGCTGGAGAGGGTGTGGAGAAAAGGGAACACTCTTGCACTGCTAGTGGGAATGTGAATTGGTTCAGCCACTATGGAGAACAGTATGGAGGTTCCTTAAAAAACTACAAATAGAACTACCATATGACCCAGGCATCCCACTACTGGGCATATACCCTGAGAAAACCATAATTCAAAAAGAGTCATGTACCATAATGTTCATTGCAGCTCTATTTACAATAGCCCAGAGATGGAAACAACCTAAGTGCCCATCATCGGATGAATGGATAAAGAAGATGCGGCACATATATACAATGGAATATTACTCAGCCATAAAAAGAAACGAAACTGAGCTATTTGTAATGAGGTGGATAGACCTAGAGTCTGTCATACAGAGTGAAGTAACTCAGAAAGAAAAAGACAAATACCATATGCTAACACATATATATGGAATTTACGAAAAAAAATGTAATGAAGAACCTAGGGGTAAGACAGGAATAAAGACACAGACCTACTGGAGAACGGACTTGAGGATATGGGGAGGGGGAAGGGTGAGCTGTGACAGGGCGAGAGAGAGTCATGGACATATACACACTAACAAACGTAAGGTAGATAGCTAGTGGGAAGCAGCCGCATAGCACAGGGAGACCAGCTCGGTGCTTTGTGACCGCCTGGATAGGGAGGGTGGGAGGGAGGGAAACACAAGAGGGAAGAGATATGGGAACATATGTATATGTATAACTGATTCACTTTGTTATAAAGCAGAAACTAACACACCATTGTAAAGCAATTATACCCCAATAAAGATGTTAAAAATAAACAAATAAATAATGGATTCATGAATGGCTCAATACATGAATTCTCCTTTAAGAAGGATACTTGTGGATATATATATATATAAACATCTTTTCATTTCTGTTATTTTTATGAATATGATACAGTATCTAAAAGTTCAGAAAACTAGCAATCCATGAGATGGGACAAGTTCTTGTAAAAATATCTTTCTAGAATTTAGAAATTATACTGATGATGCTAACTCTCACAGCTGCAAGAGCATTTAAAAAGATGAATAAAGGGATTAGTCAGTCCTGTAGTCAGATGATAGACCTTCTTAAGTAAGCCTATTTAGATACTTCCTTCTACATGTGGAACTTCTAATTAAGTCGTGAACTCCTAAATCCCTGGGGTTTTGCCACAACATTCATCAATTTGGTTCTTTTCTCAGTGACACATACATGTCATTCAGAACATACTTCTAAGTAAAATTCCCTTGTCTTTTTTTTTTTTCCATCTAAAAAGTACTCTCTACTATAGGATGATGAAAATTCAAAAACAAGCTACATAATTTTTACATTCCAGGTACAAAATCTCATTACTCAAGTTGGCATGTATATACGGCATTAAACAATCAATGTCTCGGGACTTCCCTGGTGGCGCAGTGGCCTGCCAGTGCAGGGGACATGGGTTCGATCCCTGGTCCGGGAAGATCCCACATGCCGCAGAGCAACTAAGCCTGTGCACCACAACTACTGAGCCTGCTCTCTAGAGCCCACGAGCCACAACTACTGAAGCCCAGGCGGCCTAGAGCCCGTGCTCTGCAACAAGAGAAGCCACTGCAATGAGAAGCTCTTGCACCGCAACGAAGAGTAGCCCCCGCTCTCTGCAACTAGAGAAAGCCTGTGCTCAGCAAAAAGACCCAATGCAGCCAAAAATAAATAAATAAATATTTAAAAATCAGTGTCTTAAACATTCAACATTGGCATTCCCTTTTTTAAATCTGCAGGCTTTTCTTTAAATATCAACATCCTTGGAAACACTGACCTATCTTCTAACATATACTGGAATTTCTTTCAGACTTTTGGGTCTATAGATACCTCTTGATTAGTTTTTTAAAAAGAAGATGTCTAAAAAGCCTATCAAAATCCCCTCTACGGGCTTCCCTGGTGGTGCAGTGGTTGGGAGTCCACCTGCCGATGCGGGGGACGTGGGTTCGCGCCCCGGTCCGGGAGAATCTCACGTGCCGCGGAGCGGCTGGGCCAGTGAGCCTTGGCCGCTGGGCCTGCGCGTCTGGAGCCTGTGCTCCGCGGCGGGAGAGGCCACAGCGGTGAGAGGCCCGCGTACCGCAAAAAAAAAAAAAAAAAAAAAAAAATCCCCTCTAGGCCTCTGAATCTAAGGTCACTACTTTTGACTTCAAAACGACCGTCCAGGACTTCCCTGGTGGTGAAGTGATTAAGAATCCTCCTGCCAATGCAGGGGACACGGGTTCGAGCCCTGGTCCGTGAAGATCCCATATGCCACGGCACAACTAAGCCTGCGCGCCACAGCTACTGAGCCCATGGTCTAGGGCCCGTGAGTCACAACTACTGAGCCTGCATGCCACAACTACTGAAGCCCGCGTGCCTAGAGCCTGTGCTCCGCAACAAGAGAAGCCACCACAATGAGAAGCCTGCTCACCGCAAGGAAAAGTAGCCCCCGCTCGCTGCAACTAGAGAAAGCCCGTGTGCAGCAACGAGGACCCAACACAGCCAAAAATAAATAAATAAATAAATAAACTACTGTCCAAGTAGCAAATAACCAAGCAACTCAACTATTGGGTTGGTCGAAAAGTTCATTCGGGTTTTTCCATAACACCTTACAGAAAAACCTGAACGAACCTTTTGGTCAACCTAATAGTATCTCTATTAGTTCCACGTGTGAGTAATTCTGATTGAGTTCATTTATTTATGTACATTCAGACTCTTACATGGTTTTCCTATATAAACCAAGCATTTTTATAGACAATATAATTCTTCCTTCTTTATCTTCAACAACAAATTCATTCAAAACTTGTGTTAGCCAGCTTTTGCTGTAACAAACAATCCCAATATCTCTGTGGGTTATAACAACAAATTTGTATTGATTGCCTAAGTTCATGAGGGTGAGGGCTTTTCTGGGTTTAGCTGACTTTGGTTGAGCTAGACCTTGGCTCCATGACAATTACGTTTTCATTCCATAGCCCAGGCTGAAGGAGTAAGCTAGTATCTTGGACATGCTATTCTCATTTTGGAGGGAAACATCAAGATTGGGTACCAAGTCATGCACAATGTATAAGCACATTTTCAAACACATTTAAAACTTCTAAGACAATCTATTTGTCAAAGGTAGTAATATGACCCAGGTCAAAGTCAGTGGAAAGGAAAATAGACTGTGCTCACAGAGAAGCATGGCAAGGGTATGGAGGGAATAAATATTTGTGACATAATGTAATCTACCACGGCCTGCTTGTGAACAAGTTCACAAATGTTCACTTCCTTGCTGTAAAAAAAATGTAATCACCCCATCCTAAAGATACTCCAAGGTCTGATCTAATCAAAACCTCTAGCTTGAAATCCAGGATCTTGAGTTTGTATCATGCCCAAATGTGGCTCTATTGAGCCAAAGTCCTATGACCTAAAAGACTTGTTATTTGTACCCACCCATGATAAAATACATACCTACACATCCATAATAAAATAGTGTAACCACAGTAAACACTCTCATTTAGGAAGGGGAAGAAGGTGAGAACCCAGCAGTCACTGATTCACAGAAGTTCTGAAATCCCATGGAGAAATTGTTATATAAAGTCTGCTAACCTGAGTGTAAGGAACTGTGTTTAACCAATCTTCAATTTTGTCTCCTGGAGGTAGCTTCATAGTCTATTGTTCTTCATGACTCTTGACTTCACCTTCTGGGAAGTCCTTCCTTTTCCAATATCCTGTTTGGGAGAAACTTCTGTTTTTGGATGCCAAACAGCTTCCTTATCCTGTCAAAAAAGTCGAGAGCTCAAGGGTAGTTTTACTGTTCAAACAATCACAACCTCTTTTAATTCAGGCTGGTAGCAATTTTGGCACTACAACTTAAAACAAAAAAAAACATTGTTAGTTTCTTTGATATCTTTGTTTCCTGTTAGTGCCTCCTGCCAATAGCCAGATCCATAATTAGCAGACATACTTCTAGGCTTAATTACAGATAATTTGCACTCTTTAGGCTTCCATTATGCCAATCTATGATTTCTTTACCCAGAACCATTTTGTACAAGTGAAATGACTTACTGGGGATCACTTTAAAGGGATCAGAGGTCTTAACAAATGGTGTGGTGACAACAGTCTTGATTTGATCTTTACTCCCAAGCCTGAATCATAATCCTCCTCCTCCTCCTCATCTTATTATTATTAATTAGGCATACTTTTACTTAGTAGGATGAAAATATTAACTTTTCATATTTATGATGACAAAAACTCTTTATAGGCACTTTACAATATTAATTTTTGAAGACTGCTTTTGCCTTCTGATCTGTATAATAGGCTTCTAAAAGATAACAGATAATATAAGCTGCTCCTATTTATCCACTTAAACATCTCTTTGATATTATCTTTAAAATTGCCTACATGTTATTATGGTAATTTCGCATTCAGAATTTGCTCAAGTTGCTAAACTTCTGAAGTGCTTTAAATTCACTAAAAATAATTAAAATTATTCAGTGTAATAATATGTACACACAACTAGAAAACAACTATCCATGCCCTTGACTTGGTTTTGCATTGAGGCCTTGTTTTAATTTGCAAATAATTTACTGGCTGGAGATGAGAAACAGCAACATCTTTCAACTCTGTCTCTGGACTTCTGCATTCTTCTTTTCTCTTCCATTCCATTGAAAAAAGTCCAATTATTTTCTGAGTTTATTCTTCCTTATAAAGCCTAAAAAGCAATTTTGGGCTACCAACATTCCGTCTTGAAAATTCTTTGCAAAGTTTATAGGTATATTTTCTGCCTTTCAAGTTATCTCAGGTAACAGTATTACCAAAATTTTCACCATTGCATACAATAGGTTGTCATTTTTCCAGCCTCCTCTAATATCAGGGGCTCCCATAACAGGCACAGTGCAAATACTACATATATTAGTTTATTATTGTTACACTGATGCCTTGCTTCTAGGTATCAATTTCTTTATTAATCAACTTTTGTTGTGGTGACAAATAATCCCAAATCTTAGCAACTTGCAACAACAAACAGTCATTTATCATTCATGTTACTGGGTTCTGCTGGGCTCTTTTGGGTTCAGCTTGCATCAAGTGTCTTCTCTCTTTGAATCAAGCCTGAGGAGTAGCCACTATATGAAAGATGCTTTTCTGACCGTGGAAGGCAGGAAGAAGAGGAGTGTCAATCATGCAAGTGCGTTTAAAGCTTTGGCCCAAATGTGTTATATGTTATATCTGCTCACATCCCATTGGTTAAAGCAAACCACACAGCTAAAGTTAACCAAAGTTAATGGGTGAGGGGAGCAAAGTTAACCAAAGTTAATGGGTGAGGGGAGCAAATGCTGACTGACCATAGGATAGGAAGGAAAAGAATAGCTATAAAAGAACAAAAAATCAAATATACTTTAAAAAATATTCGTTAAATGACAAACTGTGTTCCTTCCAGTTGCTAAAAACATTCTATAAACAAAGTAGTGTCTCTGATCTCAGAAAACTCAGTCTAGTGGAGAATTCAACTAAGTGAAGAGACAATTGAAATGTAACGCGAAAAGTGTACAGAACTCATGCCATTTAACCCAGAATTAAAGTATTAGGGAAGGCTTCCTGGAGGAAGTAATAACTAAACCAATACCTGGATGGTGAACAGCAGTTAGAGGGTGAAATGAGCTGAGCAGCAGTGGGCAGGGAGAGAGTTCTCAGCAGCTCAGAATGAGCAAGGCCTGAGGTCAAGAGAAAGCATAGAGAAACAAAAACATTTCGGTATGGTCTCAGGGCAGAGACCAACCCTGTCAAATACACAAAACAATGGTTGAATATTTCATATTAAAAAGATAAATATTGGGTTTAAAACTGTGGCGTCGCAAGTCCCATAAACAATACTGCTATACACTGAAACTGAAAAAGAAAAAAAAAAAAATCCCTGTGCTTTTCAGAGGTGGAATAACCGAGAGAGTATGGGCATTTATACTTAAACCAAGCCAGGGCGAAATGCAGAAATAATTCGATTTAACTGTCTTGTGGCCTGGCACTTTTCTCCAGCATGCTTTGTGGGAGAAATTCTCAGTGTTGAAATTGAGTGAATGCTGTCAATGTGGTAATTATTTTATTATCAAGGGCAACCACTGGCAAGAGAAGAATTGCCTTGAGGTTTACAGTTTATGTCTCTGATCAGAAAATACAGTTGCTTTTGTCAATTAACTACATTAGGCAGGTTTTGGAAAAACAGAAATTAAAATGCAGTTTTACTCTATCACTTTTCAAGGGTGTGGCTTTGAGTTTGGTCTAAGCAGCGTGAAGTTCGCTGAAGAGCATCCCTACTTTGTCTCTTAGCACAGTGACTTTCCTGTGGAAGAGTCCAGCAAACTTACAACATGGATAGGCCCACTGTTCTTTTGAAATGGACAACTGGGGAATGTTAACATGCTCATGACAAGGATAAAAAAAAATAACATTTTAGGCTCAGTTTGTACTCAATGTGCACATATTTTAAAAGGAGGAATCTTGTAGGTATCAGTTATAAGCTGCTTTGAAAACAGGATCTGGTAAAATACTGGGTTGGCCAAAAAGTTCGGTAAGATGTTACGAAAAAACCCAAACGTCTTTTTGGTCTTTTTGGCCGACCCAATACACCTTTGCAAAGCGGTCCAGGAAACAGACATTTTAAATATTCACCTTTGTTTAAGACACTCTTTGCACTTCCCTTAAGCACCCGTGTAGTGCTGCTGCCTAACTCTGTAAGGAACAGTCATAAGAAGGAAAGTTATAGTGAAAACAAAAATCCAGAACCATCAAATTTGAGATCAAATGTTGATGTAATATTAATGAACTACATGTGACATTTCTATCACCAAAATCGGGAACACATGATAATACTGAATACATTTGCATCAACTCCACCTTGATTGTCACATCGTTGTTGAATCTGCACCTCTGATCCTGTCACAGGCAAAAGTACTGAAACGGCAAAGTATGCCTTTGTGGTCTTCCGTTCACCCAGGATCTCACTTCTCTTGCTAAAAAATTACCTCTTTTTCTCCACCCTAGTATCAATAACTACCATTTATTGGTTGCTTAACCAAGCTCTGGACACTGTGCTGGTCAAGTATGTATATTATATAACAATAGTAGTAACCATGTTTCTCTCATCTTAGAGACAAGAAAACTGAGACACCCCAAACATTAAACAATTTTCTCAAGCTCATACAGCTAGCAAAGTGATAGAGGCAAGATTCAAACCAGCTCTCTTTGACTGTAAGAAAATTCATAATTCCAACCACACACTGCCATGTGCACTTGGATTGGTTTCTTATACACTGTAAGTTGTGGTTAAGAGGAAAGCAAACTGTTTAAACTAAGGTGTGAATGACTACAACCCATCCCCCTTACCCACACCCCTACACCTTTTATCTTTTTTTTTCCACTGTGAAAAATGAACACTACCATTCAAATGAATCTTTAATTAGACTGATTTAATGCAAGGTGACAAAAGGAAATAAAACATGTTAGCAGGTTGAGGAAGTATTTGGAAATAGGAAAGAGGAACAGGAGCCATTCAGGTGCCCTTTGAGTAGTGCCATGTAGTTGCTAGTGCAATCTCTTTTGGCTGATGTTTTCTTTTGGAGCAGGTCTAATATCACAGGCTCATACATCAAGTCAGCCTTGCTCACCTCCTCTCTTGAAAATATTTAGTATAATTTAAAGCTTTAACTAAAGAAGAAAAGATTGAAGAAAATCAGTGAGGTGTATTAATAATAGACATTTGGGCTTCCCTGGTGGCACAGTGGTTGAGAATCTGCCTGCCAATGCAGGGGACACGGGTTCGAGCCCTGGTCTGGGAGGATCCCACATGCCGCGGAGCAACTGGGCCCGTGAGCCACAACTACTGAGCCTGCGCGTCCGGAGCCTGTGCTCCGCAACAAGAGAGGCCGTGACAGTGAGAGGCCTGCACACCGCGATGAAGAGTGGCCCCCGCTTGCCACAACTAGAGATAGCCCTCGCACAGAAACGAAGACCCAGCACAGCCAAAAAATAAATTAATTAATTGATTAACTCCTACCCCCAACATCTTCAAAAATAATAATAATAATAATAGACATTTGAAGGCAGATTTTTATTTCTCTTTTTGAGTGCACAGGATACTGGTAATAGAAGCTATTAAATTGATACAGTTTACATGAATTTTAAGTCTCCAGTACAAATGCAAGCCTTCCGCTTGTCCTCATTCACGATTTATTTATTTACCAACTTCTATTTATTCTTTGGTTTTTAGCTACAGCTTATGTGAATTCTTTTTTTTTTTTTTTTTTGGCAGCGCTGTGCAGCATGAGGGATCTTAGTTCCCCCACCAGGGATCAAACCTGCACCCCCTGCAGGGGAAGCATGGAGTCTAACCACTGGACCACCAGGGAATTCCCTTATGTGAATTCTTTTTCCATATCTTCCCCATTTTCATTTACTTACAGGGTTAATATCTCTTTCTTTTGTGTTCCCTAAGCACTTATTATCTTTCTCCATATGACAGTTCCTACACAACACATTGTAATTTTTTACATGTTAAGCTTTTTTTACTTAAAAAAATTTAGAGTCGACATTGACTTATAGATGTTTAATGAGAACATCTAACAGTGTTAGATGGAAATCACTGATTGATTACTGGTTAAATAAACATATAATTTCTGTATCTGTATTTCATATTTGAAAAATGCCAGTCACAGGGTTGATGTAACCTAAAATGTGTTTCTGCAAAAGTTTAAATTTTATCTATATGAAACTGATTCTTCTAAATCATTACTCTTCCTCTTTTATTTGCTCACTCATTCCTGCTTTCTCTTGCACTCATGCTCTCTTTTGCTTTTGCCTTTTTGCTCTTTCTTTCTCTATCTGCCTTTCATCACTGTCTCTGATTAGCTTCATTCTGCAACAGACTCCTCATTGTGTCAGGGAAGACAGCCACTGGTGCCAGGTTCAAAATCTCCAAGCTTAGCAACCTTAACAGAAAGACAACATGTTTCTTCTAGTGTTTAAAAATGTTATCATCCTGCCTTGGATTACTCTATCTTATGTTTTGCTGGTAATATTCTAATTTGAGGGTAAGTCAGGAGGATATACCTCAAATATCTGGAACCTGACCTATTACCTTCTTTGGTGTATTAGCCAAATACACCAAAGGTATTGTGATAATGGTGTGTAACAAACATACCCCAAAATCGCAGCTCCAGTCTCAGGAGATTCTCCCTGGTTGTTCCAAAATTTCTTCCAGGAGCTCTCAGGCTACATGATTCCCCATTAATGTACTGCATTTGTCCTGTTCCCTCAACCTTTGATTTAAAGTCTTAGGCTTTTTTCTAGTTGCACTAACTTATTAATTAGATCATGTTACCATCTCTGAACCAGTCACAGACCCACATAACGCTAATTAGTTTAGGCCTGAGCCACATGTGCTGCTCATGGAGATACTTCTCTGAAGCACATGAGCTGCTTATAGGGGTGATGGTGGTTACCTAAAGCACAATTGGGGTGCTAGAACCAAAATAAGGTGATAAAAGTCTGCCTGAATCAGCAAATGTTCAACACAGAATAGCATGCTTTTAGATTTCTTATTTAAGTTCAAGTTTGTGGTTTAGTCTACTTTGATCTTAGGAAGAAGGATCAGGCAACAGCCATGATCTGAACTCTCTATTAGTAGATATACCTCAAAGACTGAACTGAGAAAATTTCCAGAATAAAGAAGGAAAGATGAAGAAGAGATATTTTGTAAAAGGTGATAGTCTTCTTCTTCCACCTGGTCTGCTGATAAACAGCAGCTACTTAAGTTTAAACTTTTTCCTTTCCTGGAAAGAGTAAGACATTCTGAATTAGAAACATCTGCTGGTACATCAGTCTCTGTTCCAGTTCTAGGGGAGAAAAACAGTAAAATGTTGGTCATGATAGTGGAGGAAGAGTTACCCAGAAAATTTTTTCTTGATTAAAAAAATTTTTTTAATATATGTAAGAAGTGGAGAAGGAAAAATGTTAAATAATACAAGAATTCTGAATAAAAAAATCCCATACATCTAAAATTTCTGATGCATGATATATACTTTAGGATGGTTAAGAAACAATTTTATCAATGATGAGGACAAGATTATTGCTAGTTCTGGGTCATACCTATACAGTGTCTTGAACTTAATGTTTATTCAAAGGACTGCTATGATATATCAATGAAGGATTTCCCATATAGAATTCATTGCGCTTATAAAAGTCCTACCTCAACCTTTTAAAATATTTGTCTGTAAGGTGGTTTTGAACTGCTCTAAAGATTTAGGGTGTTCTTCATAACTCTACTTGAAGCCATTCCTCTGGGGATAGCCCACAACTGTCTGCTTGCTTATGTTCTAGAGATGAAATGAAATAATATATGAGATGCGATTGAAATAGTCCTGGATACCTGGAAAGTGCTCAATAAATTGCAGGACAAGTTATCTTTCTTATTACTGCTGTTATTTTGCTCATATTATTTGAATCATTTTTCTGTAAGAGCAAATTCTGTGTGCAAGTTGCCGCTCTAAGGATTTGATGGCAGGAAAGTCCACCCCCACCTTTGCTGATCTCAAAGGATGAATGAAGGAGGCAGCTGGTTTCTAACATCTCTGCTTTGACAGCCCTCAGAGCCACCAGAGCCTCACATGCAGTTGGAGCTATTGGTAGCTGCTGGAGTAAGAGTGCTTGAACATCTTCAGAATGCCAATATTTTTTCAGGGAATAGTATCCATGTGTCTCAAAGTGAAAATTAAATCCAAACTTCCTTCATCATCAAACACTTGCTATTCCTCTTTGAAAACTTGGTGAATCTGGTGCTCATGAAAACATGGGTTAGTGAAGATCAGTGTGAAAGGCCAAGTAACACATGTTTTCTTCCTCCTCTTTAGCTCTTCATTTTCATGGTCCTAATAATTTCCCAACAGAAGAAAAGCAAGCAATGAAACAAGATAGAGAAATGATCTTAACAAAGTAAAGAGTCATCCCATAGTTAATGACAGAAAAAAAAGCTAGTTTGATGCAGTACATTTTGTACTGATAAATACTGGTCATTAAATGGTAATTTAGAGGTTTGCAATTACTACATTTTTACACTATGACTTATTTGAATAAAAGTTATATGATATTTTTAACTGCATTATTTATGAAGAGCAAGGCTATGCCATAAAATAATTAGTATTATTTATTTTGAGGTTCTTACTTTAAGATACCTATAGATAAATTTTTGAAGATAATTTTCAATGCATAAAATGGAAAAAGTAGTAATGAATATTTTAATACTTATGTGTATTTACAGAAATGCAAATTAAGACAGGATTTAATTTTTTGTGCTTCAGGTTAGAGCAGGGTAGAATAGCAGAGGATGTGGAGATAAGTAGTCAAGTATCAATATTTTTGAAGGGAGAGCCATCAGAATTTGTAGATGGATTGGATGTGGCAAGTAAAAGAAAAAAGGAGTCAAGGATAACTCTTGATGTTTTTAGTTTGAGCACCTAGAAGAATGAATTTACCATGGACTGAAATGGGGAAAACCATGGAAAGAACAGGTACAGGGCAGGAGTGTGGAGAAGAGTTTGCTTGGGTACATGATAAGTTTGAAGATTCATTCCACTATCTTAAGCAGCTTGAGTCTTTTCCCACAGACTTATTTTGATTAAGTCCTTCAGTTTCCAGAGTATAATACTCCTCAACTCAAACAGACACAAGGGAGAGATTTTGCTCTTAATAATTCGGCTTTTCATAAGTTCCAATAGTGCACAAAATTTTTTTGAGATTACTACTTTGAAAAATAAAAATGTAAGTATCAACATACTGTTCAGTAACTACCAATTATTGTTATCATTATGTGTTGAGCATTAACTGCTTTACAAATGTTATCTAATCCCTACAAACACTATTATTTCCTCCTATTTTCCAGATGAGAAAAACTGAGAATTTAAAAGGGCCTGGGGACACACAGCTAGTACTCAGAAGAGGTAGTGAGATCAGTTTGATGCTAAAGGCCACGCTTAAAGGCATTATATTTTATGTATTTGTTTCTCTTTGAAAAATGGTAATATTGATTTTCATGCACATATTCATAAACATTTCTAATTTTTTAATCTCTTACCTTTTATTAGCATATTTTAATTCAGTTTCATACTAAATAGAAGCAAATATTCAAATTAATTAATCATAATATTTAATATGATTTATTATGACTGGGTCAAATATTCATGTGGCATCAGGGCAACCATAATGAATTGTTATCAGAATGGAGAGTCGTGCAAATAAATGCTTAAAATATTAAGTAAGCTGAAAAAAGTGTCAATCATGTTATCTTAGTTAACTTCATTTTTGAAAATCAGGTATTAGCTCAGTAACATTTTTTAAAAACTTGAAAGTGTGGGACTTTCAAAAGATGGGTGTTGAAATCCATCTAGAGCCCCTGGCTCACGGGCTCTAGAGTGCAGGCTTGGTAGTTGTGGTGCACGGGCTTAGTCGCTCCATAGCATGTGGGATCTTCCCGGACCAGGGATCAAACCCATGTCCCCTGCATTGGCAAGCGGATTCCCAACCACTGCACCACCAGGGAAGTCCAATATTTATTTAAACCATCTTCCAAAAGATGGGTTTAATCAATTACAGACTTTTGTCAGTTTTGTTTAGGATTCATAAAGCATAATTTACATTAAGATTATAAAATATAGTTTTCAAGATGGTAAAGCAAGTGAACATGTACTGATTCTAAATATTAAAATATAAAAGTGGGCACATTAACTCAGCAGGAAACTTCTTAGTGATGAAGAACAATTGCCTGAATGAAGGAAAGGAAATTAGCCAATTACCAATTAGCCTTGAGGAAAATTCAATCACTTGATTTTCCACAGAAAATATCAGGCTCCTCTGGGCTGTCCTGCATGCAAAACAAGACCAGAAGAGGAATCTTGTGGTCCCTTGACAAGTGTGGCTTCCTGCTTGGGATGTCATACTCCTGTGTTGAGTTTTGACTACCACCAGCAGGGCCAGAGACCATCATCACCACATCATCAGATCCTCTGGAAGATCCCATGATGTCCCACTTCTCTAGCATCTTCTTCAGAGAAAATTACATGAAAAGGAGCATCACAAGCAGCACTGAAGGTGAAATGAAGTAACAAAAGGGCAGATTGATACTTGTGAAGAAGGAAAGTTTAACTGCCTTGCCCTGGTGATTGCGGGGGTTATAAATTGATTCTGCAAATAGAATATTTGGAAAGTCTTCATATTTTAAAAATACAAGCAACAGTCAAGTTGCTTTTTTTCCTATTTCCCCAGAGTTTCTCTGATAGGCAGTATCTAATCAACAGAAATATGGAAAGCAACCCCAAAGAGAGAATACAGAGGAGCTAGAATAATAACCAATACTCAAGGTGGCCAGGTGAATGAGTGGAGGCTGACAGGCTTGATATGTGTTTTCATCTTTGACTCATACACTGCCTTTATGCCTATGTGGCAGAATTGGTATGACCAGGCAGGCAACCTGGCTCTTTGAGTGTTTCCATCCTTCTTATCACCTGCTTCATGAATAAAGCCTTTAATCAAAATAAACTATTGCATTCAGCTCTTGGTAGTTTTTTGCCTGCCCTTCCTATTCTGACTGAATAAGCCCAGCCAGAGAAACTCCAAGGTGAGCCAAGAAAGGATGCTGGCCTCTCTCCCTCTCATACACTTCCAAATTGTCAGGATGGGATGAAATTATCTTGTTATACTTTTTGAAAGATTGTTGAAAAGTGAAAAAAAAAATGATTATATTTTCACTCATTCCTATGCATCCATAATCAGAAAATTAGGAAAGTCTCAAAGCACCGAGCTGATTTCCTTGTGCTATGCAGCTGCTTCCCACTAGCTATCTGTTTTACATTTGGTAGTGTATATATGTCAGTGCTACTCTCTCAGCTCGGTGCTTTGTGACCACTTAGAGGGGTGGGATAGGGAGGGCGGGAGGGAGACGCAAGAGGGAGGGGATATGGGGATATATATATACATATAGCTGATTCACTTTGTTATACAGTAGAAACTAACACAACATTGTAAACCAATTATACTCCAATAAAGACGTTTTTAAAAAAAAAAAGAAAATTAGAAAAGTCTCTAAGTTAGATGATTCATTTTCTGGCTCCAATCAGCCTGAATCAGGAAACCTCCTCTACCTCTTAGGTTTGTGTGCCCGATTCACACAAGACCTGATATGATTATTTCATGACTTTTTCGGATGCTGAGTCAATCTTGATATCAGGCTTTCCCCTCCTCCCCAAATTAGTAACATTTGAATTCAAACATAGTCTTTTTTTAAAAATTGAAGTTTAGTTGATTTATGATGTTTCAGGTGTACAGCAAAGTGATTCAGTTATATATATATATATATGTATATATATATATGTAAATATATATTCTTTTTCAGATTCTTTTCCATTATAGGTTATTACAAGATACTGAATATAGTTCCCTGTGCTATACAGTAGGTCCCTGTTGTTTATCTATCTTATAAATAGTAGTGTGCATCTGTTAATTCATATTCTTTCCTTTCTATAGTCAATGGACCAGCTTCCTTCCTCCCTCTGTTTCTTATTAATATTAGTTACTAATTATTAATATTAGTTCTGGTCAGCTATTACTTGGCATTCTGATACTTTTCTTTGCTACCAGCTGTTTTTAAACTTGACTTTTTCTTTTTTTTGAAAACTAAATGCCTTTGCAGAAGCACTCTTTCTTTTTTTTTTCTTTTTTGTTGTTGTTGTTTTGTTGTGTTTTGGTTTTTTGGCTGTGCTGCACAGTTTGTGATTTTAGTTCTGGGACCTTAGTTCCCTGAACAGGGATTGAACCCAGGCCACAGCAGTGAACGCGCTGAGTCCTAATCCCTGGATTGACAAGGAATTCCCAACTCTTTCCTTAATGGTGAATTTAGTCTAGAAACTTAACATATATTGAGATTCTGGCAATATTAGAATTTTTAAAGAACAGTAGGCCTTATTTAAAACCAGTTTTAAGGTGAAATAGTGAGAAAAAAGAAGATCAGATCACCTCTCTTTGAAAAAAATGCTTTAGAAGTTCTTGATAACCTAGTAGGTTAATAAGGTCCTTTTTGTAAATTAACATTCTTTTCTTTTGGTGTCTCATTGAATGTTAATGTGATATACCTTCACTTTATTCATCAAAACAACAACAACAGGGCTTCCCTGGTGGCGCAGTGGTTGAGGGTCCGCCTGCCGATGCAGGGGACACGGGTTCGTGCCCTGGTCCGGGAGGATCCCACAAGCCGCTGAGCGGCTGGGCCCGTGAGCCATGGCCGCTGAGCCTGCGCGTCCGGAGCCTGTGCTCCGCAACGGGAGAGGCCACAACAGTGAGAGGCCCGCATACAGGAAAAACAACAACAACAACAACAACCTTGCTCATTTAATGCATAGAATGATGATTTCCCTTTGGATGTCTTAGACTCTGGTTTATTTCCTCTTTTCCAGTCTTTATAATTTTCTACATAGATGAATGACTATATTTTTCTATTCTCAATTTAAAAGCAGGTTATGAGAAAAAAGTTATGCCAATGCAACTAATATTCGGATAGCTAGTGCCAGGAAAGCAACATTCATAAAATTGTCCTCACTGGCTTTCCTTTTGGAATTGCAATGCCAGGTAAAATGATTTACTGCCAGGCTGGACTGAGACTTGAGCTTTGTAGAAAAGATTTATTGGCATCAACTTTGCATAAAACCATAATCATCCCCGAAAGGACATTTGTCACTATAAACCCTTATTTTCAGGTGCCTGGCACTTTCATAAAATACTTTTCAAGTGGAAAAGTCATTTGAGTTTTCAGATCCTTTATTCCAGTATTTCTTGATCATTTAGATGTCTATCGTTAAAAAAAAAAAGTCTATCGTTCCTTGAATTTTCTGGACACACTAGGGCAGTGTTTCTGGGATCTATCCCTAGGTTTCCATGAGGTAGGGAGGGGCGGGAACCATAAATGTGCATTTTAAACAAGTGCCTGAGGAGATTCTGCTGCAAGTAGACTTTGAGAAACATTCTTCAGAAAACAGTATAGAGTCCTGTGTATAAATTCTGGCTCCACACTTTTGATTTGTGTAACTTTAACTAACATACGTGGCCTCTGTCTCATTTGTTTCCTTATGTATATTCCTTACATATGCTTTAATTGGGCAAGTATATTTTCTGTTCATAAACTGTGAAGATTAAAGAAAATAAGGGAAGTACCTTATAGGAAGTACATATAGGGAGCAGATGATGCATTTTAGCTTTATTCTTTTTCTCTACCATTCATGACGACAAACACACAAACAAAATTACATATGTATGTGCATACATGCACACTTGACAGTCAATCTGGGGTGGAGCAGCTCTAGGACAAGTAGATTGATCTCTTGATCAGAATGGCAAACTTAAAATTCACTTGTAGGTAGCAGCAATTAAGACAAGGCCACAGTCCTGCAAACAGTCAAGGTTAGAGGACATAAACAAGAGGCAAAGTTTATATCAAGATGGACAATCAAAGACTCCCTGACTTGGGACACAAGTTCAAGGAAAACTAAGAAGCTGAAAACATTCCTCAAGTACCAGGGACAGGCCTTCATATCTGAACAAAGAGTTTAAAGTGCTTAATACACTTAAAGTAGCCTGAAATCAACTATTTACTTTACCATATTCCTTAACTTGCCAAGAAACTGCACAAATTCATCAGTCCATCATTTACTCTTATCTGTGTCACAAATCAGAGGAGTTCAAAAGTCAACCTAAAAGCACTTGTGCATTTCAATTGATGCCAAATGTAGGGTCATTATAGCATTTGCTTCCTTATAAAATAATTTATAGCGAATACACTTTATAAGTGGATCTGTGAACTCTGAGGTCACTTATTTAAAATGTTTAAGTTCTGAATTTTGTGATTTTCGCATTCTGCTTCCTCTTTATTTTTATTTTTTTTTTAACATCTTTACTTGAATATAATTGTCTGCTTACTCTTTAAAATTCAGAGAAAAATCTCCATTTGGTCAGTTGTGGAGAAAATGCAGTAAATTATGAAATTATACAAAAGAGGGAAACCACCAAGCAGTTGTATATTTTATCATTTTGCGGTTATTTCCAGAATTACCCATTTTGGTGTTAGTCCAAGACATACTGGTTAAATTTTTCATTTTTAAATGAGATATATATTCAAAGAAGTGTTTTGCCTTCATTACTGTTTTATAAATACCCAAAGAATATTTTGTGAAGTGTTACAAGTAAAAATTAAAATCTCGTAAATTTGTGCTATTAATATCCAAATCTTATTTAATCTAATGGATTTATTACTGAGACAGATCCAAATACATTTATTAATTAAAAATAGATATTTTACACTGACATAAATATCTAGGTCCTTAAAAAATAGATTTGTTTAAATGTTTTAATACTGGGCTAACATTTATTCTGATTGTTTAAAATGGATTACAGATTATTAGAAAAATATTTAAAATATTAGAGATGAAAAGCTTATGGAAGATTTAAAATGCTTATTGATTATAGAAACATAAAACATGAGCTTGTAGCTTTAAACAATCAATAATCAGTTAAACAATCTATATTTATTGATTGACTACCTTGGATACACTGGGAAAATACAAAAGGACTCTCGCACGGAGTCCTGGGGTTGCCACATTGCTCAGTTCCAGGGGGACATTCAGATTTGCTTTGTGAGGATGGTACCCTGGAATTAAGAGGGCACATCCATCCTGCAGGGCTGGGTGTAGCAGCAGTTCATGGTTCCTGTCCTCAACTAGTTTACAATCTATCTGAGTAAGGGGAGGAAGCAGGCAGGGTTGAAGACAACATTGAGATGCATGAAACAATAGTAGCAAGAAAGTATGTATAACAATATGATGAGAAAGAAGGGAGGAAAAAAATTAAGATGGCAGATGCCAAAGACATGGGATGCAGTTTGTTTCTTTTCCCCTCATTAGGTAATAATGGACAGATTCCAAAATAACTTGGGTAGCCGAGCATAGAGCAAGAGGCCATACTCTGTATAACTGAGTTGCCTGTGGGCATTGAGAAGCATGGAGGTTAGTGACTCTAGTAATTGAGGCCCTGGTAAAAATAAAAAATGAGCCAAGAAGAGACTATGACCTTTAGTCATTCGATGAGATTGGGTTTTAGCCATCAGGAAAATTTCAGTTTCAATGTGAAATTACTGACTTGAAATTACATTTTATTTGTTTTTAAATCACATTGCTAATTCCTAATTCCATGGTGAAAACACCTATCTTATATTTAAATTTTCCCAAGAATGCTGGGTGTGGGTGGGGGTATGGGTTCTGTTTTGGGGAAAGAATTGTGTGTGCAGCATTATGAATAAAGAATGGGTTCACTAAGACCAATTCCATGAAGAACAGTCCTTGGAAACTTATGAAAATAAGCTGTTACATATAAAGTTGAGCATACAGTTGCTGATTGGTACAGACAGTTGAGGGCTGTAGGTGTTTTACTCATGCTTCAGACCTCAGCTTAGGAATCACTTCCTCCAGGAAACTTGTCCTGATCTCTAAGGTTAGGTTACATGCCCCAGGTTTCACAGAATCCTGTGCCCAATTCTATCAATGCACTCATTACTCTCAATTGCAATTGACTGTTTACTATTATTCTGTCTCCAATAACAAAACAACAAGCATTCATCAAACATTTTGCTGAATAAAGCACTGCTCTTAAAGCTTTAAATAATTATCTTCTGCAGTAACAACAACCACATAGGTATTATTATTACCCCATTTTAAAAATGAGGAAATAGAGGTGTAAGGAGGTTAAGATATTGCTAAGGTCAAAAAGCTACTACATTTCATAGTAAGAATTCAAATGCAGACAGTCTGACTACAAAAGCAGGTACAATGTCTTTTATACCTGATGCTGGCACAATGTTGGGCACTTAGCATCCAAATAGTCATTGAATGAATAATTGAACGATGTCAGAGAAGAGGGAGACAGATGAAGACTGGAGCTATAGTGGAAAACTTGCTAGGGAGAGGGTGGGAATTGAGCTGGGCTTTGAAGAATGGACAAGATTTGGATAAATTTACCGGAAAGCAAAAAGCATTAGGCCTGGAGGACTTGAACCAAGTTAACAAGACTGGGCACGTGGTGTGTCTGGGGTACAATGAGGAGACTGTCTTAATTATAAAGGAAGAAGCAAGTTAGTGGGCATGGAGACAGGGCACACAGGTTGAAGTCAAATTATAGAAAGGCTTAGAATCCATGCAAATAATTGGGTAGGGAACAGAAAGCCACTGAAAGGTTGTGTGTATGAGAGTGACACAATAAGAACAGTTTTAAAGTGAAAGCATTATGCAAAAAATGCAGCCCTCTAGGTACGTTTTAAAGAATGCCTATCTTACTAATAAACTAATTTCAAGGAAGGTAGCCTTCATTTTATTATTTTTATTCAGTCATCTAATGCTTATTGAGTACCTGTTCTTTGTTATTTATACACTGTAAAGGATGCAATAATTTGCAAAGATGGTTTAATGTAATTTCTTTTAGATGTATTAAAATTCAATTTTGAAGTTTCATTTTCTTTCAAAATATTAGATTTTTATCTCACATAACCATAACATATCTTAATGCATTCTACTGTCTCTAATATGTCTTTTATTAATCTCCTAGCTGGCAATAAAATTAATCACCACATTTAAGATGAGTAGGTCAGTCCAAAAATTAGTTGTTTAGCTTAAAAATTTCTTAATAAGTTGTAGCTTTTGCTTATTATTGCCAAAGAACTATAATGTTCTGCCCATAACTCTTCCTTATTTGATGTATGTCTCTATAACGTGGAAAAGGCAAGCTCATCAAATTTATAGATGACACAAAGCTGAAAAGAAAACAATCTATCTGATGTCACAATCTAGAAAGGTTGGGGGAAGGGTCATATCTAACACGATGGAAGCAATGGGGATGGATCATATTTCTAGGTCCTATGAAAATTCCTGCACCAGCAAAAGACTAAGAAGATAATGTTGAGCAGCAATATGTGGGTTAAATATCCCAGGATATCCACCCTAGCAAGTTTACAGTTCATGGTGACTAACTTGAAACTTAACAAAGAATACTATTATATCTAACTTGTGCTGCCCTACAAGGGTACAGTTCCATTCTACATTGATAATGGCTTTTAAGAAGACACATACATCACATATTGAAAAAAAATCTACCTCCCTCTCAACTTGGAAAGCACTGTTAGTTAAAAACAAAAGAGCCCAACTGACTTCTCAGCTTTTCAAAATATCAAATCCATCACTTTAATTGTTCAAAAACATACCTATCACAATGGTGGTGTTGCCTTATAGAATCCAAAGAACTGTATGAGCCCAGTGCCGTGTACTATCAGATTCCTTCTGCAAATGGTTCTATGAACTCTGATAGAGCAGCCTTATACACAGACAAAGTCTTCTAGCAAGGTACAAATTCACCAAAATCATACATAATCCTTCTCTCAATATTTTCTGGGCTTATGTATCATTACCCTCTCCTTGGCCAGACCAAAGAAAGATAAGAAAGAAAGGGCTACTAAGTCTTATTTCCAAAAACATTCAATCAGTTACCAAAATAAAATAATTTGTTTTCAATCCACATTCTCTGTTTACTTTCTGGAGGTTCTTAAATTGTTAGCCCCGATTCTTCTTCTAAGTTGTCTTATGATTGCTAGGTCCAATTTTGGTCCCAATTCTCCAAGAGTCCTCAAAAGATATCTAGTGTGCAAACCTTCCAATATTAAACAACAACACACACATACTTACACACATTCACTCACGCAGGTATAGAGTTTTTTTGTGTTTTTCTGGATCTCTAGATATTAATTTAAAACTCACATACACCAAGGCTCCTAGTTCAACAAAATATGTATCAAGAAATGTATCTAAAAAACCTGAATTTAACTATCCTTTCATTTTTAATTCACCCATTTATTCATCCAACAAAAGTTTATCTGAGTCTAATGGAGTAGTTAAGAGCCCAAGCTGTAGAGCCAGACTCCCTTGGTGTGAGTCCTGGGTACTCCGGTTACAGGTTGCAGGACCTTGGGCATGTCATAGTTTCCTCATCGCTAAATTGGGGATAGTAATAGTACTTGCCTTACAGGATTGTTGTAAGGATTGAATTAATTAATTCATGTGAAATGCTGAGAGCAGCACCTGATACATATAAATGCTTTATATGTGTTTTTGTGATTATTATAGTCTCTATGCTTAATCAATTTAAGTCTTCTTCTAAGGAGAGACAAATTCCTTTGAAAAACATATTCACCTTAAAGTTCTCCTAAAATGAGTTTTAGCTCTAAAATTACAGAGAATACACCTGCTATAGTCCTTGTTCCTAAGAAGAACCTTGGTGAAATAGGAGGTGAATATTGCTAAAATATCAACTTACTGAGAGAATCTTCTCCAGAACAATCATGTTCTGCAGCCTAGTGGCATGACACAGAAAAAATTTATATCAGAGTCTGAGCTAAAACATTTAACTTCTTAAGTAAAAGTAGAAAAAAGAACAGAATAAAAAATGACAAGAAGTAGAGACTGGTGTTCTCGTGCTAGTTTAATTCTGCTGACCCTGATAGCTTTGGCTCAAAATGGGGTGGGAAAGGAAGGTGTGTGGTGACAGGAGACATAGATGAGCAGGTGCTTCCCACCTCTGACACAATCTGTTTTTGGACTCTAAAAGAAGATAAATGTGCAATTATCCTACCCTCTTTGAGGTTCTTGTTCTTTCTTGTTTCTTTTTTCTAGTCTACCTTTTCCTTTGTTCTTCTTATATCTGCCCCTTCCTCATTCTTAACATTCATTAAGATGACCAGGGTGAGATATTACTCTTTCATTTTTCTGTTTCTGAGGCTCTTGTCTCTTCTATTATCCTTATTTCACTACTATCACTCTTTCACATAAATTTAATCTGATAAGCGTTCACCATCAATTTCATACTAGCAGCATTGGGAGAAAAAAAACCAAACAAACATTAGAATTAGAATTAGAAAGGGAAGGGTTCTGCAGATCCCAGAGTGCTAACTGGCTTAGCAGACTGGTGTGGGGTGGGTGGTGGGGAGAAAGTAAGGAGAGTGTCTGAATGTGGGCAGTATAAATCCTCGAGAACTGCAATGCATTGGTAGTTAACTTCTCCCTGTGTCTACATGTCCTAACAGCCAAGGAAAAGAAAGGAACAGAATCAGTTAACATGATTTGCAATATTCATAAAATAATGATAAAAGAAGCACTATTCCTCAGTCTAGGACTATGAAGAATTTTCTCCTTTTAGTCTCATAATGGGAGGATAATGAAATGTAAAAAGAACAACAACCATAACCTATTCAACAACATCCCTAACAGCAAATTTCATACTTTTATCCACCTTGGCTGTTTGTTGCATTGAATGACATTAGATTATGTTAGCCCATGCCTAAATATAAACATACATGAAGTATAAACTTTATGTACCTCAACATGCAGGACAAAAAATATCCTGAACTGCCATCTCTTAAATTTTTTGAGTCAAAGATATATGCAAGTTTCAGCAGCATTTAAATAACACAATACTTGTCTGGCCCCAAACTGTCCCAGTTAATAACAAAAAAAGACATCATTACCCATATGTCCCAACAAAGCCAACAAGTTTAGAAAAAGGCTGTAATTTGGATGACTTTGCTTATATTCTTCTTAGTTTACCACTAAAATTCTGCCACTTCATTTACCGAACTAATATTTAGAGTACCTACTCATATTATGTTCTAGGCGCTGTTGTAATTGCTGGGGATATAGTAGTGAACAAAATAGACACAGTTTCCTGCCTTGATGATGTGAGCGACGGAAAAAGCAGTTGTAGGTGAGTTTAGAGAGGCAATTTGGGTACAGATAGTGTAGAGCCTTGTAGGAGATATGAGGAACTTTGACTCTGAGCAAGATGTGTACCTATTGGAAGGTTTTGAGTAGAGTGACATAATCTTGTTTAAAAAGAATCAATTTGGGGCAAGGACAGAAAGTAGGAGACCAGTTTACTGAAATAATCAAAGACATATTAAATATCAGAAAGAATAATTCCCAGTGTGTTTCTCCTAGGTCACTACTCCATACCTTATCCTCACTACTAAAACTTCTAACACCTCTCCCTCTTCCACACTCTCAGCTGATGCTTATTTCCTATTTCACTGAGAAACCATCAACTCTACACACTCCCACCATCACTTCTATCCCTCAGCCCACATCCATGCCCGTTTATTCTGCCTTCCCTTTGGCCACAACTGATGAAATAACTATCCATACTCCTTTTACTTGTCCACTAGTCCCATCTCCTTCCACCTACTCAAGGACATCCCTCCAGAATGTCTCGTCTCGCTATTGCATCATCATTTTTTACTTCTTTTTTGGATCATCCCACAGCACGTAAATATGCTAAATACATTCCCAATATTAAAAAAAAAAACTCTTTTATCCCCAATCCACCATTCAGCTGGAGCCCTATTTCCCTACTCCCCTTTACAGCAAAAATAATACAAAGAATAATTAATTCCTCTCCTTGTTCTCTCATAAAATGCTCTAGTTGAGCTTTCACCCACACCACAGCTCTAAAACTTCTGCTGAGAAATCAGCGATAACTTTCATGCTGCTAAATCTAACGATCATATCTCAGTTCTCAACCCACTTGATCTACCAGCAACAGAGGACACATTTTCTGTGACTTCTGGCACAGCCACTGTCTTAGCTTTCCTCCTCTGTTTCCTGTTTCTTTTGCTGGTTTCTCTTATCTCCCATTAATTATGGGGCTCAGGGCTTCCCTGGTGGCGCAGTGGTTGAGAGTCCGCCTGCCGATGCAGGGGACACGGGTTCGTGACCCGGTCCGGGAAGATCCCACATGCCGTAGAGCGGCTGGGCCCGTGAGCCATGGCCGCTGAGCCTGTGCGTCCAGAGCCTGTGCTCCGCAACGGGAGAGGCCACAGCAGTGAGAGGCCCGCGTACCGCAAATAAATAAATAAATAAATATGGGGCTCAGTTCACGGACCTTCTCTGACTACAATACTCTTTTGGTGACCTCTACTAGTCTCAGGACTTTAAATACTGTCTATATGATAAAGTCCCCAAAATTTACACTCTAGTTCTGAACTATCATCTTAATTCTAAACTTCCCTATATTCAAGTGGAGATCTAATATTCTTCTCAAACGTATCAAGCCCAAAGCTGATTCCTGATCTTTCCTCCAAACCTGTTCCTTCTGCATTCCTCCGCATCTTAGTAGACAGCAACTGGATTCTTTCAGTTACTCATGCTAAAACCTTGGAGTCTCTCACACACTAACAGCAAATCCACTGTCTTTACTTTCAAAATGTTGCCACATTCTAAATGTATCTAGAGTCTGGATATGTTTTCAGTTCTCACTCCCCCACTGCCACTACCTTGGTTTAATCCTCCATCATATTTTGAATAGATTAGTGCAACAGCCACTTAACTAGTCTCACAGGTTCTATCCCTTTACCTCCGTATAGTCTCTTTTCAACCCGGTGGCCAGAATGATCCTGCTTAGTCAGATCATTTCATCCTTCTATTCAAAATCCTCCAGTGGCTTCCCATCTTACTTAGAGCAAAAGCCAAAGAACCCTCAGCGGCTTAAAAGTCCTGACACAATCTGGCAACAACTTGAAAGTCTGACAATACTGAGTATTGGTGAAGTTGCAAAACACCAAGAGTTTTTGTTTTATTTATTTTAAAATTTAATTTAATTTTTAAAATTTGCTGGTGAGAGTGTAATGGGTATAATTACTTTGGAGAACAATGTGTTGATACCTAATGAAAGTGAAAATGCAGACTCGAACAGGGATTCTGTTCCTGTGTTCATACCTAGAAAACCTCACACATGCATAGAAAGTGACAAAACAATAATTTTTATAGCAGCATTGCATGTAACAGCAAAAAACTGGAAACATTCTAAAGGTATTTACAAGAGATGAATGAATAAATCTTGGTAGGTTTATACAGTAAAACACTACTAAGCAATAAAAATCAAAGAACAAAAGCTGCATGTAGCAACATGGACAGCCACACAGAAGCCTTCATCGGTATTAATGCTTTATTTCCTAAACAGGGTAGTGGTTTCACAGGTGTTTTATTACATTAGTCCTTATTGCCTCTGTATGCCTGAAATACATCATAATTTTTATAGGGGTAAATGGTAAACTTGTAGAATATGGGAACAGTTTAGAGGAGAGCTTGCTGAGGGAGGGGCATGGATGGACACAGGCATGGATAAATACTGTCGTGTCTCAGGGCTGAGGAACTTAATCTCCATCCCCTTCCTCTTCATCCCCACTGCAGTTTTCTTGGTTCAGGTTTTCATCTTTTCAGTAGCGCCCTGTTTGTTTCTCCTTGTTAAAGTCTTGTTGCCCGGAATTTATTGTTTATAACTCTGAGTGGTTTGTACACATCCAAATCTGATCTTCTCAGCTCCTCTACTCATAAGCCTTAAAAGACTCTTCATTATTTAGAGTGAATGTAAGTACATTTCTTAACATAATATAGAGACCACTCTGTAATATGAACCCAAGCCTCCTTACCAATATCTGTTCCCAAATATTTCAGTTCACAGTTCTGTATTCTTGCTCACATCCTTCATTATGCGCATCCTTTTCTGACACCTGGAAAACACCAACATGAGACACAGTCTATGTGATTTCTTTCTAGCTTCTCTAGAGGTAGCTTTATGATGTATTTCTATACAATTTTGTACATACCTCTGTAATAGCGTCATATTTTTATTACGTAGTTATATTTTTGTTTCCACAATAGGAACTACTAAAAGTCAGGGATAGTGGTGTTTTATTTCATTTTGTGTATCTGTTTGTTTGTTTTTAAGTCTTTGAACACCCAGCTCCTACCAAGACATTTAACACATAGCGGGTGTAAATAATTATTTGTAGAATCAACGGAAGAATGAGTAGAGGTTTTATTTAGCAGTGTTGTAGGTGATAAGAATAGAACATCAGGTGAGACATAAACTCAGTTTTCAAGTTCTCAGTTATCTGGCTGCTTATGCTCATTAATTAAAATGCTATTTCAGCTTATACAACACTTATTGACTGATTTCAGGAAAGATAAAGAGAGGCAGGCATTATTTTGTTTATGTTAGCTAAGCGCAGTAAAGAATTCAGCTGGTCTTATTGCTAGGATAATTCAAAACTGTTATACTGACGGAATACCAGGATATTTGAATTTATTTTTGAAAGTCTGGATTAATGTAACATTAGCTTTTGTTCTGAAAAGATACACGAGATGCTGTGGCTCCCTCCCTTATTCTCAAGATATGCATTGGTAAAACCTGGAGGTGTATGGTGTTATCATAGGGCCACACTATAGCAAATGGGGACTGTATCAGGACTATAACATCTGCATAGGGAAATCTGCTTTCTTTAGGTTTTAATTTTCTAATATTGAACTAGTTTATAATTTAGAGAAAAAACCCTACTGCTTCTCCATTAGTTCCCAGGACAATTGAATATGGTAATTTACATTTTTGAGAACACAGTTTGGGCATTTACTCAAAACTGTACAAATTCCACATTTTAGAAATAATCAGTTATTATTCAACCTCTAACTTCCAAGTAGCTTGAATATTAAGAACTGGTTTTAAAAACCAAACCCACAAAGTACTCCAGGAATTGTAAATCATTCTTCAATTGTCAACCACCAAGGCACTTCAATTTAGAAAAGAATCAAGACACTTTCCAGCTATTCAAGTATAAATGTCTTAACCTAGTTTCAGACTGAGGACAAAACCCTCTGAAGACACAAAGAATGCAACAGCACTAATGTTTTTTCTTTTTCTTTTCTTTCTTTCTTTTTTTTTTTGTGTGTGACAGAATCTTTCTTATACATTTTCTAAGAAACAGGTATAAAACTGAGTTACTAGTCATTACTGATAGAGGTGAGAAGGAAGCTGATGATGTGAACAGAGTTGAAGGAAACTTGTCTAGGTAATCAAAGTACCAGACTTCCATTTAGACCCCTGAATAGTTTCCCAAATTTTTTTGAGGTGGTTAAGTCCATCTTCTGCATTATTTCTCAAACACATTAGGATATTATTACCCTGTGTGTTTTAGTTTTTGTTACTGTTTTTATAATTTATCCTAATTGAATGAAAAATGACGGGATGAAGTAAAGCATGGGGGTTCTTGATTCTTCTTCTCCTTTAGCCCAACAAGGTAAGCACAGACTTGCCCAGGCTGATTCTTATAACACTTTGTAGAAGGCCCTGATCTAGCCATCAGTCTTTGTAACTTCCAGACAACTACTGGCCATACTCTTGGATGGGAGAAATGGAGAGGTTTTGGAAATTGCAAATCAAGAGTTTCAGCTGTATGATCTTTTAGTTCTGCCTGACAAAGTCCCGGCCCACAGCAAAAATTCACCAAATCAGTAACATCAGGCCTCTAACATTATTCTCATTATTTTGAATTTTGTTTCCTTTATCCACTTTAAGTTTCCTCAACATATCACTTGAGTGAAGTAGGAATTATATGATCTTGCTATAAATATTAGCTTTACAAATGACTAGTAACTCAGTGTGAATAGTACAGGATGCTAAATGCAATTTGTGGTAAATTTCAGTATTCCTATTTGGAAGATTGACTTATAACATTAGGACTTTTATTAAATAAGTTCAAACTAATAGCAGTTGCTTCTAGACAAGCAAAATTGAGGACTTGAGAAGGATGAAAGAAAAATTAATTCTTCACTATAAACACATTTGTACTGCTTGAATTTCTTGCCACACAGATGCAATGTCTTAAAATTTTTTGTTTTATTAAAACATTTTTTTCAAACTGTATTACAGATACTAAATGCAGAACACTTGCTCTCTTAACAAAGTTTTAAAGAATTAAAAGGCTTATCTAAAGGTTTCAGACATGTCATTGGCTTTTGGGAAGAGAATCAGAAGCCAATATGCCAGTGTTTCCCTATCCATTTGCTTCTCTTCCACACCACATTTAGGATTAGTTACAAATAAATTTCTATTTCTAACATTCATCTCAGAGGTTCTTTGTATTTTTATTCCTAGATAGCTACCCAGTATTTATTTTATTTGAAGCATATTTTAACTACTCTTGATTATGTTTTTTTCCCCAAATGATTTTCCCTAGTGACAACTGAAACCCAAGTGATGATTACAACAAAAGAGATTTTAAGAGTTTTTCCAGAACCAGGGTCATTGGTGACATTTCCATAAATCACACACAATCTCAACACAGGCCGTCTTACAGAGAAGCCTCACTCTAATAAGCTTAATATGCAGAGGTTAAAATAGCCTCGTTGTATTTATCTTTCACTGTGCAGCTTACCAAAACCAAATTTCTGTCATCAACAATTATTAATCATCCATATGCCCTGGAGAGAATTTTAATAAAGCATATTATGAACCTAGGGGTGGGGGGATTCGGGAAAGACGCAAATATGATCCAAATTTATAAAAGGAGATGGGGGTCCCTATTACTGCACCACATCTGTTTGCCACATGTTCATAAATCACATCAGTGTTTTGAACATTTCTCCTAGCACCTTCCTGTCACTCTGGTTTTATAGTTCATAATTTTACCCCTCCTCCCCACACACACACAAAAATTCCCATTATTATATTTCTGGCTTGAGAGTGACATTTGACCAACTATTAAGTCAAGCAACTGCAGCTAATGGCTGGGCTAGTGCCCAAGGATCCTCCAGTTTCTTGAGATTTGGTCACAGCAAGCAAAAGTGGGAACAAAACTTCTCGTTTTTTCTAAAGAAGCAGAGAAATAAGATGAAGATACCAATGACCACTGCCAAACCAAAAACAAAGCTGCATTTTGAGTCTGAATCTATGAAATAAAGCTGCCAACTTAGAAAAAGAGATTTTTCCTTGAAAACAGGATCCTTGGAAATACCATGGACACTAAGTTTATTTTCATTTTCCAGTGATGCTAATACACGTCTGCATGTAGTGCAGTGCCTGTCCTCCACGAGTTTGCCATCTCTGACAACCATGACATATAAAGAGCAACAGGTATAAGGCTACATTTTCAAGACAGACTATGTGACCTGCTGGTTTCTTTAATGGGAAAAAAGTAAGCAGGCTGAAAATACAGAGAAAGTCCAATTAGCTTGTGGTACCATATAGATGAAGTTGAGGTCTTTGATCATTACGACTGATCAGCCTCTCCCTCCCCTTTGCTCCAAACACAGCACTGCTGAATGGGATATAACAGCCATGAAAACATACGTATCCATATATATGCTTGAAAACAAAAAAGAAAAACCACGTGAAATGAACAGTCAATCTGAAGCCAGAGCAATGAATGGGCGCTAAAGCCAAATGGGCCATGAGGCCACTGGACCTGGATATTCTAAGTCACTGAGGTTTTAACCTAAGAGTAGAGAGTTGGGGAAAAAGACAGGAATTTTCAGGCCTGGGGGTGTGGAAAGCTATAGGTGCACTCTCAGCATAAAACCAAAAGCCTAGAAGGGACTAGAAAAGTTTCTTCCACTGGACTGGAAATTTGGCAAGAAAAATGGATTGCCTGTCCTAGGTCATGGTTGAAAATTAATCATCTGGGAGAAATCAAAACTGATAACTATATGGAGGTAGGGGTTGAATTCACATATTATGTTTGGCCAAAGAATTCGAAGTCAAGAAATCATCGTTAAAACTGGTTGTGAGACCCATGGGATTGAAAGAGGTAGACATAATAAAACCACCCACAATAATGACTTCACAACCCTGAACCATGACACATCCTTCAAAAACAGTCGGAAGATAGAGTCAGTCTAAAATTTGAAGCACTCAAGGAAACAAACTTCCTGAGAGGAGGAGACTTCCTGAAACAACCACTTTCCTGTCTGGGTTTTTTCATCGGTTGTTGTAGCTTACAAAAGTATGTCAATAAAAACAAGGTATTACGTACATTTTCAGGAATTATAATGAAGATGAAGCTAGAAGAATTATACATAGGACGTTTTTAAATATTAAATGAAGTAATACACTTATAGCAAGATAAACACAGAGGAAGGAACAAAGTGAAAGAGCTCAATAAATGATAGACATCATTATTATTATGTTTAAACATTAAGAAGTTTAAACTTCAGTAACATACAGCCTAGGGAATATAGTCAATAATATGGTAATAACTGTATGGTGACAGATGGTAACTACACTTATTGTGAACATTTTGTAATGTATAAAAATATTGAATTACTGTGTTGTACACCTGAAACTAATATAGTAAGTTAATTATATACTTCAATACAAAATAAATAAATAAACCATGGATAAAGCATGATTGACAGTCATTAATATGGAAAACATTAAAAAAAAAGTTTAAACTTTCAAAGTTATCCAGGATAAGAATCTTGCATCTTCTTTGATATTAATATCCAATGTGATTATGAATTAACATTCTAAATTTACTGGTAATTTGGCTATTTTTAGCAGAAGCCAGAAGGTCAAAACAACAAAACACTTCTGACATTTATCATATAGAAATAGTAATGGTAAACAATGCAGTGAGAAAAAGGAATATACCAAAGTCTTGCAATTGAATCTGAAGGGACTGCAGGTTCATCTGAAAGCCGGCACCACTTTCTAAAAGGTGGGGGGAAACTCAGCTTTGACATTACAGTAGAAAAACATTAAACCTCTTCAACATCCAAAGGTGCTCTCTTCATTCTTCGAAATTTTACAGAACTGTATGTCATTTTCATGAATTCTACTTTGTTTATTAATTTTTTAACGACTTGAATTTTTTTTCTGGATCATAAGAATTTAAAGGCCTGAATAATGTCATTTATCACTGGCTTTCCCCACATACCTACCAGGTACCTTGAAACTCATTAAAATTGGTTTGTGGATGAAAAGGTGAAAATAATTCTTCTAAAAATAACTGACATTTGTGAAAAGAGCTGCTTAATTCAGTACTACTTTCTCCCCTTGTCATAGAGAAAGACAATCATTCTCTTTTTTGGGGGGGGTGGGCTTTTAACTTTTAATTTTATATTGGAGTATAGCCAATTAACAATGTTGTGATAGTTTCAGGTGCACAGCAAAAGCAATATATATACATGTATGCATTCTCCCCGCAAACTGCCCTCCCATCCAGGCTGCCACATAACAATGAGCAGAGCTCCCTGTTCTATACAGTAGGTCGTTGCTGGTTATCCATTTAAGACAACCATTCTCTTTACCCGTTTTCTTGCCCCACCAAACAGAGACCAGACAGGAGCTAAGAGTGAGATTTGTCAAAGGATGTATGCTTCCAATATTTTAAGTTAAAAGCCTTCAGATGCTTCAGGAGTAGATCCTTCTGACAGGAACATCAAATATCCCTAGTTCTGAAGGTATCAGACACATAAAGTCACACTGCCCCATTATTCAGCCGGAAAGCTAACTACTTTGTTCTTCATTCAAGAAGTATGTTACTTCACACTAGATACAAGTATCAAGAATTTTAATGGACCCAGTTTCTCTCCAACTACCTACTGTACAAAAAAAGGAAAAGGCAATAGAGTATTCAGTGATGCATATCCTTACTGAGGCCTTCAGTGTTTACTTTCATCTTCTCTCTCCCATCCCCAGACCACTTCTATGCATCTCTCATTACCATGCAGCAGAGGACTGCATGACAAATCATTGTCTAAATATTACTATTCATTAAGCCAAAGACAGCTTTATTTTGGCTTAAAAACTGCATCTTACTCTGTGTATAAAACTCCTTAAGTGCCAGATGGTTTCATTTCAACATTTAAGTTACTGATCTTCCCATGACACTTGCCAGAAGAAAGTTTGGGACACCTCTTCACATGTTTCTTGAAGTAGCCTCTTGATACTAAAGGAGCCTCTCCAGATGTAACCCAGTAAAGATAATACCTTGCAAACCATAAATAAAATGGCCTCAACTAAGCTCACAACAGGAGACCGTCAGCCTGTAGGAAAGCTTTTTTCTTTCTAGCAAAACTCAACAAATGCGATAGCAGAGAACTGAAGGGTGTAGTTCTCACTCTGCTTGTACACTGGAATCATCCCAGATCAACTGAATATGAATTTGTAAGGAAGGGGGTCAAGACATTGGTATTTTTCTTAAAAGCTCCTTTGGTGATTCTAATGTTCAGCCAGGTTGAGAACCTGGTGCTATGGGACCCACTGGTAGAAGGATCATACTTCTTCCTTAAAACAAAAAAGCTACACATGCTTATTGTTTTTACAAAGATACCTATAGATAAGCAAAAGGAAGGGGAAAAAAATCCATGTGCAACCTTGTTTTCTAGATATAGCAATTATTAAAACCCTGGTATATTTTCTTCCATATTCTTTACTGTGCATGCCTGTGTGAAAATATATGTGAATATGTAAACACTGTTTTTTTTCTTGCATTTTTATGTTTCTTCATATATCATAAAAAGTATTTAGAATCATTTACCTATGATTTCATAGGCAACATGGCTGATAATGTAGGAAAAAAATGGTCAGTGCAATTCTGCCTTTATTTTTATAATATCTGACTCCAAAAGGTCTAGTCCATCATTAGAATGACCTTATCAGCAGGAAAGCATCAGCTGACTTATTTCCTCCCTCCATCCCTCCCTCCCTCCCTTCCTTCATTTCTTTCTGTTTTTGAGAAAGTTAATTTATAAAAGAGATTGAATGTGGAGACATTGGAGCCCTCATTCATTGCTGATGGAAATGTAAAATGGTGCAGCTTCTTTGGAAAACAATTTGTCATTTCCTTAAATAAACACAGAATTACCATATGATGTAGTGATTCTACTCCTAAATATTTACCCCCCTAAAATTAACATACATTCCCACAAAAACTTGTATACAAATGTTCAAAGCAGCATTAGTTTTAATAGCCAAATAGTTCAAATAACCTAAATGTCCATCACCTGATGAAACGATAAATAAAATTTGATATTCCGTAACATGCAATATTATCCATCTATAAAGTGAAATTAAGTACTGATACATGTTACAATATGCTAAGTGATGAAAAACAGTCACAAAAGGCCACATATTGTATGATTACTTTCATATAAAGTGTCCAGAACAGGCAAATTTATACAGAAAGTAGACTAGCGGTTGCTTAGAATTGAATGGGGTGGGGTGGGGGGGAAGCAGAGAGGAGAATGGGGATATACTGCTAAAGAGTGTGGGGTTTCTTTTAGTGAGGATGAAAATATTCTAAAACTAGATTGTGGTGATGGTTGAACAATCCTGTGAACATGCCAAAAAACATTGACTTGTATACTTTAAATGGGTGAATTGTATTGAATGTGAATTATATCTTAATAAAGCTACTTATTTTTTAATTTTTAAAAATAAAGCTATTTTAAAAATAGAAATTCAGAGACCTTATTTTATATCTTACTGTTCTAATGTGATCATTTATTACCTCTTTTTAAAGGGCTTTATCCCCATTCTTCCTTTCCTCCTTCTCCTAATGGCTTTTTTATAAATGAGCTGATGGGGAACTTTTTACCATCTCCTTCGGGGGGGAAAAAAGAAAATTATAATACCTGCTTAGTCGTTTAAAAGAACTTTGATATTACAAATCTCAATGTCACCAGAGGCTCAACTTGAAACCCACGGCAAAGGGGAGATTTGAATGGAATCTGTGTCACTAAGAGATGCTGTCAACATTCTTTTGATATTAAAATAACCTTCTTCAGGACTTGAATTCTTGGAACATAGCATCCACTTAGCTAAGTTTCTAGTTAGTTGTTTTTACTATCGGCTGGAAACACACCTTAAAATAATTCCATGTTGTTCTGAAAAAAAGTTCTCACTAAAAAATTCTGTTCTCATGATTTATCCTGAAAAATACAGGTACTACACAATAATTTACATTGGCAGTGGGTTGGGAGGTGCAAAAGAGGAAGTTGGGGCTGCTGAGTGCTGTGGAAAGTTATGAAATTGAGTAGCATTTTGTATTGATAAGGAGGGACATAACAGCAAATGCCTATTTCACCCCTGACTGCATGTTGTGGTTAACTTGATTAAAGACAGGTTTAGAGTCAGCTTGAGCTTCAGGGTTGCACTAAACTGGTCAAACTCAGTTGTTACTTGAAATTTCACTTGGACACTTGGAAATAGCAATTTGAGGAGTTTGGGGGATTTTTTCTCCCCTTTTGCTTTCAAGTGGTAAAAAATAATGTGAAATTTTCTGGCCAATCATAGACTGACTGAGTATGTATAATAAGGAGTCAACCACCAGCTAATCTCCCAGGGCAGACATCCCAGAACTGGTGGGTACATTCCCTTAGAATTAAAGTACCAGTCGAAAGCCTCATAAAGGGGGGCAAAGGGTGCATTAATCTTGACAAAAACATGAAAGCATTTCCCATTATTTTTATATTTGAAGTGATTTAAAAGAAACTGTGGAAAGAAAAGGTAATTTAAAAGAAGTTGTAGAGTTACTATTAACATAAAGGAGTCCATATCAAAGTCATATTCATGGTCCATTCAGGAAGGGTCTTCTGTATAGAAAATGAATGATATAGAAAATAAATAGTGTATTATACTATGACAGACCTGTGACATAAACTATTATTGTCTCTCACAGAGGCTTATGCCCTTAACTCAAACTATGTCCTTTTTTTTAAAGAAATGGCCCAGGAATGACTGGTCCTTGCCAAAACGCAATTCTAAAAGTTAGTGATCTTCAAACTTTAATTGATTCTACTTTTTAGAGCAGTTTTGGTTTAGAGAAAACTTGAGCAAAAAGTATAGTTTGCATCTACCTCCTCTCCCCACCCCCTACTCTGTATACAGTTTCCCCTATTATTAACATCTTGCATAACAGTGATACATTTGCTATAATTGATGAACCAATACTGATACATTATTATTAACTAAAGGCCATAATTTATATTAAGGTTCATTCTTTGTATTGTATAGTTCTATGGGTTTTTAAAAATGCATAATGTTATGTATCCATCATTGCAGTATTACATATAATAGTTTCATTATACTAATAAACTTCTATTTTCCATCTATTCATCCCTCCCTTTCTTCCTCCAAAGCCCTGGCAACCACTGATCTTTTTATAGTCTCTATAGTTTTCCCTTTCCCAGAATGTCTTACAGTTAAGCTCATATAGTAAGTAACCTATTCAGATTGGCTTCTTTACTTTAGCAATATGCAGTTAGGATCACTTCACTTCTTTCCATGGCTTGATAGCTCTTTTCTACTTATTGCTGAATAATACTCCCTTCAATGTATGTACCATGGTTTATTTATCCATTCGTCTGTTGAAGGACACCTTGATTGCTTCCAAGTTTTGGCAATTATAAATAAAGCTGTTATAAACATTTTTGTGCAGGATTTTGCATGGACATAAGTTTTCAACTCATCTAGATAAATACGAAGGAGTGCAATTGCTGGATCTTATGGTAAGATTACATTTAGTTTTGTAAGACCCTGTCAGATTTCCAAAGTGGCTATACCATTTTGCATTTCCAACAGAAATGACTGAGAATTCCTGTTGCTCCATACCCTTGCCAGTATTTGGTGTTATCAGTGTTTTGGATTTAACCATTAATAGTTGTATGGTGGTATCTCATTGTTGTTTTAATTTGCCGTTTCTTAATGACATGAGTTTGAGCATCATCTCACATAATTATTTGTAAGTATATCTTCTTCGGTGACATGCCTGTTCAGATCTTTTGCACACTTTCGAACTGGGTTGCTTGGTTTCTTATTGCTGAGTTCTAAGTGTCCTTCATATATTTTGTACACCAGTCTTCTATTGGATATGAGTTTTGCAAAGATTTTCTTCCAGGTTGTGGCTTGTCTTGTCATTCTCTTTTCACCCTCATCCTAGTATTAGCACAGTAATAGGCACAAAGTAGAATCAATTGAATGAACAAATAAGAAAATTAGGTGCACTTTCCTTTAGGCATTCCTATTGCTGACCAAAAGCTTATTCCAAGCATAGGAAAACCTAATCACAGATGAATGGCTATTTTAAAAATCCTTTAATTTTTTTCTTTTTTTAATATTTAAGATTGAACTTTTAATATTAGTAACACTAGCTTTTTTTTTTTATACAGCAGGTTCTTATTAGTCATCCATTTTATACACATCAGTGCATACATGTCAATCCCAATCGCCCAATTCATCACACCACCACTACCACCACCCCCCACTTTCCCCCCTTAGTGTCCATATGTTTTCTCTTTACTACTATGTCTCAAATTCTGCCCTGCAAACCGGTTTCATCTGTACCATTTCCTACGTTCCACATATATGCGTTAATATACGATATTTGTTTCCTCTTTCTGAGTTACTTCACTCTGTATGACAGTCTCTAGAGGCATCCACGTCTCTACAAATGACCCAATTTCGTTCCTTTTTATGGCTGAGTAATAGTCCATTGTATATATGTACCACATCTTCTTTATCCATTTGTCTGTCGATGGACCTTTAGGTTGCTTCCATGACCTGACTATTGTAAATAGTGCTGCAATGAACACTGGGGTGCATGTGTCTTTTTGAATTATGGTTTCCTCTGGGTATATGCCCAGTAGTGGGATTGCTGGGTCATATGGTAATTCTAGTTTTAGTTTTTTAAGGAACCTCCATACTGTTCTCCATAGTAGCTGAATCAATTTACATTCCCAACAACAGTGCAAGAGGGTTCCCTTTTCTCCACACCCTCTCCAGCATTTGTTGTTTGTAGATTTTCTGATGATGCCCATTCTAACCATTGTGACGTGGTACCTCATTGTAGTTTTGATTTGCATTTCTCTAATAATTAGTGATGTTGGGTAGCTTTTCATGTGCCTCTTGGCCATCTGTATGTCTTCTTTGGAGAAATGTCTATTTAGGTCTTATGCCCATTTTTGGATTGGGCTGTTTGTTTTTTTAATATTGAGCTGCATGAGCTGTTTATATATTTTGGAGATTAATCCTTTGTCCAATGATTCGTTTGCAAATATTTTCTCCCATTCTGAGGGTTGTCTTTTCATCTTGTTTATGGTTTCCTTTGCTGTACGAAAGATTTTAAGTTTCATTAGGTCCCATTTGTTTATTTTTTTTAAATTTCCATTACTCTAGGAGATGGATCAAAAAAGATCTTTCTGTGATTTATCTCAAAGAGTGTTCATCCTATGTTTTCCTGTAAGGGTTTTATAGTGTCCAGTCTTACATTTAGGTCTCTAATCCATTTTGAGTTTACTTTTGTGTACGGTGTTAGGGAGTGTTCTAATTTCACTCTTTTACATGTAGCTGTCAAGTTTTCCCAGCACCACTTATTGAAGAGACTGTCTTTTCTCCAATGTTTATCTTTGCCTCCTTTGTCATAGATTAGTTGACCATAGGTGTATGGGTTTATCTCTGGGCTTTCTATCTTGTTCCATTGATCTATGTTTCTGTTTTTGTGCCAGTACCATATTGTCTTGATTACTGTAGCTTTGTAGTATAGTCTGAAGTCAGGGAGTCTGATTCCTCCTGTTTCTATTTTTTCCCTCAAGACTGCTTTGGCTACTTGGGGTCTTTTGTGTCTCTACACAAATTTTAAGATTTTTTGTTCTAGTTCTACAAAAAAATGACATTGGTAAATTGATAGGGATTGCATTGAATCTGTAGATTGCTTTGGGTAGGATAGTCATTTTCACAATATTGATTCTTCCAATCCGAGAATATGGTATATCTCTCCATCTGTTGGTATCTTTGGTATCACCTTTAATTTCTTTCATCAATGTCTTATAGTTTTCTGAATACAGGTCTTTTGTCTCCCTAGGTAGGTTTATTCCTAGGTATTTTATTCTTTTTGTTGCGATGGTAAATGGGAGTGTTTCCTAAATTTCTCTTTCAGATTTTTCATCATTAGTGTATAGCAATGCAAGAGATTTCTGTGCATTAATTTTGTATCCTGCAACTTTACCAAATTCATTGATTAGCTCTAGTAGTTTTCTGGTGGCATCTTTAGGATTCTCTATGTATAGTATCATGTCATCTGCAAACAGTGACAGTTTTACTCTTCTTTTCCAATTTGTATTGCTTTTATTTCTTTCTCTTCTCTGATTGCTGTGGCTAGGACTTCCAAAACTATGTTGAATAATAGTGGTGAGAGTGGACATCCTTGTCTTGTTCCTGATCTTAGAGGAAATGCTTTCAGTTTTTCACCATTGAGAATGATGTTTGCTGTGGGTTTGTCACATATGGCCTTTATTATGTTGAGGTGGGTTCCCTCTATGCCCACTTTCTGGACAGTTGTTATCATAAATATGTGCTGAATTTTGTCAAAAGCTTTTTCTGCATCTATTGAGATGATCATATGGTTTTTATTCTTCAATTTGTTAATATGGTGTATCACATTGATTGATTTGCATATATTGAAGAATCCTTGCAACCCTGGGATAAATTCCACTTGAACATGGTGTATGATACTTTTAATGTGCTGTTGACTTTTGTTTGCTAGTATTTTGTTGAGGATTTTTGCATCTGTATTCATCAGTGATATTGGTCTGTAATTTTCTTTTTTTGTAGTATCTTTTTCTGGTTTTGCTATCTGGGTGATCGTGGCCTCATAGAATGAGTTTGGGAGTTTTCCTTCCTCTGCAATTTTTTGGAAGAGTTTGAGAAGGATGGGTGTTAGCTCTTCTGTGAATGTTTCTTTTTTTTTTTTTTTTTTTTGCGGTACACAGGCCTCTTACTGCTGTGGCCTCTCCCCTTGCGGAGCACAGGCTCTGGACGCGGAGGCCCAGCGCCATGACCCACGGGCCCAGCCACTCCGCAGCATGTGGGATCCTCCCGGACCAGGGCATGAACCCGTGTCCCCTGCATTGGCAGGTGAACTCTCAACCGCTGCACCACCAGGGAAGCCCGATTTCCTCTTTTATATCTGTTAGCAGTTGCCTTATGTATTGAGGTGCTCCTATGTTGGGTGCATATACATTTATAATTGTTATATCTTCTTCTTGGATTGATCCCTTGATCATTATGTAGTGTCCTTCCTTGTCTCTTGTAACGTTCTTTATTTTAAAGTCTATTTTATCTGAAATGAGTATTGCTACTCCAGCTTTCTTTTGATTTCCATTTGCATGGAATATCTTTTTCCATCTCTTCATTTTCAGTCTGTATGTGACCCTAGGTCTGAAGTGGGTCTCTTGTAGACAGCATATATATGTCTTCTTTTTCTATCCATTTAGCAAGCCTGTGTCTTTTGGTTGGAGCATTTAATGCATTCACCTTTAAGGTAATTATCGATATGTATGTTCCTATTACCATTTTTTTAACTGTTTTGGGTTTGTTTTTGTAGGTCCTTTCCTTCTCTTGTGTTTCCCACTTAGAGAAGTTCCTTTAGCATTTGTTGTAGAGCTGGTTTGGTGGTGCTGAATTCTCTTAGCTTTTGCTTGTCTGTAAAGCTTTTGATTTCTCCATTGAATCTGAATGAGATCCTTGCTGGGTAGAGTAATCTTGATTGTTGGTTTTTCCCTTTCATCACTTTATCATGCCACTCCCTTCTGGCTTGTAGAGTTTCTGCTGAGAAATCAGCTGTGAACCTTATGGGAGTTCCTTTGCACATTATTTGTCGTTTTCCCTTGCTGCTTGCAATAATTTTTCTTTGTCTTTAGTTTTTGCCAATTTGATTACTATGTGTCTCGGCGTGTTTCTCCTTGGATTTGTCCTGTATGGGACTGTCTGCACTTCCTGGACTTGGGTGGCTATTTCCTTTCCCATGTTAGGGAAGTTTTCGACTATAATCTCTTCAAATATTTTCTCGGGTCCTTTCTCTCTCTCTTCTCCTTTTGGGACCCCTATAATACGAATGTTGTTGTGTTTAATGTTGTCCCAGAGGTCTCTTAGGCTGTCTTCATTTCTTTTCATTCTGTTTTCTTTATTCTGTTCCACAGCAGTGAATTCCACCATTCTGTCTTCCAGGTCACTTATCTGTTCTTCTGCCTCAGTTATTCTGCTATTGATTCCTTCTAGTGTAGATTTCATTTTAGTTATTGTATTGTTCATCTCTGTTTGTTTGTTCTTTAATTCTTCTAGGTCTTTGTTAAACACTTCTTGCATCTTCTCAGTCTTTGTGTCCATTCTCTTTCTGAGGTCCTGGATCATCTTCACTATCATTATTCTGAATTCTTTTTCTGGAAGATTGCCTATCTCCACTTCATTTGGTTGTTTTTTGGGGGTTTTATCTTGTTCCTTCATCTGGTACATAGCCCTCTGCCTTTTCATCTTGTCTATCTTTCTGTGAATGTGGTTTTTGTTCCACATGCTGCAGGATTGTAGTTCTTCTTGCTTCTGCTGTCTGCCCTCTTGTAGATGAGGCTCTCTAAGAGGCTTGTGCAAGTTTCCTGATGGGAGGGACTGGGGGTGAGTAGAGCTGGCTGTTGCTCTGGTGGGTAGAGCTTAGTAAATCTTTAATCCACTTGACTGCTGATGGGTGGGTCTGGGTTCCCTCCCTGTTGGTTGTTTGGTCTGAGGTGACCCAACACTGGAGCCTACCCAGGCTCTCGTTGGGGTTAATGGCTGACTCTGGGAGGGCTCATGCCAAGGAACACTTCCCAGAACTCCTGCTGCCAGTGTCCTTGTCCTCCCAGTGAGGCATAGCCTCCTACCACGTCTGCAGGAGACCCTCCAACACTACTAGCAGGTAGGTCTGATTCAGTCTCCTATGGGGTCACTGCTCCTTCCCCTGGGTCCCGACACGCACACTACTCTGTGTGTGCTCTCCAAGAGTAGAGTCTTTGTTTCCCCTAGTCCTGTCAAAGTCCTGCAATCAAATCCCACTAGCCTTCAAAGTTTGATTCTCTAGGATTTCCTCCTCCCGTTGCAAGACCCCCAGGTTGGGAAGCCTGAAGTGGGGCTCAGAACTTTCAATCTAGTGGGTGGAGTTCTGTGGCATAAGTATTCTCCAGTTTATGAGTCACCCACCCAGCAGTTATGCGATTTGATTTTATTGTGATTGTGCCCTTCCTACCATGTCATTGTGGCCTCTCCTTTGTCTTTGGATGTGGGGTATCTTTTTTTGGTGAGTTCCAGTGTCTTCCTGTCAATGATTGTTCAGCAGTTAGTTATGATTCCTGTGCTCTCGAAAGAGGGAGTGAGAGCACTAGCTTTTAAATATCCAAACAGGACAGCTTCAGTGTAATTTATAATGACCTAAAATCCTTTTCTTAAAATGCACTGAGCTTCTTGAAAAACTGAATAGTGTTTGAGTATTAAATTAGCTTCAAATTATCTAAACAGGAATTCTACATCTCCTATTGGGATGTCCGGTAGTGAGGAGATAGTAACAATTCATTTGAGGAAAAGGAAGAATATATGTTCACATAGAAAACTTTTATAAAGAATTTAGAGTAAATGAGAGAGACAGCATGCCAAAATCTAATAACTAGACCACCAGGGAGAGAGCAAATGAAGTTATCATTATAAAGCAGGTCACTTGAGAAGCACTTTTTTCCTGGACCCTTTATGCAAAACCATTTGGCTTCATAATTTTTTTTCTCTATAGAACCATTCTCCATACATCCAGTGTTTTCTAGCGATTAGTTATTCACACCCACATATGTAAGTTTGAAACCTGTTGTAACAGTTTGTTTATAAGATGAATATGTCATTAACAATAGGAAGAGGGGTTATTCTCCACTACAACTTGCTACTGCATTTTTAAAAGGCTATAATTGATGTGTTATAAGAGTCAAAACAGTGTTTTCCAAAGTGTACCACTTGATCTTTATATAAAAAGATGACTTTTAAAAGAGCTTCTCCAGTCAAATTAGTCTTGGAACTTTTTATACGATAGGTCATTCCTGTTATAGAGAGTATAATGAATATATTATAGCATATTAAAGTCTTAAAAGTTCTGCAATGGGGCTTCCCTGGTGGCGCAGTGGTTGAGAGTCTGCCTGCCGATGCAGGGGACACGGGTTCGTGCCCTAGTCTGGGAAGATCCCACATGCCACGGAGTGGCTGCGCCCGTGAGCCATGGCCGCTGAGCCTGTGCGTCCGGAGCCTGTGCTCCGCAATGGGAGAGGCCACAACAGTGAGAGGCCTGCATACCGCAAAAAAAAAAAAAAAAAAAAAAAAAAAAGTTCTGCAATGAAAAAAAGCCCCAGATTTTAACCAATTTGGCTATGGAATGCTTCACTGACTTATTAGTTTCTTCTGATATCTATTACCATCCCATAAAGCACCCTTTGGAATATGATTTATTAAAGTGCTTTTTCCCCAAAGAAACCAATTCTGGAGTTATTTTTTTCTGACAACCAGGCAAGACAGAGCAGAAGTAATAAATTTTTTAGGTTTGCTTTTTTTTTTTTTTTTTTTTGTGCTACATGACAGATTCTGGGGGGGGAAGCAAGATAGAGACATAGGTAACCTATAATGGGTAATATAGAAGTCCCAGTTCTCCTTTTCCTTGTTTATTTTAAAGTATACTTGGTGTCTATAATGAATCAAATATAAAAAGATGAAATGAATGTTGTGGAACTATGGTGGTAAAAGATAAGGATGAATGGATACCACTTGTTAGGTTTGGATTTGCATACTGATTTACATTCACCTTGAATATCATATTTAACATATTATATATATTATCTTTTGTCTATACCTTTGCTTTTTCTGACCTAAGCATTATAGAGGAAAGGGATTTCAATTCATATTTATTTTGCATAGTACATAAGAGCATAATGTACGTAATTTGGTGATAATAGCAGCCTCCAGTAAAATGTAGTCAGCATGTTATTTAAGCACACTTGTTGCAAATAAAATTCAACCTTAATGCTTTGCCATCTGTAAAAGTATTGTATTACATTTTGCTAAGATAATACTTCTTTATGTGTTAATGTAACAGTCACTGAACCAGTTGTTTTTCAGAATGATGCCTTTAGAGAAGTAATCACAGATTTAACACAAATAGCCCAAAGAAATGGAAGATACATTTAGCACACCTCATAAAAGACAAGTTACATTTGCAATACTTTAGGAGACAGACAACTGATGTTAAGATGTTAATCATCCTGGAGCACATTAAAATAAGAAGGCTGTTTTGTGTGAGAAGAAATTAGAACATGTGTTAAAGAGAATTAAACTGGAATAGATAGCTGCATTAAATGTGTATTGACTGAGATTTTGAAATACATAAGAAATTTGAAATTGGATTGTTTATCTTGATGTACATAGTCCTTGATATTTTGAATGTGACAAGAGACTCCTTAAGTAACTAATAAAATTATTTTATCTATAATAATTTGGATTTATCTTCCACAAGAATAAAAAGTAGTGTTTTGGCACACATACTGTGAATCAGTGTAATTCTTCAGAAAAACAATTACATTAGGGAAAAAAAGGAAAAAAAAAAGGCAAGTGTTTGGACTAACTGAACTCTCAGTTTCTTTAAAACCTTAAGGTATTAACTGTTTTAGTGTAATGTAAAGCATATAAAAAGCATATAAACTCTTGAGTTAGACTGTGTTTGAATCTTGGTTCTGGCACTTTCTAGTTCTTCTATGATTGAGCAACTTAATTAATTTCCTTAAGTCTCAGTTTTCTAATTAATAAGATGGGTCTTAAAAATTAAATACTTCTCTTGAAAAGCTATCGAATGACTATGCAGTGCCCAGAAAGATCCAAAAGCTTCCACTGAGAAAAACATCAAACAAAACAGTTCTCATCCAAAGATCAGGAATCAGAATGGCATCAGACTTCTCAATAGCAATACTGAAAGCTAAAAGACAATATAATAGGCATCGAAAATCATGAGTAAAAATTATTTTCAGTCAAGAATTTTGTACCTGACCAATCTTTCAATCAAGCATGAGCACATAATAGAGACACCTTCAGATACGCAAGATATAAAAATTTCAATGCACCCTTTCCAGGAAATTACTCTGGGGTAATTTCCAGAAAACAAGAGAGTAAATTAAGAAGGAAAAGATTAGGCTCAGCAAATCTCCTGCTAACCAGGCTCACAAAAGAATTATGCACAACCCAGAAGTCCATTTCATTAATTTTTAATGATAAATATAATGATCAAGTGCCCTGAACGCTGTTTATCATCTGACCACTGTATTGCTATTTTTCCCCAATGGAAAATCTACAAAAGAAACATAATCATAATAAGAAAGTTGTTGCTTTGTAAATATGAGTTAAAGTGAAGGAAAATATTCTATGAGGGCCAATGTACCCATGTTCACTGTCAGGATATAATATATTAGGAAAGCCTTTTGGGGCACTCCCATCTCACCCAGGATAGTGGAGAAGATATGTTAGCATTCTTATTCAATATATTATTCTGCACTTAATAGTCACTCTCTTAAGTCATTCTTTCTATAACTGGATTAAATCTATGGATTTACCTTTTTTGGAGGGTTTCCAAAATGTCCTCATTTGGAAGTCACATATTTACAAACTATCTTTTCAGAGTGGACTACTTCTATACTTCCATGATTATGTATGATTATTACTCTTTCATTCAAAGAAAAATTTGTTTTCAACTTTTGGGGACATCTCACCACAGTCCTTTATGTACTGACTACATACGTACCCTGACAAACTGAATAAAATTAGTAAGGATTCCCAAACAGAATCATCACAAAACAAACTTGTATTTAGGAATTTTTCTCAAAACAATTACCTTAACCAGAGCACATTTTGTAGCAAGAAACAAAAACTAGCTCAAGTAAAGAGCTAACATATGACAGATATTATAGCAAACAAGAAAAAGCTACACAACCAAGTCTCTGAATGGATGAGATCACTGGGGACCTCAGCAGCCAGAGACTGAATCATTAATATAGAACTCCACTAATTTGGGAACCCACTTAGGCTACATTCCAGTATTTTACTATAAATATGACTCAGCTACACTCCACATGACCATTACTTTTCTGTTTCCCAATCTCTTTGATTTTAGAACATGTATTTTCTGAAATCAAAATACAAAATCTATATATATCCTCTACCTTGAGCAGTCACAGCCAACTTTGTATTCACACCAAATACATCTGCACACACACTCATGCACACACATTAACCATTTAAACAACTGGCAAAGAAAAGTAGAACTAACAAAATTTGGTATAATTTCAGAAAAAGGTAACTTTTGACAGCAATATTTTTAAAATATCAGATTAGAAAGCATTATGTCAAAATATAGGGTCAATCCAACGTTCCTATATAGGATTGTTAAATTTGATCTATTTGGGCTTCCCTGGTGGTGCAGTGGTTAAGAATCTGCCTGCCAATGCAGGGGACATGGGTTCGAGCCCTGGTGTGGGAGGATCCCACATGCCACGGAGCAACTAAGTCCGTGAGCCACAGCTACTGAGCCTGCGCTCTGGAGCCCGCGAACCACAACTGCTGAGCCTGTGAGACACAACTACTGAGCCCACGTGCCACAACTACTGAGGCCCGCGTGCCTGGAGCCCATGCTCCACAGCAGGAGAGGCCACTGTAGTGAGAGGCTGGCGCTCCACAACAAAGAGTAGCTTCCACTGTCTGCAACTAGAGAAAGCCCGTGTGCAGCACCGAAGACCCAATGCAGCCAAAAATAAATAAATTAATTAAAAATAAGTAAATTTAAGAATTGCTGTAAAATTGAGGGAAAAGGATGGAGTAGTATTAAGAAAACCAAAAAAAAAAATTTGATCTATTCTTTAACCACTGATGCTATAACCACTAATCCCAGTCACCTTGACCCTTTGTATCATTAGTCACAGTGGGGACTCTGATGTAGTGTGAATGGATCAATGTAAATCCGCTCCTATTACTGAAATACTATCTCAAATTGCATGCCCTATAGTGGGTAACGGTTAACATCTTGATTTATAGAGAGTTAATTATAACCACCATTGAAAACAAGATCAAGAACTGGAATGGAAACAAGCTAAAAGACAATCTAAAAATGTGGAAAGACTAGAGAACAGAGCAGCTGGTAGGGAAAAGCTAGTATGAAGAAAAGAGTTAGAAAAGAAAGCCAGTATCCAGACAAAGGATGAAGGGAATAGGAAAATAGAGAGAGAAAAGAGAAATGAAATATTGTAGATGCACTGTACTTTGAAAAGTTGAGCTAACTTCAAATAAACTATCATACTAAGGCTCTATTTTAAACGACAGTGATCTAGAGGATCCCATTCTCTTTACCACACAAATGTAAATGGCTCTCTTTAACCAATGAGGCTACATAGCTACATTAAAGGATGTGAGTGGTCCATGGATAGAATTCTGAGGATCTGTAAACTTGGATAGGAAAGATTATATCTTTATTTTTATTAACAGCCAACTAAAATTTAGCATTTTCTCTAATTATGAATGCAAACAATAAACCACAGTAGTGTCAGGAACTCATATTTCTATCACATTATAATTGTTGCATATATCTAAAACTATCATTTATGCTTATTACATCTTTGAAATTACCTCAGTTATTAGACCTGCTCCTGGATATTGTTATTGTGTCAATAAATAAGATTTTATATTACTATATCAAAAATTTCTTTTCTTTTTAATATTTTGATAACTTTACTCCAATGTAATTGGTTTCCTTTGTACTACTATATATTTTACATTAGGCATCTAAAAACATTATTGTGAGAAATGTTTCATTGGCTTCACTAGACTGAAAGAGGGTCCATGGAATGAAATTTCAAGGTACCTGACTAAGGAGACTCAAACTATCAAATAATTTTTAAAAGAAGAGAAAAAAATAGCAAATAGTATAGAAGCGTGTAAGTAAAAAGCAGACGTACCTTGTTACCTTCAGACTCCTACCACCCAGTTCACCGTTGGTGTGTATCCTTCCTGACATTTTCTATGCATATTACAAATATCTCATTATAGAGTCTTTTAAAATGTATAAACAGAATGAGAACATACAAAATGTTCAACAACATGGCTTTTAAATTTAACAATATGTTGTGGATATTTCTCCATATCATTACATATAAATTTACCTCATTATTTTTTAATTGTGTCATAATATTTCATGCTACTGTAATACCACAAATTATTTAATTGGTCTTCTATTAATGGGTATTTATATATTCTCAAACAAATTACAATGAACATCCTATTCACAGAGGTGATATTGAAAATATTTAATAATCCTTATGTCATGGACACTGACCAATAAAAATGGATCCCAACTTTAGTGCTGGATGGAGACTGTAGTGGTCCCCTGCTAAACTAGGCATTAATCCTTTGTTGCTGGGTCACAAAGAACTCCACTGCAGAGGGTAGGATGGCTGAGGTACTGGGTGAGGAGCTCAAGGAGCTTAGTGCAGCAACCATTTGCAAAAGGGCTTCTGTTGTTTTAACAACCAGTATAGCTATAACTTTGCCTGCTGGTTGAATGTAAGTTCTGCTTATACATAAAGCTTAACATGTATGTGAGTCTACCTATTGTCTCAATAGCTAGAATGCAATTGCCAGGTCAATGGAAATTTATATTCAGATAAATAATGCCAAATTGCCTTTCAAAAAACTACTGTAATTTATTCTTCTTCTAAGAAAACTTCATTAACAATATAATTTTTTCACCTTTGTTTATATGCACATGGAAATTTTAATACTTAATATTATCAAATTCTAATCCTTGTTTATTACCTATTTACAGAAATCTGTATTGCTCTCCTTTATTTTGCAGTTTTAAAAATTATGAGTGAGGTTCAGTGTCTTCTCACAGGTTTGTATGATTAGTGTTTCATTTTCTGAGGCCTGCCATTTTGAGTCCTTTGTCCATTCTGCTATTGAGTTTTTATTTGTTTTTTATGGACCTTCAAATTAAGAGTTTTAAAAATATATATTAAATAAATTAGTCCTTTTTCTACCATATTTGTCATGCTCATTTTTTCCAGTTTGTATCTTTTGGCTTTATTGATGTTTTTAAATACAGAGAAAACTTTCATTTCTATGTAGTCAAAATTATCAGCCTTTTCCTTCTGAATTCTGGGTCTTGCGTCACTTTTTAAAAGTCTTTCCTATTCCAATTTTATTAAAAACACTCATCTGAGTTTTTAAAAAAACTACTTTTATGGTTTTACTTTAAATTTTCTTGATCCATCTGGAATTTATTTTAGTGTAATGAGTGAGGTAGGACTCTAGCTTAATTATTTTCCAAATGGCTAGCCAGTCATCCCACTATTTATTGACTAATCAGTCTTTCTTCCATAGATTATACTAAATTCTCAAATGTACTTGCATCCATTTTTAGACTTTCTGATCAGTTCCACTGATCTTTTTATTCTTGTTCTAGTATCATATTATTTTAATTACTTTATAATATGTTTTAATATTTAGCAGGTATGTCTCATTTTGTTACTCTTTTCTTTCAGATTTTTCTAAGTAATTTGATGCATCCAATCACCTGCCATAAAAATTTTTGAATTATTTATTTACATTTCACAAAATCATTTTCTAATTGGAATCAGAGTGAATTCATAAATTAAATTAGAAAATTGATATAATAATGAATATTTCTATAAAAGAAAATGTTATGCCCTCTTATATATTGACATCTTCAGTAGAATTTTAATTTTTTCTTTGTTTTTTAATAAAGTTTATTGTTAGATTTTTAAAAATTAATTAATTTGGGGGCTGTGTTGGGTCTTTGTTGCTGTGCAAAGTCCTTCTCTAGTTGTGGCAAGCGGGGGCTGCTCTTCATTGCAGTGCACAGGCTTTTCATTGCGGTGGCTTCTCTTGTTGCAGAGCACTGGCTCTAGGCGTTGGCTTCGGTAGTTGTGGCACGTGCACTCAGTAGTTGTGGCTCGCGGGCTCCAGAGCGCAGGCTCAGTAGTTGTGGCGCACGGACTTAGTTGCTCTGCAGCATGTGGGATCTTCCTGGAGCAGGGCTCGAACCCGTGTCCCCTGCATTAACAGGCAGATTCTTAACCACTGCGCCACCAGGGAAGTTCCTATTCCTAGATTTTTTTTTTTTTTTTTTTTTTTTTTTTTGCGGTACGTGGGCCTCTCACTGTTGTGGCCTCTCCCATTGCGGAGCACAGTCTCTGGACGCGCAGGCTCAGCCTCCATGGCTCACGGGCCCAGCCGCTCCGCGGCATGTGGGATCTTCCCGGACTGGGGCACAAACCCATGTCCCCTGCATCAGCAGGCGGACTCTCAACCACTGCGCCACCAGGGAAGCCCCCTATTTCTAGATTTTTGATTATTGATTTCTATTGTAAATTGGATCTTTTCTTTCTGTATAATCTCAAGCTAATGTTTTGGTGTGTTAGGAAAATTAATGATTTATTTTTTTTTAACTAGTATGCTTAGTGAATTTTAATTGTTTCCCATTATTTTAACTTGCTTTTATTGGGTTTTCTAGACAGCCACTACACTACTTGCAAATACTGCCTCCTCTCTTACAATATTTGTACCTTTTATTTAATTTTCTCATCTAATTTCATTTTTTAAAATAGGAAAAACACCCAAGTAATAAGAAAAAGATGGAGAATTTCTCCAGGGACAAGCTATATCAAGATCCTTGGATAAAATGAAATGCTAAGGATAACTCTTCTTGTTCAAGGAAGCTACTTTTGTATACAGTCTTCACTATGTGAATTGTTCTTGGTCATATTTTCAAGCTCAGTGCACACCTCTAGCCCAATAATTGCCCAAATAATTGTTTTTTTAATTTATTTTTTTGGACTGTGTTGGGTCTTCGTTGCTGCACATGGGCTTTCTGTAGTTGCAGCAAGCAGGGGCTACTCTTCATTGCAGTGCATGGGCTTCTCATTGCCATTGCTTCTCTTTTTGTGGAGCACAGGATCTAGGGCGCCGGGGCTTCAGTAGCTGTGACGTGTGGGCTTAGTTGCTTCGCGGCATGTGGGATCTTCCTGAACCAGGATCGAACCCGTGTCCCCTGCATTGGCAGGCGGATTCTTAACCACTGTGCCACCAGGGAAGTCCCTCTAATAATTTTAATATAAAAACATTGATAGCTGTGGACAGCTGTAAATAACCAAAATGGAAGTCATTTACACCATGCTTTCAAAATGCACTTGTTTAGCTTTACATTGCCAATAACTTAAACCATATGGAAAGAGCAAATTCTCCTGTACAAACACATTCTACAAGTGGCACGCACAATAAATGATAGCATTTGACAAGTTCTTACTAGTTTATTTCTTTTCAGAGACAGAAAAGCCAGTTGTTACAATCAGTGTAAAGTGAAAAAACATGTACCTTAGCAATCCAAGAGGTCTTTTTTTTTTTTGCCTGTGTTAAATCATGTTTATACAACAGCAGCTTTGCTGGACAGGTTGCTATATATACACTCCTATTCCCTTTGCTCCTGTTCCAGAAGCTGAAGGGTCAATGACATAGTGGTGCTTATTGAATACCATTTGTTATGAGGTTGATAACTTTTCGAAGCATGAAGTTGAAGACATCGATGGACTTCCGATGATCTTCAAGGGATCTTCTGACTCCCTTGAAGATCAACTTGAGAAACTTGAAAGTGAGCTTCACTCCACCTAAAAAACACCAACTCAGGCTTCTCAGCTGAGGTGCTGTAGGGCAGCTATAGGACATGAATAGGAGTAACACACAGAAACTAATTACTTAAACCATTGATCCCCCTCCCTTCTCTAATAGTGAGGGGAGTGGAAGTGAAAATACCTAAGGATACCCAAATGTCTGTGAACATCTTTTTTTTTTGGCATGAGATAAAAAGTAACCCCTCTGGTGTGCTTATGTGTATCATGGCCCTTTTCCTATATATCGAAACACTGGGGCCTGGAGCATCAGCAGAGAGGCAGGTAAGAAGGTGAAAGTGATGCATGTTGGAGGTTAAATAAAACCAAATTATGATTGCTTGAAGATTAGGGAGTTCTCCAACTAGTTAATTCTATTTTTCCAGGTGAACGCAAGTGGCTCTTACATTCATTATGAAACTGTGAGGGAAGAATTAAATTGGTGATTTGGTTATATTTAATATTTTAATTTGGTTTCTATTGAAGATTTAGTACTCTTTGAGGGTGCTATATTAAATAACTTACAAAAATTTTAATGACTAATTTTGGTGAAACTGTAAATGATCACTATCCAGGTTTAGGGGATCTTTTTTTTTTTAACATTTTTATTGGAGTATAGTTGCTTTACAATGGTGTGTTAGTTTATGCTTTATAACAAAGTGAATCAGCTATACATATACATATATCCCCATATCTCTTCCCTCTTGCGTCTCCCTCCCTCCCACCCTCTCTATCCCACAGGTTTAGGGGATCTTGAAACCAGTTATAAATGGAAAGCTTTTCATAAGAACCAGGAGCATAAGGAGAGAAAAGAGACAAATATGAGAAAGGACAAAGTAACAGTCTATATTTTGAAAGTTGAAAAGGTAAAGATAAGGGAAGATAAGCAATGATGTAGCCTGAGATGGTACTGCATAGGCAGGTATGTGCGCTGTGGCTATTAAGTTACAGTTGAGTGCTAAGTTCTAAAAAACTGAAAACAGAAAGAGTCTTCAAGACAGTGATTTTCAATTTGTTCAGCTAATCAAGCAGCCATAACCCTTGGTACTCTGTCCTTCTATCCCCAAATAGTTACATGTTTATGCCATTATATGACTAGGAACAATTTTATTGTCAGAAACTGGGACTGTATTTTAGGTATAAGAGCTTCTGAATCTTAAAAATAATAGTACATAAAATTTATTTAAAAATTATGTGTTTAGAAGGATGGATATTATCTATCCATCTACTCACTCAATGTAATATGAAGGATGAGCTTTACTGGTTGAGTAATAATTCTGAATTTAATTATTTTGTGTCAAATTATATTGATATCTGCCAGAAGACAAGGAGAAGCAGGCACCAAAAACTTTAAGAAAGTGTTCTAGAAAAACTTAACCTTGAGAAACTCCATTCACTAAATTAAATTCACTGGGATTTGAATAAGGGAAGAAAAGTTGAGATAGAAAGTATCTTTCTTCATGTGTATTTTTTTTTAGACATGCCCAGTAACTATTTATTGTATTTAGGGTCTGGTTTTTTTCTAGGAGCAAAATATTGAAGTAGAAATAAAATCTCTCCATAATTCCTTAGGCAATTTAGAAATTCTGTGCTAGTTATATTGATGAAAATCACTCCCATGTTCCTAGTACTGGGAAATTTTGTTGATTCTTTAGTGAATTAATCAGGACTTTTTCAGTAGTAAGAAATGGAATCATACACCAAATGATTTTGAGGAAACAAATTATATCTTATTGATACACGTAACTAGAAAGGATATAAAGATAAGTCACAAATCAAGGAAGAACGAATTGGAGATGGGATTCACTGCCATTAGGATTCTGTTCATCTCTCTACTTGTCTGTGCTTAATTGATTTTTTTTTCACTTCCCACAACCAGAATCTCCACTCTCTCATTTGTTTTGTTGCAAAATAAAAGGTCCATAAGGCGTAGAGAAGATGGGATGATGATTAAGTTGCCTCTTCTTTCCTCCCATTCACTAAGTGTATAAGCTTCTGCAGTACAAAAAGCTTAGATGTCAAGAAATAATTTTCTAAGGCTGAAGAGTCACAGCAATTATTCAATCTACTTGTGTAGATGGCAGTACCATATTGGTAAGGGAACAAATCTCTATCAAATTCCCTAATTTTCATGAGGTTTCTCTGAGGAGTTGAGGAAAAATCTGTCTCTAGTGGCTCTAGATAGATCGGCAATCTCAAAGACCCATTGAAACCTTTGCTTTGCAGCTTCCAGGTAAAAATCTAATTTTACTCCCACACATCCAATTTTACTCCCTTCACAGCCCCACCAAGAAAAATCAGAAAGTGGATTTTTAATGTTTTTAATTTAAATTTTATTTTTAGTTTTTAAAAAATTTTTTTTTGCATTTAATTTTTAATAAAATTTTAAAGGTTACTTTCCATTCATAGTTATTACAAAATATTGGCTATATTCCCCATATTGTACAATATGGCCTTGAGCCTATCTTACACCCAATAGTTTGTACCTCCCTCTCCCCCACCCCTATATCACCCCCCACAACTGGCAACCACTAGTTTGTTCTCTATATCTATGAGCCTGCTTCTTTTCGTTATATTCACTAGTTTATTGTATTTTTTAGATTCCACATATAAGTGATATGATCCAGTATTTGTCTTTCTCTGTCTGACTTATTTCACTTAGCATAATGCCCTCCAAGTCTATCCATGTTGCTACAAATGGCAAAATTTCATTCTTTTTTATAGCCGAGTAGTATTCCATTGTATATATATACCACATCTTTTTCATCCATTCTTCTGTTGATGGACAGAGGTTGCTTCCATATCCTGGCAATTGTAAATAATGCTGCTATGAACATTGAGGTGCATGTATCTTTTCTAATTAGTGTAGAAAATGGATTTTTTAAAAGAAATAAACCCAAAAGGATGGGGAAAACAGAAGAGGGAAAATACACAAAATTTTGGGAGAGCTGGAAAGCAGATGGAAAAGTGGTACTTGTTTAGCATACTTGAGAAAGTTATATCTTGTCTGCAGTGGGAGCAGTAAAGAATGAATTTAGTTTATTTCACAAAATTCTCTAAAATGTCAGGAATTAGTGACACATAGTGCATTCTCTCTATGCAGGTGCTAGACTGCCCCTCTTCATTCCAATAGAAGACCAGAGGTTTATTGCTTGGAAGGGACAATACAACAGGACTGGTAGATGCAGACGCTGGATAGTTGTTGATTAAGGGGTACTTTACTGAAAGTAGGATTCTGAGATGTCTAGTCCTTTCTGCCCATTTGACTCCTGGAGTACCAGAAGCCGGGCCTTTATCCTCCAAGAAGGACACTGGAGGAGTCTCTTCAAGGGAAATTGTTCCCAAAGACATCTAAATATGTAAAGAATCTGAAATTGGGAGAAAATCAACAAAATGTCCTAGCCAAATGATCTTTCTGTGAGGTCCATGCTTGATCATTATCCTTCATGCTCATATCTTCAAATCAATGTCTCATTCCCCTATCCTTACATTTGAACAGATAATCATGATTACTGGCCATTTGAGGAAAGGCTTTAACATAGGAAAAAAAAAAAGAGGGGGAAAAGCAACAATTTGGAGGAAACAGAGGCTATACAATAAGAAGAAAACAATAAACAATCATTAATATCCTCTGGGGATAAGAAGATAGTGCAAAAATGAGACAAGCAAGAGCTCCTGGAAGTTAAAGACATGATAGTAGGTAAAAAAAAATAGGCGGAAGATACAGTTGAGAAAATCTCCTTCAGAGTGTAGCAAAAAACCAAAGAATTGGCAGGTGGGGAGAAAAAGAACAAACAACAGTCCAGGAGATCAAATACAATTATCCTAGTGGGAAAATTGAGACAAAAAAATTGTCACACTGTTGATAAGTAGAAAGTCTAGGATTCAATCCCAGGCAGTCTGACTTCAGATCCTGGGGATTTTACCACTTAGCCTTTCCAAAATTCAAGAAAGAAAGCATAGGAAAACAGGTGAAGAAAACATTCTTCTCAGAAAAAAGTTATAAAAAAGTTATAAATCATTCAGCTCAACAAATGAAAAGACACACCTACCAAGGCAAATCTCAGTGAAATTCACAAAACTAGAGATAAAGGGAAGATCCAACAATCTCCAAAGACAAAAGAACAGGTCACAAACCGAAGAGCAGGCATCAGAAAGGCACTAGAATTCTTGACATAAACACCAGGATATAGATAATAGAACAATGTCTGCAAAATTCTAAGGCAAAAATGACTTCAAATGGAGAATTATATTATTATATATATATTAATATTATATATTATATTATATATTAATATATAGTATATTAATATATTATATATATTAATATATATTATATAATATATTAATACAGTGAGAACGAAATAAAGGCATTGTAAGACATGCAAGTTCTCAAAAAAATTTCCTTTCATGTACCTTAGTCAGGAAGCTATTGGAGAAAAACTTTATGAGAGTGAAGAAAAAAGAGGAGACTTGGAAAGAGGTGAGGTGAAGGAAATCAATTCCAGGGGTGTAAACGGTCCATGTAAGTGTAGGCCAGAGGCTCCAGGAGTGATTTTTTTCGAGGAGACAAAATTAACATAATATCTGATGTATCTGAACTCTTAAGCAGAGATTCAGACAGTTGGCAGCGAGTTCAAGGTTTGAATTTAAATTTATGACGAACGTTAAAAATTAAAATTTTAAACAATAGGGCAATATTAACCTCAAGGAAAAATGTAAAGATTAGCAATAAAGTCAAAGTAATCCTAGTCTTTTCAATGACACAGATTTGAATAGCATTTAGAAAGATATACTAATGTGAATAGTGAACAATGACATAACTAACATTGTACTTTAACTATATTGGAAGGGTAAGGGACTGGAAGCAAGTGTATGTATGATGCGATGGGTGGAGAAAAGAGAGCCACATCCTCAGCCCCAGTAGGATGTCAGTAGATGATGCCTAATACTGAAAAAAGCAAAAGTAGCATCAAAACGATGTATTTTCATAAGTACATATGGAAGTAAGTAACAAATATATTCTCTAAAAGTACTGTTTTTCATAATAAATTTTCCATGGTCATTGCAGAATAATTTTTAGCTCTTTTATTATGTGTATGAATAACTGAAAAAAAAATCCTTCACTTTTGATTATTAGAATTTTCTTGTGACTAAGCTTACTTGGAGTGTAAAGTCCTCTTACATTGTGTAATTAAGAGCATTTACATGTAGCAATTCATAAGTAGAACACATACTATTGTTATATATAAAATATCTTTTAATTTTGCATATTGTAAAATCCTGTTAAACCATCTTTAAAATCCCTTTAAAATCATCTCTTACTTAATGGATTCTGTATACTTATGGAGCTAGGCATTTTCCCCAGTTTAAAGTGAAGTTTCAGAGACTGAGAAAAAATTTTTAAACTGCCCAAGATCCCTTAGGAATTTTGGGAGAGTAACAAGATCAGAACACAATATTCCCAATTCTCTGTCATCATGCCACAAAATCATGTTGAATTTTCCCAAATATTTTAAAAATAATAAACAAAAAACCCGAATAATTTGAGAATGCCAAAAAGAAAAAAGAAGTAACAATGCTGGCACCATTGTAAGCTAATTATGCATATTCGACAAAGACTCATGAATTCCTTGTCAGATTCAAAAGTAGAGAAATCAATTTCCTCCAAAGCTGTGGCAATCCACAGCTGAATAAAGAATATAATTGTAATAGGGAAGAACCTTTTGTATTCTATTACAAGTTAATCACTAAAGGGATGTTGCCTATAAGCTTAAATTATACATAATGGCCTCCCCTTTTAGTATAAAGGAAGCCTGAATTCTAATTCAGGCAAGATGGTTCTTTGGGGCATGAGCTCACCATCTTCTCGGTTTGCAGGCTTTCTGAATAAAGTCGTTTTTCCCTGCCCCAACAGCTGATCTCTTGATTATTGGCCTGTCCTGCAGTGAGTAGTACGAGTTTAGACTTGGCAACACAATGAATAAGTATAAGTAGCAGAATGAGTGATAAGATCAAGTATATAATGTGGGTAAATATGGTTCAAGGCTAATTACAGTATGCTGTGAAATTAACAAAGGGTAGAGAAAGCTAAACACACACACACACACACACACCAAAATTTTATTCCAATTATTTCCATTACTCGGACTGATTATTTCTGTTTTTGATTGGATGGGACCTCAGCTCATGTTTTTAGATCAAAATATCATTTAAATCTAGTGTACATGAAACCTTTCTTCCTTAACAAAATATTAAAAGAAAAGAAACAAGTGAGTAAATATGGATTTGGCCTCAGGTTTCCTCTTCTGTAAAAGTAGGATAATAGTACCCATCTCATAAGGTTGTTGTGAAGGTTAAATGCAATAGTGCAGGGAAGCAATTTGCATAGCCCTTGAAAACATTTTAAAGGTAAACTCTAATTTCAATGCTTCTGCTTAGTTCTCTATACTGTTCTTCTGTTTAGAAAATTACCTTAATATGTTTAAGTGATGGCAGGGTCCTTAGGCATAGTCTGGAAGGAAAAAATTGAAGGGGGAGAAAAAAGGAAGAATAATTGCTCTGCATAATATACTAACAGGAACTTTCAACTAGTTGGGCATGGGGCTAAAGACTGGAGGTTTCAGGGGTTCTGGACAGGGAGGAGAGGAGTACAGCAGAAGAGGAAAGACAGTGGGAAATATCCAAAGATGGGAGACACACAGTTTAAAACAATCGTCTAATGATTAATTTTATTTTTTCCTTTTCTATGTTGGGCATATTCCTCCTCCCCACATGTTCTGTTTAATAAAAAAACTGCTATTTACCCAACAGTCTTTTGTTAGTGGAGCTTTGGGAAATGAACAGGCAGATAAGGATACAGACAAAAAAAAAAATGTCACAGAGGCAAGGCAGTGAGTGGAGATTGGGCCTGGGAGTGAGAGATGTCTGGATCGTGCAAGCCTCTCACATCCCTACACCATCCCAAGAAACACCTGGGAATTGTGGAGGGGCCTGAATTTCCAGTGTCTACAGAGTAGGGAGTTGAGAAAACTTGTTAAGATTATCCTAGAAGGCTGGAGAATTCGGGCTTTTTAGGATTAAATCAGCTGCTCTTCTTTCATTTAGCTAAAATAACTTAAAACACAAATAACTATGAGAGATGATAACTAGCCACTGTGGTTCACTAAACAATGACACGTGATGAGTAAGTTTTAATGATGTAGGGGGAATGGATAAAAAAGTTTAGAATGTTTAATGTTTATAAAATTGTTTCACAACATTAGCTTAAGCAATTATCACAAAAACTCTGAGACTGCAGAACCCCTTTTTATTTTTAATGAGAAAAGTAGACTCAGATATGTTAAGGAACTTGTCCAAAGGACCACAGTGAGTATAGGCTTTCCATTACACTACAAAAAATCCAAACCATAGAGGGAAAGAGAGAAGACAAATTTGACCTAGTTCAAATTTTGCCCATACCCCTTCTGAACAGATAAATCACCTTAAAAATTGATTATATGCTTAGTATTATTGCAGCTACCATTTTAAGATATTAATGAGTGTGGTTTTGGTACTCCAGGATGTTTTTAAAATTTTTCCAAAAATTAATGTACATTCTAAAAGAAGTTACTGTAAAACAGAGACTGTCACTCACCACCCAGTTTTACAAGGATTAAGTCACTGGCTACTGCAGTCCCTGAATTCAGGATGAAGAACAGGATGAGGCACTCTGAGCTTTGGGAAAACAGGCCCTTAGATAGTTAGTTACACATATTCAGGAAAAATTTTTATGAACCCAGATTCTTGCATCTTCCCTTACTTAGTAATAAAATTATTAACTGAGATATCTGTTCCTCATGACTAGCACTAACTATCTACCAAGACATAAGTTGGATTTTATGTACTCCTTAGCCAAAATCACATATATACTGGCTTCCCCTGCATCTTTTCGGAAAAGTTCCTCAGAGCAACTTGAGAGGTTGTCTCCCGGGATATGGTTCTCAGTAAGACACTGAATAAAACTCAACTCATAGCTCTTACATTGTGCTTTTTTTTTTTTCAGTCAACATTACCCTTGAGCTTGATTGTTTTTATCAATATTTTTATAAGGAACCACATTCCCTTCCATCTTGTTTCTCTCTTTTTCCCCATGATCTTTTATTAAAAGAAAAATTATTTTAATAAGTCCAGTTCCATAAAGAGGAAATCTTTAAGCCAAAATGAAATAAAAGCTAGTCTGGAAATATACCATCTTATTATCAAAGTACTGATGGGAGTATGGGGTCTAAACACAAGAATGGGGCAGGAATTTAATGCAGTTTAAAAGCAAATACTCTGCGGAAAGCCAGAATAAACTGAACTTAGCAAGTGAACCATTAAAGAAAAGAGACAACTACACTTTATAAATTTTATGTTCATGATAGAAATATATTGGCTGATGCATTCAAAAGACTATGCATGAATGAGTGCCCAATATGTGGTTCTGCATCATGTCTTTAAATTTTGGTTTTCTTATGATGACCCACTGGAATCCCTATCTAGTATGAATTACATACATATCTGAGACAATTTGGGTACTAAATTTCTATTTCCCAAGTATGCAATTTTTCCCCCCATTGGTGGTGGTTGCTATTCATATGCTTGGTGTTGAAAAAGCCAACTTTTCCTTGCTTCCTGGTTTCTAGTCATAATAAAAATGAAAATCCATTGATTGAACACTGGTGATGGTAATCTTAGTGTTTTGCCTGTTCTGTCAGTCTTCCCATTAAATTGTATTTGAGATAATCTGATATCATTTTATGTTAAAATAATAGCTTTCTCTGCTTAAATGGTGTGAAAGATTCTTTGTACCTGTGCTTTATTACCTGTGCTAAAAAAGTTATGCCAAAAATTATGTAACAATGGAGCCCAAAACCTGTACATACAATCACAGCAACATATTAGCAACAATGTAGAACAAACACAGACTGGAGTGAGCAACAACTACAGAACACATGTGATTCTTCCATTAGATTTCACTACCTGAGAATATTCTTCTCTGACAATTTCATCTATAGTCATTTTATTTACCTGAATTCGAATACAAGTAATTTTTTAAAAGTTGAGGTATAAAAATCTCAAAATGGCAATCCCATCAAACAAGACTGCTGGAGTATAAGCACCTAATTCTACCACTTACCAGTCATATCTCTAACTTTTTTATATCTCACTATCCCTACTGATAAATGAAAATAATGACAGTAAACCTCATAGGATTATTGTAAGGTATAAATGAGAAACTGAATGGTGAAAATAGGGCTTGGCGCATAGTCAACATTTGTTATTTATTGTTTCTGGGTTTTTGTTTAATAGCGTAATTATTCATGCTGAATGTATTATGTTTTTAGCTGTAAGTTTTAGGCCAAGTTAGAGTGGTCTAAACACACAGAAGTTTGTGTTCTCACTTAATAAGAAATCTGGAGATTAGGCAGTTTCCTCAGAGGCTCAGCAATGTCAGGGTGTTAGTCAATGTTTCTGGAATTCTTTTGGTTTCTGTACCCCCAACCCCTGTCCACAATCACATGGCTACACCATTACATGAGAGTATTCAAAGCAGAAAGGAAGGCAACAGGCAGCAAAAGAAACGTTTTTCCCCAAGGAGATTCTCTTTATGTCTCATTTTCCCGAAATGGGGTGCATGCTCACTTGCAGGCCAATAAAAAATGAGATTCCTATGACTGATAGAGACTAATAAGAAATTATCCCCTGGGCCTGGTGCTGGGGGATTGCTACTCAAACAAAATTGTAGTTTTGTTTGCAAGGCAGAAGAGTGGAAAGGTATTAACAAGACAAAGGATAGGGTGACTGAGTTTCCTTCCAAGGCTCTTTTGTGATAAAGCTTGACTAACAACGGAGAGCTGAATTATTACCTGTCTGAAGTTCTTTGTTATTTCAAAAAATAGCAAAAGGAGGCCAGGACTTATTATTTGCTTTTTCTTCTAAACAACAGAGTAAAGAACAGGTCTATAAAATTGTATAAGGAAATTTACTGTGTGTTGATATGTCCTTTTCCTCAGTGGTGGTTTGTTCATTTTCCCTGAATGATCCAGGTTAATGTTTCCATTTCTAACTATATTCTACATGTTTATCCACAGTCTCTCAACAGTTTTTTGTTTATTATGTTTGTGTTCTAAAAAAATAGGTTGGTCAACAATTCCCACCTAGTATAAATTACGTACATATCTGAGACAAAAAAAATTTTTTTCTAACCATGTAAGATATCTTCCAACTCTCATTTTTGAAGCTCTGCATACAGCTGATCTCCAAGAGACTTACTCAGCAATGAATGTTAAATGGATGAAAATGTAGGTAAAAATTGTATGTAAAACAAAAGAATGAAAAACTGTACCAATTTGGAAATAATGCAAGTAGTCAATTTGAGGACTTAGTTCTTTAAAAAATGCAAAGAATTTGATTATCTTTCATTGTGAATAATAGCCAAAAATAAAAATTTCTATTCACAGAGTAAAAATTGTTAGATTTACCCTTAGGTTTTGTATTTATTTTCCATTAGGCAGGAGTTCTACATCAGTATTCTTTATTTTACCCACTGCTGCTTTTGGCATAATGCACCCCTAGTTTGTTGTGGATGTCCCTTTACACCAACTGTTTCTAAGGTATCAGACCAGCTGTCAGTGATACAAAAGTTCATGAGAACATCATATGATCATTAGTTCATTTTATCCCCACCTGGCTGTTCCAACCCCATGTAGCTAATACTATATTACAATATGTTACTATATGAACCTGGTCCAAAGACAAAAGAATACTGTGATAAAGAATTGAAAAATATTAGAGATTTGTCAATACCGAAACAGAATCAAGTTCCTTTAGGAGGGAATGATTTTCTGGTAAATTAAGATGCATGATTTATTCCCATAAAAGGTTTCACAAACGATTTCTACAACACAAGGATTTTTCAGCACTTTTGAGGAGGTTTTAAGATCAGCAGTTTCTGTTCAAAGAATATACTGACCCAATTCTTCAACAGAATGGGTAACCTATAAGAAGAAGGTATATAATTCACTCACATGAGAACATGTCGATAAGAAAATATGTGGACTAGACATCTACGCATTGGTTTCTTATGCTCTGCTAAAAATTAAACCAAAACCTATGGATAAATAACCTTCAATCCAAGTCTTCATTTCTGATGAGAGAATAGAAAAAAAGCGTCATGGCCATCAGCCCTGAGAGGTGTGGTGACTGTATTCAAAGACTGTGATCTTCGGTCTCCTAGCTTTAATTGGCCTCCTGGGGTATGTAAAATGCTGTGTGTGTGTCACACTCCTAGAGATCTTGGCACAAACTATTTACAGCTGTTTGGAGCCTTAACATACAATACAAAGGGCCTGCTGGGTCTGGCATTTGCTGACACAGCCTTGGAATCAACGGAAAAGTCTGGCTTCTCTTTTGAGGTCCTCATAGTGAAGGATTTGCAGACTGTAAAGTATACAAGAAGCTAAGAATCATCCTTAGCACAGCCAAAGCTCTTCTCTGCAGGGCTCCAGGGAGTCTGGTTAGTACACTTTTTCTGCAGAGCCCTGGAACATTCTCACCTTCTTCACATGAATAACGTCTTCCACAATAAAAGACTTTACAATATTTTGCCTACATTTGCCACACAAATAGATTACGATATAAGACTGCACAGCAGAGGTGGCGGCAGACTAGAAACCTGTGGGCTGAATCCAATGCACAGGCATTTTTTTCCCTTGGTTTGGATCCTCATAGTGTTTCATTTTACTTTGTTTAGTTAATTTGAATTAGTTGCCAACTTTTAAAAATCAGGATGTTTAAAAAATTTTTTTTCAGATTATTGATTTCTCTGGAAAAGTCAGATATGGCAACACAAGGTCTAAGTTCCCATTTGGCAACAGATAAATGGGGCTGGGTAGCAGCCACCCTCTTTGGAGGGGATATGGGTCTTAAATGCCAGAGCCCCTCTGAAAGGCCTCTTGCATTCACATTCCCTGACTGGCACTACTAGGCACTAGAATTAGCAACCACTCTAAAAAGAACATGGCTTTAAAACACAGATTACAAACAATAAAGAACAATTAGGAATAATATGTCAACAAAGTGAGAATTATGTTTTATTTGGCAGACTTTCTGAGGACTTCAAGCCCGGGAGACAGCTTCTCAGATATAGCTCTGAGGGACTGCTCCAAGGAGGTAAAGGAGGAGCCAGGATATACAGGGGTTTTTGCAACAAAGACCAGGTAGTTGGAACATCAAAAAATTACCGTTAATTAAAGGAAACCAGATATCTTAAGTTAATAAATTTAGCACTTTTCCATGTATGGGAAGATGCAAGAGTCTCGGCTCATTGACATCATTCCTTTGATGTGCACCTTAGCTATCTAGGGCAAGTACCTTGTTCTTTCCCATCCCGAGTCCCCTCAGGGTGCACCATTTTGGGTGGCTGCAGTGGCTGAGGGCTTGGTAGTGGGCAGCCTGTTTGTTTCCCACATGAATTCCCTCAGGGCTCACCACTGGGGCGGCTGTAGGGCTTGATGGCTGCAACATCCTTTGTTTACTGATACGGCAGGCAACATTTTTCACTCACAAATATTACACAGAACATAACCACCTCTTAGCTTGCTTAAGCAACATTTTCCTATTTTGCTTAAGATATTTTTTTAAAAGAAGTAAAACATAACATATAAGTACAAGCTCCCTGTTTATCCTTCCAAATTTCAACCCTCTTTCTCCAGCTATATATTTAAAACCACTATTTGAGGATGCTCAAGTCCTTTATATAAAATGTCTTAGTATTTGCATATAACCTGCCTACACGCTCCCACATACTTTAAATCATGTCTAGATTACTTGCAATACCTGATACAATGTAAGTACTATATAAATAGTTGTAAATACAATGTAAATGCTACATAAATGGCTGGTAGCACACCGCAAATTCAAGTTTTGCTTTTTTGGAACTTTCTGAAAAATTTTTCCCCAAATATATTCAAACTGCTGTGGATACAAAGGGCTGACAGTATACCTGTTTATCCATTTTTCTATTGCTAAAATTTATGTCATTTGCAATTTTTCACTATTTCAGACAATTTTGCTGTGAACATTCCTGTGCACACTTTCCTTTGCACATGTACAAGAGTTTCTTTACGACATACCTAACAAGGAATTGCTGAGCCTTGAGGTGTACATATCCTCAATTTTCTCAGATATCACCAAATTTCTCTCCAATATTATTTTATATAATTTACCCTATCAGCAGTCTATGAGAGTTCCTGATACTCCTCTTCCACACTAATACTTGTCCCTTTTATTTTTTTGCCAATTTAATGGAAGTAAATGGTATTTTGTTATTGTTTTAATTTGTATTTTCTTGATGACTAGTGAGACTGAGCATCTTTTCATAAATTTATTGGCCTTTCAATCTATCTGAGATTTACTTGGCTCTCTCTGTTCATTTTTAATTTTTTTTTCTTTTTTTGCTCATTGATTTGGAGGAATTCCTCACACATTTTGGATACCAAATCTTTTGTTGATTATATGCATTGAAAATATCTTATTACAGGCTTTAGCTCATCTTTCACTTTTGATGCCTTTTATTTGTACAGCAAATTTCCATTATAATGTAAAAACTGTCAATTCATTCTCTAGATCTGTGCTTTTGGGGTCTTGCATAAGAAATCTTTATCTAAGCCTGAGTCGTGACATACTCTTAAGTATTTTCTTCTAAAAGTTTTGCTTTTCATATTTAGGTCTTTAATCAACTTAGAATTTATCTTTGAACATAAGAATCTAATCTTATTTTATTTTTCCAAGTGAATATCCATTTGTCCCAGCACAATTTACTGAATAATCCACACTTTCTCCAAGTTTTCTCCACGGATGAATATATAGAATTTTGGGGCTATCAGTTCTGTTCCATTGGTCTATTTGTCTGTTTCTGTGTCAGTATCACACTGTCCTAATTACTGTACTTTTAAGATAAGTTTTAATACTTTGTAGAAAAAGTCTCTCCTTTCCTTTCTCCTACCACTCCTCCTTTAAAATTATCTTGATCATTCTTTAGTTTTGCTTTTCTACATAAATTACCTTTTCAATTTTCTAAAACAAACAAACAAAACCCTGTTTGCATCTTGATAAGAATTGCAATGAGTATTCAAGATGTATTTGGGGAGAATGGAAATGTTTACAAAAGAGGGTCTTATTCATGAACATGGTATATTCTCCATTTATATAAGAAATTGTCAATAAAGTTTTACAATTTTCTCCATAAAATTTTGCACATCTTTAAAACTTTAATGCCTAGATTCCTTATAAAATTTAATCTATTTTAAATATACATTTAAAAAATTACTATGACTTCTTCTTTTTATAAATTTATTTATTTATTTTTGGCTGCATTGGGTCTTCATTGCTGTGCATGGGCTTTCTCTAGTTGTGGCGAGCAGGGGCTACTCTTGGTTGCAGGCTTCTCATTGCGGTGGCTTCTCTTGTGGAGCACGGGCTCTAGATGCGTGGGCTTCAGTAGTTGTGGCATGAGGGCTCTAGAGCACAGGCTCAGTAGTTGTGGCTCACAGGCTTAGTTGCTCCACAGCATGTGGGATCTTCCTGGACCAGGGCTCAAACCTATGTCCCCTGCACTGGCAGGTGGATTCTTAACTGCTGTGTCACCAGGGAAGCCCTCTATAACTTATTTCTACTCTTTTCTGGGGGGTAGACAAAAGGATTCTCAACCAATTTTGGGGAATTGATCTTGAATCTAGCAACCTTCCTGATTTTTATTATCAGTCATTATAGTTTGTTTATAGAGTCCTTGGATTTCCTATTAAGATAATCAAATCATCTTTGTATGATAAGAAGCTTATTTCTCCTTTTTCTAGTCTCAAACTTTTGGTTCTATTGAACTACAGAACTAGTTCTATGGAACTAGCATTAGTAGGTATTCTTACCTTTTTAACATACATGCAATTTTGAAATTTTACTTGAGCTAAGACTTATTAAGATGGAGGAATAAACTTTTCTGGTATTTTTCAACCTCTCTCAATTATTTCAGTTTAACTAATTAATTACCTTAAGAGACATTTGCTACTCAGACGACTACAATAGCATCCTAACAAATCTTCTTACTTCAGCTCTTGTCCCCACATAAGTGACTTTTTAAAAATGTAAGTAAGATCACAACACTCCCCTGTCTAAAATTCTTCAATGACATTCCACTGTATTATACAGTAAAATATGAACTTCTTCTAATGCTTAATCTCCAGTCTCAGTTCTTATCCCTGGGTCTTACCAAGGCTGGAGATTTTACCTCTATTGAGAACCTTCCCTGACCACTCAATTTAAAATAGTCCCTCCACTCTGCCCTCCTACTACAGTTTCTCTTTAAAACACATCCTGTTTATTTTCTATTCTAGCACATTTCACATTCTGAAATTATTTTGTTTATTTGCTTAGTTGTTTATTGTCTTCAACTAGAGTATAAGTTTCATGAAGGCACAGCACTTCTCTGTGTGGTTCATGCTAGTATCTCCAGCACTTAGACTAACACTTGGTACATAGTTGGTGTTATTAAATACTTTTTGAACGAATAAATGAAAAATAGTTATTCTTCCTTCTGCCCCATAATTATTCCACATATTAGCTCTGTATTGTCTGACTCTGCCTTGATTCCAAGGAAGAAAATTATCAGATGTTGGAAAATTTATCAAGAATAAGAATAAAGTTCAAACTTTTATAGACAGCTATTTTAAAAGGTGTATCATTCTTTCCTAAATTTAGGAAGCTAAGCAAATGCATTTCTACTGGATGGACAGACCTTCCAGGTGAGTTGGCCCTCAGGTTCTAGTCTAACCTAGGTTCTCTAGGGTAACATGACTTCTTGGCAATAGAACTATGCCTCTCACAGTGGTTCTACCACTGTCCCATAAGTCTAGGTCCTTTCTTGACTATGAATAATTGTGGGATATGGGGCCCTAGTATCTTACTTTCAGGACATGAAAGTTGTTTCATGTTTTATTGCCTCTTCCCTTTCAATGTCTTCCCTCAAGAAATTCCTCTACCTTCTATAGGCTTTCTCCCACAAATATTCAAGTTTATTTCACTTCTAGAAAATAATGGTTCTCAAAAAGATAGTAGTTTAGAATCCCAGCCCTTTACAACCTAAAACTTGTATACTACCTTCAGACCCCAGAAAGTCTAGACCCTAAAAACACGGTGACATTCACTCCCTCTCTGGAGACTTCCTATCCTGCTCCAAATGCATCCTTATTTCCACCGGGCAAGAGTTGGAGCAAATTATGCTATGACCTCAAATACGTAAGCTAGCATGGGAGAAGAAGAAGTAAGGATTGGGGTGGAGGCTGAAACCAGAGAAACTAACTCAACAGAGAGGTCTGAAGGCAGGTCTAAACAACATATTAAGTCCACTGTGGTCCAGGAAGCCATTTTGTCCTATGTTACAACTCTAGAAATGGGGAGGGGGCAGCTTCAGGAGACAATCAACATTTGAAGTCAGTCAAATGTTTCCATTATGTCTATTCATGTAGAGGTCATTAATTAAGGTTGTCAAGAGAACAGGTAATAGGAAATTTCTCAACAGGAAAAGTTGAGAAGCTATCATATACCATGCACATCCAACCAGGTCAACAAGTGAGCCTCAACTCCTTCCTCTGTCATGTGCCCTTCATTTGGGCAGTAAACTCAGCCTTATTATTTCAGTTTTTAAGACATCCAGAAGCAGGTGGTTCCAAAGTTATAAATTTAGCAGCTCAAAGCAATTGTCAAGGGCCTGGGATTTTTTCTTCTTTCCCCTCTGCTGCCATCCTTTATATGTTGATCTTGTCAGGTTTTTTTAAAAAATTTTTTTTTAAATCATGGCTGCAAGATGGCTGTAAGCATCACATTCTCACCAATACATATCAAGCAGCAGAAGAGAGGTGAACACCTGCTTCTGTCCATGTTAAAGTTGAGAAAAAATTTCCCAGAAGGCTCCCAGCAAACATCCCATTACATCTTATTGGCCAGTGTTTCATGCTTAAAAAGATCACTGATGAGAGAAATGAAATAATTATGACTGGTTTACACCAGTCAACATTCACTCTCTGGGGTTGCAGGGGGCCCGTTGGTTTTTAAGCTTTCAAATACCTGAACAAAATCAGAATTCTATTAACAAGGAATAGAAGCAAGAATAGCTGTTGAATAGACAGTTTTAGCAGACACTGTTCGTGTCCCAACCATACCACATAGATCTACTCTGAAGGACTCTTACACACTTGTTTCACTCCACTTGAAAGTGCTTTTTGCCTATGAGAGCTTGCTCTGCCAACAGGAATCCTCAACTAATGAAGACAGAAGGTGATGGGTAAATACCCCAGCCTCCCCCGATTAACGGAGCATATTCCACACGATCTCCCAAAGACTCACCAGTGGAATGGTGCCCCACTTGTCCACAGTGGTAATACACTCATTCATGTACCTCATTGACTTTCCTCCTTTCAGTGTCTCACTTCTTCACAGGGGTCACACCCAAATCACTGTCTTTGTTCTGCTTTTGTAAGAACTCAACCAGGTCAGCAGTCAACAATGTCTCCTGTCAGCTCAGGAGCTGCTCTTCTGTGATGTCTTACCTGGTCTCCAATAAAAAGTTACTTATTCCTTTGTATGACCACTATATTGTATAACCCCCTACTATAGCACACTTTAAGTGTGTTTATTTCCTTCTACACTGTCCTAGTCATTGCTACATTCGTATTGTTGAGCATAGGTGCCCGGCACATAGTACATACTGACTAAATGTTGAATACATTGACAGAGTCCACTATGTGGTTTCTTACCTGGGGACTCCTCTCAAAAACCAAAATATCACAATCCTTTGTGCACCCCAGTCATGCCCCTTCCTTCTCCCTTTGGTTTTCATCACTTCTATTAATCTCTGATTCAGCTGCTGCCTCTGAGGTTTAATCTCTGAATTTCTCTAGGCTAGCAAGGTATTCATATGGGATAAATATGCTCTCTATAAGTGAATGTCCCTCAAGACATTTATTTTCTTTACCCATATTTCAGCATTCCCAATCTCCAAGACAGATCTTTTAACCTAAACATTGCCTCACAGCTGGCAGATCCTGTCCAGACCCACTGAACTCCAGCTCACTATGAAAGCCAATAATTCACTGGCCTAAAATATGGGCAGCAGGGCAGAGGGCTGCCCTTCTGCTGCTGCAAGGAAATTTTATTTGAGAAACTCTAATTCTTAGTGACATATTTAGTATATTCCCATTTTTTTCCTTAACTTTACTGCCTCATCAGTAAAACTGAAACTGCCTTCAAAAATTGAAAGAGAGTAGCTAGGAAATGAAAGTCACATGGATAGTGTAGTGGTTGCTATGTATTTGTCTTCTCCTTCCTCTTTAGTAATTCAAGTCTTATGAGAAAAAAATAAACAAAATAATAGTTACTGTTGTCAATAAAATAGATGCTAATTTCTGATGGAGAGTGACAGTTAAAAGGAGAAAAAATAGAAAACTTGGATCTTTGGGCAAAATTTGAGAAAGAGAGGAAGAATGAGATTTTCAGGCCAATGTGAAGCTAGAGCAATGCCAACATAACTACTGACATCACTGGATTAGAATCAGTGTATTAACAGCTGTCATGGTGAAGTTGGCTTCTCAAACTGATATCCAGTTGGCATTTAGTTGGCTGCAGTAAACAGGAGCAATGAAAGTGGGGAGAAAGTGTGGGGCTGCATCAAGGGTCAGATAGAATAATCTGCAAGATGAGTGTGGCTCAAATATTACCCTTATGTCTTGCAAATGCTGGACATGGTGCAAGAAGAAACATGTTGCAATCAAGATTTCAATTCCGTTAACAGAGACAGACTTATTGTGGAACTAAATTAAGCTTAAGTTTTAGGCTCCTTTCACCTATACAAGTCCCTCCTAAGGACCAGTACTTAATTTACATTCATTTTTTTTTTCAAAAGGTCTCCCCAAATTATATGAGCTCCGAGCTCTAAAACACCTATATCTCTCCCTGCCAGTTAAATTTAATTTTTAAGGGGCTCCCAAAAGATATCAACCAACATTGTAATTAAATACCAGTTTAAAAGAGAGTGTGAAGGACTGAAATTCGGACAAACAAACAAATAAACAGATAAATGAACCATATAATTAAACAGGCACTTATAAACCCTGATCAAGAGGTTTAAGATGCTGTCTCTTTAAATGTATTGTATGTAATTGAGAAATCAAGACATAGGCACATAAAAATAACAAATGCAATTAAAACTGAAAATGGGCCTGGTGGCGCAGTGGTTGAGAGTCCGCCTGCCGATGCAGGGGACACAGGTTCATGCCCCGGTCTGGGAAGATCCCACATGCCGGGGGGAGGCTGGGCCCGTGAGCCATGGCCCGTGAGCCATGGCCGCTGAGCCTGCGCGTCCGGAGCCTGTGCTCTGCAACGGGAGAGGCCACAACAGTGAGAGGCCCGCGTAATGCAAAAAAAAAACCAAAAAAATCCCCAAAAAACCAAAAAAAAAAAAACCTGAAAATGGGAATTATTCATTTAACTAATGTTTATTAATTATGAACTCTGTGCCAGGCACTGCACTAGGTACTGGGTAGCCAATATTTATTAAAACAGACATGATCAGCCTTCATGGAGCCTACAGTCCAGTAGGAAAGAAACATTTAAGAAGCAAATAAATGAACAAATGAATGAAAGAAATTTTTTAAAATTGTGAAAATTTCTGTAAAAAAAAACCTATCAGGTTGCTGAAACAGAAATTAAAGAAGAAACCTCTTTTAGATTGGGTAGTCAGTGAAGGTCTCTTTGAGAAAGTGACACATCTAAAAGAGAGAATTATCAGCCAGGAAAGGAGATGAAAGGAAATACGTTCTGGGCAGACATGTAAAGACCTGAGGTAGGAAATAGCTTGGCCTTATTAAGCAACAGAAGGGAAGCTATTGTGGGTAAATACAGTACGGGGCCAGAGACGAGATGAGGAAAAAGATCCTTGGTATATTCTGCTTGCAGATGGAGACTTTTGAGTATTTGCTGTATTACATTTCCTTTGTAACTTGGGAAGTGATGGGATTGGAAAACTGACCTTGGTTCTTAGACCACAGTAGTACAAGTAGCACAAGATCCAACCATTGCATTCCAAGAGATCGTTTATAAAAGTTAGTATAAAAGAAGAAAAATTAAGTATGTATTGTTATATAAAGTTCTTATATTCTGTTCTCTCTCTCTAAATAAAAGTATGTATCTTTGCTGGCTTGTGTATTTATTAAGTTAGAAAATGGTGAAAACCTACCTCTTAGTGTCCCACATAAGAAATATTGTAATTGTATACCAATGCTATCATTCATCTGGGTTATAAAAGAATGAGTAAGGCTGTACTCCGCCCTATCTTTGGGAGAAGTTACCCCACTGACCTTAACCTTAACAGATGAAACTTATTTTATCTTCCCCTCGATAGAGGTGGAGTGGGACAGGAAGAGCAATTGCAACTGTCCAGACTTCTGAAATAAAGAAAGAAAGCTTACCAGCTGAGGTCTGATGAACTGTATGGGTAAAATCTCATCACTCAGTATTAAGTTGGATAAAAACAATAAATGGACTTTTGGTAAAAATATTTTCACTGACTTCTTTCTCTTGGAGTTTTAAATCCCCATTTCACTTCTTAATGAAAGAACCAATCAATTAGGACTTGACAAAGAGTATGTGGACAGGGGCCTGAATATACCTGAATATACCTGGACTTGAAGCCAATGACTTGGAGACTGAATTTTGATTTAATACAGTGGAAATCCATCAAAAAGTGTTAGCTTGTAAAATAATTTGGCCCAGTTCATGTTTTTTTTTTTTTTTTTTTTACCTTTCTTATAAACTTCTTTTTTTTTTTTTTTAACATCTTTATTGGGGTATAATTACTTTACAATGGTGTGTTAGTTTCTGCTTTATAACAAAGTGAGTCAGTTATACATATACATATGTTCCCATATCTCTTCCCTCTTGCGTCTCCCTCCCTCCCACCCTCCCTATCCCACCCCTCCAGGCTGTCACAAAGCACCGAGCCAATATCCCTGTGCCAGTTCATGTTTTAAGAAGCTATATGCTTTAAGAAGTAGCACAGATAATAAATTCCATATTTATTAGAATTAATTAGAGATTAGTGTGTACTGATCATAGAGAGGGGGACTTCTGAGTGGAGATAAAATGAGGACTTTAAATGGTGGGTAAAATTAGATAAGCAGGGGAGAGAATAAGAAAAGGGCATTCATGGTAAGTGCAATGAAATGAGCAAAGGCTTTGAGGGGGCTGGAGTGGGAGAAGATAGGGAGTATGCCCACCTGACTGAGGTATATTAAGTTCTGATCAAACTGTAATGGACTCTGCACATCAGACGAGAAACATTTAGGTAATAGGAGACTCTAAAAATGTCATATGCATGATGTAATGGAAATAAATCTTCAGAAACACGAATTTGGTGGAAATGTGAAGAGAGGATCCATTTTAAAGTAGAGAAAGAAGTAAAAAAAAAAGTAATATGAAAAATCTGAGCAACAAAATACAGCCTGAAGTAGAATATACATTTCCTATTTTAGTTCCAGTTAAAACTTAGATAAACCTGGCAATGGTTGTGTTATTCTCTGATTATCAGGCCAGGGAGAAATAGAGAGCAAGACCAGGATAAATGCAGCTGGAACTAGGGTTAGCTGTAGGAGGAGACCCAAGGGAAGGTGACAAGAATCAAAATCACACTGAACATGGCAACTTGAGCTTGGATATGATTCAGTGGTATTCAGTGAGCCTAATATGGAAGGTGGGGTATGATGGCTGATGTCATGTATGTTCTGATATAATCATTAGTCAGCAGTGTTAGAGTCAGATATGTGGTCCTAAGTGGGTGGGAATGAAGGGGAGGCACCAGAAAGAAGGAACACTGGCAGGCTGGGTCATTAATTAAAATCCATGATGGAAGTTAAGGAATTTAACACACTCGGTCATAATACAAGTACCCAAGCTTGCATTTTGGGTATTCTGACTGCAAGTAGGTAAAATGCTAATTAAATATCCCAACCATTGGGGAAAGGGGACACATAACACACTGCAAGCCTTGGTTCCAATGGTCTCTGGGCCTGGGAAAATCTGAGACTGCTTTTTTTTTTTTTTTTTTAAAGATTTTTTTGATGTGGACCATTTTTAAAGTCTTTATTGAGTTTGTTAAAATATTGCTTCTGTTTTTTATGTTTTGGTTTTTTGGCCCTGAGGCATGTGGGATGTTAACTCGCCGACTAGGGAGACCAGGGATCGAGCCTGCATCCCCTGCTTTGGAAAATGAAGTCTTAACCACTGGACCGCCAGGGAAGTCCCCTGAGACTGCTTAATGTAGGGAGGTGGTGTCTTCTCATGCAAAAGAGCCCAGGGACCTAGACTCACAGCCTGGGTTCTCTCTGCCACTTACTAGCTGGAGGACAAGTTATAAACCTCTCTGAACCTCACTTTCTTTTTCTAAAATATGTGGATACAAATATACCTAAATAGCATGGTTGCTAGGACAATGTAAAAGTGCTTGATATAGAAAATGATTTGTTAAATGGCAGCTTTAAAACAAAAAGTAATGATTAAAAAAAAGTAATGATGTCATTAGCAAAAATAGTCTGGAACTTATATAAATTGTTACCCTGAAGGACTTTTATACAACCTTAAATACCTATTCATTTCCCAAGTACTCTGAGATAAAGAGGTCATAAGGATAAATGAGTAGCGTGCCTCTGCCTACTGGGCCACAAATGGGGATATACTGATGGTAAATAACAAGGAACATCAAACATAATGGTTCAGAATGTAGAGTGATTCCTTGGTGAGCCTGATCTTTATATTCACCTCTGGAACACTGCTATCTCATGGCATTTTGGAAAAGCCTGCTCAGAGTTCAAGGAAAAACTCTTATAAGCATCAGCTCCTTATGAAGACATTTGAAAAATGACAGAGCATCGGGTCACTTGGCTGTTGGTTCAGAGCAAAACTGTTCCACGTTACTGAATCTGCACACGGAAAAACTCAGTATGCTTACAGGAGAAGAGGACTTTAAAAGACTGACATGCTACTTTTGGGTATCATGAAAGTAAACTTATGTATAAAAGCAAAGTTATTACAGAAAAGAAATGCTGGGTATTTAGAAAATGATTTAGTACACCTACTGAAAGCTCCTAAAAAATAAAGTAGAATTATACGGAGGGAATGTGATCCCACAGGAAAGAGGAGAGATTGTTTAAGAGAGAACTCCCTCCATGTGTTCAAGTAGAACCTGTACTCCCACTATCATAGCACTTACCATCCTGGAATGTAATTGACCATCTGTCTGTTTCCCTCATGAATTCACAAGCTCCAAAAGGAAGTCAGTCTAACTTGTTTACAGTTCTGGTTACAATCCCCAGGGTCTAGTGCAGTGTTTGGCACACAGTAGATGCTCAACAAATACTTGATATTAAGTAAATAATTAAGCTAGTACCATAGAAAACACTGTACCTCCATATGGAAGATGATAGGCAAATACAAGGAATTTTGTACGTGAAAAAAAAGAAGAGAGGCAGTGCAGCACAGAGGCAGGCACATTTTAAAAAAATGTCCCAATGCTTCATGTCTAAAAATTGGGAAACCAACTTCTCCATCTGACCCTGATGAAAAAGAGAAGAGATAAAGAAATTCTAAGTTGTAGGTGAGTATATATATTAAACTTTAAATTGTGGCCATAGTGGCTAGAAATCAGATTCAAGGTCAATTTACAGTGAAAATAGTTGTCATTTTATTTAGTTTATGACTTAAAAAGGTAAATACCATTGGTTGTTTTATATTTAGGATCCAGTTTTGGAAAATTTTACACGAAAAGGAGAAAGAATCTTCTAGGAAAAAATTAAAATGTAATCAGGAACAGTAAAAACAATACAGTTGTTAATTCAGCCCTGAAGAAGACAAGACTCCAGGTCCAAAAGCCTCACAGACTAACTCCGACAAATGTGACCCATGGGAGATGTAGGATGACCTGGAGGTGTTGGAATTGGATGTACATATCTATTGCTCTATGTTACAGCTAGATGACTTAGGAAACCCCAAAGCTAATGAATATTACAAACAACCAGAAACTCCCTTGACAGCCATGTATACATGTGTAAAATAACAAAGAATCTGAATGCAAGTGTTTGTACTTCATCACTCAGTCTGAAATTCTATCCAATTCATTCAAGCCCAGAGAAATGTGCAGCTTTAGCAAAAATCACTCCCTTCCTTGAAACAAAATATTAATGTTACCACTGATGCACCCACTTTTCTAGGCATTCTTCATTTCAGATGTTCTTAATAGAACTCTGACACTGCATCCAATCAATCCATATTAAAGGGCCAGCAATAGGATTTGACATTTCTTCTGGAAAATTATGCGTGCTAATATAAAATCTGGGCATTTGCCACAAAGTTATTTTGTGTTAAGTGAAAACTGCTGCTTAAGAAAACAAAAAAATTTTGCCTGAAGAAAATTTGGATCTTTTTATCCAGCTTAATTTGATATTGAAATTCAAAAAATGAGGCAGGATAAATATATTGCTTTTTCTATGCTGACATTAAGGCATCAAATGAAACTACTTTTGCTGTTTGTGTCCTTGTGTTTTCTGTGTACAATTTATCTCATATTAAGATTAACTTTACGGATTTCCCTGGTGGTGCAGTGGTTAAGAATCTGCCTGCCAATGCAGGGGACACAGGTTCGATCCCTGGTCTGGTAAGATCCCACATGCTGCAGAGCAACTAAGCCCGTGCGCCACAATTACTGAATCTGCACTCTAGAGCCCACGAGCCACAACTACTGAGCCTGCATGCCACAACTATTGAAGCCTGTGCACCTAGAGCCCGTGCTCCACAGCAAGAGAAGCAACCACAATGAGAAGCCTGTGCACCACAACGAAGAGTAGCCCCCGCTTGCTGAAACTAGAGAGAGCCCACGCACAGCAGCAAAGACCCAACGCAACCAAAAATAAGTAAATAAATTAATTAATTTTAAAAAATAGATAAGGAACAAGCATATCTAAAAATAAAAAGATTAACTTTAAAACAATAAACTTTTTGAAAGTAATAAAATTTAGCTTGAGGGAAAAACTGTCAGTTAAACTTTGGCTGGACTGGGCTAATTGGACAACCAGACATATTACACAGTCTCTTTCTAGAAAGACTGTAGTTGTATTGTGGATAGTTTATATCTTCTCCTAAAATATAAAATATTATTATATAATAGCAAGAATAATTGAACTCATTAACTTCAGTCTGATATAATGGATGTCTTTAATGTTAGAATCATCATGTTCAAGATTTGGACATTTAAAAAGGCATTGAATACTTACTGTAGCCCTACTTCTTTAATAATTATATTCCATAATATATACTGATTTGTATTGGCCAAAATCTGATTGCTAATATCATTAATTCAATCCAATCCATGTTTGTTCAGTTTTTTTACAAGACAAATTCAAAAATCTCATATTGGCAAAGTCACATTTAATAATAATAGACTAGATAAGCATGAAAGTTCAAAAGTTATAGGCATCAACACTCCATGCTCTATGACAATTAGCTGGCCGGAGAGATTCTAAGTTTTGCTTGGACCTCCCTAGCCTCTCCTTTTCTACCCAAGCCCTTGAGTTTAGATAGCTTCAGAAATTGGTCAGGGATCATCTTCTTTTCTTTGTCTAGGCTCTCCCCCTAGGTAATCTTACCCCCATACAGGGCTCTACAAAACTTCTACAGCACAGACCACTCACCCAATCTACAACTGCCTTTCACAACTTCACTTGGATGTTACATGTCCATTTTAGAATCTATTCTCAACAGAGTCATATTTCAAAAATATGAACGAGATCATACTTATTTTCTGGTTAAATTTCTTCAGTGACTTCCATTTCTCTTAGAATAAAATTCAATTCTTTACCAAGGTCTAAAAGGCCCTGCCTGATGATTTCTTTCTAATTCTTCATGTCCTCTCTCATAGCTGTTCTGGTTTTCTTTCTTTTCCTTGCAGGAACTAAATCTTTACTCTTTTCAGGCCTTTACACTAGCTCCTGGACTGCTCTGCTTTTCCTGCAGCTGTTCCCCTGTGCTGCTTATCCTCAAGTCAAGGACCAAAGACCACCCTCTCAGAGGCTTTCTTTGACCACCTCCCTAAAGTGTCTTTTCCCATTTGCTCTCCTCCTCACCCAGCTATTTTTCATCTTAGTACTAATGACAATCTGAAACTATCTTCATTTTGAAATGTTTTGACTTCTATAAATGCACTTTTGTTTTCCCACCCTTCCTAGTTGTGTCCTACTCCCTCTTCAGCTAGCGGCCTCCACTGTCTCAGGAAGGATTAGGGTTGCTACAGCATGAATGCGAGGAAAAGACAGAATCAGGGTTCTGCCTATTTCAGTGACAGCAGTTAGGAAACACGAAGCCTTTTGATTTTATAAGAGCTTTTTAAAAAGAAAAGGGTTTTTCAAAAATACAACCTACTGAATGGGAGAAAATATTTGCAAATGATATGATTGATAAAGGATTAATATCCAACATATATAATAGCTCATGCAACTCAACATCAAAAAAATAAACCACCTGATTAAAAAATGAGCAGAAGAACTGAATAGACATTTTTCCAAAGAGGAAATGCAGATGGCCAACACATGAAAAGATGCTCAACATCGCTAACCATCAGGAAAATATGAATCAAAACCACAATGAGATATAACCTCACAACTGTCAGAAAGGCTATCATCAAAAAGAACACAAATAACAAATGTTGGCCAGGATGTGGAGAAAAGGGAACTTTCCTACACTGTTGGTGGGAATGTAAATTGGTACAGCCACCGTAGAAAACAGTATGAAGTTTTCTCAAAAAACTAAAAACAGAACTACCATATGACCTGGCAATTCCACTCCTGGGTATATATCTGAAAAAACAAAGAACACAAATTCAAAAATATACATGCACCCCAGTGTTAATAGCAGCATTACTTCATAGCCAAGATATGGAAGCAACCTAAGTGTCCATCAAAAGATGAATGGATAAAGATGTGGTGTACACACACACACACACACACACACACACACACAATGGAATACTACTCAGCCATAAAAAAGAACGAAAATTTGCCATTTGCAGCAACATGGATGGAGTTGGAAGGCATTATGCTAAGTGAAATGAGTCAGACAGAGGAAAACAAATACTGTATGATATCACTTATATGTGGAATCTAAAAAAATACAACAATCTAGCGAACATAACAAAAAGGAAGCAGACTCACAGATACAGAGAACAAATTAGTGGTTACCAGCGTGGGGGAGGGGCAACATAGTGGGAGAGTGGGAGGTACAAACTATTGGGTGTAAGATAGGCTCAAGGATATATTGTACAACATGGGGATGTAGCCAATATTTTGTAATAACTGTAAATGGAAAGTAACCTTTAAAATTGTATAAAAATTTAAAAGTTAAAAAAATAGTAATAATAAAAAAAGAAAAGTGTTTTTGAGGAGGAAAATTCTTTTCCTAAAGTTCTGAAGGAGTTTCAGTTTATCCATACATGATAGTTTTAAAAGAAAGTAGATTGAAAAGTATTGGTTGTTGTAGAAAATGAAGCATTGTGGAAAGTATAAATGAGGATTAAGTGGGGTAGAGGTGAGGAGCTTTAATTAATTCGACCATTCTCACAGACTGAAGGCCACTCCCCCAGCCTCTAATAGAGACTCAGAGACTTTCTGGGATTGACTTTTAGCTTTCCTGTCTACTAGCTGAGAGTCTTTGAGCCAGATGCCCTAGTTATCTTTTCCATAAAATTAAGATAATAATATTTCTTACCTCATAGACTCTTGAGGATTAAAGTAGTAGTTAATACATATAGAGCAATTAGAACTAGTTTTCATTAACATCTATATAACAACCTCTCATTCATTGTTTAAAATTGTTTAGGCCTCATCTTCTCTCTGAAGACTTTAAGGTTATCCCCTTTCTAACCCCTCCTCCCCTAATAACGTACTCAAAGTATTTGCACCTCTGTTCTTTGTAACTACTTGAATTACTCAGTCTCATGAAGAAATTTACTGCCTATCCAAAATTGGTTAACTAGATAAAGATAGGTTAAATTTTTCTCAATTACTTCCAATTCCTTTTAAAGGAACAAAGGTTTCTGTAGTGGTAATTTCTTAGAAATATATTTAAATAAAATTGTGGATTTGTAGAATTTTAAATTACAGGTAGTTTATTTTCCCAAAGGAACTTTATCAGGCACACTGTTAACTTAAGTTTTAAAAAAAGAGCTCAGAGGAGAATTTATATGCTATTCTCAAGCATTAAACTTTTATAAACTAAAAATTTCTCTAAGTGATTTATTACTGGGAGGGGCAGTATACCCTTCTTACATTCTGAATCTAATGTTAATGTCCTCATCATATTTATGGCATTATTATTATAAGAACATGAAATCATATTCCAATTATTCTCAATTGCATGTTGCCATGACTTCTTCCCTCTGAGAGATTGCGTGACTTAAAAGTATATCACATTCACTGTGGGAACTTCTAGAAATCACACTAATTAAGTGCACATGGAAAAATTAGTTAGCATTCCAGGGTTGCTTCATAGGCTATACTTAGGTAACAGATTAGCACAAATGGAGCAAGAACAGTAAAATAAACCATAAGTCAAAGAAATGATAAATTATAAACCTGTGCCCTACATACCTTCTACCTTACAAGATTGCTACTAATCATTTATTGTATAGAGGCTTTTAAAAATACATGTTGAATCAATAACTACTATTTCTGGAATCCTTTATAATTTGTCTAACAGATTGCTATTGATATATATCAGAAAACAACTCTGGAGATTAAGCTTCTAATCATCAATGAGAGTGATTCAGCTGTAATTTAAATCTCCAAACAATAAATCTATTTTGGTAAAATGACGAATTTCATCTTTAGTCCTAGAAGTTAACATATCAATGATCTAAATAGTTTTATTAATATAATTAGGATCTTTTGTCTTTGTTTAAGAAACACTTTCTCTTTCCCACCTTGGTGTTTCCTTTCTGCATCAAAGCTCCCCTAAATCTAACCTTATGCCCCAAACTTCCCAAACTAAATGTCAACAAAACTATAATGCTTTTCAATTTAGCTCTCACAAAGTGGGCCAGTTTAATGTAAAAATGTTAATTTGTCTTTTTTTACCCATCCCCCTCCTCCACCCTGACAATGCCCACTCCTGCTATAGAGGTCTGTCCTTTAATGGTCTTTAGCCTCTATTTTCTCATCAACCTTTACCTGTCTTGCGTTCCATTCCCTCAGGGCTTTAGAGTGATGATTAGATCATCTGAGAAACTAATTTGAGTTAATGTAATGTATTGAAGTAGTACTGACTATGGTCATATGATAGGATGGATATAAAACACAGAATCTGAGTATATATGAGCTCAGAAGGCACAGATCATCAGTTACCAGGCATGGGAACTGGAACCAGCTGGTCAGATTCTACCACGATTAGGAAAAAACTTTGTTTCTGGTTTGTTTTATAGCTTATGGTATATATTTTAAGTTTTGGTACTTTAAAGAAAATAAATTTAATGACTAGTAAAATCCTTCAGTTAGAGAACACAATGTTTAAAAAAATCTCATGGAGGACTTCCCTGGTGGTCAAGACTCCACACTTCCAATGCAGGGGGCACAGGTTCGAACCCTGGTTGGGGAAGTTCTGCATGTTGCGCAGCGTGGCCAAAAAAAAAAAAATCTCATGGAATAAATAGGTGTTATTGGAACTAAAATTTAATGAATTATAATTAAGTGGCCATTGTAATACATGCCTTCTCATTAGATATTACTTTCTTTGAGCGTATTCTGACGCACCAACCTAAAGGCCAAGTGACTTCATTCTTCCTAGAATGGCAATTTCCCAGCATAACACACCCTGGAATGTATTATTGTGGTTTTAAAATGGTCTGTATAGTGGCAAATTTGTCATAATTAAGACGTTTTGCAGAAAATAATAACGTGCCTATTAAAGTATTAAGTGAAAATTTTCCTAAGTGCAAGTGTTAACATATGTGAGGATTTATATATATATACAAAACATATAATTTAATATATATTAATTATATATATTTATATATATAAAACATATAATTTAATATACTTTATTAATTTATATGATTTTATATATAATTATATATGTATATATAATTTAAAACTCATCTCAACTTTTTCCGGCTTTAGTTCATACATTTTTCTCCATGTAACTTATTTAATTGGTGTCCTCCTTCTTAAATATAAAACTTCTGAGGAGACTGATGGACCAAAAATAAGATAAATGAAGTCTTCATGAACTTAAAAAGCAAATAAACTAACAGCTACGTTAGTAAGTGTAAGGAGTAACAGGTGACTTCTCACGCTACTAGGGAAGATGTACATTGCTTTTTTTTTTTCTGGAGGTCAATTTGGTCTTCAGAGCAAATGCCTTAAAACTGTACACACCTTTTCTATCTAAAAATTCCCCCTTCTAGAGATTTATCCTAAAGAAATAATTAGAAAAAAGTATAAATTTGCATATACAGGAAAGTTCACTGTAGCACTGTATATCGTATTAAAATAATGCTAATCATCTAAAAGTATAAAAAGAAGAACTTGATTAAATATATTATGGTATATAGCTACAATGAACAATTCATACTTTAAAATTATTATGCAGGTTACATATATTAACATGGGAAATATTTACATGTGTTCAGTGAAAAAAGTCAGATTATAAATATTATATATAGTATAACCAATATGTATTTTAAAAATATGAATTTATATGTGAACCTCTGTGTACGTGTGTGTATGCACTTTCTCATGCATGAAAAATGTCTACATTTACAGCACTGTGTATGAATGTCCCATGATGAAGAAAACGTTCTGAATCTCTGCTGACCAGTACAATAGTCTCTAGCTGCTTGTGGCTGCTAAGCGCTTGAAGTGTGGCTAGGGCAACCGAGGAACTGAATTTTTAACTTTATTTAATTTTAAATACCACATGTGGCTAGTGTCTACCATACTGGGCAGCACAGATCAGGAAGGGTATATACCATGACACTAACAGTGGTTATGATTTACTGTTATTTTCTTTCTTTTGCCTTTTTAATTTCTAAGGTTTCAAGTGAACATATATTACATATGTGATGAGAAAAGAATAAGGGTTCCTTTTTGAGAAGTCAAGGAGAGAATTCAAGCTTAGGTCTCGGAGTTTAATAACCCGGATTTGAGTACCAGTTCTGCTATTTATTGGCTACATTAATTATTACTTGAAATTTCTAAGCCTGTGTAATACCTGCAACATCTCTTCTGTTATTACCATTTCATGGTGGTTTTTTTTAATATAAATTTATTTATTTTTGGCTGCCTTGGGTCTTCGTTGCTGTGCCTGGGCTTTTTCTAGTTGCGGCGAGCGGCAGCTACTCTTCGTTGTAGTGCGCGGGTTTCTCATTGCAGTGGTTTCTCTGGCTGCAGAGCATGGCCTCTGGGCGCACGGGCTCAATAGTTGTGGCACGCGGGCTCACGGGCTTAGTTGTGGTTCATGGGCTTAGTTGCTCTGCAGCATGTGGGATCTTCCCGGACCGGGGCTCGAACCCATGTTCCCTGCTTTGGCAGGCGGATTCCTAACCACTGTGCCAGCAGGGAAGTCCCCATTTCATGGTGATTTTGATTAGATTGTTTAATATTTGTGACCAATATCTTTCTAAATGGAAAAACTTAAGAGTAAAGCATCCTTTCTTTACCTTGTAATTTCTATGTGGAGAATGAAACAATGCAGAAAAAAATGTAAGAATCCTGAAACTGACTATGATCATAATGTTGATGAAATAGGAAATAAAACTAAAAGATTACACAGAGTGAAAGAGTGGCCACATTTACCAAAAGCAAATGAAATTATGTGAGACATTTATTAGATGAAACCTTTGGCATACGTCTTATAGTTAACCATTAACCATTTTAATATGGCATAATAAAAATAAAAACATTTGTCTAAGAATATCTCACTGATTAGATGAGTTATCCAAAACATTAATAGAAACCATGCACTGTCATTTAATTAAATTTCACTATTAAATTTTAAAATCCACGACTATGCAATAAAAATATAAAATTTTGTATGCCCAGTATGTAATAACATGGTAGTCAAAAAGTAGTTCTCTGTTTTAAGAGATTGGTAAAGCATCTTCTTAAGATAATATTTATAAATTCAGGAGAACCCTACTTAAAGAGTTCTTAATTCAATGAAAAGGGTCAATGCTTCATGAGGTCAATAGAAATGCTCTGATGACAGTACTTTTAAAAATATAGCAACACTTTAAAAGCATTTACTTAGAAATCAGATGAACACAGAATTATGAATTTTATATTCATACATGAAATCAGGCATGGAGTATAATGGTACTTGGAAGCTAACATTAAAAGAGACTCAAAAGGCTCTGTCCCTAAGATGTCCATAGGGAATAATGTTTTTAAAGACTACTGAATGTATATTAGGATATTCTTGTAGGATTCAAATGAGATGCCAGGGACTTCCCTGGTGGTCCAGTGGATAAGACTCCGCGCTCCCAATGCAGGGGACACGGGTTTGATCCCTGGTTAGGGAACTAAGATCCCACATGCTGCATGCCACATGGCGCAGCAAAAACAACACAAAAACAAATGAGATGCCAAAAGAAATACACTAAAATTACACAGAAAAATAAAAGACATAGAAAGATGTTGATTAAACATATTAAGTATGAGAAATAAAAAGAATATTGCAACTATACTAATGATTAGATTGAAGTGTTAATACTTACTTTTAACCTCTGTTTTAGACAAACTCATTTGTGACCTGATCATTTAGGTAGCTACAAGGATGAAAGACCAAAGATGACATTGAAATATATGAGGAAATAGATATTTTTTTAAACTGAGAGGTTTCTAATTTATAAATTCCACTTCTTTCTTCTACGTTTCTTAAGGAATTAACTGAAGTCGTGATCACAAGCCACTAAATAATAACTATTTTCAAGACCCGGGGAGACTTGCCAGATACCAATGGGCTAGATTATAAGTGCAAATAACTACAAGGATGGAAAATAACAATGTTATTGAGTCATTTGTTGAGACGTCAATTGTTGAGACGTGCATGGATCTAGAGACTGTCATACAGAGTGAAGTAAGTCAGAAAGACAAAAACAAATATCGTATATTAATGCATGTATGTGGAACCTAGTAAAATGGTACAGATGAACCAGTCTGCAGGGCAGAAGTTGAGACACAGATGTAGAGAACAAACATATGGACACCAAGGGGAGAAAGCAACGGGGGGTGGTGGTGGTGGTGTGCTGAATTGGGCGATTGGGATTGACATGTATCCACTGATGTGTATAAAATTGATGACTAATAAGAACCTGCTGTATCAAAAAATAAAATAAAATTCAAAAATTCAAAAAAAAGAAGCTATAGATTCATAACATCAACTACATAACTCAGAAAATATTGATACATATTTCAAAGAAATAGATTTATAGTCATTTACAGACCATGGATTAAAAAAAAACACCTCAAAACAAAAAGACAATTTGGCTCTTTTTCTTTCTTTGAATGTTATTAAAAATGACCACAGCAATTATTTCTAAGTTCTTGCATTTGAGCAAGAGATAGCAATGTTATAGTGCTTTGTAGCTTATAAAATATTTTGCGGGTCACCTTTGTAGTTTTACCATAAAACTATGAGTTAAGATTGATGAAGATGAGAATTTTACAAATGAGAAAGCTTAGAGAAATTAGTAAATTTTCTAAAATAAGTGGCATTAGTGGGACTTGAACCTAGGTTTCCTGATTTTAAGGCTGGTCTCCTGGCCTTTATGATCACTCCGAGGCAGAATCAGAATAAGTACATAGATGTTTATTGATCCAAATAACGTTTCCTTTATGCATTCCCAGAACTAGGGGATGAAGCCCTGACAAATCTTTTCTCTTCATCACTACCCTCCCTCCCTTCCGAATAGCAAAGGCAGTATGGCTCCTTCCTGGTACCCAATTATTCCTGCTTTGAGGTAGGCATGCATGCCCTTCTGTTTAGGATACAGCACATCATTACCATATACTTAAAAAATAAACTCCAGTCTAGACCTGCTGATTCTTTTAATAACATGCAATATCAAACCCACATATAAGCATTATTATAAACTGCTATCTGAAAGGTCAGGAAACTATTGTCCTAGGGACAGCAAATCATTAGATCCCTGTAATTACTTAGTTGTAAAGCAAAACATGTAACAGGAAAGAGATATTTGGTGTGTCATTTCCAATTGTCTGGTTCTTCTTCTCTCCTGAGAATTCTTATACTAAAACGAACAAGCCCTTCACACCAGGCAAATTAAAACTCAGTCTGTGATAGATCAATAAATTATCTGTGGCTACATAACACTAGCACAGACAATAAGTTTGGGACTCTCCAAGTCAAAATAAAATATAAGGTAAGGCTGCATTGACAATTGTGTGTGTGTATGTGTTTTCAACAATTATAACCTGCTTTCCATGAGTCCACAGAAATGTTTGTACTCCCTTTGGAACAAGTGACCCTTAAACCCAGATATTGATCTCCACGATTTCTCACACCGTTGAAGCCTTCCTACGTGCATAATGGGCACATGGAAGGAATTTCATAAAAGCTATTTCCAACCTGTAAAATCATTTAAAATACTAAGCATGTTGGTGTTGAGGAACACCTTTTAATTCAGTCAGGCTTCTCTGCAGGGTAAGGTTAAAATCTGGTGAATCCGAGCTATGAAAACAACTGTTCTTTATAATTCTGACAGAATGTACATCATTTTCCTTATCAGGTAAAAAAAAAACCCAAAGTAACTTAATTATGTTTTAAACAAGTCATCTTAATTTTCATGTTAATATTTGTAATATCACTAACAGAGACTTTGAAAGAGTAAGCATACGATAAATGTAGAATTCATGTTCAAATTAATATATGAATTAGTTTTTAGTTTTGAATATTTCTTGAGCATTTATTATGTGCTTGGCATTAAGCTAAGTGCTTTCTCTACATTATCTTGGTTACCTCTTATTAATAATCCTATGGGTCTAAAAAGGATTACGTCCATGTTATACATTTATTTTCTATATTAGCATTTCCCAGTATGTTCCATAGGCCATTAGTTCTAAAAAATATTCAATGAAAAAGAGGGCTCTGTGGTTGAAATCTGTATCATTGCTCCTCTTGGGGATTTAACACATACCTTATAAAGGATATGAGAGTTAACAACATTAATGGACTGAAAAAGAAAACCAATATGATCTTTTCAATAGCTATGAAAAAATAATTTGACAAAATTCAACATCCAGTCATGATAAAATCTCTCAGCAAACTAAGAATAGAAGGGGACTCCTTCAACCTGATAAAGGGAATTTACAAAAAACCTAGAGTTACCTATCATATTTAATGGTGAAAGAATGAATGTTCTCTCCCTAAGATCACCACAAGGTAAGGATGTTCCCTTCACTACTTCTGTTCAGCACTGTCCTGGAGATTCCAGCCAGTGAAACAAAACAGGAAAAACAAATACAATTAATCCAGATCAGAAAGTAAGAAGTAAAACTTTCTTTATTCATAGATGACATGATTGCCAATTTAGAAAATCCTACAGAGTCTACAAAAAAGTCACTAGAACTAATAAGTGAGTACAGTAGACCTGCAGATAGGATATCAACTATATTTCTAAATACTAGTAACAAACAATTGCAATTTTAAATTAAAAGAAGTCATTTACAATAGCATAAAAACATAAAACACTTTGGGACATATCTTTTAAAAATGTAACTTATTTGTATGCTGAAAACTACAAGACATTAAAGAAGTTAAAGAACACCCAAATAATACCAAATTCATGGATTGGAAGCTCAATATTGTTAAGATGTCAATTCTCCCAAAATTTACCTCTAGATTAAACAAAATCCCAACTAAATCCCAACAGACTTTTCTTTAGAATTAACAAGCTGATTTTAAAATTTTTATGGAAATGCAAAGGATCCAGAGTAGCCAAAATCATTCTGGAAAAGAACAAAACTGGGGGACTCAACGACTTGATTTCAAGATCATAAAGCTATAAAGCTATAGTAATCAGTGTGGCATTGGCCTACAGATAAACACATAAATAAATAGAACAGGATAGTCTAGTTGATTTTTGACAAAAGCAATCCAATGGGGAAATTTAATTTTCAACTGTTTTCAACTACTTGAAAAGGCTATATAGTCTTTTCAAACAATTACCATATGACCAAGCAATGTCTCTCAAAGAGGAATGAAAATATATGTCCACACAAAGACCTATTCACAAATATTCATAGCAGTGTTGTTCCTAATGCTATAAAAACTGTAAACAACCCACCAATCACTGAAAGGATAAACAAGTTGTGGTACATGTATGCAATTTAATACCACTCAGCAATAAAAAGGAATTAATTACATGCATGATACATGCAACATCAAGATGAATCTAAAAACATTATGTTAGGTAAAAGAAATCAGACACAAAATGCTACAAACTGTATGATTATATGCCATCTTGAAAAGGACAAAATTATAGAGACAGAAATCAGATTAGTGTTTGCCATGGGCTGAGGCTGGGGGGAAGGGAATGACTGCAATACAGATGAAGAACTTTTTGGAGTTATAAGAATGTTCTATATCTTAAAAATTTTTTTTTAAATTGAAGTATAGTTGCTTTACAATACTATATTAGTTTCAGGTATAAACCACAGTGATTCAATGTTTTTTTGTTTGTTTGTTTGTGTTTTGCGGTACGCGGGCCTCTCACTGCTGTGGCCTCTCCCGTTGCGGAGCACAGGCTCCGGACGCGCAGGCTCAGCGGCCATGGCTCACGGGCCCAGCCGCCCCGCGGCATGTGGGATCTTCCCAGACCGGGGCATGAACCTGTGTCCCCTGCATCGGCAGGCGGACTCTCAACCACTGCGCCCCCAGGGAAGCCCTGATTCAATGTTTTTACAGATTATACTCCATTTAAAATTGTTATAAAATATTGACTATATTCCCTGTGCTGTACCATGTGTCCTTATAGCTTATGTATTTATTTTATAAATGGTAGTTTGTACCTCTTAATCCCCTTTCCGTCTTTCCACTGGTAATCATTAGTTTGTTCCCTATATCTGTAAGTCTGTTTTATCTGTTTGTTTTATTTTTTAGATTCCACATGTAAGTGATATCATACAGTATTTGTCTTTCTCCCTCTTATTTCACTAAGCATAACACCCTCTAGGGTATCAATGTTACAAATGGTAAAATTTCATTCGTTTTTTATAGCTGAGTAATATTCCAAGGTGTGTGTGTGTGTGTGTGTGTATGTATGTGTGTGTGTATACATATCACCTATCTTCTTTACCCATTCATCTGTTAATGGACACAGGTTTTTCTATATGTTGGGTATTGTAAATAATGCTACTATGAACACTGGGGTGCATGTATCTTTTTGAGTTAGTGTTCTCATTTTCTTCGAATATATACCTAGGAGTAGAATTGCTGGATCACAATGTAGTTCTATTTTTAGTTTTTTGAGGACTCTCCATACTGTTTTCCATAGTGGCTGCACCAATTTACATTCCCACAAACAGTGTACTAGGGTTCCCTTCTCTCGCCAACATTTGTTATTTGTGGTCTCTTTGATGATAGGTATTCTGGAAAATGTCCTATATCTTGGTCACGGAGTGGTTAGACAACTGCGTACATTTGTCAAAAATGGTAGAACTATACATTTAAAAAGGGTAAATTTTACTGCAGGTAAATTAAACCTTAATGAATCTAACTCAAGCAAAAAAAGGTCTCTCAGAATTACTTTAGTAAGAAACTGGTTTAAATATATATATTTTTAACATCTTTATTGTAGTATAATTGCTTTATAATATTGTGTTAGTTTCTGCTGTATAACAAAGTGAATCAGCTATATGTATACATATATCCCCATATCTCCTCCCTCTTGCGTCTCCCTCCCACCCTCCCTATCCCACCCCTGTAGGTAGTCACAAAGCACAGAGCTGATCTCCCTGTGCTATGTGGCTGCTTCCCACTAGCTATCTATTTTACATTTGGTAGTGTATATATGTCCATGTCACTCTCTCATTTCGTCCCAGCTTACCCTTCCCCCTCCCCGTATCCTCATTCTCTACGTCTGCATCTTTATGGTTTACATATTTTTTAACTTAAAGTTTTCTAAGATTATTTTTTACTGAAAATATTTTGCAACTTCTTTTCTCATCCTATAGAAGTCTTTATTATGCTCTACACTATATATATGAGATATATATTTATATCTTATAATGATACAAAGAGTTTGTGGAGATTTTAATCAGGGGAATGATGTCAGATTTAAGTTTTACAAGGAAATTCTAATTGCAATGTGGAGGTTACTGAAGAGGTAAGACTAAAACAGAGAAACCAGTTAGGAGGCCCTTGTGGTCTCTGAGGTGGGAAATAAATAGGGTGTAAACTTGGTAGTGGTAATGGACATGGAAAAGAGAAGACATATGATAGAAATATTTAGAAGGTAGATTTGATATTATTTGAAGACTGAGTGGACATTGAGAGTGAGGAGAGATTGAAGGAGAGATTCTTTCTGGGTTTTGTTAAGAAAACATTTAAGTGTTGTTCCAGATAAGAATCCTTCTCAAATTACTAGCATGACACATAAAACAATATTTATACATTATTATTTCTTACAATCCCCTGCAGTATGAAAAAGGCAGGAGATTCTCAAAAACTGCTTAACCAATGAAAGAATTCGAATAGTAGAGAATTAAATGTTCATAATTTCAGATTTTTGGGAATAGGCAGATGAGAGAATTTTTTAAATAGAATTTCAAGAAACTGTAATTGTTTCCAAGGCCCAGAAAGTACAATTCCCTCCAAAGCTGTAATTGTCAAAACATATGAAAGATTTTGTAAGATTAAAAGCTCAGTATCTTACTTTTGATACCTAAAGTATGTTAAAAAATTGAAGATAGTTAATAATAAAAAATATGAAGCTCTTTTAGTGATATCAAAGTTACTTAGGTGTACTATTTCTTTAAATCTTTTTTTGCGGTACGCGGGCCTCTCACTGTTGTGGCCTCTCCCGTTGCGGAGCACAGGCTCCGGACGCGCAGGTCCAGCGGCCATGGCTCACGGGCCCAACTACTCCGCGGCATGTGGGATCTTCCCGGACCAGGGCACGAACCCGTGTCCCCTGCATCGGCAGTAGGACTCTCAACCACTGCGCCACCAGGGAAGCCCTCTTTAAATCTTTAAAAATATTTTAATTTGTATTTTTCTGATAAAGAACTGCTGTAATTTCCTATTGCTATTTTTAACATCTTTATTGGAGTATAATTGCTTTATAATATTGTGTTAGTTTCTGCTGTATAACAAAGTGAATCAGCTATATGTATACATATATCCCCATATCCCCTCCCTCTTGCATCTCCCTCCCACCCTCCCTATCCCACTCCTCCAGGCAGTCACAAAGCACTGAGCTGATCTCCCTGTGCTATGCGGCTGCTTCCCACTAGCTATCTATTTTACATCTGGTAGTGTATTTATGTCCATGCCACTCTCAATAGATTTTCCCTTGAAAAAGCATTTGCATGATTTATATACATTTAACAAAAGTAACTCAGTAAATTCTCCACCTTACTGTTCACACTCATTGATCTTTTCCATTCTGTTCAAATGCCCATTCCTATTCTTATCCTTCTTATTCTTAGTTGAAGATCTCACTTCCCAATTTACCAACAAAATAAAGACATCCAGCCTGAACTCCCTCACTCTCCTCTGTCCCTCCCAAACTACTGGAAGGAATTTTTCCTTCATGGAAAATGATTTCTAGTGAAAAGTGATTGACTTTCAGGTATATTGCACACACACAAAAAACTAAATATGAACCTTCCTAGTGTTGTGATATACGAGTTGAATATTGATTTAAAACTTGAGCTGGATTTACAACCTGACTTTGACTTATTCAATTACAGATAAAGAAACTAAGGCCCAAAGAGGTTCAATAACAGTCCACTGTGACCAAATAATTTTCTTCACCTTAAAAGGTCTGTTCTAGTTCTAAAAATCTATTATCCTATGATTAAAAAGAAAATCTATGACTAGTTTATGGGTAATAGAGAGAAACATACAAAATAAATTGGCTGTAATTTATCAAAATAAAAGCAGACTATGGTTATTTAAAATCTAGTTATGAAGAGGCAAAAAATAAAGAGTATATCAGTGTATATTAATTTATTTAAAAAAATTATTAACGGTCTACCAGGAACTCTTCTAGGCTGTGGGGATACAAGCAATACAAAACAGACAATAATTCCTCCTTTCTGGGCTCACATTCTAGTGAAGGGTGACAGAGAATACAAAACGAAATAAGCAAAACTATGCATCACATCAGATGATGAGAAGTGGTATGGAATAACAGAGAAGTATGCTAATTGCCAAGAGTTGGGTAGAAGGAGAGTTACCTTAAATAGGGTCATTGGGGAAGGTCTCACTAGGAAGGTGACACTGGAGCAAAGATTTGAAACAGAAAGAATAATCCACATAATGATTGGGGAGTGGGGGACAGGGACATGGTGGGAAGGTAGGGGGATGCAGGGAAGCGATCTTTTTAGGCAGAATGAAAAGCAAGTACAAAAGCTTGAGGTGGTACCATTTCTAGCAGGTTTCATAAACAAGAGGCCAGAACAAGAAGGCCAATGGGGCTAGAGGAGGGGGATGGAGGATTAACATGCAATAGAATAGGAAGGTATTAGAAGAGCAGCTTGCTGTAAGGTCTTATCTTTATAATGAAGCAGAAGCTGTTGCAAGATGTTTGAGTAAAATGATGTGATCTAACTTATCTTTTAAAAGGCCCATTTGGACTTTTATATTGACTATAAGAGAGCAAGGGGTTAAGCAGGAACCAGTGAGAAGGCAGTTGCAATAATCCAGGTGAGACACAGATGTGGTGAGAAGTGGTTAAAGTCTGGATGTATTTCAAAGGCAAAGTCAACAGGATTTGCTGACAGGTTGGATGTGAGATATGAAAGACTATAAGGTTTTTTGGTTTGAACACCTGAAAGGATGGAGTTGCTATTACTGATAAAGGAGAAACTATGGGAGATGCTGTCTTAGATGGAGATTGAAGAATGTAATATCAGGAGTTCACTTTAGTCATGTCAAGTATGAGATGATTTTTAGACATCCAGTTAAGGATGTCAAGTAGGTAGTTAGATATATGAGTCTGAAGTCAGAAGGCAGATCTAGGAGGGGAGATACAAACTAAGAAGTCACCAGCAGATATATGGCATCTAAAGCTATGTATCTGGATGAGATTATAGAGAAGATGTTCAATGACGTAGCTTTGGGGCATTCGAACATTGCTTTGTCAAAAAGATATGAAGGATCAAATAAAGGAGTTTCAGAAAAAGCAGCCAGTAGGGTAGGAGGAAAACCAAGAGAGTGAATGCCCTGGAAGCCACAGTTTAAAATGCTGCTCAAATAAAATGAGGACTGAAAATGAACCACTGGCTTTAGAAAGGTGAAGGTCATTTGTGTCCTTGATAAGAGATATCAGGGGAAAGAGGTTTACAAAAGTCTGATGGGAGAAACTACAACATGTTTTGTACTTACAATCCATAAAAAAGAGAAATAACGATGGAGAAGGAAGAATTGCTGGAATGACAAGCTGACTTGAAGAAAGGGCAGGGAATCTAGTGATCAAGTGCGGGGGTTGCCTTTAGGAGCACGAACAACTCACAAATAGGAAAAAGAGAGAAATCAGAATATACACTGTTTCCAGAAAACAGCTTTTGCTCATTTATTACTATTACTTTTCTTAGGTTCATATTTTATATTTGACTTATGAGTTCATTATTTTAAAAGTAAGTTAACTCCTTTTTATTTTTGTACATATTTTATTTTTATACATACTAAACAGTACTTTCTAGATTTGAGAATATCTCCTTTCAATCCAAAAAACTTGCTTGCAGCTCAAGCAATTCCACTGTGCTGCAATACCATCCAAATGGCAGAAATAACTCAGATTCATATATGACATTCCAAGCCTTCTTTACTGTTTTCCTTAACCAAGAAAAAAGTAATTAGGATACCTCATAAGGACATTCCATTAACAGGGATATGCCAAGATAATATTCTTTTTACTCCATACTATTTACGTAAAATATCATCTCCCTTCATACCCTTTACCCTAGGGTACTACTCTGGTAACACCCTGGGGTAAAGAATATGCAGGGAGATTGTATTTCAATATTCAGGGAGACAGTATTTAGCATTTGTTATATTTAGGTTAAATAAAATACACTTGTCCTCTTTCTTATGATTCATAATGTGGAACAAGTAAGAGGATATTAGTAAATTATTTAGACGTTACAAATATTTTCATTGACTTATCAATAAATAATAAGCTAAATATTATTAATAATGAAAATATCAGAACTACAATACAGTTTCAAAAATTCAAGTTGTCTTAAATATAAATGAGAAACTACCTTGTTTTTCAAAAACAGTGACTTCTAAGTTTGTATCTCCTACCTAGTCCTTTGTAGACATTCCAAGTCTCTTTACTGTTTTTCTTAACTAAGAAAAAAGTAACCATCATACTTCATAAGGGCATTCTATTAATGGGATATGCCAAGATACCATTCGTGTTACTCTCTATTATTTACATTTGTAATTTATTGACTATATATGTATATATAAATATATATATTTAAATATAAAATGAAATATATATGCAAGCCAACAGAATGGCTTGCATACTAGCTATATTTGAGCTTTTCGTCCAGTAAATTTATTTGGTACGACAGAAAAAAAAAACCCAAAGCAAATCTCACATGTGTTTTGATGCTGCTACTGAATGTATGAGTATGTAGGAGTTTTATTCCTGAGGTATTCGGTTAGCCAAAAAGTTTGTTCGGTTAGTGAATACATTGTTCAGTAAAATTCTTGGTGAAAATGAAAAATGTTTTTTATTTTTATTTAAAACCGAACAAACTTTGGCCAGTGCAATACGAAACACTGCCAACTTACCTGTTAGTAGAATTTAAACTAAAATAAACACCATTAAGAATAATGTGAAAAACAACATTAAATTAATAAAATTACCACACTTTTCATGTTTCTAGAAAAACTGCCTTCTGTATATTAGTAAAATTTCTAAGAAGGACTATATATTATCCTGGGACAACATGTGCTGTGGCCTTACATTTCTCTTTTTTTTTTGCCTTAAACAGTATATTTGTTTTCTAGTGCTGATATAACAAAATGTCACAGACTGAGTGGCTTAAACAACAGAAAATTACTCTGTCACAATTCTGGATGCTAGAAGTCCAAGATCAAGTTGTCTGCAGGGTTGTTTCTTCTGAGGCCTCTCTCCTTGGCTTGTGGGTTGTGACCTTCTCCCTGTCTTCACCTGGTTTTCCCTCTGTGTCTTAATCTCTTCTTCTTGTAAGGACACCAGTCCTATTGGATTAGGGTCCACCCTAACAAACCCATTTTAACTTAATTACCTCCTTAAAGGTCCTATCTCCATATACAGTCAATTCTGAGGTACTGGATTGATCTTCAGAATATAAATTTGGGGTGGGGGGCATAATTCAGCATATAACAAACACTATACTTAGTTACAGGGAAAATGTGTAACTTGGAGAAGGCCTTAGGGTATTTTTCTTTTATGTAGTCATAATAATTAAAAGGTAGGCCCATCAAATTAATCCACTGAAATTCTTCTTATTATAATGATTAAATGTTTATTCCTTATCATTTTAAACAGAATCATCACTCAGTGTTCTTTGAAAAACTAAAAATGGTGGAATGGATTATACAAATTTCTTTATAATTTACAAAGCACTTTCACATATTTTTTCCTGGGAAATTCATACTCATAGAAATTAGAAACTATGGCTATATCTAAAACTTTTCTTATTCTTCATTCAATGGCCATTAAACTACACTATGTGACATCTAAAAAAGAAAATAACAGGTGGAAATTCATGTGTATGAGGATTTTGGAGACTTAAAAAGTCAGTATAAGTTTTTCTAAAAGAACGACCTAAGCCTAAAGTTGCACAATGCTTTTTCAAGTACCATAAGAATGTTTGCCTGCATCTACAATACGGTGGCAGAAGCAGGGTGAAATTAAGAAGAAAGGACAGGCTTTGGTAAATTAAACTAAGCTATCTTCCTAACTAATCTGAATATTTACATTATCAAATAATTTACAATCATACTTTTCTCAGACTCTGATAAAGTAATTTGAAAGCTTTGGCCAATGTGTAGAAGTCCAGGTGTCTCCCAGTGGTAGAGAGTAACTTTAGTAAACTAAAATTCTGTACTGTATTTTTAAGGTTGCAGTTTAAAGAGCAGACCCACATTTCATAAGATCAGTGGCAAACACATGGCATTCTCCTCCTCTGGGGATGTCCCTAGAGTTCCACCACTCAGATTGATCAAATTAACTGAATCACTGTTCCACTCATTGAGCCTGCAGTTCACTGCCTCAAAATTCACAACTCTGCTAACTGTGGCTTCCACTATTATGGTGTGCTTTTTTCCTGTTGGCTAATACCATGCTTTTGGGTGAGAAGCTATAGGACATTATAGTTGAAGTTTCTCTATGTAAATTCAGGAAAATTCTTCAGGCTATTTTTTTCAGGTTGAAATCCCTAAAGTATTATGCCCTGGGGATAAACTCAGGACCTGGCAAGAGCAATGAGCAGAAGCATCTTTTAGAAGGGAATCTGAATTTATTCTACATGAAGTAAGGAGAAAACTTGTGATTGAACATGCCTCTATTTCCTCATTCTCCTGAAGCCCCAATAAAGTAAGTAAAGGAGTAAAAAGAGACAAAAAATATATAAGAAAAAAAAAGAAGGAAGATATGATGAGGGATTTCAACAGAATTCTTTGGGAGATGAAAAGCAGATGGATAGTGGTGTTCAATAAAGGAAGCTATAACCCGGGTGCCTAGACAGACGGTTATCCATGAGAAACACATTTCTTCTCCTTCATCTCCTTCTTCTTTCTCTTTTTCTTCCTCCTCTTCTCCTCTTTCTCCTTCTCCCTGTTCTCTTTTTAGTCTAATTTTCCCTACAGAAACCTGGAAAGGTTTAGGACATGGAAGCATAAGGCACTGGGGGAGGTGGTAGTGAAGCTCAATGCTGAGAACAAGGAGAGTGGTTGAAAGTGGCTAGACCCTTGGATTTCATCTACTCCCACACCTCTAAGTAAATCTTTCTTTATTTTCTTCCCACCTTCTAACTTGAAGAGTACCAATATTTTAGCTTCTAGATGAAATACCACATCTAAGAGGCTCTGGACACTAGTCAGTATGGGAAATGGGGCTGAAGCCAAAATGACTAAGTCCAAATTTTTGTACTGATTGGTAAGACTCTAGCTACCCTTCTCTACCTGTTCCTGGAACATAGGATTGAGGTATGTACCCTCCCATGTGGGAGAATAAGAGAATACTTCTCGGGCTTCCCTGGTGGCACAGTGGTTGAGAGTCCGCCTGCCAATGCAGGGGACACGGGTTCGTGCCCCGGTCCGGGAAGATCCCACATGCCATGGAGCGGCTAGGCCCGTGAGCCATGGCCGCTGAGCCTGCGCGTCCGGAGCCTGTGCTCCGCAACGGGAGAGGCCACAACAGTGAGAGGCCCGCGTACCGCAAAAAAAAAAAAAAGAAAAAAGAGAATACTTCTCTGGAGAAGCAAATGACCCCAAAGAAAACACCTATTGAAACAGATGACTGAGAGATTCCAATGAAAAAAGAAAAGCAGGTTCATTACCAATCATTATACAGATGAGGCACCCTATTCACAAACATATTGTGCTTCCCTATGGCATTCTAGGCTCTTATGCTTAAATATGAAACAGACAATTAAGCATCATAAGACATTTGAGGACAGTCCTCAACAAGAAATACAGACATTGGACTAGATAAAGAGAAAATAAATTACATAAAGAAAACAGACACAGTAAAAGGGGTAAAACATACTTTAAGGAATATTCTCAAAGAAATAACAGATGATTATTACAAGCATAAAACAAGAACAAACATGCTATAAAAACAGAACAGAGAATAAGAAAAATTATTGGAAATAAAAAATAAGATAGGTAAAATTAAAAATTCAATAGGAGATTTGGAAGATAATATTGAAGAAATTTCCCAGCTGGTAGAACAAAAAGATCAAGCAGATGGGAAACAAGAGATGAAAAGTAAAGAACTTAGAGGATCCAACAAAAGATCCAATTTCCAAACAAGAAAATGGAGAGAATGAAATCATCTATAGAATTACACAAGAAAATTCCCCAGAACTAAAATGTGTAGATACCAGTCCAGATTGGAACAGGGAGATATAAGAAAAATAAAAGCAAAGGAAGAAATTGATAACTCAACACTTGAAAAACAGTACTGAAAAACTACAGTAAATTTAGGCAAATGAAAAAAAAATTAAAACTGACAAATGAAAACTTTAGGCAGTTACTAATTCCAGGAAAAAATAAAGGCTTGTACAGGAAGGAACGAGTAGTTGCAGTGTCCTACTTGTGCAAAATATCCTTTTTTGTTCTACTTGACCTAGAGTGACAAAATATATTTAGACAATCAGAATAAAGTAAACCCTGTATAGGAAGGACTGGGGAAGGGGAGTGGAGGCAGTGGGAAAAATAACATTGCTACACAGAGATAGCAGTAAAATATGTTATTTAGAAATATGAAAATACTAGAGAAAACAAATTTTTAGAAAAATTCAGTGTTTGGTTTGGGAGAGGAGGATTGGCATCATTATAATTCTTTCAGTAAAATTTGCCTTAATAAAAACTATGTACGTACATTTGATAAAAATAAAAATCTAACTAAAATTAATACAGGGACTTCCCTGGTGGCACAGTGGTTAAGAATCCGCCTACCAATGCAGGGGACATGGGTTCAAGCCCTGGCCCAGGAAGATCCCACATGCTGTGGAGCAACTAAGCCTGTGTGCCACAACTACTGAGCCTGTGCTCTACAGCCTGCAAGCCACAACTACTGAGCCCATGTGCCACAACTACTGAAGCCCACATGCCTAGAACCCGTGCTCTGCAACAAGAGAAGCCACCGCAATGAAGGGTAGCCCCCACTCGCCACAACTAGAGAAAGCCCACATACTGCAACGAAGACCCAATCCAGCCAAAAAAATAAATAAGTTAATTTAAAAAAGAAAAGTAAAATTAATACAAAAGGGAAAAACCAAGATTATAATAAAAGGTAAGAGAGACTGGAAAATGAACAGTCAAGACTTAGACATTTCATATATATGCAAAATTTAAATATTATAAAAAAACTTTTAAGTGTAAAGCTGGACCCTATTTGTAATCATATTTTAAAAATACAGTCAAATGATACTTCTCTTATTTTCACATTATGTTAGTGCCTTGATTTATGAAATTTATGCTTTTGTTTGGTATCTTTAAGTTTACATAAAATATATACTAATTTTTTGAAAACAAGAACAAAAGATCCAAACTGTCACACACAGCATTCTACCAAGTTAATAAGAGTAACTCTGTAACAGTATACCTCTGCAAAACTTTGTTTCCAAAGTGAGGCTAGGGAACAGCTCACTTCCTACCTTAGTCATTGGTTGTAAGGAACAGAGACTCACTCAAACTAGCTAAGTAAAGACGGGGAACTTATTTAAAGGGTAAAACACTATTTAAAAACTCAAGGGCAAGTTTTATGAGAGAATGGAACAAGGAAAGAGAATGCCATCAAAATCCAAGGCTGCTGACTTCATTCTCTCTATTCTCTCTCTCCAGGGCCACAGGGACTCTCATTTCTTCATCCTTGTATGCACCTCAATCACTACTTTTTCTCTATGGAGCACATCTCCCTGTTTCACTTATACTAGCCCAAACAAGGCCACTAGGGTCAGCTTTGGGTGATCTCTCTAAATGTTCCGAAGTTGTGACAAGAATTCCTAAATCCTAATTCCAAATGCCTGGAAGATGAATCTGACTGGCTCAGCTTGAGTCAGGTGCCTACAATTGATCCAATCAGTCTCAGCTGTGCTTATCTGGTGGGGGTGAATGATATGTATGTGTGTGTGTGTGTGTGTGTGTGTGTGTGTGTGTGAGCTGTCATGTGACACCATGCTCACTCAGCAAGGATTGTGGGAAGAGAGAAGAGATGACAAACAGGCAAACTAACAGGTTTGCTTTATCTTTTCAGCTCTCTTGATAAGAACTCAAAAGGTTTCTTTCAATCCCTATCCTAGTTCCTCCAAACAAAAGTGTCTACTCAGTAGGGGTGTCTACTCAGTAAATTCGAGTGAATGACAGGTATCCCAAATGACGTAGTGAAATGTGAAAAGTGTAAAGAGAGAACTTCCCTGGTGGTGCAGGGACACGGGTTCGTGCCCTGATCCGGGAAGATCCCACATGCCGCGGAGTGGCTGGGCCTGTGAGCCATGGCCGCTGAGCCTGCGCATCTGGAGCCTGTGCTCCGCAACGGGAGAGGCCACTGCAGTGAGGGCCCCGCGTACCGCAAAAAAAAAAAAAAAAAAAAATACGCCTGCCAATTCAGGAGACACAGGTTCGACCCCTGGTCTGGGAAGAGCCCACATTCCACAGAGAAACTAAGCCCATGCACCGCAAATACTGAGCTTGCACTCTAGAGCTCATGAGCCACAACTACTGAAGCCCACGCGCCTAGAGCTGGTGCCACGCAACAAGAGAAGCCACCGCAATGAGAAGCCCGAGCACCACAATGAAGAGTAGCCCCTGCTTGCCACAACTAGAGAAAGCCCGCGCGCAGCAACCAAGACCCACGCGGCCAAAATATAAATAAATTTATTTTAAAAAAATGTGTAAAGAGAAATGTATGTCTCTCTTCTCATTCTTGAATAATTTTTATTTCACATGTATATGTTAGAATTCTAAATCAGGGGAGTTATAGGAAACTTTCTTAGTCCTATTTTCCCTCTTTCAGACATTCCCACAACTGACCTGTATTTTTGGTCAATATGATTACCTTGTGATGTAAGTTGTTATTTGAAGATTTTCATTATGGCTGTTAGTGGTATAAGAATAGACCTGTGTCACAGGAAAAGTTTTGCAGAATTTCCAGAAGTTATTGTTCAAGCTATTGGTGCTTCACTTATTATTAAAGGATTAAAAATTACATTTTTATTTCCAACTATGGGAAACCAATTCTTATATCCCCATCTATTTTATATCCTATGTAGGTAAGTAATGAGGAATAGGGTTAGGATGATGAGTGATGGGCTGGAAGAAATACGTTAGATTTTTAAAACACAAGCTATTTGAACTAGCATTATATTAGCCCCCATAAAAATATCCCATATGTTCATTTCTTGAAAATTGCTTTCATTTCCTTTTAAAGCTGAAAAAAATAAAATTAAAATTATGTTAAATGATACCATATCTTGGCTTTTCCCCTAAGGATATCAAGGAGAAATTCCAAAGAGAAGAGAAAAAGAAATACTGTATGTTACCAGGGTTTATCAGCAGTGTTTTTATGGGTTAAAGAGGTTCAGTTTTAGGTTATGTGTGGGAAAAGATGTGAGACAAGTGTGATTATAATCTCATTGCATTCCACATCTTCATAAGTTGGTTTCGAGTAGGTAGTTGCTTATTTTATAAATTTAAGAAACCATTTGGGCTTCTTGGATATCTTGTTAAAAATTCAAGACAATTGCCTGCAGATTTTACAAATTTAAAGTAGATGGATTAGTAAAGTGTGCATAAAAATGTAAAAAATAAAAATTACCTTTGCTTCCTCCAAGATATTATTTTCAAATCTATATCAGGCTTCCATTTAACTGTCATTAAGGAAATATTACACAGTTTGCTACATTATCCTGTACTAGAACTGAATGATGAATGGAAAAGAAAATAGAACTAGTCTATGAAATGATGACTTCATCAGAGTGATTATTTATTTTATTTTTTGTTTATTTATTTTTTTATTATTATTTTTTTTTTTGCGGTACGCGGGCCTCTCACTGCTGTGGCCTCTCCCCTTGCGGAGCACAGGCTCTGGACGCACAGGCTCAGCGGCCACGGCTCACGGGCCCAGCCGCTCCGCGGCATGTGGGATCTTCCTGGACCGGGCCACGAACCCATGTCCCCTGCATCGGCAGGCGGACTCTCAACCACTGCTTCACCAGGGAAGCCCTATTTTTAAAAATTTTTTTAACATTTTTATTAGAATAAAATTGCTTTACAATGGTGTGTCAGTTTCTGCTTTATAACAAAGTGAATCAGTTATACATATACATACGTCTCCATATCTCTTCCCTCTTGCATCTCCCTCCCTCCCACCCTCCCTATCCCACCCCTCTAGATGGTCACAAAGCACCAAGCTGATCTCCCTGTGCTATGCAGCTGCTTCCCACTAGCAGAGTGATTATTTTTAACCACTTAAAATTTATTGTATTCATGTGTCAGGTATTGTGCTATGCTTTCACAGCAATTATCACATTTAATTTTCTAAATAACCTCTGAGGTAGGTATTATTATTTTCTATCAAATGAGATATCAGGGACTTACATAAAATTATATTATTAATAATTTGTAAAGCCAGAAATGAAGTCAAAGTTTTAGAATTCCAAGGAATATCAGTGTTTTAGTATATTGACTGCAATTGAAATAAACAAGTATTTAGTAGAGTTCTTTTTTGGGGGCAGTAACTGTGAGAAATGTCATGTCCTTATATTTGTGTCATATATTTATTCAGATCTTCATTTGCATAGTTACAATTCACTTGGCTTTTATTCCTTTAGTGACAATTTCTTCAAAAACTTATGTCTCCTCAGGAAGAATCTAAAGAATTTCATGTAGTTCTTATTCCATTTTCAGACAGCCTGAGGTATAATTCATTTATAATACAATAAACTGAACGTATATAAAATACCATTTGAATAGTTTTGACATTCACAGTTGCAAAATCATCACTGCAATCAAGATAATAAACATCCATTGCTCTCAAAAAACAAACAGGGACTTCCCTGGTGGTACAGTGGTTAAGAATCCGCCTGCCAATGCAGGGGACACCGGTTCGATCCCTGATCCAGGAAGATCCCACATGCCATGGAGCAACTAAGCCCATGTGCCACAACTGCTGAGCCAGTGCTCTAGAGACTGCGAGCCACAACTACTGAGCCTGTGTGCCTAGAACCTGTGCTCCGCAACAAGAGAAGCCACCACAATGAGAAGCCTGTGCACTGCAACAAAGAGTAGCCCCAGCTCACCACAACGAGAGAAAGCCCGCGTGCAGCAATGAAGACCCAATGAAGTCAAAAATAAATAAATAAATATTTTAAAAACAAACAAACAAACAAAATCTATGTCTCCTCATAGGTTTGGCCACTGGTAACTCAGATACATTTCAGAAACTCAGGTACCTGAGTCTTCCAGCAAAAAGTTTTTATATTTTATTGAGTAATACATACTTTTTCTTCCTTAAATTAAAAAATTCTTCATCTTTTCTAATTAGAAAAAAATTGCCTATCTAAGTTAATTTCATATAACTGCTCTTATGTGACTGTAATTTTTTGGAAAAGAACTCTCAAAATCAGACCAATGTACTCTGGTTGAACTTTTGTTTTTTAGTTAATTGTTAGTTTAATTTAGTTTAATTTAATTGTTTAGTTAATTGCTTAGCATGCAGCTCAGGTTGATAATCTCGTCTGTGTTGACACTAAAGTATCTACTTATTGATGTTATGCTGCCAATTATAACTATTTTCATAAGTGGTAATCTAAATTTAGCTCTTGATAGTTCAAAAATATCTAACTGTTATCATCAACACTTCTCAAAAAATATCAACATAATTTTATTTTGTTTCTAATTTTCTAGCATTTTAGAATGGGAAAACTTTTTTTCAGAATTAATGGTTAAAGGTTTTACTAGCTATTTATGAACTAAGTGAAAACCTGCAAGACTATTTTCCATTGTTTTAAATATACAGTGCAAATCCGACATCTTATGTCCTCTACTCATATTGAATCAGGCTAGATTAAGGATAATAATCATAAATACCATTTCTAGCTACTAAATGAATTTATTCCTTACATTTTATGTTAGGTGGTATCATAATTGGGGCAACCAATACATTAAGATAGATTAGTTTTCACAAGTTTGACTTAACATGTTATATATCTCAAACTACAGTTAAATGCCATAGACTCTTTCATTTTCAACGAATTCCAATGAGGCAAAAAACACAAACAAAAAGCATAATTCCTCTGAGAATTTAGAGTATGGAGATCTGTAATTCATGAGATTACTAATTTTAATTCCTGCACAGGGATATTGTTTGATCTACTATTTTATTGAGAGGCTGGATTTTAGCTGTGAAAGTTACCTGCAAAATTGTTTTATAATAGAAAATAACATGCTTTTGCTTTCAGTATTACTATTGTAAGAAAAAAATAGACTAAAACCAGATTATTAAGGCCTCCTTTTTTTTCTTCCTAAGGACAGCAAGGAAGTCACTATACAAAGTAAAATAAAAATAGAGAGAAAGCATAGATTTGTGAAGGCACAAATCAGATTCAGAAACTTCTCCTGGCCTGAAGCATTACAACACACACAGCATGCAGGAGAGATCTTTAAGGGAGTCTGCCCTGTGTCATCAAGGGTCTAGATTACATCATCATTGATTTCATCTTCTCCATCTCCTAATTTTAATGGCTCTGCTTTCCCAAAGGCTGCTGTAATTTATCCCATGGGTTCTCAAAATGAGAGAAATTTAAAATAGAAACACTGCTCTGTGTTGTCTTTATTGTCTTTGCCTTTTTTTGATACCACATCTATTTGCAGAGATAACAGTACCTTCTCCTCCAGTTCCAATGAAAATGCTCTTTATATATTCAGTTTTATCAATGAGATGAAGAATTTTTGTGATTTGTGAAATAAGACACAAATAATACATTTACTCTGCTTTACTGTAAAATTTAACCATAATGAATTTTGCTGTATTTATGAGACAAGAGATGTATTCAAAATAAATTTGGATGAAATGTTTTGCAGCATGTGATAATTCAACTATAATTTTATTTTTTTTTCTTACATCAGACTGGAGCAACCCTTCCACAAACATATTTTTAAAATAAACAAAATTACGGTAGTTTTACTTTCTAATATGTTCACTCCTTCCGAGATTCACTGGGAAAGAGTAAAAAATCTTGAAGAGGGTAATGAGTCCCAGCTGAGAATCATGTACCAAGATGCTCAATGACTTTTTTTTTCTTTAAAGACATAGATAATAAGGATAGGAAATAATTTTTAGCTATTAGGGAGTGCTTCTTTTAAAAAAAGCAACTAGAAGTTCCACCTTGAAAATAAGTGAATTACCATTTCGAACTGCCTTACCTTATCTGAGAGTAGGAAGGGGTTTAAGAAGTTAGCAGCAGTTCTCAAATGTATCTGTCATTCAGGTAGAAGTTGTCACTGGTCCCTGGTAAAAAAGTTAAATTTACTTCTCAGGAACTGTTCTTTAGTGAATCCTTAATATTCTTTCAGTGTTAAAATAGCAGTTTTAAGATGGAATGATGTGAAGCTAAATTGTGGTTGTTACTTCTAATGTACTCACTTAGCAAAATAAAAAGTTGGCAACTGTATATCAGTCCCCTTACCTTTGCCCTTGAAAGTTTACTGGTTCATAAAGCCCCAGATTGGTGAGCACTTTTCTAATAGAGCTTCTGTCTTTCCACAAATACTTATTGAGTCTCTGGGGACAGATCATGAACATGACACACAGGTGTCAAATAAAACGTAGAGTCTCAAGACAAGTAAGTAATGATTGTAATACAGTGGAATAAGTGCTTTTAGGGAAACGGAAGTGCAGGGAATACTGGAGCATATGAGCAGGCCACCTAATCCTGATTTGAGGAAGTCAGGCAAGGATTTCTCTAGGAAAGAGATATAAAACATGACTAGTACATATTGGCTTTGTGAGCAAAGTATCTCCCTTGAGGTAACTAGGTACTTAGAAAAGCAAACCAAGGGGCTGCTTTATCACCATGGAATTAGAGCAAATGGCTATTATTAGAGCCTGTTAAACTTTGATGAAATAATCATGTCCCAGCCAGTACAACAGTGGCCAGGTATTAATTTCTCTAGAGGCAAGGTAGTGGGATAAAATTTTTGAGGTAAGAAGTGATATTCTCTTTCTCCATGTGTCTCTCTCTGTTTCTGTCTGTCTTTCTGAGAGTGAAACTTTCCTTATCCTCCTCCAGATCCTGAATCTTTGTCTCAGAAGAAGAGAGTATCTGGGGAGAAAAGAGGGCAGGAACCTCATCTTTCTGGGTTTGGTTTCCAAAACCCACCAAAGAGGATACAAGTAGGTGCCTCTGGATAAATCACAAATAAGACAGCGCCTAGGGAATAAAGCACTGGGGATGTGGGGGAACTTTCCCTGAGACTAAAATATTGTTCTCACAGGGCTGGGGAGTAGAGGCAGGAGGGGTAGAGAGGAAGAGAATACTCAAGGGGAGCTGATAAAAGCAGAATTTGGTGGTTCCCAAGGACAGAGCCATATATCCAGTCAGAACCTCAAGGAGGTGAGAGCACCCAGTAAAAAAAAGGTTGGAAGGTATGCCTAGGGAGGGAATCTCAAATTCGCATGTGATCCAAAGGTAGTCAGGAGAGCCACAGGACCTGGAGGCGCTTGTGGAGAGAAACAAGGGCTGTATTGCTAACTGGGAGACTAGGCAGGCTTCCCAATGCCTTAGAGACTACATAAGCGTGACTCATATATAACTGGTATGGCTGTAGTGGTTGATAAATTATCAAAGTACTTTATATTCATTGATAGGCATTTACCCAGAATGACCTACCCTCCCCAAACTGAAGGATTAATGCCTGGGATGGCAGAGGAACCTCCAGGATGCCACATAAGCACTAAACCTGGCATCTGCATCCTTTCTGACTGGTTGGTATATTAGTTATCTCACGTTGCATGACACTTTACTCCAAAAATTGGCAGCTTAAAGCAGTAATAACTATTTGTTGTCTCACAGAGTTTCTATGGGTTAGGAATTTGGGAGCAGCTTAGCTGGGCTATTCTGGCTCATGGTATATCATGAGTTTGTAGTCACGAGGTCAGCTGGGTCTGCAGTCTTGACTGGCACAGGGGGACCAATCCTAAGATGTGTCACTCACATAGCTGGCAAGCTGGAGGAGGCCTCAGTTCCTCACCTTGTGGAGCTCTCTGTGAAGCTGCTTGGATGTCTTCAATGACATGGCATCTGCCTTCCCCAAAATGGGTGACCTAAGAGAGAGCAAGGCAGAGCTATAGTGTCTTTTATTACTTAGCCTTCAAAGACACACTCCATCATTCCTGAAGTATCCTACTGATGACACAGGTAATCCCTATTCATTGGGAGAGAGACTACACAGGGTATAATAACTAGGAGGTGAAAATAATTGGGGGTCGTCTTTAAGGCTCCTACCACAGTCGGTGACCTTGTCCTATGGGTTGTTAAATATTTGGAATGTCACTTTCACACAAGTCAGAGTAGCCTTGAAAAAGGAGGAGGCGGAAGTGCAGGGCAAAGTCCAACCTGACTGAGATTAAATTTTTGTCTTCCTCCAAGAATGGTACCTCAAACAGAAGCTGGGTTTTATAAAAATGTAAATTTTGTTCTTGCACACCTGAATTTGTGTACTGAGATTCATGGCTACTGTGTTCCATGTAACTGCTCCCTGAAAATAACTGCCAAAGTTTTCTTTGTTCACCACTCCTCTTCTATCGCTTTAATTCTTTCTCTCAAAGGTACAATCCTTCAATAACTTTGCTATTTAGAATGTGAATCTGGGAAGCACTCTGCCTCTTCCCATTAATAGTGATTTCATCATATCATTCCTTCTGGAAGCCCAGAATGTGGAGCACGTATAATGTCCTTCCTAGAAGGGCATCTGTGCAGCAAGGCAAATGCTAATTAGTGCTGCCTTGGCGTTCAGAAGAAAGAAGGGCAGGTTGACAGTGAGGGTCATTGGGTTTATGCACCATTCACATTTATTATGTTTTGGGGACAACCATTGATAAAATATGACATTGCTTAAGTTTATTAACAAAGAATCATCAATGATATAGTATGGCAGTTACCCAGTGAATTATCAAGGGGCATGTCTGAGTCCATGCCTTTGGAATTTTCTAGGACTTCATGGAGATCCTGAGTTGCAGAATTTTAGAAACGCTGCCCATTTTGAGAGTTATACTGTTATTCTTGGAAAGATGTTTAAAAATTCTAAGTTACTTGGATACATTTGGAATCTGGGTGAAAAGAGAAAGAAATATGAAGTTCTAGGTAATTTATCAATGGAAGCAGCATTAGTTCCCAACCCAAGAAAAGAATGAATAATTCCCCATTTGTGTCTCATAAAAAACAAGCAAAATTTCAGGCCTCTGTGGGCTGGATATATTTTACCATGTCTTCTCTTTAACACAAGTCAACCATTGCTGAGCCATTAATCATATACTAGAAAAAGACATTCTGTGGAGTTGAAATATAATTTCCATATGAAATATAGCTATGTTTAATAGCTTCTGAGCTACGTATGTCAAATAGCTTCTGAGTCTAGCTATTACTTCAGGAGACACACAGCCCTACCTCTCATCAAAAATGGAAGCTCACACCCAGAATGAAAGAATAATAATGGCTACTGTGGCAGTTATGGTGGTCCAGTCAGAATCTCTCTTCAAGAAAGAACTTGCTATTCAGCTGCAAGGGGGGCAGGGAGCTGACAGCCTTTAGCTGCTAAAGGCTTCAGTATTTATCTCAGCTTCTGAGCTGAGGCAACACCCTTCAAGGCAGACCTCAGTCAATGACTGAACATGTCGGGGTCCTAAGGCCTGGATACTTCTGCCCACTGTAGTAAGACTGTTCTAATTGGTAATCTTTGCTCAGAAGCTTTTCTTATTGAGTTGGCTGACACTTGGTCAGATCTAAATCATGGCATGAGACTTGTTCTGTCCAATCCTGCTTCTTACTCTCCTTTCACATGTATCATATATGCATCATGGTCTGAAAGCATTCCCTACCCAATCTCGCTTTCTTCACATGGAGTGTCCCCTAGTAAAACTCTTGCATTCCCATCTCAACATCTGCTTCTCAGAGGCCCAAAATGACACAGCTACTATTTACTAAGAACCTACTGTGTGAAGGAGTATATCATAGTGTGTTTGGGGAAGCTATTTAACCTCTCCTAACTGTTCTCTCATCTATAAAGTGGGGTTGTTGTAAAAATTAAATGAAATAATCTACAAAGAGTAATTTGTACAGGCCCTGGGATACAGCAAGTACTCAATAACTGGTATGTAACACTAAAAGTATTATTATGCCATATGCTAGAGTCTGTGTGAGAAATTTTTTATTACTTGTAATTCTTGTTAAATATCAAATATTATTGTGCTTATTTAACATATGAAGTAACTAGTGTTCACTGAAGTTAAAATAACTTGTTCAAATTACTTTATATACTTCAACCTGGGATTCAAACTCAGCAAGTTCTGTAGAAGACAGCAATGCACACGTACGCTAGCAAAGAATCCACTGCTGTTATCTAGAATGTAAAGGAGCTCCACACCCTCTATGGCATGGTATGTACAATCTGTAATTAATAAAAACTACGTTGGGGATTCATTCATAACTTTAAGTCTACTCTTAATTCCACCATGTATATGACATTAGAATCTAACAAAGGTGCTTAAACCAAGAATTGGTCAAAAAGCTCAGAATAGCAATATATAATGCCACTGCCACTGCCTGATGAATAATGATCAGTTATTTGATTTTTTGCATTTTATTTTAATTTTTTGAATTTTATATTATTTTTTATACAGAAGGTTCTTATTAGTTACCTATTTTATACATATTAGTGTATATATGTCAATCCCAATCTCCCAATTCATCCCCCCTGTGCCTGCTTTCCCCCCTTGGTGTCCAAACGTTTGTTCTCTACATCTGTGTTTCTATTTCTGCCTTGAAAACCGGTTCATCTGTACCATTTTTCTAAGTTCCACATATATGCATTAATATACAATATTTATTTTTCTCTTTCTGACTTACTTCATTCTGTATGACAATCTCTAGGTCCATCCACGTCTCTACAAATGACCCAATTAAGTTCCTTTTTATGGCTGAGTAATATTCCCATTGTATATATGAACCACATCTTCCTTATCCATTCGTCTCTCGATGAGCATTTAGGTTGCTTCTATGACCCGGCTATTGTAAATAGTGCCGCAATGAACACTGGGGTGCATGCGTCTTTTTGATTTATGGTTTTATCTGGGTACATGCCCAGTCATGGGACTGCTGGGTCATATGGTAATTCTATTTTTAGTTACTTTAAAAAACCTCCATACTGTTCTCCATAGTGGCTGTATCAATTTACATTCCCAACAACAGTGCAAGAGGGTTCCCTTTTCTCCACACCCTCTGCAGCATTTGCTGTTTGTAGATTTTCTGATAATGCCCATTCTAACCAGTGTGAGGTCATACCTCATTGCAGTTTCGATTTGCATTTCTCTAATAATTAGTGATGTTGAGCATCTTTTCATGTTCCTCTTGGCCATCTCTACTCCTTCTTTGGAGAAATGTCTATTTAGGTCTTCTGCCCATTTTTTCATTGGCTTGTTTATTTTTTTAATATTAAGGTAAAGGAGCTGTTTATATATTTTGGAGATTAATCCTTGGTCCATTGATTCATTTGCAAATACGCTCTCCCATTCAGAGGGTTGGGTTTTCATCTTGTTTATAGCTTCCTTTGCTGTGCAAAAGCTATTAAATTTCATTAGGTCCCATTTGTTTTTACTTCCATTACTCTAGGAGGTGGGTCAAAAAAGATCTTGCTGTAATTTATGTCAAAGAGTGCTCTTCTTAGGTTTTCCTCTAAGAGTTTTATAGTGTCTGGCCTTACATTTAGGTCTTTAATCCATTTTGACTTTATTTTTGTGCATGGTGTTAAGGAGTGTTCTACTTTCATTCTTTTACATATAGCTGTGCAGTTTTCCAGCACCACTTACTGAAGAGACTGCCTTTTCTCCATTGTATATCCTTGCCTCCTTTGTTATAGATTAGTTGACCATAGGTGCATGGGTTTATCTCTGGGCTTTCTATCCTGTTCCATTGATCTATATTTCTGCTTTGGTGCCAGTACCATATTGTCTTGATGCCTGTAGCTTTGTAGTATACTCTGAAGTCAGGGAGTCTGATTCCTCCAGCTCCGTTTTTTCTCTCAATATTGCTTTGGCTATTCGGGGTCTTTTCTGTCTCCATACAAATTTTTAATTTTTTTGCTCTACTTCTGTAAAAAATGCCATTGGGGAGTCAGCTCGACACACTACCAGTCCCTCCCATCAGGAAGCTTGCACAAGCCTCTTAGACAGTCTCATCCACCAGAGGCAGACAGCAGAGGCAAGAAGAAATACAATCCTGCAGCTTGTGGAACAAAAACCACATTCACAGAAAGATGGACAAGATGAAAAGGCAGAGGGCTATGTACCACATGAAGGAACATGATAAACTCCCCAAAAAACAACTAAATGAAGTGGAGATAGGCAACCTTCCAGAGAAAGAATTCAGAATAATGACAGTGAAGATGATCCAGATCTCGGAAAAAGAATGCAGGCAAAGATCGAGTAGATGCAAGAAATGTTTAATAAAGACCTAGAAGAATTAAAGAACAAGCAAACAGAGATGAACAATACAATAACCAAAATGAAAACTACACTAGAAGGAATCAGTAACAGAGTAACTGAGGCAGAAGAACGGATAAGTGACCTGCAAGACAGAATGGTGGAATTCACTACTGTGGAACTGAATAAAGAAAAAAGAATGAAAAGAAATGAAGACAGCCTAAGAGACTTCTGGGACAACATTAAATGCAACAACATTCGCATTATAGGGGCCTCAGAAGGAGAAGAGAGAGAGAAAGGACCAGAGAGAATATTTGAAGAGATTATAGTCAAAAACCTCCCTAACATGGGAAAGGAAATAGGCACCCAAGTCCAGGAAGCGCAGTGAGTCCCATACAGGATAAACCCAAGGAGAAACATGCCAAGACACATAGTAATCAAATTGTCAAAAATTAAAGACAAAGAAAAATATTGAAAGCAGCAAGGGAAAAACGACAAATAACATACAAGGGAACTCCCATAAGGTTAACAGCTGATTTCTCAGCAGAAACTCTACAAGCCAGAAGGGAGTGGCATGATATACTTAAAGTGATGAAAGGGAAGAACCAACAACCAAGATTACTCTACCCAACAAGGATCTCATTCAGATTCAATGGAGAAATCAAAAGCTTTACAGACAAGCAAAACCTAAGAGAATTCAGCACCACCAAACCAGCTCTACAACAAATGCTAAAGGAACTTCTCTAAGTGGGAAAACAAGAGAAGGAAAGAACCTACAAAAACAAACCCAAAACAGTTAAGAAAATGGTAATAGAAACATACATATAGATAATTACCTTAAACGTGAATGGATTAAATGCTCCAACCAAAAGACACAGGCTTGCTGAATGGATACAAAAACAAGACCCATATATATGCTGTCTACAAGAGACCCACTTCAGACCTAGGGACACATACAGACTGAAAGTGAGGGGATGGAAAAAGATATTCCATGCAAATGGAAATCAAAAGAAAGCTGGAGCAGCAATACTCATATCAGATAAAATAGACTTTAAAATAAAGAATGTTACAAGAGACAAGGAAGGACACTACATAATGATCAAGGGACCAATCCAAGAAGAAGATATAACAATTATAAGTATATATGCACCCAACATAGGAGCACCTCAGTACATGAGGCAACTGCTAACAGCCATAAAAGAGGAAATCGACAGTAACACAATAATAGTGGGGGACTTTAACATCTCCCTTACATCAATGGACAGATCATCCAAAATGAAAATAAATAAGGAAACAGAAGCTTTAAATGACACAATAGACCAGATAGATTTAATTGATATTTATAGGACATTCCATCCAAAAACAGCAGATTACACTTTATTCTGAAGTGCGCACAGAACATTCTCCAGGATAGATCACATCTTGGGTCAAAAATCAAGCCTCAGTAAATTTAAGGAAATTGAAATCATATCAAGCATCTTTTCTGACCACAACGCTATGAGATTAGAAATGAATTACACGGAAAAAAACGTAAAAAACACAAACACATGGAGGCTAAACAATACGTTACTAAATAACCAAGAGATAACTGAAGAAAGCAAAGAGGAAATCAAAAAATACCTAGAGACAAATGACAATGAAAACACGATGATCCAATACCTATGGGATGCAGCAAAAGCAGTTCTAAGAGGGAAGTTTACAGCTATACAAGCCTACCTCAAGAAACAAGAAAAATCTCAAATAAACAATCTAACCTTACACCTAAAGGAACTAGAGAAAGAAGAACAAACAAAACCCAAAGTTAGCAGAAGGAAAGAAATCATAAAGATCAGAGCAGAAATAAATGAAATAGAAACAAAGAAAACAATAGCAAAGATCAATAAAACTAAAAGCTGGTTCTTTGAGAAGATACACAAACTTGATAAAATTTGATGATAGACTCATCAAGAAAAAGAGGGAGAGGACTCAAATCGATAAACACAGAAATGGAAAAGGAGAAGTTACAACGGACACTGCAGAAATACAAAGGATCCTAAGAGCCTACTACAAGCAACTCTATGCCAATAATATGGACAACCTGGAAGAAATGGACAAATTCGTAGAAAGGTAAAACCTTCCAAGACTGAAGCAGGAAGAAATAGAAAATATGAACAGACGAATTGCAAGTAATGAAATTGAAACTGTGATTAAAAATCTTCCAACAAACAAAAGTCCAGGACCAGTTGGCTTACAGATGAATTCTATCAAACATTTAGAGAACAGCTAACACTCATCCTTAAACTCTTCCAAAAAGTTGCAGAGGATGGAACACTCCCAAACACATTGTATGAGGCCACCATCAACCTGATACCAAAACCAGACAAAGGTATTAGAAAAAAAGAAAATTACAGACCAACATCACTGATGAATATAGATGCAAAACTCCTCAACAGAATACTAGGAAACAGAATCCAACAGCATATTAAAAGGATCATACACCATGATCAAGTGGGGTTTATCCCAGGAATGCAAGGATTCTTCAATATACGTAAATCAATCAATGTGATACACCATATTAACAAATTGAAGAATAAAAACCATATGATCATCTCAATAGATGCAGAAAAAGCTTTTGACAAAATTCAACACCCACCTATGATAAAAACTCACCAGAAAGTGGGCATAGACGGAACCTATCTCAACATGATAAAGGCCATATATGACAAACCCAAAGCAAACATCATTCTCAATGGTGAAAAACTGAAAGCATTTCTTCTAAGATCAGGAACAAGACAAGGATGTCCACTCTCACCACTATTATTCAACATAGTTTTGGAAGTCCTAGCCATGGCAATCAGAGATGAAAAAGAAATAAAAGGAGTACAAATTGGAAAAGAAGAGTAAAACTATCACTGTTTGCAGATGACATGATATTATACATAAAGAATCCTAAAGATGCCACCAGAAAACTACTAGAGCTAATCAATGAATTTTGTAAAGTTGCAGGATACAAAATTAATGCACAGAAATCTCTTGCATTCCTATACACTAAAAATGAAAAATATGACAGAGATATTAAGGAAACACTCCCATTTCCCAGTGCAACAAAAAGAATAAAATACCTAGGAATAAACCTACCTAGGGACACAAAAGACCTGTATGCAGAAAACTATAAGACACTGATGAAAGAAATTAAAGATGATACCAACAGATGGAGAGATATACCATGTTCTTGGACTGGAAGAATCAATGTTGTGAAAATGACTAACCTACCCAAAGCAATCTACAGATTCAATGCCATCCTTATCAAATTACCAATGGCATTTTTTACGGAACTAGAACAAAAAGTCTTAAAATTTGTATAGAGACACAAAAGACCCTGAATAGCCAAAGCAGTCTTGAGGGAAAAAAAAGAAGCAGGAGGAATCAGACTCCCTGACTTCAGACTATACTACAAAGCTACAATCATCAAGACAATATGGTACTGGCACAAAAACAGAAGCATAGATCAATGGAACAAGATAGAAAGCCCAAAGATAAACCCATGCACCTATGGTCAACTAACCTATGACAAAGGAGGCAAGGATATACATTGGAGAAAAGACATTCTCTTCAATAAGTGGTGCTGGGAAAACTCGACAGCTACATGTAAAAGAATGAAATTAGAACACTCCCTAACACTATACACAAAAAGAAACTCAAAATGGATTTGAGACCTAAATGTAAGACCGGACACTATAAAACTCTCAGAGGAAAACATAGGAAGAACACTCTTTGACATAAATCACAGCAAGATCTTTTTTGATCCACCTCCTAGAGTAATGGAAATAAAAACAAAAGTAAACAAGTGGGAACTAATGAAACTTCAAAGCTTTTGCACAGCAACGGAAACCATAAACAAGACGAAAAGACAACCTTCAGAATGGGAGAAAATATTTGGAAACGAATCAACAGACAAAGGATTAATCTCCGAAATATATAAACAGCTCATGCAGCTCAATATTAAATAAACAAACAACCCAATCCAAAAATAGGCAGGAAACCTAAATAGACATTTCTCCAAAGAAGACATACAGCTGGCCAAGAAGCATATGAAAAGCTGCTCAACATCACTAATTATTAGAGAAATGCAAATCAAAACTACAATGAGGTATCAGCTCACACCAGTTAGAATGGGCATCATCAGAAACTGTACAAACAGCAAATGCTGGAGAGGGTGTGGAGAAAAGGGAACCCTCTTGCACTGTTGTTGGGAATGTAAATTGATACAGCCACTATGGAGAACAGTATGGAGGTTCCTTAAAAAATAAAAATAGAATTACCATATGATCCAGCAATCCCACTACTAGGCATATACCCTGAGAAAACAATAATTCAAAAAGACACGTGCACCCCAATGTGCACTGCAGCAGTGTTTACAATAGCCATGTCATCGAAGCTACCTAAATGCCCATCGACAGATGAATGGATAAAGAAGTTGTGGTACATATATACAATGGAATATTACTCAGCCATAAAAAGGAACGAAATTGGGTCATTTGTTGAGACGTGGATGGATCTAGAGACTGTCACACAGAGTGAAGTAAGTCAGAAAGAGAAAAACTAATATCGTATATTAACACATGTATGTGGAACCTAGATAAATGGTATAGATGAACCGGTTTGCAGGGCAGAAGTTGAGACACAGATGTAGAGAACAAATGTATGGAAACCAAGGGGGGAAACAGCAGAGGGATGGCGATGGTGGTGTGATGAATTGGGTGATTGGGATTGTCATGTATACACTGATGTGTATAAAATTGATGACTAATAAGAATCTGCTCTATAAAAAAAATTAAATTAAATTAAAAAATTTATAAAATGTCATTGCTAATTTGATAGGGATTGCACTGAATCTGTATATTGCTTTGGGTCGTATAGTCATTGTCACAATATTGATTCTTCCAATCCAAGAACACGGTATATCTCTCCATCTGTTTGTGTCATCTTCGGTTTTTTTTTTTTTTTTTGTGGTACACGGGCCTCTCACTGTTGTGGCCTCTCCCCTTGCGGAGCACAGGCTCCGGATGTGCAGGCTCAGTGGCCGTGGCTCATGGGCCTAGCCGTTGCACATCGTGTGGGATCTTCCCGGACCAGGGCATGAACCCGTGTCTCCTGCATCATCAGGCGGACTCTCAACCACTGTGCCAACAGGGAAGCCCCGATTTCCACTTTTATAGGTGTTAGCATTTCCCTTATGTATTGAGGTGCTCCTATGTTGGGTGCATATATATTTATAATTGTTATATCTTCTTCTTGGATTGATCCTTTGATCAGTATGTAGTGTCCTTCCTTGTCTCTTGTAACATTCTTTATTTTAAAGTCTATTTTATCTGCTATGAGTATTGCTCTTCCAGATTTCATTTCATTTCCATTTGCATGGAATATCTTTTTCCATCCCCTCACTTTCAGTCTGTATGTGTCCGTAGGTCTGAGGTAGTTTGGTGGTGCTGAATTCTCTTAGGTTTTGCTTGTCTGTAAAGGTTTTAATTTCTCCATCGAATCTGAGTGAGATCCTTGCCAGGTAGAGTAATATTGGTTGTAGCCTCTTCCTTTTCATCACTTTAAATATATTGTGTCACTCCCTTCTGGCTTGTAGAGTTTCTGCTGAGAAATCAGCTGTTAACCTTATGGGAGTTCCCTTGTATGTTATTTGTCATTTTTCCCTTGTTGCTTTTAATAATTTTTGTCTTTAATTTTTGTCAATTTGATTAGTATGAGTCTTGGCGTGTTTCTCCTTGGGTTTATCCTGCTTGGGACTCTCTGTCCTGCTTGGACTTGGGTGGTTATATTCTTTCCCATATTAGTGAAGTTTCTGACTATAATCTCTTCAAATATTTTCTCTAGTCCTTCCTCTCTCTCTTGTTCTTCTGGGACCCCTATAATGGATTTGTGGTGCATTTGATGTTGTCCCAGAGGTCTCTTAGGCTGTCTTCATTTCTTTTCATTCTTTTTTCTTTATTCTGTTCCACTGCAGTGAATTACACCATTGTATTTTCCAGGTCACTTATCCATTCTTCTGCCTCTGTTACTCTGCTATTGATTCTTTCTAGTGTATTTTTCATTTCAGTTATTGTATTGTTCATCTCTGTTTGTTCTTTAATTCTAGGTGTTTGTTCTTTAATTTTTGTAGGTCTTTATTAAACATTTCTTACATCTTCTTGATCTTTGCCTTCATTCTTTTTCTGAGGTCCTGGATCATCTTCACTATCATTATTCTGAATTCTTTTTCTGGAAGACTCCCTATGTCCACTTCACTTAGTTGTTTTTCTGGGTTTTTTTCTTGTTCCTTCATCTGGTACATAATCTTCTGCCTTTTCATTTTGTCTACCTTTCTGTGAATGTGGTTTCCGCTTCACAGGCTGCAGGACTGTAGTTCTTCTTGTTTCTGCTGTCTGCCCTCTGGTGGATGATGCTATCTAAGAGGCTTGTGCAAGCTTCCTGATGGGAGGGACTGGTGGTGGGTAAAGCTGGGTGTTGTTCTGGTGGGCAGAGCTCAGTAAAACTTTAATCCACTTGTCTGCTGATGGGTGGGGCTGAGTTCCCTCCATGTTGGTTGTTTGGGCTGAGGCGATCCAGTACTGCAGGCTACAGGCTCTTTGCTGGGACTTGTGGCAGACTCTTGGAAGTCTCATGCCAAGGAATACTTCCCAGAACTTCTGCTGTCAGTGTCCTTGTCCCCACGGTGAGCCACAGCACACACACACCACCCCCCCGCCACGGCCTCTGCAGGAAACCCTCCAACACTAGCAGGTAGGTCTGGTTCAATCTCCTATGGGGTCCCTGCTCCTTCCCTCTTGGTCCTGTTGTGCACACTACTTTGTGTGTGCCCTCCAAGAGTGGAGTCTCTGTTTCCCCCAGTCCTGTTGAAGTGCTGCAGTCAATTCCCGCTATCCTTCAAAGTCTGATTCTCTGGGAATTCCTCCTCCCATTGCCGGACCCACAGGTTGGGAAGCCTGACATGGGGCTCAGAACCTTCACACCAGTGGGTGGATTTCTGTGGTATAATTGTTCTCCAGTTTGTGAGTCACCCACAGAGCAGTTATGGGGTTTGATTTTATTGTGATTGCGCCCCCTTGTACCATCTCATTGCGCTTCTCCATTGTCTTTGGATGTGGGGTACCTTTTTTGGTGAGTTCCAGTGTCTTCCTGTTGATGATTGTTCAGCAGTTAGTTGTGATTCCGGTGCTCTCGCAAGAGGGAGTGAGCGCACATCTTTCTACTCTGCCATCTTGAATGAATCACTATCAACTGCTGATGCCAACGCTTTTCCTCCCAACACTGGGAAGCTGACTGATTGCATCACTAAGTCCTCTTGTTACTGAACCAAACTTGAGTCTGCTCAGCCATGTGCAGTAAAGCCAGTCTAATGACAGTGAGTTGTGGTGAAGGTAAGTGCAGTGTTTATTATAGGGAGCCAAGCAAGGAATTCAGGAGAGCTAGTGCTCAAAAAGTCTGAACTCTAATCAGTTATTTTTGTAGAATGGCTCCCAATTTGGGTTTGATTGATGTTTTTTTCATGATTAGATTGAGGTTATGTTTAATATTCCATAATCTTGCTATTGCTAGAAAAATTACATCAACTGAAATCACTCCCCCTCTGCCTGTCCCTGCTCCCACCCCATCCACATGACCAATGTTCAAGCCCATTATCAAAAGATGCAAAAGAAATAATAATAGAAACATCATGAGCAGATGAAGGTAAAACATTATAATGCCGAAAGAATTTCTAGTAAGGTGGCAGCAATCTGAACCAAATGGCAGCTTTTGCAGCATACCTATATTATTCCTTACTTCATAGTTTTAAGATAAAAAATTCCAAGTACAATTTTAAAAATTATGGTACATAACGTTTTCAAAAAGTTGGTATTATGCTGTTTCCTCAGGAATGAGGTGGTGCTGGATGTCGTTGGTGGAATGGATTTAGGGGGTGGGCAGTTTTCTTAGAGACATGCTGCCAGGAAATCAGTCTCTTTCCCAAAAAAATCCATGAGGTTGATTAAATAAGCCCTCCTATATGTAAAAAAGCACATGATTTACCATCTGAAGGGTAATATGGCTACATTATGCCTCATGTGGCCATATTATTGGCCTTTAAGCCAACTTTAGCCAAGAGTGGTCAGCATCACCTTACAAAGAAAAAGATGACCAGTAAAGATGACCTCGTGGCCTGGTGGCAAGGGTAATATACCTCAGAACTACAGACCTGAGTAAATCAAACCACCAAAGAGAGGGATAGTTGAAGAATGAAAATTACATCTGCAACAGAATAATATGTAATAATAAATGCATAAGTTAACATTCAGTATATTTTTGTGTGTTTTGTTTATTGTAAATAAATACTCTTAACGTTTTTCAAGTAAAGAATTCAGTTATAGTTCTATTGTAGAAAATGGAGTCTAGATGAGCTCTAGAGAGACCATCAAGTCACAGTAATAGTACATAGAGACGCCCAGATGTTTGGTACCCAAAAGGGATGTTTACAAAAACACATTTTTGCAAAAGGACTGTTACATTTGCACAGATGTATGTGTGTATCAGAACAGAAAATGCACTTTGGGGAAATTAAATAACTATTGTTTGAAAAAGTGGACTTTTAAGTATGGTTATAAATCTCAAAAAGAAATAGCTCTAATTTATTGCCCATCTAGGAGAAATTCTGGGTGTACTCTTTCTGGATGTACTTTCCTCTTCATTCTTACAACTACGGCACAGGGGAGTAATTATCAGTTTGTGAATTCTACTGTGAAAGGACCTAAGTGATTTCACTGGAAATCTTTCCCAGAGACTTTCCTTTGCTTTTTAAAATAATATAATTGGATGTGAAATGAATGGCTGGCACATTTTATAACATATATATTGCAAATGACGGTAGACTTGAAAGAACTAGAAGTGCCTAAATGCTATGGTTGTGCCAGTAACGGAGGCATAGGCTCTTGGGTTTTGTGGGAATGTATTAAATTACAGAACCTTTTAAAAATGTAATAAAAAACAATGTTCATAAGGTTCCTAAAACAACTCTATATTAATCTGGCTTTTGGTAAATAAAACTCTAAGGAAAACTTCCTTCCAAATGTGAACGTGTCACAGTAAAAATATATTGACATGGAAGGAATGAAGATGAAATAAGTAATATTTTCCCTTAAACACAAAGGGATTATAGTTATGATTCACTAATTAGAAACAATAACATGATTTAAAAGCTATGATGAATTTTATATGAGAGTTGTAGTAGACCAATTTATTTTGATGGATAATTGTCAGAGTAGTAAATTGAGGTTCTAAACTGTGCTACATAATGTAGGATATTTGAATTCACTATGATTATGACAGAACAAAGCAGCCAGTAGATTCTAAATAAATGATTTGATGACTATGTTGAATATTGCAAAAATCAATTAACATGGTATTATGCTTTGTCCTGTTAAATAATGTCCATTTTATAAAAGCCATAAGGCTTATTAAATTTAAGAAGTTGCTTTAGTCTTTCATAATGTCTGAAGACATTAAGTAAACCACGAGCATAAAAAAGAAGCATTCTAAAGCGCTTTGTGGGCCAATCTGGCTTGATAAATAATCAAAGCTTATCCCATCTCAAAGAAAATGTGGGATTATTCAAAGTTATTCATTTTTGACCATAATTCATTCTGATGTATTATTATTCTAACTTCTCAAACATGATTTTGTAGGACAAAAAATGGAAATCATAAGATAGCTTCACATTAAAAAAAAGCATATAATAGATCACATTCATGTGCCTTTTTCATTCTGCTGTTGAGATCATTAATGAAATAGTAATTCCCATGGTGTTGGACATGGCATAATCTACTATTTGGCTGCTGGGATAGTTTCCTGATATTTGTCACCAATATTGGGCAGTTGTTCAATCAGATAAAGTGGATTAAATATTTTTAATGTGTACGAATGAAAACTCTCTTTTTCAAAGGAATGAGAAGGTGAGAGGTAAAACTTTGAGAACATCTGTAAAGGTGGATTTACAGAAAGTATGCTTGATGTTTATGTTGCCAAGGTTATGGTTTTATCTATAGAAGGTATTTTTAAATTTACTTTATAATTACATTATAAAACGTTAAAGAAGAATACAGAAGTTTTGTCACTGACATGCCAGTTTTTTCCTGAGTGTGTCTGAGGAAAGCAAGTTTTACTGGACAACTGAAATGTTATAAAATATGAACAGTCACTGTCCTCGCTTCAGAGAGTACTATTGGTGACAAAACATTTTTCCTGTAAATATTTCATCTTTCACCTATGAACTAAACATCTCATCTCCACCCTATGAATTTCCCATCTTTTTTACCTACTAGTAGTAAGAACTTGAGCAAATAATTTCATTTCAGGGCCTCATTAGGAAATGCATACAATGTTCATTAGTGTTTTTCAAAACATGGGTCATTACCCCATTTGTGGGTCACAACTAATATTTTTATAAAATAAAATGGAATTGACTCAATTTGAATAGAAAATATAGAGAACAAGACACAGTAAAAGGCTTGTTTGCAAACTTTGTTTTAGTTTTAAATATCTGTATGCACAGTGTGATATAAAGTGTATTCCTTAATATAAGATGTAGGCAAAAAAGTTTGACAAATACTGTTCTAAAGAATCATAAGTTCCTTCTAAGTCTAAAATGAAATTATTCTAGTTTCCAGCTCAAAAACTCTGATATTGACCTCTTTTAACCTTATGTCATATGGTTTATTGCCTGACAGACAACAGTAGCCAGCTATTGGGTTGGCCAAAAAGTGCCTTCGATTTTTAAGTAAAAATAAAAAGCACATTTTTCATTTTCACCAAGACTTTTATTGAAAAAAGTATTCACCCTTTTGTTCCACTACCTTCTGCCATTTTTCAGGCAACTTCATAATTTCATCTTCCCAATACTTTTTTATCTTTTTGAGCAAAGAACTGTTCCAGGTACCTTTTACAGTCTTCCAGGGAATTGAAATTTTTTCCTTTAAGAGAATTTTGTAAAGACCAAAATAAATGGAAATCTGAAGGTACTATGTCTGGTGAATATGGCAGATGAATGAGAACTTCCCAGCCAAGCTAAGTTTTTGCCTGGTGATCAAAAAAACATGCAGTCTTGTGTTATCCTGATGGAAGGTTATGCGTTTTCTGTTGACTAATTCCGAATGCTTTTTTCTAGTGCTGATTTCAGTTGGTCTAACTGAGAGCAGTACTTTTTGGAATTAATCATTTGGTTTTCAGGAAGGAGCTCATAATGGAGGACTCCCTTCCAATCCCACTATATACACAACATCACCTTCATTGGATGAAGACCGGCCTTTGGTGTGGTTGGTGGTGGTTCATTTCGCTTGCCTCACAATCTCTTCTGTTCCACGCTCTTGTACAGTATCCACTTTTCATCGCCTGTCACAATTTGTCTTAAAACGGAACATTTTCATTACATTTAAGTAGAGAATCACATGCAGAAATATGGTCAAGAAGCTTTTTTTCGCTTAACTTACGTGGAACCCAACCATCAAAGCGATGAACATAACTAGGCAGGTGCAAATGATTTTCAACACTTGATTTGGATATTTTGAGTATGCTGGCTATCTCCGCCGTGGTGTAACACTGATGGTTCTCAATTAATGTCTCAATTTGATCGCTATCAACTACAACGGGTCTACCTGCCCGTGGAACATCATCCAGTGAGAAATCTCCAGCATGAAACTTCGCGAACACTTTTGACATGTTCAATCACTCACAGTACCTTCTCCGTACAATGCACGAATCTTTTTTTGCATTTCAGTTGCGTTTTTACCTTTTAGATATAATATGCCAAAAATGTTGCTTTTTTCCTTCCATCTTCAATGTTAAAATGGCTACAAAAAATTCACCTATTTTGATGTCTTTTTTAAAATGCATGCTGATGTGACAGCTGTCATGTGCAATCTAACAAAATTCTTTCAATGAAGTTAAAGACAACTAAGTGCTACTAGAGCCATCTTATGGAAAAAAATGAACGAACCTTTTGGCCAACCCAATACAAGGGCATTTAGTTAAAGTGACTGAAAAATATTTACTCCCTCAATTAGTTGTACTCGTTATAGCCACTGTAAGTCATTAAAAGACAACTTCTTGGGCTTTCACACACTCTGGGTAAATGCCAGACCTAAGGCACATAGGAGTTTGCCATGTTTGAGAAATAGAAATAGGTGAGAATGGTAGGTATCTAGTGAAAAGAGACAATGGTAGGAGATGAAGTAAATCATGGTAAAGTGTTTACAGTATATTTTTACTGCCAGAGGAGCCATTTGAAAGCTGTAAGCAGAGGACTTCTGTGGCCTTTTTAAGACCAGTAGGATCGCTGTATAGAAAATAGATTTTTACACAGCAAGAATGAAACTAAGAAGGTTAAAAGACTATGATAGTCATTCAGGTGAGAGATGGTGTGGCTTCTATTAAGGTAGTAGCAGTGGAGATGAAAAAAAATAGATGGATTTGGGGAAAGTTTTGGAAGCATACAATACAGAATTTGCTGATAGACTGGATATAGGGGGCTTGGCAAAGAAGGGAATCAATGATAGTTCCTAGAATTTTAGTTGTGATGGGGAAGAGCAAGTTGGGGGGCATGGTGGCAGGAATCCAGATTTCTGTTTGGGAGATGTTAACTTTGAGATACATTTTAGGCATCTAAATGAACATGTCAAGAAAGTAGAACTGGGTTTCATGGGAGAAGTAAGGACTGCTGGATTTTATGCATTTGGGCATCATCAACATATAAACAGTATTTATAGCCACAGGACTGCTACTTCCATAAGAGTGTCATGCAGTGTCTCTTTTAGTCTTGATAACAATTCAAGGGAGATATTTTCTTTTTATATCGATATGATTAGCTTCTTTCTATATCTGATCGACTCCTATGCTCAGAGATACATAGGCTAACTGTCAAGCAGCTACTAAATGGTGGAGCCTGGATTCAGATTTGTCTGACAGAGTTCTTGTTCTTTCCATTACACCAGGTTGTTTTACTGAAGTATTAGAATATGTGAATTTCTGAGTGGAGGATTTTAAATTTTTTTGAATGAAGGTTTTTTTTTTTTTTAAAAAAGGTCTGTCTAGTCTAGAAAGAATGAACTTCATTCAGAATCTAATCCAAGTTTATAAATTCAGTAGTCTTTTTTATCCTTATGCAACTTCCCTTGGGCAGGTGCCACTGATAGTTCCTTTTTTTTCTTTTTAACTCTACTCCTTTGGCATGTGGAATATGACTCTCTGTTTTCCTTTCTCCTCATATGTTGATTTTCTTTTCTTCACTGACCCTTAAGTATACGTGTTATGCAGGAATTTTTAGCCTTCTTTCTTAACTTTACATATTCTCCCTTTACATTTTTATGTTCTCATTGCTTCAAATACTAAATATACCCTTATGACCCTCAAATTTTTTGCTTCCACTCCAGACATTTTTTCCCTAGCTCTACCCAACCAGGTCCAAAGGTTTCTGAAAGCAATTAGCCTGGAGGCTCCCCCGTGCGAATAAAGAGGAGCGAAGTGTAGGGGCTGTGATTAATTCATCTACTTATAATCATTTACATATCGGCTGCCTTTATGGAGTTTAAAAAATAGACTGGCAAGCAGACAGTGATCCACGGGGAGCGTTAACTAAGGGTTTGGATTGGCACGAAGCCATTCATGTGAACATAAGTCCTCGGCCACAGGAACATAACTTGCAAAGCAGAATTCTGCTTAGTTCCTCAAAGAGATTTAACCAGAAATTTTTGAAGTGTATCAGTTCAGCCGAACATTAAAAAGGAAATCGAAGGCGAATCCCATCATGGAAGGAGGAAAGTTGGGAACAGATAACGGGTTCGCGCAGAACTTTGCATTGCAGCAGGTCATGAAGAGAACAAGGTACCGATTAGGAAGTGGGAAGACAATGAATACACCTATGCAGAAAAAAGTGAAAAGCCGGGAGTGACACACATTAAAGATCCAGAATTTGTTAAGAATCCACGGTAAAGTAGACATCTCACCCCAAACCGGCTTCGGCGGCTCCCGCTCCAGCGGCTCCAGCTCCAGCGGCTCCGCCCCCGCGCCCTCACAGACCTTAACGCTCGGCGCACCGCCCAGCTCGTCCCGCCCCCTTTCCCGACTGCCCCTCGGCAGAGCCGCGTGCACGTGTGAGGCGGATCCCGCCCCCTCCGCGCTCTTGGCCAATGAGAAATGGTGTCGTAATTCGCCACCGCCTAGTCTCGGGTCGTGTGACCACATCTCCCCGCCCTCTCGCCCGGTTGCCTCCAGGTTCTGAGAAGATGGCGAAGGTCTCAGAGCTTTACGATGTCACCTGGGAAGGTAACTGCTGCCGGGGCGGGCGTGGAAAGACCAGAAGCCGTGGGAAGCCGTTCGGGAGTACCTGCTGCCCTCGGAGAGCTGGATTTTCCGGTCTCTCTTCGGCATTGGACCGGCAGAGCTGTGGTGGTGGCTGAGGTGGAGGTTGAGGCTGACCCCTTCCTTGGCCCGGCCACCGACTGGAGTCTGCGGTGTTTCCCACCTCTTGCGCCAGTAGGCTGACCGACCGTCCTACCTCCGCGCCAGTCCAACGGCCCAGGGTAGCTTCCATTGAAAGGCGACCGGGACCTGGGGCTAGGGTTGTCATACGTTTCCTGTGGCTGCTGGGCGGCGCGGAGGAGGCGGGATAGTTGCCTGCAGAAGCGTCTTTGCAGCCGAGAAATACACGGCCTGTACGGGTCTTTGAAGTGCTCTGTAAGGGTTACAATTCTGTGTAGTAAAGGTGTGTGGAAAACCCGTGAACATATCTGATTCTTTTACATGCCAGTTTACATTTCATTCTCTCTTAAAAACTGGGTTTCTGATTTCTCCCCTTGTTAATTATTCTGTCCCATTTTCCCTCAAAACACATTTACACACACAACTTCCTTATTATTCCCTACCAGTAAGTAATTCCTTTTCTGAAGGGGAAGTACCTCTGGTTTAATCTGAGGTGGAGTTTGTGTTTAAATTTGGAAGCAGCCAAACTTTGGACGAGTTCTGTAAGAGATTTTCCTTTCTTAAAAACTTTCGTGGGAGGCATGCATGCTTAAGAGAAGAGCCTTGAGTTTCTCTAAGGCATGGAATTTGTGTAATCGAAATTTATATTCCCAACATTTCACAGTAGACTTCAGTAGCTTATTTGTTCGGATATTTAAATAATGGCCTGATAACACGTGGACTGAAAACTATATTGATTGTTCAGTGGTGAGTAAATCTTTCCAGTATTACAAAGTTGAAAACAATAATGAGAAAAGGTAAAATTCTTTTATACTGGAAGTGAATTCAGTGATTTATTATTGCTTTTGTGGCTTCTAGCACACTGTGAACCGCAGTGTTTCTACGTGTACTGGGGAATCCATTATATTAAAAATATTAAGTTCTCAGTACTTGGAGACAGCAAATTAAGTGACACAGTCCCTACCTTCAGGGAGTTCATAGTCAAAAGGAGAAAGACAGACTTGTAACATGGTTTTAAAAGGCTTGTGTCAGGGTATATTCCTTCAGTAGATACGTGGCTGTTATTTTTAATGCTTTTAAGAAATTTTCAAATATTTCATGGTTTTTTGAAGGTGCTATTTTGAAGGTATGTTCAATATAAGTTTCTTAGATGATAGTGTTGTGTAGAATGGTAGGGAATGAGTGGGTGTGTTAACTACCAGCAGACAAGGTAATTTAAGTAACTTGGACCTTACCCTGTGGACATTCTAAAGATGAGTGACATAATTAGATTTAGATTAATCAATAATAACTACTTCACAAGTTTGTTGAGGAACAAAAGGGAAAACATATGTTAAAGTGCTTTTAAACTATTAAATACATATAAAAAGATGATCTGGCTCCTGTCTGTGTCTCCAGCTTTATCTTAAGCTACTCTTACCCTTGCTCTGTGAGCTGGCCACGCTGGCTTTTGTTGAATTCCCTAAATGTGCGATGCTCCTCTAGTCTTAAGACTGGATACAAGCTATTCCTTCTGATAGGAGTGTTCTTCCCTCCTGGTTCTACTCTTATACTCTGCTCTACTGACTATACTTTTATCATTTCTCGGCATTCCCCTCAAAGGTCACATACTCAGAGAGCCTTCCTTGACCACCCTACCCCCGCCCATTCTCCATCCCGCCACCAAAATTTAAAAGAGAAAAGACAACAAAAACAAGCAACAAAACTTACCCCTGGTCCTTTAACTGTGTGTCCTCATAGTACTGAAGTACTTACCCAGTTGTGTTAAGTTTAAAAATGTCTCTCCTCGAATGAAGAGGGACCAGGCCTATCTTGTTCTAGTGCATGACATATTGGAGGAACTTAGTGATCTGTTGACTAAATGAATTGTTAGTAGGATTAAAAGATCATCACAAAAAATACTATAAGTAATTTTCTTAGTATTGGAGTGATTTTTTTAGTATCTTAGACTTAGGCAACTCACTTAGCAAATAGAATATAGTTTGCTCATTTTAATTAATGTAATTAATAAGTAGAATTAAAATTCTATTTTAGGAGACTTTTAGGAAAAGAGTATTGTAGATTTTTCTTTCAGAGACTTTTGGTAACAAGAGGGTAATGGGAGGACCCTCGGGGTAGTTTTTTTGTTTAGATTTGGGGGGGGCGGGAGTGTCAGTTGACCTGTGTCCTTTAAGAATTCCATTGAATAGGGCTTCCCTGGTGGCGCAGTGGTTGGGAGTCCGCCTGCCGATGCAGGGGACACGGGTTCGTGCCCTGGTCCGGGAGGATCCCATGTGCCGCGGAGCGGCTGGGACCGTGGGCCGTGGCCGCTGAGCCTGCGCGTCCAGAGCCTGTGCTCCGCAACGGGAGAGGCCACAGCAGTGAGAGGCCTGCGTACTGCCAAAAAAAAAAAAAAGAATTCCATTGAATAGCATCATGAATTAAAGTACTGGAAATGGTTAGTTCAAAGAGTAGTGTGATTTCTTGTGATAGGAAAGTTTATCACATATTTATAAAAGACGTATATACTAAGTTTAACGCTCTCTTAGTTTCTCTTGGGCTCTATAAAAAAGTAGGTATATGGTTTATTTATCAGCCAGTTGAAGGTTATTGATGTTTATTATATAGAGGAATTTGGAGGTGGGAAAGAGTTGAAGGAGGGTATAGTCAAGTTTGTTGAGAATAGGGTATTTGGGCAGAATATGGATAGGATGCCTCACACTGCCTGGCCTATAATAGGCATTAAATGAATATTTGTTGAAAAAATATTTATTAAAAATGTTTGAGGGGATTTTAGTTGTGTATGCTCACTGTCTCTACTTCTCTTTTTATTCAGTCCTTTAAACAACCACAATTTGGTTTCCATGCTCCATTAGTCCAGTAAGATTTCTAGGGAGATCTAATGCTGGGTCTAATGTATCTGTTTTGTACATCTATACTACATTTGTCATTGCAGGTCATTCCCTCTATGAAAAATTCTTTCGTTGGTTTCTTAATAGCATTAAGGCTCTCTTTTTACTTTTCAGAACTTTGCTGTGTTCTCTACATCCATTTGCTCCTTAATTTTTGATGTCCCCAGTGGTTCTTTCCTTAGCCCTCTTCTTAATCTGTTATTGGTGGTGATTAATCCTGAGTTCAACAGACTTCTAACTGATGCAGACATAGGTGTTATGTGGTCTGTGACTTTCCTGAAATTATATGCAAAATTGAGTGTGTTTTTAAACATGTACATATTTCTGGGGGAAAGTTGGTTCAAAGGTCCCATCAGCTTCAAAGAGCTCTAAAAAGGTTGAATGTCTTCTGTGGGTAATCATCCACACCTAGCTTTAATTATTAGCCTATATGCTAAATGACATGTTAGTTAAACATATATTTGAGTACTTTGTGCCAGCTGCTGTTCCAGTTCTTGAGGATACAGTGCTGAAAAAGACAGGCAGGGTCCCAGGTCACATGGCACGTACCCTGAGATTTCACTTCTGCACTAAAAGTTCATATTTATGGATATGTAAATATTTAGTGAAGGTCATTTTTGCAAGGTAAGAGCTGGAGAGGTAGGTTGGTGCCTTGAATACTAGCCTAAGGAGTTTGGACTTTATTTTGTAGATAGTTGGGAGCCACTTTCCTATTTAAAAAAAAAAAAAAAAGATCAGTGACTCCTTTTGGTAAACTTAAAATTTTAAATGGACTTTTGATATAGGGCAGGGCTTTTTCTTTGATAGGGATCTCCTGATTGAAATTCCTTGTCATCTTTAATAAACCATTTTCAACTTTGCTTTCTGTAACATGGAACAAGAACATAAAGACCCTTGTATAGCAGCTTCAGTGCACAAGTCCTGTAGATTTTTATTATTTTCCTCTTATTTTTAATTGAGTCACCTTAACATAACAGCAGTTTTTGAAAGCTCTTTACCTTTGTGGAGTCTTTTTAAAGCATCCAGCTTTGTTTTGTAGAAAAAGTCTATCTTTTGCACTCAAGTTTTTTTTAGCTTTTGTAATATTTAATTACAGTATATAATTACATTAAGTTTAACTGCCATGAACTGGTTTGCATGCAACTGACTTTTTAAAATGTAACAAATAATGGAAACAACCAAGAGCCTGTTGGCTAAGAGCTTCTCAAATGCTAGGGGCATCATTAGTATTTTTTGCAGGAAGAAATTCTTTGATTATAACTGGAGGATAGTTAGAGTTTTTAATGAACCTTATTAATGTCACCCATCATATTTTTTTCATTGAAGTATAGTTAATTTACAAACACCCCTCATATTTTAATTACTTGTTTACATTCTGTACACACAGAAATCTTCTCAGTGCTTCCAATGACCAGCATAGTGGTGAGAGTCAAAAAATAGCTCTCAGTAAATGCTAATTAAAATTTTTGTAGCACTTTATATTTTATGAAGTGCTTTACATAAATTATCTGATATTAGGAGTTCTAAACTCAGATGCCAAGAAGATGAGGATAATGTGTGAAATTACGTGAAAGATGATAGTGGTGCCTATGAAGAACTGGTGAGTGCGTGCCTTATCTAAAGGTAATCAGAATCAGATTAAAAACAGATTACCCCCCACCCCAACCCCCAACATTGTACTGGCTAAGACATTTGAGGGGTTTAGGTTTTGCTTTATGTAATGTTCATTGCAGATAGGCTTGTGATCTTCTGTATTTTATAGCTGAGGTTAGAAATGTTACATAACAGGTCCAAGATGACTGTGCTAAGTAGCAGCATTGGGATTTAAACCAAAGTCCTCTGACTGTAGCTCCTATGTCTTTATGCCACTTCATGCTCTAAATCTGGAATTGGCATTATTTTCTGTAAAGGGCCAGGTAGTAAATATTTTCAGCTTTGTGTGACATATGGTCTGTCTCAACTATTCAGCTCTACCATTGTAGCACAGAAACAGTCAGACAGTACCGAAATGAATAAGGGTACCTGTGGGTTTTTTTGTTTTGGGTTTTTTTTTGGGGGTGAGGGGTCCCTGTGTGCTGGTAAAACTTTATCCATAAAACAAGTGGCTGCCAAATTTGGTCCTGGGACTTTATTGACCCCTGCTTTCAGTCTCCTGCTTTAAATGAAATATGAAGACCAAAGCCAAAGATGGAAGGATTAGGAAAAGATAAATAGCATTTGGTTTTAGAGAATGTACTGTTGGCTTGCAGAGAAGTTTCAAAGCCTTTTGGTTCAGAAACAAAAGAGAATTAAAAGTGGGTATGAGAACACGTAAGGAAACAGGGTAGAACATTAATAGCTTAAATTTTTTTGAGCACATGTTGTACCATACTCTGTTCTAAACACATAAATTATCTCACAGTGCTTACCACAACAACTATATGATACAGGTATTATTATTTTTCATCTCCACTTTTTAGATGAGAATATTAAAGTGAAAAATGTTAACTATCCAATATCACACAGATAGAAAGTGGTAGAACTGGCATTTGAACTCCAGCAGTTTGAATTTTGCATCTTCACTTTTAACCACACTACACACTAGTGCCTTTAGATAGTAGAAGAGATATCTGAAGAAAGAAGATAAAAATTTAAAGCTTATGGGAGTTTTGAAACACAGGAAAAACCTTTGGATAGTGAAAAGAATTGTGAGGCAAAATTGAAGTGTATGTAACACTTTAAATATATCTTTGAGGGAGTCATAACAGTGCATAGATAATACTTTTTACCTTGCTTTAAAAATATCTTGAAGTACATGTTATACTCAATTTGGTTTTCTTTTAAAATTTAGAACTTGGGTAAATAGGGAAATATTTGTGTGAACGGGCTCATTGTTTTTCCTAGTTGATCTTTAGAAAAAGTGCTTTTGTTACCAAGTCCAAGATCATTCTGCTCAACGAGCAACAGGCTAATAAATCAAGAGGTGAGTTGTTGGGACAAGGAATAGTGACTTTATTCAGAAAGCCAGCCAGCTGAGAAGATGGTGGACTGGTGTCCCAAAGAACCATCTTACCCCAGTTAGAATTCAGGCTCTTTTATAACTAAAAGAGGGGAGGGGGTGTGATTGATTGCTGCAAACTTCTTGGTGTCAAAATCCTTTGTTCTTGCATCTGTTCATGTAGGTCAGGTCATGATGTTCCTGAAAACCTCCAACAAGACAAACTTTATACTCTGTTTGCAACTTCTTATCTCTGTATAAGTAGAAAAGTGTTATACCTTTAAAGGTTGGAGTCTTGAGAAAGGGCTGGCCTGTATATTTCAGGCCATTAGGCAACACTCTTAACTTGTAGCAAAAGCAATAGAATACAAAGGTTAAAGTAAAAGTAAAGTAAAGTAAAATGGAGTCAGATTTGTTCTTTCCTATTATACTTTGCTCTCCTAATTTTCCTTCTTCTGGTGAGTGATCCTTCAGGTCTTTTTTTGTTGTTTTTTTTTTTTAAGGGTCTCTGGGAGTAGTCTTTGACAGAGAAACATGTTCCCCACCCCTGCTGTGGGTTACATAAACTAAGAATTAACCTGAGTTCCATTTTGCAATGGCCTGAAGGAACTGCTTTGCCTGCCTTCTCTCTCTCCCCCAATAGGTGGGTTGGGCACTTTCCCAGTCCTTGGGAAAAGGTTGGTCCCCAACCTTTTTGGTACCAGGGACTGGTTTCACGGAAGACAATTTTTCCACAGACCAGGGTGGGGTGGATGGTTTTGGGATGATTCCAGCACATTACATTTGTTGTGCACTTTATTTCTATTGTTATTACATTGTAATATGTAGTGAAATAATTATAAAACTCACCATAATGCTGACAGGAGGTGGAGCTCAGGCAGTAATGAGAATGAGGAGGAGTGGCTGTAAATACAAGATGAAGGTTTGTTCACTTGCCCGCTGCACTCAGCTCCTGCTATGCGGCCTGGTTCCTGACAGGCCACGGACCGGTACTGGTCCATGGCCTGGAGGTTGGAGACCCTTGCCTTACCAAATGAGATACTTTTATTCCTCTACCATAGTTTATGCTCTTTGTTGTAGAATTCATCTAACAAACTCCCTTTGATCCTTAGGGCTTAATTCACATATCACAGATATCTTCTTTAACCCTTTCTCCCTGCCAGGTGAAATTAATCTTTCCCTCACCTTGCTTTCTTAGTGCTCTGAACATAACCACTATCTTACCTTTTATCACATTATTTTGCTGCTGTTTACAGTTTTTCTGTTAACTTGTCAATTTCTTAGGCACACTGGATGATTCTTTTTCATCATTACGTTTATAGCATGTTATAAAAAGTATGTATTAATATATTTTTGAATGACTAATTAGAAGTCATGGGGGACATGACAGTGCGTGAAAGGGAATGTTTTAAAAGTCAGAGATTTTCCAGTAATATACTTTGATTATGAATAAGTAGGAGGAGACTGATGGAAAATTGAGTACTGTTGGTAAATGAGAAATTTGACAAAAAAGGAGATGGGACCAGTTTTTCTCTTTTAGTCTCTAGTTTATGGGAAGGAATTCTACAGTTTCTTAAAGGGCATTCTAAAGCAAGTTAAGAAATAATCTAATAGATTAAAAGATATTTCTTAAATTCAAACTGCATATTTTATTAATTCACCTGGGCTAGCATTTCTTAATTTGGGTGTCAGGGTACAGGCAAGGGGTGCAGTTTTGTGGAACAGATCTGTAAAACACTAAATAGATTTATATTCCCGAGGCTCTTCCTATTTTAAAATAGTCTGCCAGGTTGACAGAGAATGTCAACTTCAGACAGTATAACTATGGTGTAGGGGATGTGGTTTGAATGAGTTCTGAGAACCCAGGTCGTGGACCTTGTGGATATATGTTATATGCATGTTATCTTGTGGATATATGTTATATTGTGATGTAATAAGGTATAATGTATATTTGGTCTTCATCCCCAATTTCTGGCACAGAGCTCCTAAACGCTTGTAATTTCCTTAGTGGTAGGGTTGATAGGAACATCTTCTGTTATAATATTTGGTCTTAGTCCTGGGTTCCACATACAACATCTTCTAAGATTTATAGTGATACATGTCTTTTTATATACCATTGAATAACTGGTGGCTGGATAGCTTCGGGATGGGGGCTGGTCACTGGTAAGACCAAGACTTGAGTGAAGGGTTGGAACTTTCAACCCTACCCCTCAACCTGCTGGGAGGGGAGAGGATCTGGAGATTGACTTAATAACCAGTGTCTAAGGATCTAATCAGTCATGCCTACAGACTGAAACCTTCATAAAAGCCCCTAAACTTCAGGGTTTGTAGAACTTCTAGGTTGGTGGATACATCAAGGTGCTGGGATGGTGACTCACTCAGAGAAGGTACTCCTATGCCCCCGAAAACCCCCTCCCACCCCCAGCTCTTTGCTCTGTGTATCTCTTCCATTTGGTTGTTTCCTCAGTTGTATCCTTTATAAAAAACCAGTAATAGTAAGTGAAGCACTTTCCTGAGTTCTTTCAGCCACTCTAGCAAGTATCAAACTGGATGAGGGAGTTGTAGAAAGGAACCCCTGATTTTGTAACGAGTTGCTCAGAAGTATGGGTATCCCTGACTTGTGTTGGTTTCTGAAGTGGGGGCAGTCTTGTGAGACTGAGTCCTTAACCTGTGGGGTATGTGTAACCTACTTTTTTGTTTGCCTGCTCAATTCCTCTTCAACCTTTAAGATTGAGTTCAAGTTACTTCCTGTGCAGAGTGAGAGTCAAGGTGATTTCTAGGTTTCAGTAGAAGAAATTAACTATGTTAATTTGTAATGATTTTCTAAGACCGTTTTTGTAAATTCACTTAGGGTCCATTTTCATCTTATGATGATTTTTGTTTTCTTTTGTAGACTTCGAACTGTAGGGACTCAGGTAATGCATATAAAGGTAGTGAAAATCCTATATGCTTCTCTTAGATATATTCTATAGAAGCATAGCATATTGTTTATTTAACTCATGTGTTCAACAACAACTTAATTCAACTATTTAAATCTGTACAACATGTATGTCAATAGAAGGAAGAAGGTAGTACTTCAGATAAATATGTAAGATTTTCAAGAGGTAAGAGTAAGAAAGCATGTATGTAATTGGTGAACTGGACAGTTAATTCTACCTTAGCCATATAAAAAAGGGATCTTTTTTCTGGGTTAGGTACTCCCCCACCCCAGTTATTATTTCTGCTATTGTCAAAATGCTGTTCTTTGAAACTCCAGTTCCCTATTGTATTAATATGCAAAGTTGTTCTCTCAACTTTTGTTGTTTGCTAGTGCCTTTGACCTTACTTTACATTATTCATTTTTATCTTTATATATAATCAAAAAATTTCCTTTGTCCTAATTTTTTCTTCTGTTTATTTCCCTGTGTAATTGTGTATCTTTATATGGACTGTTGTAGTAATGTTGTTATTAAGAGAGTTTTGTGATGAATGTTTCTTCAGTGCTGATAGCCTAATATGATACCCTGATTATGAAAATTTTATATTCTTGAGTCAATGGGTAAACTTCAGGAGCACCTTGAATTTTTGAGATTTCAATGTATAATTTTATTTGTTTTTCTGAGAAAATAATGCTTAGCTTTTATCAAATTCTGAACATTGTAACCCAAAAAAGCTATGATCCATGGTTGCTTAAAGGGATAGAGGATATTTGTAGCAGACCCATGCCGTACACTACTTTTAAAGATAGTTGTAATATCAGTTGTAATGCATTTTCAGTCTTCTAAAGCAGGGGTCCCCAATCCCCTGTCCTCAGCCTGTTAGGAACCAGGCCACACAGCAGGAGGTGAACGGTGGGTGAGTGAGCAAAGCTTCATCTGCTGCTCCCCATCACTCATATTACCACCTGAACCATTGCTCGCACTACTGCCTGAAACATGCCCCTCCCCCGTCTGTGGAAAAGTTGTCTTCCACGAAACCACTCCCTGATGCCAAAGAGGTTGGGGAGCGCTGTTCTAAAGGATCTGTTGCTCTTGCTAAAATGATTTTCTGCTTTATGAAATTTGAGATACCATAGACTTTTACATTAGTGTGAGTGTATTTTCTTAAAAAGTTGATTTCATCTTGTCAACTGTTTGACATTAATCAAATGTATATATATATGTAATCGCAAGCATTTTTTTTTCAGAAATGCGAGATAAAATGAGAAAATGGAGAGAAGAAAACTCACGAAACAGTGAGCAAATTGTGGAAGTTGGAGAGGAATTAATTAATGAATATGCTTCTAAGCTTGGAGATGATAGTAAGTTTTTAAATTTATTGTGTTCATGCTCAGCACATGTTTCATTTACAGTTCTTAGTTTTTTTAAAAAAAAATTATTATGTTTTTCTGCTGTTCATATTAATCTCTCTATGATCTGTTAGTTTTTAAAAAACTTCTTAGGAAGTCTTAATGACAATTTTATTTTGAGAAGGACTTATAGTTGTTGGTAGTAGTGAAGCTATCAAATAGGCATTTTTGTTTTAAAGCTCACAAGGCTGTAGTCCTGGTCAGGTCAAAATGTATTTTATAATGATCTTTTGAAACAGTAAAAGTATTAAATAATTAGAGATTTTTTTTTACCTTATATTAAAATATTTTGCATTGCTGAAAACATAAGGTTGCTTTCTTTCCTTAATTCCAGATGTAATACAATAAATCAATTTTCAGTTATGAGTAATGTTCTTTAAAATATCAGAAACAGGAAGAATTTATTATCTAATTTCTGTTCTGAGATTTTTATATTAAATTCAGTTTTTTCCTCTGTGTATCTAGTTTGGATCATATATGAACAGGTGATGATTGCGGCCCTTGACTATGGTCGGGATGACTTGTCATTGGTAGGTATTTAAACTTGTTTTATTTTATATTTAATTTGCTTCATAAATTATGTGTAAGCAGTTAGTATATGGCTGTATTGAATGCTTTCTGTAGGTGGTTTTCAGTGCTACTCTTTTTTTTTTTTTTTTTTTTTTGCGGTACGCGGGCCTCTCACTGTCGTGGCCTCTCCCATCGCGGAGTACAGGCTCCGGACGCGCAGGCCCAGCGGCCATGACTCATGGGCCCAGGCGCTCCGCGGCATGTGGGATCCTCCCAGACCGTGGCACGAACCCGTGTCCCCTGCATCGGCAGGCAGACTCTCAACCACTGCGCCACCAGGGAAGCCCTCAGTGCTACTCTTGAGTAGCTGGGACTAGCTAGGTACTTTGGGACACAGTATGTTTTTTTATATCTTTTTAACAATCCTGAGAAGTAGATGTTTAGTATCCCAGTTTCACTGAAGAGGTTAAATTAGTTGGTGAAGGTTATCCACTTAATAGGTGAATTATGCCATATTATAGAGTTAAAAATAAGAAGCATATAGTTTAAAACATTTATTTTGGGGGTTGTTAAATGACTTACTTAATATATAATGTTAAGTACTGTTTTACAGTGTTTTAAATGTATATGTTAAATTAGTAGAAAATCCTGACATGTACAGAACATGACTTAAAATATTAATATTAGGTATTTAAGTGGGGCCTGACACATTACGGAAGTAATTTTTAATTTAATTTTAAAATAATTTTAATTTAATTTTAAAATTACTTCCACATTATGGAAGTAATTTTTAATTTTAATTTAATTTTAAAATAGCTATATTTTTAAACACTCATGTGCTAGGTGCTATGCTAGAAGCTTTACATCATGGTTTGTTTAATCTTTATAATTATTTCTTAATTTGATTTGTGTTGATACTATCACTATATTCATTATATAAATCAGGAAGCAGTGGTTTCTGTTCTTTTGTTCTGTATTTCTGAGCTCTTAAGTGCTCCTTCACACTGCTTCCTCATTTAAGCCCAAAAGAAATACAAAAAAAACAGAAAGTAGATATACCCAAGAACATATGCATGTCTAATTAGCTTTGTCCTTTTCAAGGTAATTATGTCATGTTGACTATACACATAACTCCAGTGGAGCTACCAGTGATAAAAAATATTCCATGAAACGGTTGTATTACATTTAGAACCTATGAGACATAGTCTTTTGAATACCAACAGAGGTGGCAGCTTATATCTTGAGGGAAATTTTGAAGTTTTTTTTTTGTATAGCAAAATGCCATTTGGTAAAGTAGGAGATTAAGTGAATAGGTAATAACTTCTTTCGTAACACAGTATTTTTCTTTTTAATGGTTCAGAAGTTCAGCACAGCTAGCTTGATTGAACAAGTACTATGAGTTTTGCATGATGTCAGAGAAATAAATGACCATCATTTTCAGTTTTGACTAACTTGAATATTTTTCTTATTATAGAACTTAGAGCCACAGACTTTGAAGCTATATTTCCAGATCATATTAAAATTTACTTTATTATTGGTTAATAGTTTCTTCATTAGTTAAAGGCATTTTTAATCAGTTATGGTTGGGGGAACTAGAGTGGACCATTTTTATCATGCTTAATATTTCTAGCACTTCCAAGACTCTTATAATCCCTTATAGGTTGCTGAGAACATAGTAGGTGCTCAATAAATATTTGATTATTTGTATAGTTGAGTTGATGGGTAAATTATGGATATCTGCCAAAAGGAGATTGGTACTCCATTGATATGGTGTCTGTATTTTATGACCCCAAATCACATGTGTACTGACAAGGTGATTGATTAGAATATGACTTCAACAGGGCAAAATTAAACAAAGTGTTAACAGTATTTGCTAGGGACTTGAGGTTACTACCAAAAAACTTAATTTTTATCAAGAGAATGTTTGTGCAATACTTAGGAAGAAAAGGCCAGGAAGCAGTTGTAGTTATTTAAGTGGTGCCTGACACATTATGGAAGCAGTTTTTAAGTGATATGGTAGTAGTATTTGAAGAGTTATTAGTGGACCTCATAATCTGCTCATTTTCTTAGTTAAGAGCTTGATCAGTTTCTGAGAACTGATTGTTGTCCTCACTGTAAGTTCAGAGTTCTTTTACCGCATTATTCATTACTGATTAATTTCACTTATGTCATTAGATCTCAGTAATGAAATTATTTAAGAAAAACATTGAAGACTATGTAAGCCGTTCCTTGTAACCCATTTAGTATATGTAGTGTAATTACTACTCTTCAAGTCTTTTTTACCAGTATTTTTTTTTAGTTTTGTCTTCAGGAGTTGAGAAGACAGTTCCCTGGCAGTCACAGAGTCAAGCGACTAACTGGCATGAGATTTGAAGCCATGGAGAGGTAACTGAATCTTGTAAATAGTGTGATCCTGTTTTAAAATGGCAAACATGGGTTCTTACATTTAGGTCCTTCTATACCCATGGCAACATCGTTAATTGTGCAAGATCTTTTGCTAGTGAGCTTCAGAATAGTGTCAGAGTGCTTCTCAGCCTAAATCCTGCCAAGTTACTCTCCTTAAATAGAATTTGACATCAGAGTGTAATCCATTTACCATCTTTGGCCTAGTGGAATTGGGATCATGCTTTGGAGTAAAATAGGCTTCCTATCCTGTTTCTAAGGATTTATTAGCTATTGACCTGGCAAATTATTTAAGATTTTCAGCCTTACTCCTCTGTAAAACAAGAATATTACCAACTTGACAGGGTTGTTTTGGGAATTAATAATGATATATGTGTAGTGCCCTCACAGGCACTCAAGGTACAGAAGCTATTATTATTATTATTTTATTTATTTATTTATTTTTTGCGGTACGCGGGCCTCTCACTGTTGTGGCCTCTCCTGTTACGGAGCACAGGCTCCGGACGTGCAGGCTCAGCGGCCATGGCTCACGGGCCCAGCTGCTCTGCGGCATGTGGGATCTTCCCAGACCAGGGCACGCACCCGTGTCCCCTGCATTGGCAGGTGGACTGTCAACCACTGTGCCATCAGGGAAGCCCTATTATTATTTTTGTAATTGAGATATAATTGATATATAACATTGTATTAGTTTCAGGTGTATAACATAATGATTTGTTAAATGTGTACTTTGTGAAATGATTACTGCAATAAGTTTAGTTAACATCCATCATCCTAGTTATAAATTTCTTTTTTCTTATGATAAGAATGTTTAAGGTTTACTCTGTTAGCAACTTTAAAATGTACAACACAGTATTGTTAACTATAGTAAACCATGCTGTATTTATATCCCCAGGACTTAATTTATCTTATAACTGGATGTTTGTACCTTTTGACCACCTTCACCCACTTCTTCCACTCCCCATTCCCTTGTCTGGCAACCACTAATCTGTTCTATGTATCTGTGAGCTCAGGTTCTCTTTGATTCCACATGTAAGTGAGATCATACAGTATTTATCTTTCTCTGTCTGACTTATTACACTTAGCATAATGCCCTTAAGGTCCATCCAGGTTGTCATAAATGGCAGAATTTCTTTCCTTTTTTATGGCTCAGTAATATTCAATTGTATATACAGTTGACCCTTGAGTAACATGGGTTTGAATTGTGTGGGTCCACTTAGTACGTGGATTTTTTTCAATAGTAAATACTACAGTGCTACACAGTCTGTAGTTGGTTGAATCTGTGGATGTAGAACCTTGGATATGGAAGGGCCGATTTTAAGTTATATATGGATTTTCCTTTTTTTAATTTAAATTTTACTTTTGGCTGTGCTGGGTGTTTGTCGTGGCATGCAGGCTCTTCATTGTGGCACATGGGCTTCTCGTTGCAGCACGCGGGCTTCTCTAGTTGTGGTGCACGGGCTCAGTAGTTGTGATGTGTGGGCTCTCTAGTTGTGCCATGCGGGCTCTAGAGCATGTGGACTCAGTAGTTGCGGCACGTGGGCTTGGTTGCCCTGTGGCATGTGGGATCTTAGTTCCCCAACTAGGAATTGAACCTTCATCCCCTGCATTGGAAGGCGGATTCTTAACCACTGGACCACTAGGGAAGTCCCCTATGTATGGATTTTCCACTGTGCCGTAGGTTTGGTGCTCCTAACCCACACGTTGTTCAAGGGTCAGCTGTACTTACACCAAACTGTTTTAGCCATTTATCTGTCGATGGACACTTAGGTTGTTTCCATGTCTTGGCTGTTATAAATAATGCTGCAATGAACATGGGGGTTCAAATATCTTTTCAAGTTAGTAATTTTATTTCCTTTGGATAAATACCCAGAAGTAGAACTGACTAGATCAAATGGTAGTTCTGTGTTTAATTTTTTGAGGAACTTTTATACTGTTTTCCATAGTGACTGTGCCAATTTACATTCCCATCGACAGTGCACAAGGGTTCCCTTTTCTCCACATCCTTCCAACGCTTGGTATGTTTTGTCTCTTTGATAATAGCCATTCTAATAAGTATGAGGTGATATCACATTGTGGTTTTAATTTTCATTTCCCTGATGATTAGTGATGTTGAGCACCTTTTCATGGACTTGTTGGCTATTTGTGTGTCTTCTTTAGAAAAATGTATATTCAGTTGCTCTGACCCCTTTTACTTGGATTGTTTGTTTTTTTGTTATTAAATTATATAATTTCTTATAATATTTTGGTTATTAGCCCCTTATCAGGTATGACTTGCAAATATTTTCTCTAATTCCATAAGTTGCCTTTTCATTCTGTTGATGTTTTTCTTTGCTGTGCAGAAGCTTTTTTAGTTTGATGTAGTCCCACCTGTTTATTTTTGCTTTGGTTGACTTTGCTTTTTGTGTTGAATCCAAAAAATCATCACCAAGATTGATGTCAAGGAGCTTACCACCTACATTTTCTTCTAGGGGTTTTATGGTTTCAGGTCTTATGTTCAGGTCTTTAATCCATTTGAGTTGTTTTTCTGTATGGTGTAAAGATAGAGGTCCAGTTTCATTCAGGCTGTCTAGTTTTCCCAACACTGTTTATTGAAGAGACTGTTTCTCCCCCATGATATATTCTTAGCTCCTTTGTCATAAATTAATTGACCATATATGTGTGGGTTTATGTCTGGGCTGTCTGTTCTGTCCCATTGATCTATGTGTCTGTTTTTATGCCAGTACCTTACTGTTTTGATTACTATAATATAGTAATATAGTATATATAGTATATAGTATATATAGTATATATAGTATATAGTATATATAGTATAGTATAGTATATTTGTAATATAGTCTGAAATCAGGGAGCCTGATCCCTCCAGCTTTGTTTTTCTTGCTCAAGATTGCTTTGGCTACTCAAGATCTTCTGTGATTCCATACAGATTTTAAGATTATTCTATTTCTGTGGGAAATGGCATTGGAATTTTAAGAATTGCACTGAATCTGTAGATTGCTTTGGGTACTATGGACATTTGACTAATCTTAATTTTTCCAGTCCTTGAGCATGATATAATCATCTCATTTATTTGTGTCTTCAGTTTCTTTCATTAGTATCTTACAGTTTGTAGTATATAGGGCTTTCAGCTCTTCGATTAAATTTATTTCTAGGTATTTTATTCTTCTTGATGCAGTTATAAATGGGATTGTTTTCTTAATTTCTCTTTCTGATAGATTCTTATTAGTGTATTGAAACACAACAGATTTTTGTATATTAATTTTATATCTGCAACTTTATTGAATTTATTAGTTGTAACAGTTTTTGATGGAGTCCTTTGCACAAGTAAGCTGTGATTGTATTCACCTGTCTCGCAATTTTGGATGCAGTGGTTTGCCCTGTAACTTTAATTGTCTGATGGATCTAAGAAGAGTTGTTGGGTCAGCTTTTTTCTTGCGAGGATGGTAGTGATGACTTCCAAGGTCTTTATGTGCCAGACCAGGAACCAGAAATCTTGAGTATCTTTTCATGCAATAATTGGCCATTTATGTATGTTCTTTGGAGAAATGTTTGTTCACATTGTCTGTTTTTAAATTGGGTTACTTTATTTATTTACATCTTTTTATTATTTAGTTGTAAGAGTTCTTTATATATAGTCTAGATACAAGTTTTTTATCATATATATGATTTGCAAAAATTTTCTTACATTATGTGAGTTGTCTTTCACTTGCTTAATGGTGTCTTTGATTACAAAGGATTTTGATTTTTTTATGAAGTTCAGTTCATTTTTTCTTTTGTTGCTTGTCATTGTGGTGTTATTTCTAGAAACCATTGCCTAATTCAAGGTCACAAAGATTACACCTCTTTTCTTCTAATAGTTTTATAGTTTCAGTTTTTGCATTTAGGTCGTTGACACTTTTGAGTTAATATAGTATGAAGAAGGTGTCCAACTTTATTCTTTCTTTTGTGGATATCCCGTTGTTCCAGCACCATTTGTTGAAAAGACTGCTTTCCCCATTTAACTGTCTTGGACAATTAAATCAATTGAATGTAAATGCAATGTTTTATTTCTGGGCTTTCAATTCTGTTCCATCGATGTATATGTTTATTATATACCACACTGTATCGATCCCAATATTGATATTGTAGCTTTGTAGTAAGTTCTAAAATTGGGAAGTGTGAGTCCTTCAACTTTGTGGGTTTCTTTTTCAAGATTATTTTGTCTGAGTCTCTTAAATTTTTATATTCATTTTAGAGTCAGCTTGTTGTTTCTTACCTTTTTAACTTGGTGTTTTAGGTGAGACAGGGTTAACTTGTACCTCAATTGTAGCAGCTTTTTTCACATAGGATCTATAGATATAGTTTTTCTTAACCCTTTTATTTCTTGGCTTTTGGCTTATGTGTTTATGTATATGTATATTTTAATATCTTTGGATCTTCTCAGTTAGCAAAGGGCATGGATAAATAAAAATAAATAAAATAGTATTATTATAGGTTAGCAGAAAATAGTTTTGAATCAGAGGACAGAATGGAAGAAATCTGCAAAGGATTGCTCCTGAATCAGTATTCTACTCTAATACCACTTTGTTTTACTTCAAGTAGTATGAGTTCCTAGCCCGTTCTTAAAATATGTGAATAGCAAAGCACATCCCAGAGTCCAAGATGAATGATTTTTCAAATTATCTTTTTAACACATTTTAATAGTTATCATTCTACCCTCTTTCCAGCCATACAAAAAATTGATATGGTAACAATAATTTATTTTTAAGTATTAACTCAGGTTTCTAAGAAACCTAGTGAACTTTAATTTCTTTAAGCTTTTATTCTTTAATTGAAACTCATATCATCATTTTACCTAGTAAGGTTTTACTGTTTTTTCCTGAAAGAGTGGCTGTTATATGTTTTTGTTACACAGGACCTTTAACCATTGATTCTCATACATGATTGTGTGAATTAGAATTATCTGTGGCATTTAAAAAATATGTAGTTGCCTAGTCCTCACTACTGAAATCAGTCTGTTAGGGGTGTAATGCAGGAGAATAGACAGGCAGATTTGAGAACGTTGCTGACTAAAGGTAAATTTTTATGGACCTTCAGTGTATTAGGCAAGACTCTCTAGAGAAACAGAACCAGTGGGATGGATGTATATTTATGTGTGTATATGTGTGTGTATACATATACATATATATATAATGGAGATTTATTATGAGGCAGTTATGGAGGCTAAGAAGTCCCAGGATCTGCTCTCTGTGACCTGGAGACCCAGGAAAGCTGGTGCTGTAATTCAGTCTGAGACCAGGTCTGAAGGCAAGAGAAAGTGAGATGAGATGTCCCAGCTCCAACAGTGTAAGGCAGTAAAAAGAGGTAAATTCTTCCTTCTGCCTTTGTTCTATTCAGGCCCTTGAGGGATTGGATGGTGTCCACCCATATTAGGGAAGGTAATCTGTTTTACTGAGTCCATGGATTCAAATGCTAATCTCATCTGAAACACCCTGAGACATACCCGGAAATAATATTTGATCTCGGCACCCTGTGGTTGACACATAAAACTAATCATCACACCCAGTTTTTACATAAATTACTTTTTTTATTATAATATAACTTAAATATGTTCAAATATAAAACCAGTATTAGTGCCTTACATGTATATTTTCATATAACTGTGAAAACAATGTATGGTTTCTAATAAAATACCAAAAAAACTAGAAAGTACTAAAATTCAAATTATCATTCTATTAATGAAGTGAATGAATAGTTTCCTCTGTCATTTCCAATATATTTCCTAGAAGTTATATAGTTGGGAAAAGATCCCCAAGTGATTCTCATGTACTGTGTCTTGTGAGAACCCGTGCTCTATGGCATTAATTTTGCCCTTGTTTATATACTGTTTATATACTTTATTTTATACTTGTTTAATGATACTATTTTCTCTTTCTCCATATAGTTGCAGGTTCTTATGAGGCTAGCATACCTACTATATAATCATGTGTTTGGTGTCCAAACTAATTTTCTTTTTTTGAGCTATTGCTAAGTCTGATTAATTTAGTGTACAGTGATGTTATTTGGACTTTTGCATGGTATGGACATATTTACAAATTAAGTCTGATTTTATTTTTCTCAGTAGTCTGCTACAGTAGTCAAATATTCTTAGGTACTGGCATGACCACAACCACAGATACAGGCTTGGTCACTAAAATTGTGGGCTGGTGTTTGATTAAAAGATGTGTCACCATGATGGTATAGAATATTCATGTGTTGAATAACATTAAGAGAAAAATAAAAAAATTATCATAGGGAACTTAAGAATAGATCACAAGAGTATATCTGCCGTCCCTAGTTTTATAAATACTGCTGTAAAAGTGTTTAAACATCGTTTTTTGCTTTCTCTAAAGATCTATATCCGGAAGTGGAGAAATTGATTGGAAGGGAGTTGGGGGTTGTGGATATGGTTAGGAGGGAATTTCAGAATCACTCGACTATGTCCTTGTATTCCAAATAAGATCACGGTGTATAGGAGTATATTGTTAGGTAAAGTTCTTTATGTGATTTCTGATGTATTCCTCCCTTTGATTGAGTATCATATAATGTTAATTTTGGCTTCTTAGTTATATCCTGCCATATTTGATTATTTTTTCATTTGATAAACTTGTTAACTATTTCCCATATGAGACTAACCCAGCAAAGTGTATTATGTGTGCATACTTAATAGGTACTTAATGAATTGAACTTCACCAGCTCAACTAAGAAAAGCTGTCATAAATATTTATTAAAGGAGAACTAATACTTAGATCATTTCCTTGTGAATATATTTGTTAAAATTAAACTTTTTTTCATGGTTTATTAGCTGTAATTCTATGTATAACTAGGACCACAAAGGTGTCTCTTTGAGCTGCTAGTTTTTACCTTTGTATTTAGGCCAAATTGAATCAGTATGTTTTTGAAGTAAGTTTTTCTATAAATACTTTATACATTTTTTTTTTTTTTTTTGCTTAGAAAATGACATTGTAGCAAACTTGCTGTCATGTGAAGATCAGAAGAGGCTTAGTAGCAATTGTAAATGCATATAAAGTCCTGCCAGTTTAATCATTTTCTGTATTTACTATTTGTCACTAAATTTTAAGGTAATGATTCTTGATATTTGTTTTTCTTTTTAAATAGATATGATGATGCTATACAGCTATATGATCGAATTTTACAAGAAGATCCAACTAACACTGTAAGTTAGCTGGTTGTGCTGAAGATCAATTCGTTTTAAGAAGTGAAATTAATTTATTTTGGAAATAATGGAAAAAAACACATGGAACCATGTTCTATTTTGTTATTTTAAATATTTCATGATGGGCCATTTAAAAAAAATAGGTTTAAAATTCTTCAGTAAAATTTGATTTACAATATCTCTTATTAGAAAGAAGCTAGTTGAAATTTAGAAAGAATGAATTTTATGTGCTTGCAAAAAAAAACAGCAGAGCTTATTGTTTTTGTAATACTTTGAAGTTTATGGAATACTACCTTCTCTGGTTTGGGTAGTTATATTTTAGTTGTCTTCATCAAAAATGAAAGACGTCACCTCAGTAATTAGTATATGGAATTGATTAATGAAGGCTTTTTTTTTTCAGTTTTGCTTTCTTCCTTATACCTGAGTAGGGATATATATATGTATATGTTTTCCTTAATATAACATCTTTAATTCTGATTTTGAACAAATATTTATCTCAGTTTATTGGGCAGAAGATTTGTTTCAAATATACTTATGTAGTTTATCTGTTTTAAAAACACCCTGGTGAAAATTTTTTTTTTAATATTGAGAACATTTTAGTTTACTATATTGGCATAATGGCTTCCCTCAGACTTACCTTTTACTAAATGAAAAGTCAGAGATGCTAGATAACGTATCAGGCGTTTCAGTGTTTCATATTATTCTATCCATACACACATATGCCTGCTAAAGTAAAGTAAATATTTTTAGAGTTTTTAAATAATAATCAGTTTGAGTTTGTTTTTTCCCTTTATAGAGACAGATTGTTATGTTAACACATAATACAACTACGTGAAGGTTTTCTCTTATTTGCCAAGTAGTTTATTAAAAATATACATTTTAAAAAGTCATATAATGTATGATTGTGGATTAAAAGATGCAGAAATACTGATTGAACATTGGTAACTTGATTCATTTTAAATTATTTATGCTAAGTTTGGAAGTTAATATTGAAGTATGCAATTTTTAGATAGCATTTATACCAGGCATTTATTGGTCATAAATCCCTGATCTCTCCTTGCCCCTTTTGTTACCTGTAGGAATATGTATTTTTTTTTGCTTGAATAATATTTTTTCCCAGCTTTATTGAGATATAATTAACATTGTGTAAGTTACACAACTTGGTGATTTGATATGTGTATATATATATTGTGGAATGGTTTAGATTATTGCTTTTAATACAGTCTCACCCCAGGGATATTTTCTCTGGAAACTTTCTAGGTGTTGTGTTTTGTAGATATTTGAGTGGTAAGGATTCATCATTTTGTGAGGATTCTCAAAATATAGAAAGTTCAGGGAAAATTTTGACAGAGTTGCAAGCCTACCTGTTATTAAAAAAACCCAGTTAATTTAGATATCCCAAATAAAAAGAGAGTTAAAATTGAGAAGTTCTGAATAATCCTTAAATCTTATTTATCCTAATAGCTTACCATCTGTCTTAATAAAACAGTCCCTTATAAAAAGCCCCATTTTTCTTTTCCTAGAGATTTTCTCATGTACTTATTTCAGCTCTAAGACTTTACCACAGTTTCAAAGGTATTCATTTTTTACACAGCGATATTTCTGTGTAATATGAAATATGACATCAGATTTCTGAAAAGTTGTTTCATGTAGTTTTCTCATACTAGTTTAAAAGATTAATAGTTTGTAATTTATTTTTTTGAATTAGGAGTCATATTTTACTTCTCTCAGTTTAAGTTGGGCATATTTTAAATAAAGTATTTCACTACTTCAGATTCTCAGATAATATGTAACTAAATATTATTCTATCTTTGTAGTACTTTCCATGTTTTATGGTTTGGCTCCCCTCATAGACTATGTATGAGGGGGTAATAACTAAATTATTTAGTTGTTAGGTAAACATTTTAGAACAAGGTAACTAAATTCAGCTTTGCTAGATGTACTATTCTTTCGTCAAATATTATTTTTATCTAGTCTCCCCTCAGTCCCTTCTGTCCTTCTGTAAATGTTTATTGAGTACCTGTGAAGAGCCACGAAAATGTTGGTGTTACTAAGAATAAAGACACTATTTCTGTTACTGTATCCATAGAAAGCACTGTGTTAGACATTAAGGGAGAAAAACAAAGGCATATAAGACCTAGAACTAATAAAGTCTAGTAGGGGAAGACTTTACTTATATTAAACAGTAAAGTTACTATGTAGAAGACACGATAGTTATAATTCAAGCTTTTATACTGTAGAGCTTTGCATAGTCTAAAGCTGATCATGTGACTCTTTCATCTGCTTCTGTGTTCCTATATATCCAGTATAGAAATGAGGCTGTTCATTAAAGCTTTAAGGAGCTCTCTTTCCCTCTCATTCATTCATTATTTTTTCAAAAAATGTTTGTTGAGTGCTTGCAACATGCTTGTTGTGGAGACTATCAGGATGAATTAGACACCATCCTTGACTTTGTTTTTAGAGAGATAGCATGATATAATGAACACATTATGGACTTTGAAATAGACTTATTGAATCCTGACTCTGGTGATTTGCTGCATTACTTTTGAGCCTTGTAGGCCTTGAAGGATGAGTATGGCTTAAATAAGACAAAGGTGGTAGGCTGGGGAAAGACATTGTATCCCATGAATGACATGAGTAAGCCTTAGCATTATTAAAGTACATGGCCTACCTAGGGAAAAAAGAATAAAGTGATTAAAATGGAAGTTTTCAGATTTTGGGAGATTGCTTAAATGGGACATCTCATCTATTTTTAAAAAGCTGTAAAATATTCTTTTGAAAAAAGTAACATGTACCCATGTTAAAAAATTACAAACAGTACAGAGTATATGGTGAAAAATAAGTCCTCCCACCCCTGATCTCAAGTCCTCCTTCACTTAGGCAAACGTTGTTAACAATTCCTTAAGAACTCTTCCAGAAATTTTTTCTCATGCACACACAAATAGGTGTGTGTGCATGTGTGTCACTTTTGACAGGGAGAGTGGTTGGAAATGCAAATGGTAGCATACTCTACCTAGCAATATCTTTTAAAGTTCGTGTGCTGTCAGCACATCCTTTACCTCATCCTTTAGGTACTTGCATAGCATTGTAATGCATGGATATATAATCCCTGTCTTGATGGAAAACTTTCTTTTAATTAAGTCCCCTTGGTATCTGATACATTCTTCCCAGAAGCAGTGTTGCAGTACATGTCATTTGTAGGATAGATTCCTAGAAGTGAAGTCTCCTAGTCTGGAGGTCCATGTATTTTAAAATTTGATAGTTGTTACCAGATTTCCCTCCACAGCAGCTTTTTAGCTGTCTATACTCATTTATTTGGTATATGAGAGTGCTTCTTGCCCTGTATCCTCCCAGGTGGTATATTATCAGCTTTTTTTGTGTTTAACCTTTGCCAGTCTAATTAGTTAAAAATGTTACTTTGTTTTAATTTGCATTATGAGTGATGTTTAATACCTTCTAAAGGGCTTAAAGGGCCAGGTGTATTTCTCTTTTTGAACTGCCTCCTTTAACACGATTTTCGCATGAAATTTCATTTCTATTCTTGTTGAAGAGAGGGCATGGTTCTGGTGCTCTTTGTAAGTTTTAACCTCCCCCTTCTTCCTGACTGATTTACTGCTGAGGAAAACTAGGGCTCTAAGGAACAATATTTTATACCTTTTAGTTGGTTCATTGTTCAGAGTGACTAGCGATACAAGAAAGTCTACATTTGTGAACCTCCTGGTATGTTACACTTTAGAATTTTAATTTTTTTCTGCATTATCAATACATTTTTTTTTGTTTTTAATTGAAGTATAGTTGATTTACAATATTCTGTTAGTTTCAGGTATACAGCATAGTGATTTGGGCCTTTTTGCAGATTAGATTCCATTATAAGTTATTACAAGATACTGGGTGTAACAGAATTTTAATTTTTTTTTTTTTTTTTTGCGGTACGCGGGCCTCTCACTGCCGTGGCCTCTCCCGCTGCGGAGCACAGGCTCCGGACGCGCAGGCTCAGCGGCCATGGCTCACGGGCCCAGCCACTCCGCGGCACGTGGGATCTTCCCAGACCGGGGCACGAACCCGCGTCCCCTGCATCTCCAGGCGGACCCTCAACCACTGCGCCACCAGGGAAGCCCCAGAATTTTAATTTTTATTCTTAGAAAATGGAGAATGAAGTCAAATTTTGATTAGTGAAATTCCACCAGATTTTTTTTTAGAGATAACTTTGTCAGTAATACGGGAGTTGGTTTGAAAGAGGTGAAAAGAGATGAAATAGTAATTTGGAGGCTGTTCTGTCTTAGGCTAGAGATTATGGGGATCTAAACCTAGGATAAGTAGAATTGAAGAGGATGGGGGTTGGATGAAAGTATATTTTGCAATAAAAATATACAAATGATGCAAACTTAGATATGAATGTTATTTTAGAAGGATAACTCTGAAGTATGAAAATTTTCGTCACCAGCTCATCAAAATCAAGTATTGAATTAGGCTCACTGTGAGCTTTTTATCCTTTAGATTACCCCAACACCGGTCAGTTTTTTGTTTGCCTGCTTTTAAAGTAAAAGTAGGCTTTTCATCCTTTGAAAGCTCTTTGAGGGAAAAATTATGTCCATTGCATGCAACAATGCCTAGCATATATGCCTTCAGTAAATACTTGTTGAATGAATGAATGCCTTTCAGAAAGAAAGTACAATAATTCTTATCTTTTTAGTTATATTTCATATTTCAGAAAGATCAGATTTTGCCTCCAATTGTGAACTGCCTGTTATGATATATCAAATATTTGAAGTCTTATTTTGGAATTAGATGTAATTGCCTCTGTGCCAAGAGTGAAGATGGTTTATTTTTTTTTTAATAAATTTTATTTATTTATTTTTGGCTGTGTTGGGTCTTCGTTGCTGTGCGCGGGCTTTCTCCGGTTGCGGCAAGCGAGGGCCACTCTTCGTTGAGGTGCGTGGACCTCTCATTGCAGTGGCTTCTTTTGTTGTGTGCAGAGCACAGGCTCTAGGTGCGCAGGCTTCAGCAGCCGTGGCACGTGGGCTCAGTAGTTGTGACCCGCGGGCTCCAGAGCACAGGCTCAGTAGCTGTGATACGTGGGCCCAGTTGCTCTGCGGCACGTGGGATCTTCCCATGCTCGAACCCGTGTCCCCCACATTGGCAGGCAGATTCCCAACCACTGCACCACCAGGGAAGGCCCTGAAAATGCTTTTAGAATGCCATATTTCCCAGGGTCACGGCATAAGCCTCGGAGGCAGAAGAACTTGGAACTCTGCTTTCCCTTTGTTGGCGTGGTCTGTTTCTGTGTCCCAACATCTGGGGTAGGGGGCTTTCTAGGTTGTATTTTGCTGGTAGACCTTAACCCTTTAATCATTTTCTAGGTTCTCTCCCTACGTGGCCTCATTTTTTTTTAAGATGTGATATGTCTTTCAGGAAAAATTGCTAGCTAGCTCCTTGTACATATACAGAGGTATGTAAGAAATTTATGGTCATAAGAATGTTTTGAAGTTGCATAGTTTATAATAGAAATTCTGACTCCATTATTAAAATCGCTTGTAAAATGTGGAACAGTTTTCATTTTTGACTTAAACTGACTTTTACAAAGGTTGATCTAAACAAGAAATATAGAAAAATTCAGAATATTGGCATATTTTATAAGATAAAAAGTATAAGAAAGAAATATAAATGGAAATTGATAGTCAAGACTCTACTTAATGTCTAATTAGTGCTATTTTAAAAACTGTTTTGGCATATAATTGATGTAGAGTAGACTGCACATATTTAAGGTGTATAATTTGATAAGTTTGGACATTTGTATACACTTGTGAAACCATCACCACAATCATAATGAACAAAACCATCATGCTCTAAAGTTCTCTTTGCTCCTTTTGATTTTTGTATTCTTATATATATTGTTTGAGCTTTCTTGTGAGATATCATTAAGTTACTTGCAAACAATTTCATCCTTTTGGGTCTTTGTTAGACAGGACCAGAACAGTGTTTATACTGGGACTAATTAATTCCCCATTATGTTCTTCTGGGTAGTCTGTTCACTGCCCCAGGAATCATGGCATTTTCCAGTCTGGCTGGTAGGAAGGGGCACTATTCCCAGCCCTGTGTGAGCTCTGGGCACATTTTCTCCTAAACTTTTCTGGTAGATCTTTCCTTGGCTGTAGTGGTTTCCACATACACATGCACTGATCAGTGCGAACCTGAGTACTCGAGGGAAACCCTTGAGATTCAAGGCGAATCTCTTTAGAGTCTCCATTCTGTATTTTTCTCTCTTCTCCTGTACTCTGTCCCGTGAACTGTAGCCTCTTTGATCTTCTTGGACTCTGAGCTCCTTATGAACTCACAGCTCAACCTGATTTTCTTTTCTTGCCCAGCACCCTTGAAACTCTCTCAAAGCAGTCAGTCAGGGCCCACCTCAGTTGTTTCTGCCTGTCAGGGATCAACTCTCCTTTTTTGCCTGTCGTCCTGTGCCTTAAAAGTGGTTGTTTTTATATATAGTACAGTTCTTTCATGGTCTCAGGCAAGAGGGTACAACCGCTCCCTGTTACTCCATCTTGGCCAGAAATGAAATCCCTGCTTAATGCTTATTTTAAATGATCATGGTTTTTGTGCCAGAATGTGGTAGTATTTTTCTGTAGAGGGCTGTTGTATGTGACTTAATGATCCATTGTTGCCTGTATGATAGTGATTGCCATATAGGTTTTTCTTTAAGCTGTCATGTATAGTTTCATTAGGAAGACTGGCTTTGTATAGTTGAATAGTTACCTCTTAAAAGTGTGTTTTAAACCTTATAATATTAGGAGATAAGTTACTATTATCTTAGGCCTTACATGGTTAAGCAGTGTATTGCTTATTATAGTAGAGATTTTGGGGCATGTTTCACAAATTGATCAGTAAAACCTTATGTTTAAAATCTTTGCTTATACTTCACTGAAGTGTTTGTTAGGTGGAAAACTCTTAGTTTTTAAAATAGGCTATTACAAAGTTAATACTGAATTTCTGTTTTACGTTATAAAATTATGGCATTCCACCTACTATAAATATACATAATTCAAAATAATAGTAACAAATTAATCTGTAATATTTCAGTTTCAGGAACTCTTATCAATAAATCTAGAATGGGAATCAGAAATTTGAGATCCTACTTCTCATCCTACCTCTTTTGATGCATTTAGGTTGTTTAAACCTCTGTTTTTCATTATTTACAAAAGGATTGTGTTTTAAAAAGGCATTTTTAAAGATTAATTATCTTTGAAACACTAGCAGTGCTTTATAAACTGTATTCTGCAAAATGCTGCTGACCTAAAAATTTTGGTGTTTGTTCAACAGTAGAGACATGATTCTCTTGTCAAATCAATGAGAAAATGAGTTAATATTAGACAGGTGTTCTTAAAAAAACGAAACTCATTTTGTGAATAATGGTGTCCATTACAGTGTTCATACCACATCTCTTACTGTAGAGGTATTAGTTGCTATTCATGTTTATACTTTGACTTTTTGTCTCTTATTTGTGGCATTTGAATGCAGTATTTTCAACAAGTTTCATTGCATCTATACAATATCTCATTTCAGCTAATACAAATCCTGTAAGGATTGGGGCAATATATCAATATTAAACTAAGCAAGCCTGTGCCAGTTCTTTAAAGATCTCATAGGCAGAGCTTTTGGCAAGGTTTAACACATATATATTAAGCATAGACCAAAGGTAAAAAAGAAGGAAGATAACATTTATTCAGTACTGTTATATGCTGTGTACTGTGTTAGATACTTCACTTTGATACTTGGAGATTGGTGGTATTATTGAAGTTTGGGCAGGTCGGATGTTTTGGTCTTGGTTAGAAAGCTCGTAAGTGACAAGAGTTGGGATTCAGTTCCTTGTTTTTTTTTTTATTTCAAAACCTAGACTCTCCGCTCTAACATATTGCCTGTGGAAGAAGTAGTGTCATCAAAAATGAAATGAATAAACAAAAATGTTTCAAATTCTGTTGAACTGGTGAAATTAGATAATATATGCCCCAAAGAAATTAGTTTCTTAATTGTGTTAATTTAATCCTCACCTATTTTCAGAAGGACTTTGGAATAAGGCGTACATTTGAAGTCTAATATTCTTCCTAAAGGCTTTAGGATTGAGTTACTTTTAGAGCTTTACTTTTCCTTTCCTTCTGAATTCTTGAGACTTAAACTTTACATTTATTATGGCACTTTCATTGTTGTGCATAGTGAAATTATTCCAAAAATATTTGAGTTCCTGCTGTGTGGCAGGTGTTCTGGTAGGCATTCAGCATGAACCATATAATCAGGGGTATACATTTTTAACAAATGTGTCATTCTTTCATTACTGAAATATTGTTATCACTATTATTATAAATATTGCTTTTGGTCATATTTATTGGGAGTCTCTTGATTCACTCTGATATTTTGACTTTCAGTTTTTCAGAGCAAAAACCCACCTTTTCCACCCCAGGACAGATAGCTCCTTTGGTCTAAAGAGGCCCCATTCATTTTACAGTACTTCCCTTGTCTGTATCTTGTGGAGTGTGTTTTACATAAAACAATGACAATCATGTTCATAATTAATAAGCCTAACCTAGCCCTAATTATAGTGTTTTATTGTTTAGTCTTCTGCATTGAATTAAACAGAGATGGAGGGGATATAAATTTAATAATTCACACAGAGCCCTCCAGTCACTTAAGCCCCAAACATACAGTCTTGATTATACACAATGCTGCTGTCTCCTATGCCTTTGCTCCTGTGTTCTCCTACTGTGCAGTATCGTCCCTCCACACAACTTTCTTTTCTGCTTTCTTAATGTCTACTTGCACTTTCTCTTTCAGCCCAGGTATCACATCTGGGACGCTCTTTGCTTCCTGTGCTTCCACTTCCTCCCATCTGCCACAGCCTTGTTAGGATCACCTCTGTGTTGCCACAACATCTTAGATATCTCTATTATTGTCTTTTTATTTGATGTCTCTTTCTCTTATCAGACTGAGCTCCTGCAAGGAATTATCTTTTCCTTTTTTTTATCCTTATATTTTCATTGTCCAGCACAGTACCTGGCAAACAACAGATGTTTGTTACATATTTGATGAATGTATAAATAAATGGCATTGATTTTTATATATTTAAAAAGCTTTAAGTTGCAGGTTTTAAATGTTTTGTCTATTATAAAATATTTCTTTCAGCACCTATATTATTGTTTTGAAAGACTCTTAGGTAGATTTTTCTCTTGAAATTGTGAAAAAAGTTATTTGAAGCCATATTTGTATAATGACATTCAAGTGGCCACAGTAAGATTATTTTCTAATCTCCACTATCCCTCTATCTCTTAAGATACAGATCTTATGAATGAGACAGAGTAAAGGACTTTAGGCTGGATAAAGATTAGGATTCCCTGCTGGCTTGTAATTATCAGAATCTGGATGGTTATTTATTTGAATGAAATGATGCATACATTGTGTACATCAAAAGTAAAGCACATGTGATTGTTAGAGGAATGTTTGAACTCCCCAGTGGGATGTCATGGGGTATGTTTATAAACTCCCACTAAGCAGTAGTTTTACAATGGAATTTCACTGGCATTGAGATAATAATTTGCACAGTCAAATTACCTCTTTACAAAAACCCAGGGAATCATGAGGGTCTAATCCTTTATTAATGTCAACCCACAGGCTGCAAGAAAGCGTAAGATTGCCATTCGAAAAGCCCAGGGGAAAAATGTGGAGGCCATTCGGGAACTGAATGAGTATCTGGAACAGTGAGTGTCTTACAAGAGGATTGTGTTTTGTTATTCTGATAAATCTTTTTTAATTAAAATGGAATTTGCATTTGATTTTCCTTTTTGCCTCCATGCTGTTCATTTATAGAATATCTACACACTTACTTTTTTTCCCTTTCCTCTCACCAGATTTGTTGGAGACCAAGAAGCCTGGCATGAACTTGCAGAACTTTATATCAATGAACATGAGTAAGTCGTTAACACATAAAATTTCGTTAAGGAGTGCAATTTTCATCACTATATAAGTTCAGAAGGCATAGTAGTTTCTAAAGGATTGGTGAGAGGTATGAATCACGTCATTTTAAATTAGCAAAATAAATGAAGAAAAACAAATCGACAGTTTGTTAGTTATAATATGTGAATTGCTTTAAGTAGGTCATTTGTGTTTTGCTAAATTATTTTTGTTTGGGAAATGAGTTTTCTTTCAAATACAGATGGCATTCTTTGGAGTTAGAAAGGCATGTATGTGCTGAGCTAAGGTTATTTTTAGTGAATCAAAATTGTGAATTTTTAGAATTTAAATTGTTCTTACATACAAAGAGTATTATACTCCCTGCTGTTTAAAAATTCTGTCAATTGTATGCATTTATTAGCCTTAGTGCTAAGAGAATCAACTCTTCCAAAGTAGAAGCATTCTGTTGCCTGGGTAAAAAACCAAGAATAATCAAGAATGTTGAATGCTGTAGGAACTTGCTTATTGGATATTTAATGTTTTTGTTAGCTTTTTTTTATTGCAGTGACAGGAGGAAATCCCAGTGTGAGAGGATTAGCCCAGTCTTAGCGCAAGTTTTCTAATATCACAGCATTAACGCTAACCTCTATCTAGAGGCAGGCTTTTTTTCCCCTTTTTTCTTAGTGAGGAGTCTGAAGTATATCACATTGTTTCTTTCCTTCCTTTTCAGAGAACAGAATCAGATTCTCATGCACATATTCTTACTGTGCACGAATACTTAGAATACTTAACCTCATCCTCATAGTACAAATAGCTGACATAGGAAATAATATCGAATGAAGATACTTGTCTCTTGCCTTTTCTCAGGGGTATATATGTATGTGAAATAGAGTTAATGTATTATCTGTGTAATTCTAATAAAAGTGGCGGCGAAAATAAAATGTCACTTAATGAATGTGTACTGTATTCTGGGAACCATTTTTCATTTCTCTATTATATATGCTGGCTATCAGATTCTCTTTGTTTTTTGTTTGGAAGTTATTTCCTGAACCATGTTTGGATGCTTGTATGATCATATTTGTAAATATACTTAGCTTTCTCTTACGTATGTAAGAGTGGTAGTGTATTTGGTTAAGTGGTAATGTTTCTATTTTTCATTGTTTTAAAGTCAACATTTATAAAGTATTTTATTAAAATGTAAATTATTTGTATGCTGGAAACTATAAAATATTAATTAATGAAATTAAAGAACACCTAAATAATACCAAATTCATAGATTGGAGGCTCAGTATTGTTTTGTTTGTTTTTTAGGGTTTTGTTTTTGTTTTTGTTTTTATTGAAGTATAGTTGATTTACAATGTTGTGTTAGTTTCAGGTATACAGCAAAGTGATTCAGTTACACATACATATAATGATTATCTTTATTTAAATTTTTCCTTGGGCTAAATTCTTAGAAGTAGAATTACTTGATTAAATGATATGCACATTTTCAGTGGTTTTGATAAATCATTCCTAGATGTGCACTAGAAAGGTAGTGTCAGTTTACTCTCACATTAGCAATTATTAGAATGTCCACTTAACAACACCAGGTGCTACTATTCTTTCTAATCTTTGCAAATTTTGATAAGTGAAAATTGGTTACACGTTTTTTAAGAGCTCTTTATGTAAATGATATGAGCCTTTGTCCTGTCAAGAATATATCCTTGTTTATTATGTCTTTTTAATATTGATTTTTTTAACTTATAGAAACTTTATATTTTTAGATGGTCAGATATATCAATTTATATTGCTTTCAGGTTTTCTGTCCTCTAAGAACTATATAAATATATATCTGTTTTTTTCTTCTACTTCTTTATCAATTTTACCTTTTTACATGTATTTGTAATATTTCTGTATTTAGTTCTCAAATAGGTTATACTTTAATTTTAACCTATCATTAAATTTATTATTTGCCTCACCTTGTAATAGCCACATTCAGTTTTGCTTTGTTTTGCATCTCTAAAGAGTTTATTGAGATAGAGTTGGATGTACATTTAAGAGAAATGAACTGAAGAATCACAAGAAATCAAGAGATACAAAGACAGAAAAGCACCTGAAAAATAGTTTCTTTTCATGGGAAATGATACTTACATTCTGCCTACCCTTTTATCTTGTATTACAAAACTCTTTTTGGTCTTGAAGCTAGTTACTTACACAATGTCTGTTTATTTTTTCTAATTGAACACTTAGAAGGGATATTCAGATTTACAGTGAGTGGAAATAAATGTCTTCAGATTTTTTGAAACTGTATGAAAATTAGAATGTTCACTTAATTCATTTAACTTGTTTGAGCAAGTCATTGTCTTCGGTAGGGTATTGTTGGTACAAGTAGTAAGTTACTGTGTAATGTCAGTTTACCACAGTTTTGTGGACCTGGTGGCAAAAATGAACCAATTTAGGAATTGCTTGATATATTTAATATTTTGACATTCTTTTCTTCATATTAATAGTTATAGTAAGTCACAGGCAGCATTGCGAATCTAGATGTAGACTTTTTTACTCCAAATAAATTTCCACAGTAGACTGTTCATATAAGTCTATTCAGTGATTTTATAGAGAGAAAAGGGGATATAGAATTCTGCCACATACTTTTTTTTATGTCTTTAAGTTATTTTTATTTAAATTTGCTTCTGATTTATAAATTCTAGATACAGTTATTCTAGTGGTATATGTCACACCAGTTGATCACATTGAGACACTTGCTCTAAGTATAAAAAATTTGTCATGATTTATGCCTTAACCCACAGTACATATTATAAACAAAAATATGTATTTTAAACAAAGTTACTGAATTTTTTTGTACTTGATTTGTAGTTAAAAATAGATGTTATATCAGCAGGGAGCAGTTTAGTAAAGATTGATTATGATTGTGATTATTGTAGGTACAGCCTTACTATAAAATTCTATAACAAAGGGAATTATCAGAATCCTGTAAGGAAAAATCACAATGTTGATAAAGCAGTCAAGGAACAAATATTATAACCTATACATATGCTTTTGTGAGGAACAGAAGAACTTCAAAAGCTTTAGTTACTGACTCTAATGTAGTAATAATAGTGGTTATTCTATTTTAAATGGATTCCAATTATTTTGACTCTCTAAATCTTAGTCTCATGAGTTGTATGTAATGAATTAATTTCTTTATATATCTGCATTGGTATTGGCTATGTACCATCTTGGGAGAACTGAGAAAATAGTCATCAGTCAAATCACTTTTGTATGGCTTAATACTCTTGTGTACCCCTGGCTGAGAAAAACTGGATTAGACCATTTCTCACTCCTTCCAGCTCTAAGTTTATTTGATTCTATACTTTATCCACAAAATTAATTTGATTTTATATTTTGTAAAATTGGGGGAAGGTATCCCCTCGTATGTGATACTAAATAATTTTTGAGAAAAGTATCTTGGCATTCATTTTTCATTAGAAACTCCTCTCTGCCCATTTTATCTTACATTATGTTATATAAGAATCAGAGTCACTGTTCTGCTCAACCCATTTAAATCTCTAAGAACATTTATTCTTAGCATTAATATGAATTTTTGGCGTTACCGTAAAGGAACACATTTAGAAGGGAACTATCTTTCTGATGAAGCTGGTGTTTAAGGTAGAGACGACTTCCCCTTCTACACAATGATGAATAAATATCAGATAGGTAGTCACAATACTTTTGTTCTACACATTTACTGTCATTTGTTCAGTCATTCATTATATAGCTATCATATGTCAAGAACCAATACTAGGTTTTGGGCATAAATATGAAAAGGGCTAAATAGCAGCATGATCTTTGATGAGAATTATATATAAGGTCCTTCATAAGTTTAAAATGCTGTGATTTGGGGCTAATCTGCAGGGTGTTTTTGGTTCCTTTGGCCCTTTGGGTTTGATTGCTGTACCTGTTCTTATGTTACCGTTGACATATTCATCACTACCATCACCACCTCAATTTTTCATCCTGATGTGTAGTGTATATAGGTAGTATGCATTGTGGTTAAGAGTGTAGGCTGTCTGCCTACTTCCTAGGGTTTTGGTGGGATTAAATGAATTAATATTTGTAACACACCTAGAGAAGTGCATGATACATAATGAGTACCTAATAAAAGTTAGCTATTATTAGTCAATATTTCACATGTTTGAAACTGCAACGTATATATTTAGAAAACTAAGTATATCAGACATTAGTGTAAAATAGATACCTTTGTATATTGGTGACAGATGTCAAAAATAACTGTAGGTAGCCTTTTTCTGTTGTGATGTCATAACCTCCTCACTGGGACTGAATCTTACAAGACCTGTGTTCTTTAGGATTTCCTGTAAATAGGAAGGATATTCACAGGGCTTAAACATATAAAATACATTAAGGAGAATTATAGTCATGTGGTATAAAACTATTTTTCCAGAACCCTTTGCAGCAGTTTTCTCCTTAGGTTTTCAGTAAAGATTTTGTTTCTCTACCACATGATTAAATAGTAGTAGAGTGCATATCAAAACCACTAACTTGATCTGTTTTTCATGGGTTTAGAAATTCATAACTTAATAACTTTGTATTTGACAGTAACCTTAAAGAATGAAAAGTCTTTGTAATAGAATATGTGGGATATGTCTGTAAAGGATTTTTAGTGAATAGAGAATATTTAGTGTTTATTTCCTCATTACACTTTAACTATTTGAATATTTTATTAAATGATCAGTGGACTTGTAGAACCTATTTTATATGTAACCTGATCCAAGATCTTGAAGCCTGTGTTGTTAATTATGTTTGGATGTCATCCTAGTGACCCAGTTTTAAAAATTTAATATCTCGGGACTTCCCTGGTGGCACAGTGGTTAAGAATCTGCCTGCCAATGCAGGGGACACAGGTTCGAGCCCTGGACCGGGAAGATCCCACATGCCGTGGAGCAACTAAGCCTGTGCGCCACAACTATTGAGCCTGTGTGCTCTAGAGCCCGCAAGCCACAACTACTGAGGCCATGTGGCACAGCTGCTGAAGGCTGCGCGCCTAGAGCCCATGCTCCGCAACAAGAGAAGCCACGGCAATGAGAAGCCCGCGCACTGTGTAACCCTTGCTTGGTGCAAATAGAGAAAGCCCCGCGCACTGCAATGAAGACCCAACGCAGCCATACATACATACATACATACATAAAAAAATAAGAAAAAAAGAAAAATGTAATATCTCTTGATAGTTCACAGGCTGCTTTAGGATTTAAGCTTCTGTGTATTCATTTCATTAAAAAATATGATATTCATATTTATGAATTCAAGATAGGTACTTTATTAATAAAGGTATTTAAAGTATTTTGTGAATAAAATGTGTAATATCACTAAAATTGTTTTTAAATTATTTTAAGATGTAACTGACATAAAATTTATGACTTTTAAAATTAACTCCTTGATGTTTTTCAGCTATGCTAAAGCGGCGTTTTGTTTAGAGGAGCTTATGATGACTAATCCACACAACCACTTATACTGTCAGCAGTATGCTGAAGTAAGTATTTTCAAAAACAATTGTATGTGATTTTATTTTTGTTGGTATGGGTATTATTATGGAACTAAGAATATGTCGTTAACGTTAGGCAAGTATATAAATATGTAAGATGTGATGAAAATTGATTTATGGGAGTAAAATTTTTAATACTATAATGGAAATACTGACTTTTCAGTTAAATGCACTTATTTAAAATAGTGAAATTCTTTGTATTTTTCTAATTGCATACTGTATTCTTTCTTAATTATGAATTATATCACAGTTACCGCCATTTAATGGACTTTAAGGCATTTTACAGTGATTACAGTTTTTACATCCATATTCTAGGAAATTCATATTAAGGTCAGTATTTTGGAAAGTAGGAAGTATTTATCTTATTTGATTAACTGTTAAGAATAGCAATACAATTGAATTCTATAAGGTTAAAAGGACTTCATCATTAAGGAATGTCAGTGCAACTAGGAAAGGACAATTCACTATGAAGTCTAGTTTTATAATACTAGTAATAGAAAATAAAGTTGTGAAGCATTTCGAAGGCAGTTGAAATAGAAATTATACTGCCTTTTTTATATTGGCAGCATTTTTTTATTTTAAAAGCTCAGTGATCTTAATGTTCATAGAATATAATGATTCTGGAGGGTAGGTTATGCTTTAAAGTTTAGATTAGCTTTAACAACTTTAAGATGAATTCTTTTAACATCTTGCATTTGTTTACAGAATATCTGTTTCAATTACTAATGCCTATGGTATGATGAAACATGCTATATTTCAAAGTAGTAAAATAAACAGGTTTCAGCACTCCGTAATTTTTAACAGGTTAAATATACCCAAGGTGGACTTGAAAATCTTGAACTTTCAAGAAAGTATTTTGCACAGGCATTGAAACTGAACAACAGAAATATGAGAGCTTTGTTTGGACTTTACATGGTGAGTTGAGGTGCATGTTTAATGTTATTTTATGAAATGTCATTTAAAGTCCGTTAACCGTCCCAGTTAATCACTTCCCTCTTTTCTTTTTTGTATTTCATTGATAAGCATATGATTTTTTTCCTCTATCCTCTAGTTAATTATGAGCAATAGGTTGTAAGGCAGTTATATTTTTAAATGTTAATATATCCCAGCTATTTGACATTTTATTGTCAATTATCTTTTACTATATCAGAATTTAAATCTGCCTTTATGAAATTAAATAGTAACAGATACAAAGCTATATTATGTATTTCTTTTTTTTTTTTTTTTTTTTTTTTGCGGTACGTGGGCCTCTCACTGTTGTGGCCTCTCCCGTTGCGAAGCACAGGCTCCGGATGCTCAGGCTCAGTGGCTATGGCTCACGGGCCCAGCCTCTCCGCGGCATGTGGGATCTTCCTGGACCGGGGCACGAATCCGTGTCCCCTGCATCGGCAGGCGGACTCTCAACCACTGCGCCACCAGGGAAGCCCAAAGTGATTTCCTTCTTTTTTTTTTTTTTGCGGTACGCGGGCCTCTCACTGTTGTGGCCTCTCCCGTTGCGGAGCACAGGCTCCGGACGCGCAGGCTTAGTGGCCATGGCTCACGGGCCCAGCCGCTCCGCTGCACGTGGGATCTTCCTGGACCGGGACATGAACTGGTGTCCCCTGCATCGGCAGGCGGACATTCAACCACTGCGCCACCAGGGAAGCCCGTTGTATTTCTTGATTGTTTTGTTATTCTTGGGTTCATGCCCAACATTTTATTTCTTACCTTAAATTATAATTGTATGAGATATTTTTAAACTATGTTTATAAAAGACATATTAGAAATAAAATCTCTGATGCCAAACTAAAACTTTTTTTATGGTATAGAAAAACAGTGTGGTACGCATGTAATTAAATATTTCTTTTGTTTATGTATGCTAAATGATGAGCTTAGAAAAAGTCAGTTAACAAGAGCTATGGGAAATAGAGGAAGAATTTAATGAACTTCAAATTTATATAAAATGAGCTCCTTTCTACAGTCAGAATGACTAGAAAAATAAACTTCTTTAATAGGCCAGTCCTTTGAAATTTTAATTTATCCTAGTCTTTTCATGGACTTTCGGATGAATATTTTGTTGGAGCTCAGTGAAAAGGATTGATTGCAGAAATGGAGGCAGGAAGAAACGTAAATGAAATAATTTTTAGCAAAGAAATGGCAAAATATAATTAGAAAACAGATTAAAGGGATTTCAAAAAATTTTTTCTGGATTCTACTAGTGCCAGTTGTAACAGCTTGTAGGTACAGTATGGTAACAGTGTCTCTTTTACCAAATAAATACTATTTTTTAAAATAAATAAATTATTAATAATAGTAAAAATACATAGCACTTTATGTGTCAGGTGTTGTTATGCGCTCTCTTTTTTATTTTAAATCATTACATCTTTATATCAACTATTTTAGAAGGTACTATTACTACTACCATTTCACAGAAAATGAAACCAAGGCACAGAGAGTCCTGATTAATTTGCCCCAGGATGGACACAGAGCTGCTAAATGATGCTCAGGCAGTTGACTCCAGAATCATTCTCTTAACTACTGCAATCAGATTTTGGCATATAAATTCCTTAGTGGCAGAGAAGGAGACAGAAGGAAAAAGCATATAACACAGGCTAGGCATTAAAGAAACCACATGGACAGAGCTTCTTAAGATATATTTAAGCATAAGATAAAATTTGTATCTTTCTCTCCCCAGAAATACATACAATTAAAAATAAGAATATGATTTTGAGGGTCTACAGATTCTTGCATGGATCCCAGTTTAACAATCCCTTGTTTAAATACATCTTTAAAAAGGAGATGATGGCTCTAATTCGTTCTTTGGAACATAGTTTGGAAACTCTCAGTGTAGTGAAAAGAGAAATAGGTTGGAAGTGATGATCTCTTTCTACTTGTAAGACTTTCGTTAACTTACTTTGGTTAAGTCAGTTCACTCCTATTGGACTTAATTTTTTTTTCACCTGTTAATGTAGGAAGTTAGACTAAATTATTTTTGAGGTTCCTTATATTAATATTCAGTAATTCTATAATTCTGACATAGAAAAGTTGAAGTAATTCAGTAATAAGAAATAGCACCAGTAATATCCTACAGTATTTAAGTGATGATGGAATTTTACCTTCAAGGGCTGTGGTAGACAGGTAATAAAATAATTTTAGATATTATTTAAGGTATCCATTCTCTTCCTACTATCTTGGATTATTCTCCATTTTAAAATATATTTTCATTTCATTTCACTAATTTCATTCAGCTCTATTTTATTTTAAAAATTGTGTTGATACAGTTTTGAAAAACTTTATTATCAGCCCATTGCAATTATGACCTTTACATGTTTTTGATTGTCTTGGCTACATCAAAGGAGTATTGTTTTTGATGTTTCTTTTTTGTTCTTAGTCTGCAAGTCATATTGCTTCTAATCCAAAAGCAAGTGCAAAAACAAAAAAGGACAACATGAAATATGCTAGTTGGGCAGCTAGTCAAATAAACAGAGCTTATCAGGTTAGTATCGATAATTTTATATTATGACAAAGATCAGTTAATGTATTTCTTAGTTGTTGTTTATGTTTCTACAAACTACAAAGCTAGATGTCTATCATTGAACTTTTGTGCTTTTGGGTCTTTATCAAATGTTTTTTACTTTAGTAAAATAGTAGTTTTACTTTAGTAAAATAGTAACAGGAGTCTGTTACTATTATGATCCCATAATGAGCATTATCATCTCAGTAGTTCTACATTTGGCAAATAAAAAAAAGTAATTGTAAAAATCCAGAAAGGATAAATTTCATGATGTATTTCACAGGCAGATTGGGTCTGTGAGTGTATTATTAATCAGAGATATCTCAAGTAATAAAAAAAGAGGAAGAAAATCCTAAACGTAAACTAACAAGACTATATAACAAAGTTTATGTACTCTGTTTACAGTCAGATCTTATCTGAAACATCTCCCCTCATATTTTAGTTTACTGAAGCTCATCCCTAAGGAGATTCTTCAGGAAAGACTCATGGAAAAACTCATCTTCTTACATCTTTCATGTTTGTAACTTATCCGTCTATAGTCTTTATATCTGAAGGACAATTTGACTTTTTATACATCCTTTGCTATTAAATACATTTACCTAAGTATTAAGCATATTGTTCCTTTTTTTTTAGGATAAAATATTGCTGTCAACAAGTTTCATGCCATCCTGATTTTCTTTCTCTAATAAGTGACTTGCACTTTTTGTCAGGTTGCCCAAAGGAATTTTTTTCTTTATCTTTAAAATCCAGTAGTTTCACTATGATAATGTTTTGTTGATATTCTTGGGTCGGTCTTCCCAAATACACTATAGACCTTTTTAATATTTGGATTCAGTCCTCTTTTAATTTGAGGAAAGTTGCTTTTAGAATTATGATTTTGAATTTTTTTTGCTTGATTCCTTAAGTTTTCTTTTTCAGGTCTCTAACTATAAGTTTATTGGATCTCCTTTCACACTTCCTTTTATCATTCATTTTTTTTTCAAATCTGTCTGTCATTTTCTGTATTTTATTCTCTTCTTTTTTTTCTGGTAATTTATATGTTTCCTCTTCTTTGTTACAGAGAACTCAAATATGACCTCTCTATATATCTAGTCTTTCTTAGAACTAGGTCAGGTTCAGAATGATTTTTCTGGCTGCAGGCCTCCCTGTGTTCTACCCCTACCGGTCTACAGATCTTGAATTTTGAGGTGGTGTTCTCAGTTTTAAATGTTACATTTTGTTGTTGTTGTTTTTTCTTCTGGGATTTTCTGCCTCTGGGCATCACTACCTCCCACCCTCCCCTTCTCCCCTTATCTGAACCATCTCTCCCTCTTAACCCCAGTGTTTCTGCCCTGTGAAATTTGGTTTCAGTTTCTGTAGTTTTCTTTCAGTTTGAGGTTTTTTTCCTTTTGGAAGAGGGTATTTGTTGGATAATTCAGAGATTTTGAGGTTTTAGACTATTAGATTTGTTTAAGGTCACGTTTGCATGCAGTGTTTTTTTTTTTTTTTGAAGATGTTGGGGGTAGGAGTTTATTAATTTATTTTATTTATTTATTTTTGCTGTGTTGTGTCTTTGTTTCTGTGCGTGGGCTTTCTCTAGTTGTGGCAAGCGAGGGTCACTCTTCATTGCGGTGCACGGGGCCTCTCACTATCGCAGCCTCTCCTGGTGCGGAGCACAGGCTCCAGATGCGCCGGCTCAGTAGTTGTGGCTCACGGGCTTAGTTGCTCCGCGGCATGTGGGATCCTCCCAGACCAGGGCTCGAACCCGTGTCCCCTGCATTAGCAGGCAGATTCTCAACCACTGCGCCACCAGGGAAGCCCTGCATGCAGTTTCTTATACTTTGATTTGGAGCCTATGAGACTGTCCTAGTTTTGCAAGCCATTGCATCAGTTCATACTTTTTTTTTACTTCGGTGGCTTATAGAGTAGTAGGTTGTCCTCTTTTCCATCCTGTAGTGCCTACCACATAGCTGTTGAGCTTTTGTAGGTCCTGCTACTGTTGGTGGTATAACAACCTTCTAGGGTTTTGAAGGATTGCCTGCAATATAGTTTTTTTTGAAAGATGTCTTTGTTGGGTTTGTTTCCTCTTATTTTGGTCTTGGTTTTGGTGCTGTTTATTTCTTTGTTTTTGTACTCCTGGTTGGGGAGATTAAAACAATTCAGTGCCCTGTGATCACACCATTTAGTCACTTTTGTGTAGTTTTATTATATATAATAGAGAATGTTGGTTCTGTTGGCATATTGCAAGTCAGAATATCTATAAATATTAGCTAAGCTATGCTTCTTCAAATGGAGTTTGAGATGGCTCGAGGGGTTCCTCACAGAGTAGGCTTGGGGGTTGGGGGTTGCGAGGGAGGGAGGGATAGTTTGTGATTTAAAAATAAGACTTGGGGGCTTCCCTGGTTACGCAGTGGTTGAGAGTCCGCCTGCCGATGCAGGGGACATGGGTTCGTGCCCCGGTCCGGGAAGATCCCACATGCTGCGGAGCAGCTGGGCCCGTGAGCCATGGCCGCTGAGCCTGCGCGTCCGGAGCCTGTGCTCCGCAACGGGAGAGGCCACAACAGTGAGAAGCCCACGTACCGCAAAATAAATAAATAAATAAATAAGACTTGGATAATATGAAAATAGTAGTGTGCAAACTACATCATTGTTTTTAAGATATTTTTGAGAAACAACTAGCTGCTCAGAGAGTGCTTTTTTTGACCTGGCATGACTATATTTCTAAAATCAATTTTTATTAAATTATAACATACATGGAAAAATGAACCCAAGTCACAAAGATACATTCCAATGAATTATACAAGTAAATGTATCCAGGTCAATAAATAGAAACATTACAGCACCCCAAAACCTTCCTGGTACCTTCTTTCAAATTCTACTCCTTGTATTCTCCTCAAAAGTACAAATTTATAATCCCATAGTTTTGGCTTTTTTTTTGAAATTTATAGAATCATACAGTATGTATTTATTTTTGTCTGGCCTATTGCATGATTTATGAGTTTTATCTTTAAGTTTGTAGTTCATTCATTTTCATTGTACTGTAGTCTATTATATGAACATACTATAATTTATTTATTCAGTTTTTTAAAATTTATTTTATTTACTTATTTATATTTGGCTGTGTTGCATCTTCGTCGCTGCTCACGGGCTTTCTCTAATTGTGGCAAGCGGGGGCTACTCTTCTTTGCAGTGTGCGGGCTTCTCATTGTGGTGGCTTTTCTTGTTGCGGAGCACAGGCTCCAGGCACACGGGCTTCAGTAGTTGCAGCACGCAGGCTCAGTAGTTGTGGCTCGCGGGCTTTAGAGCACAGGCTCAGTAGTTGTGGCGCATGGGCTTAGTTGCTCCACAGCATGTGGGATCTTCCTGGACTGGGGCTCGAACCTGTGTCCCCTGCATTGGCAGGCGGATTCTCAGCCACTGTGCCACCAGGGAAGCCCCTTTATTCAGTTGTTGATAGGCGTTTGGATTATTTCCTGTTTGGGGCTATTATGAATAATACTACACTGATATTGCTGTACAAGTCTCTTGGTGTATATGTACATGTACTTCTTAGGGGTGTATACCTTTGAGTGGAAATACTGTGTCATAGGATTTATATATATCTAACTGAAGTAGATAAAGCTGGTTTTCCAGATTACTTGTTTATAGTCCCACCAGCAGTGTTTGAGCGTTCTCATAGTTCCACATTTTCACCAACACATCCTTCTGTCAGTTTTTGTAATTATAGTCATTCTGGTGTATGTGTAGTGGTGTCTTCATGGTTTTGTTTTGTATCTCCCTGATGACCAGTGAGGTTGAACACTTTTTCATATGTTTATTGGCTGTTTGGATATCTTCTTTCATGAAGTCTATGTTTTTCATTGGTTTATGACTTTTTATTTTGTTTTTTAGTTTTTTGATTATGGGCCCTTTGTTCATTATATGTGTAGCAGATCTTTTTAACTCCTTAGTTGCAATCACTCTCAAATGATTTTGATGAAGAAAGTTTTGAAGATTATCTTCACCCTAATCGTTCATTTCCTTTATGGTTTGTTTTTTATGTTCTGCTTAAGAAATCATTTGCTACTGATGGTCATAAAGATAATCTTGTGTGTCTTTGGAGTTTTTTTTCTTCTACTTTTCACATTTAGATCCACAATCCATTTGGAACTGATTTTTATGTATTATGTGAAAATAGAGGTCTGTTCCCCCCTGCATAGCTTTCCAGTGTTTCTATCTCTGTATTCTGTCATGAGTCCCATTCTATGAAAGCTGCTACCTTATAATAGTTGAGAGAGAACACAGATGCGCGAGCCTGTATCGTCTGGCTTCCAAGTTTGGCTCTGACATGTGGCCATGGACAAATTACATACCATCTCTGGGCCTGGCTTTTCATTTGCAAGATGGACATAATAAAAGTTTTCTGAGTATTAAAGGAGTTGATACATACTTTTTACCATATCACAGTAATACACCTTATATTGTGTTTACTAATTGCATGCTGTAAGTTCACTTTATTATGTCTGCTATTTTTATTGCAATTACAATAGCAGTAACAACAATAACAGTTATAATAGCAAACAAAATTTATTATAAGATAGGTACTTTTCTTGTTTTACAAATGAGGAAATTAAGGCATGAAAGATTAAATCACTTTCTCCAAGGTGATATAACTGGATATGAACAGGAGCGATTTTCAAACCTAGGCAGCCTGACTCCAAGTTTGATGCTCTTAATGGCCACAATATACTGCCTTTATAAAGAGATGTCAGGTATAAATGTTTCTAAAACTGTAATTATAGTTTCCAACTCCCTTCTTAGTTATTTTCTCATGTGAACAAGTGATATCCTACCCTCACTTGTTTCCTTTTTCATTTCAGACCCAAAGCTCTCCGTAGTAACTAAATTTAGAGTTTCATTTTGTTTGTTTGTTTGTTTTTCCTCGTTTTCACTGTCTCTTCAGTAATGCAAGACCAGGCAAGCATGCCCTTCCCTGCCATATGAGATGCACTTTACCATTAGACATGAATCCATCATTTCGATATTTTAAGTCATTGCTCATATATCCAAACCCTATTCGTTAGTAATATTTTCCCTCCCTGCCATTCTCTTTAAACAAATTTTTTTAAATTGTCTTATTAGATCCATTCTCTTTTCATAGACTTATTTTGTAAAGTCTCAGTGTTTTTGGAAAGAGCTCTGAGAATATCATCTGTGCTCTTCAGTCTTTGACTTTGGCACCATAAACTCCATAGTACCCAGTGATGTTTTACACATCTTTCCTGAAGGTATGATTTGCCTTTTCTTGACTCTAAGGGAAAGGATAGTATAAGGAATTTTTGTAAGTTTCTGTCATCTTGGATACCACTCCAAAAAGATAACATCTCTCAGTTGATAATGTCAGGTTTCTGTATAGCAGCCTAAAATACCTCTCAATTAGGAATCACCCATCATGCAAAATTTATTTTTGCTTCTAGACACTAGTAACATTTTTTTTGTTTATTTTTGTTTTTGTTTGGCTGCGCTGCGTGGCATGCAGGATCTTAGTTCCCTAACCAGGGATCGAACCTGTGCCGCCTGCAGTAGAAGCGCAGAGTCTTAACCACTGGACCACCAGGGAAGTCCCCGTAACGGGTTTTAAATAAAATCTTTTGTTGCTTTTGAAATTTTCATCTCTATTCTTTTTCTACAGAAGTTGGTGATTTTCTTCATGTGAATCAGATTTCATAAATATTTGTATCTATTGCCTTTTGCTAACATAGTGGTTTAAAATAACGACTTATTTGCTTATGAATCTGTAGGTATCATGTAGGCTTGTGCTCAGTTGAGTAATTCTACAGGTCTATAGTGGACTTCTTTTCTTTTCTCCTCTATGCTAGTGGTTGATGGCCTCGCTTAAATGTCTGATGGTTGGCTCTCTGTCAGCTGGGGGTGCTGGGCCTTGTATTTCCCATTTGGCAAGCTAATTTGGACTTATTCACATGATGGTTTCAGGGTTCCAGGAGCAGCAAACAGGCAAACTCCAGAGCCTCTGGTTGTGTCACATATGGCTAATATTCCATTGAGCAAAACAAGTCACATGGTGAACCCAGATACAGGGGATATAATATTTCACCTCTCAATCGGAAGAGAAATATGTGGTCATTTGGCAGTTTATTACACTTTTGTATAACTCCATAGTTCCATCCTTCTGTTTCTGTTTATTTTTCTTTTTATCCACTTTATTGAGGTATAGTTTACATACAATAACATGCACACATTTTAAGTGTATAGTTGAGTTTTGACAAATGTATACTCCTCTCTCACCACTATCCCATTCAAGACATACAGTTTCCATCAGCCCAGAAAGGTCCCCTCTGCCACTTTGTAGTCAGCCCCATTCCACACTGCAGACTAGCACTGATTTGATTTTCATCACTATAAATTAGTTTTGCCTGTACTAGAACTTTATATATAAATGAGATCATAGATTATGTACCCTTTTGTGCATTGCTTCTTTCACTCAGCATGTTTCTGAGATTCATCAATCCACTTCTCCATTTTATTTATCTTATTACTTTGTCCACCCATATTATTTTCCACAAACTGTAAATTTGTGAATTTTAACCCAACTTACTCCAGTTATCACAATGGGTAAATCATTGACCTTTGAATTTGATAAGCAATTTTTTATTATTTGAGTGGTTTTCTGGTTAGTTTTCTTTAAGATCCATCAGGAAATTATGAAAAAAGTTTACTTAAGCAAAATCTGTGTGAAAAATAAAAATGCAGAATTTGTGATTAATGTGGAAAAGTATAATTTTCAGAGACTGACATTTTAGTAATAAATCTCTGGGATCTAATTGAGAACTTTATATATCTAGGCATATAAACAAGTATAAAGTGTATAGTAAGTATTCCTTATTGTAATGTTTTCTAGGCATTTAAAAATTAGAGAAAATGAGATTTTAAGAACTGCTTTCTGTCTTTGTTTCTACTTAATGAAACAAAATATGGCTATTACTTGCTTTTCAGTTAGGTAATTGGTTTAGCATGTTCAGTAGAGGCAGGCAAGTTTGATTAATGCTCATGAAAAACTTTAATGTGAACCTACTCACAGTAATTTTCCAGATAAATGCTTCTTTGGTACTCTGTTAAATTCGTCTGTGCTAGTGATCCATATGTTATTTGTGATTGCAGAGGTGATTCTGTTACTATCCTTTTGGGAAATAGAAAATTAAATCATGATTTGAGGGAAAAATAGGATTCCGGCTTAATCAGTTAAATTGCCATATAATTCTAGAATAGACAAAATAATTGCATGTCAGGTAAAATTTGAAGTGATAGATTTATATTTCCAACTTTCTTTTTATTTGTTCTGACACAAGTTCGTTTGGTTTATTCTAAATTGCACTGGTTGTCAGTAGTGTTGATATACAATCTTAGGTGGTTTTCTAAAATTAGCTAATTTTAAAAATCACAAATTTGTATTTATTATTTTATTACATTTAAATACAAATCAAGAAAAATGCTATATTTTAAAATACTATGATTTCAGCGCTACACAAATTTTTCATTTTTATTTTCCATTTAAAAAATTAGGTGTCCTATTTTGTACCCCTTCCCCCAACCCATCAAAAGCTTTTTCTTAGAATTAGACCTTTAAATATCTGATTAGGACAATTCCTGTTTACTTTGGGTAGGCAGTAGTAAAAGAAAAGGCTTTCTGTTCTTGGTAAGTCCTTGTGAAAGTGACTCTATCAACTGGGTAATAGGAGTAATAAGCACACTCCACATCCTTTACTCACCAAGGGAAATTATGAAAGGGCAGAGTTTTAAATGTGGTGTTGCTATTGCCATATTTTTAAATTATGGCCTGTATATTCAGCATTTGAATTCCTTAAGTTAATAATGTCTTATGAAAGGCAAAGTGATCTTGATTCTTACAAGAAGCTTTTTCTCTTTCCCTGGCATTTCCTCTAGAAATCCCGTTTAGTTACTCTATCAAATCAAGATTCAACCACAGAAGCTAATGGTTTAGGAAATAGGAGAATCATAATGTTAAGCTGTAGCCAGAGAGGTCAGAGGCAGGTTACCAATTCCTGAAGCCTATTGCTTCTACGATGTTACCTGTGCTTGATCACTTAATCTTTCTCAACAGGTCACAAGAAGTTTGCCAAATTAAGTTAATTACAAAAGAGAAGGAACACATCATAAATCAAGTACTAAGTACCTAAGACAGCATTGATATTTGAAGGAAAGATCAGTCACTTGAAAGTATACTGAGTGCTTAGATGTTAACTTGAAAATACTGTATGTTGCTAATAGAAAATGTTAATACTTTAACCAGGGGAAAAACAGGTAATATAGTTATAATAAACCTTCCCCTTCCTTAACAAGGAATATATGGTTATCTAGTAAATCTGTAGTGTTAAGTCAAACTGATAAATGATGGGAATTGGCAGTCTAGTTAGAAAACTCATTTTGAAATCAGCATGGGGTATTCAACAGTGTTTTCCCCACTTATCATGCACTATATTGAATTTAATACACATGAATTTGCTTTTAAATGTACAAAGATAGTATTTAATGTACTATATTTTGTTTTTATTGTAAAATCCAATCCCAATTTGGTATTATAAAATAAATTATGACTTAATAAACTAAAAATGCATATTTTAAAACATTTAATATGTAGCATAGAGTTTTATTTGATAGGTTTTTGCTGCAGAAACATGATATTATCTAGTCAACTAATAAATCTGGGAAATTTTTAAAAATTGCAGCCCACTCTAAGTAGTTTTGGAGAATTCTTGCAACTCTAAAACGTTTGATAACACTTCTTTACATTTGTATTTTACCTTTGTTTGAAATTGTAAAAAGTTGATTAGAGGCCACACAAGTAGTCCACATTCCTACATAAATATAAGCTAAATTTCATTTCTAAATTATGCTTTTAATTTCATAAAGCTTTTCTGGTCTGAAGAGGGAGTACAGTTTAAAAATCATGTTAATGTTTTTATAGGTTATCATACTACTTAAACATTTAAACTGGCCAATTTCACACGGAAATTTTTATATACGTCAGTTGAAGATGAAACCTTAATGAAAATGTCCTTAAAACCCAAATTTTGTTTTTTATTGAAGAAAAAGAACATATCAGATTTCATGCTAGTGATAAAATAGATAATGTTAACTCTCTAACAATTTGAAAGTAAGACTGTGATTTTGAACCTGCCACTGAAATTGAGCCTAATTGCATTTTCTAAAAATTAGTTTGCAGGTCGAAGTAAGAAGGAAACCAAATACTCTCTCAAGGCAGTTGAAGACATGCTGGAAACACTGCAGATCACCCAGTCTTAAGGTTTCAAAAACTCTTTCACATTACATTTCACAACTGTAAAATTGAGCTCACTGGTTTGTGACCTATTTACTAGATGCCCAGTGCTATTTATATACTGATTTTCTGCTAAGAAGGCAGTTGTAAAGAATGTGTTTATATAAACCTAAAAATGCCATTTACTGCTAAGCAGGAAGATGGGGAAAGCCGATGGAAGAGAGATTTGACAAGATTCTTACTGATTGTACATCATTCTTTCCATATCATACATATATAACTGCTTTTAAACCACAATCTGATATAGAAATAACCTTGTTAAATAAACTGATGATTTATTAAACTTGCATATGAAAATTCTGGATTCTTTTTGTTATAGTCAAATAGTGAGTGACTATATTGTTTTAGAACTCGATTTCTAGTTAACTCCTTTTTATTTGTGATAGGAAATACATAGCATATATAGGTGACAGAAGCAACATGCTGGCAAATTATTTTCATTCTTTTTATAGCGTCAGGTTGGGTTTCGCTCTGTATTCCAGTGGGCTATTATTTTATATGCTGTAATGTTATTCTGATAATCTTGATTAAAATATATATCATTCTCCAAAGTTCAGCACTATCTTTTTATAAAATTTTGTTTTGCTATGGGACATAACTGAGATTTTTTTTTTACCTGTAAAATGGTTTAAGGTTCCTGTATGTTATGATATTCAAATTTAACCCTTATGAAAGTAATATTTATCCAACTTTCAACTCTATGTAAAAGGCATAATTTTTAGAGAGCATAGATAATAGGAATGAAGGGGTTTCAGTGGCTTAGTTATTTTTACTTTAGGGAAAAATAAGAATATCTAAACTATCTTTAGAAGCAAATTTTTTACAATTCTCATATCTCATTACTCCTCAGTAATAATAATTAGAATTTCTTTTTCCTTTTCTTCTCTTTTCATAGTGAACAACCATTACACTACCTTTAGCAGTATTTTGCATGTTTCGCAATAGAATAGAAAGAACTTTGAGAGTTAACCACTTTATTCAGACACAAATCAGTTTTTAAAATAGGCAGTTGTTCATTCAGAGCAAATATTGTTAATATTAGTTTGTAATTTATATACATAACTTATATATTACATATAGAACTACATATATAAATTTTAATTAATTAATTGCCAACATAATACAGAGACTCCAGCATGCTTGTTATTGCTTTATTTGCACAAATTGGAGATCATGGAAGAATTGACAACCTGGAAGTCTTAAGGAAGAAAACTATTGTCAGTATCAGCTTTTTAACCTTTTGAGTTATTCTGTTAGTAAATTATTCTCCACATCTAGTCTAATTCTTTCATTTTGCAGTTTTTTTCATTTTATTTTGCCCTGAGTAATGGGCAGATGTGAAATAACTCTTCCCATATGAAGATAATTCTTATAAATTAATAATTGTTATCACAAGATACACTGTTTTTGCCCATGAATTTAGTGACCATTTTCAACACAATCAGACATTTCAGATTTGTTTGCTATAAAGAAAATAGTGCCCACATATTATTCCACTACCTTTCTTCCCTTTAATCTCCTCCCATGAGTCACTAGCGTAGTGTTTACTTTAGCAGTATTTTTGTAATAAGTAATTTAGTGTCCCTTATAACTGTCAGCCTTTAGTTTCACTTTATTTTTTCTAATTTTAATACCTCCTTGCCAGGAATCTTTTATTTATTAAGTACATTGTTAATGTGTAATAATTTATAAAATTCAGTTATATATAATGATAATCTCATTGTGGCAGACAATTGCCCACCAACTGCTTTTACCTTCTTCCTTGTTAACTGTATCCTATATTGTTCAGATAGGAGCACAGATCCCTGTTATTCCACGAGGTTTGGACCTTACCCTCAGCCCCAAGGGAAGTATCATGATTGATCTGAAAGAGAAGTGGTTTCATTCCATATGGTCCGTGATATGCCAAGGCAGAACTTTTTGCATTGAAGGAAATATTCCATATTTGTGCTACCTAATGTGGTAGCCACTAGCTGTATGTGGCTATTAAGGACTTGAAATGTAGCCAGGACAACCGAGAAATGGAATTTTTTATTTAATTTTAATTTTAATAGCTGCATGTGACTCATGGCCACCATATTTGAAAGTGCAGATATCCAAAATCTGGGCATGTGGCCTAATTAGGGCTAATGAAATGAACAGAAGCTGTGGGGAAGGACCTTTCTTTCAAATTAAAAAGTCAAAGTTTTGTGAGCTGAGGCTTTTTGCTTCTTCTGGCCATGAATGCCAACAACAAGCCTGGAGGTGTAATAGCCATCTTACAAGCATGAAATAGCAAATATGAGAATTAAAGCTGTATTTCAGAGATGGTTCCGTAGAAAGATTACTGAGAGCCTGGGTCCCTGATTGGCTGAACACTTGAACCAACAAGAGCAATTGCTAGCTTCTGCACTAACTAAATGAGAAAAATAAACTCTTGATTGTTAAGCCATTGTTTTTATTTTTTGTTACTTTAGCCATATATGTTTCTGACTAATATATCCATCATTCAGCTTTTTTTTTTTAAGATGCAAAACTCTTATCTTAGACACGCTAGGGATGCTATTTTAGAATTTAATGATTTAAAATTAAGTAGATAATTACATGTAACAAAAGAAGTAGTATCTTGTTCCAACTCAGCACCTAGTATTTAAGCCAACAGAGGTGAGAAAAAAGCATATTTAGAGTGTCTTTAATCATGAGGATAATATTGACTTGGGAACAGAGGAGGACGTAGAAAAAGTTGAAATGGAAAATCAATGTTTCAGTATGTTGGAAGCATACAATTTTTATTATCAAATATTTAGAAGAATTTTTTTTCTTTAATTCTATAATCCCTTTATTCTCAAAGTAACATTTAAATTCAAAGAACTATAGTAGGAGTGTAGGAGGGACTTTAGAGAGATTTAGTTGTTCTGCATTTTAGGATGAGGAAGTGAGGTTCTGAGAGATTAAGCTCTTCTGTGACAGAGCAGGTAATTGGACCAGGATGTCAGGCATTCCCAAGTCAGTGCTCCTTCTAGCATATTCTAAGGCATATGTCTAGTCTCTGATAGGTTGTTCCTTGACAAAAATGAGAACCAGATATATCTAAGGGACATTGCTTGTTAGCAGAGCAAGGACTAGAATTCAGATTTTCTGGCTTGTAAAAGAATTTTTTAATGGAATAATGAAGTCAGAATTTCAGTTTTAATTAAATTGAATTTAAACAAAATTACCCATTAAAGATGTTACTTCATTTATAGTTAATAGAAGTATTTCAAACTATTTAGAACTATTTCAAACCTCTTTCACTTTGAACCTGTAATTTATCCTATCTCTCTTCTCATTCTTGGCAAGTAACCTCTTTTATAGGCTGAATTGTGTCTTCCCCAAAATTTCATATTTGAAGTTCTAAGCCCTGGTGCCTCTGAATGTGACTTTATTTGGAGATTGAGTCTTTAAAGTGGTCATTAAGTAAAATTAGGTCATATTGGTGAGCCCTAATTCAATATGATTGATATCTTTATAAGGAGAGATTAGGACACAGACATACAGCGGAAGGACCATGAGAAGACGAAGAGAAGATGTCCATCTACAAGATAAGGAGAGTTTCCTCAGAAGAAACCAACCCTGCTGACACCTTGATCTTGGACTTCTGGCCTTTAGAACTGTGATGAAATAAATTTCTGTTGTTTTAAGACACCCAGTCCTCTGTGTACTTTATTAAGGCAGCCCTAGTTAACTAACAAGGCTCTCTTACTGTTTCACAGAGAAAAAGAGAAGTTATGAGATAAAAACATACCCAGTATGACATTCTTGTGCCCAAATTCACCTCATTTCCTCTTAGAGTAAAAGAAATTGGCCCTACCCTTTTCTGAGCTATTTCCCACCACTGTCTTCCTCATTTTTTATGCTTTAGCCATACTTTAGCTTCATGAATTTGCCACACTCCCTTCCTGACTTCCCAAAACTTTGTCTTTTCTTCACATTTGTCCTTAAACTATTTTTTTCTTCATTACCTCTTGTCTTTTTTATTTCAACTAGATTCTTCCTGTTAACACTAAAATATGCTCAGTTTGCTACCACTTTTTAAAACATCTTCCTTCATTTCCACAGTCCCACTCCAGCCACTACCCATTTTTCTCTTTTTACAGCCAAATTTCCTCACTTGTCTAAACTCATGTCTGTTTTCCCATTCTTTAAATTGCTCCAGTCTGGCATTCCCTTCACCCCCTGCATTGTTCCTTTGAAATAGTTTAGTTCCATGTCACCAATCTAATGGACATGTTCAGTCTTTTAAGTCATGCCATGTTCCATACCTCAAATCTATCCACGCTTCTCCATTTCTATTGCCACCACTACCCTACACCAAGCTACCATTACCGACTCCTAGACTACAACAGTGGCTAGAGAGCATCTTCACTTCCCCTGCTCCATTCTTCACTACAATTAGAATGTGACAAAACATCACTAATAATGCCTTTTTACCCTCCCCCTCTTTAAAACTCTTCAGTTGTTTCCCATTTGTTGCCTTAAATATGACCTTTGAGGTTCTATATGCTGTCAGAACCAGGAAGGAAGATTCAGATTTTCTTAACTGTAAACTGTCGTCCTCTACTCTTCCCCTTTGTTTCTGAATTTAGCTACGCTTAAATTCAATGGCCTTGTTATGCTTCCTTCTACAAACTTGGTACTTGTTGTTCCCTCTCTATAAAACAAAGCCTTCCTTAACTCATCTTTCAGAGGTCACACCCCTCTTTTTTTTTTCCTACTGTATTTTAAAGACAATGTCTTATTTTAAAATACTTTAAGACTCACAAGAAGTTGCAAAAGCAATACAGAGAATTCCCATGTACTGGTAAACTTCTCCCTATTATCTTATGTAACCTTAGTACATTGTTAAACCAGGAAATTGACATTGCAGCAGTATTATTAACTCAGGTACAGACTGTATTCAGATTTCACAATTTTTACATGCCCTTTTTTTTCTTTTCTGTTTATGAAGTGTTACATATGTAGATTCATTTTACCATCACCACAATCAGGATATAGAATGTATATCACAAAGGAACTTCTTCTTGCTGCTCCTTATTAGGTTACATGTTACATCCTCATCTAACTCTAATGCCTGCTGTCCACTGATTTGTTTCTCTGTTGCTATAATTTTCTCACTGTAAAAATGTTATATCAGTGGAGTCATACAATTTGTAACCTTTTGAGACTGACTTCTTTAACTCAACATGTTGCCCTTTAGCTCTATGAGTGTTGTTGTATGTGTCAATAATTTGTTCCTTTGTATTGCTAAATAATATTCCATTGTATAGAGTTATCACAGTCTGGTAATGCATTCACCATGGAAAGACATTTGAGTTGTTTACACAATGAAGTGGGCTTTATTCCAGATATGCAAGACTCTTGCTTTAATATTTGAAAATTGGTCAATGTAATTTATCATATTAAGAAGAAAATAAGAAAAAGTACATGATCATGTCAACTGATCTGAAAAAAGCATTTGAAAAAATTCAATACCCATTTATGATGAAAAAAACAACTCAGCAATAGAAGGAAACTACCTCAATTTGATAAAAAGCATCTACAAAACTTACACCTAGCATGCTACTCAATGAAAGACTAAATACATTAAGATGGGAAGAAGACAAGGATATGCACTTACCACATCTGTTCGTTATAGTACTTGATGACTTCGCTGGTGCAGTAAGATAAAGGAATAAAAAGCATACAGATTGGAAAGGAAGAAGTAAAACTCTCTGTTTACAGATAACCTGATGGTCAACATGTAAAATCCCAGGAAGTCTCCAAGAACATCTTGGAACTAATAAGTGAGTTTAGCAAGATCACAGAATAATACAAGGTCAACAAAAATTTTTATGCTAGCAATGAAGACATTTTCACTTACAAGTTGCTAAAAAATACAGTATTAAGTATAAATTTAAGAAAATCTGTGGGATATGTTTGCTGAAAACTACAAATGCTAATGAAAGAAGAGCTCAATACATGGAGAGACATACCATATTCATGGATTGGGAGGCAACATAGTAAAGACACCAATTGTACTCCAAATGATCTGTGGGTTTAATACAATTTCTATCCTGAAGGATTCTTTGCAGATAGACTTTCTAAAATTTATATGAAAAGGTAGAGGAACAAGAATAGCGTACACAATTTTGAGAATGAAGATAAAGTTGAAGGAATTAGACTGCAAGATACCAAGACTTACTATGTAGCTACTACAGCAGTCAGGAAAGTATGGTATTGTTACTGATTGTGTGGTTTTGCCAGAGTGATAGACACATAGAACATGGAACAGAATATAGAGTCCAGAATAGACTCACACCAGTTTGGCAAACTAATTTATTCAGTGGAGGAATTGTGCTGGGACGATTCAATATTCAACAAATGGTGTTGGAACAGTTGGGAATCTATAGCAAAAAAACCCCTAAACCTAGACCTCACACCTTAAAAAAATATTCAGAATGGGTCATGGATCTTAATGCATTGTGTAAAACTAAAATTTTTAGGAAAAAAACATGAAGAAGCCCCTTTGACCTAGGGTTAGACCAAAATTCTTCAGGTAACAAGGTGTAATCTTTATTTAAAAATATGAATAAATTGAACTCTGTAAAAAAAATTTTTTGTTCTGAGAAAGACCCTGTTAAAGAAGTGGAAAGACAAGCCATGGACAGAAAATACTTGCAAACATATTCAATAAAGGACTTGTGTCCAGAATATATAAAGAACTTTTAAGATTTAATAGAAGACAATCCAATTAGAAAATAGGCAGAAGACTTGAACAGACATTTCAACAAAGAGGCTGTAGTGGTGGCACATGAAAAGATGTTCAACATAATTAGCTATTATTAGGGAAGTGCAAGTTGCAGCTATAATGAGATACCACTGAAAACCTATTAGAATGGCTAAAATAAAACAACTCTGTGCTGATGATTATGCAAAACAATTTGGAAATGTCAAATGTTTAGCTTCTCTGGTTTTTCATATACTTTTATATTATCACATACCTTTCATTTGAAGCACTTATCATTTTAATCATTTTCAGGTGATTCCCACCCCACCCCCACCCCACCCCCCTGCTGTAGATTCTTTAATTACGTGAGGTCAGAGACCATATCTGTTTTTGCCCACTATTGTTATTCCAGTTTTTAGCATGGAAGCTACACACACACACACACACACACACACACACACGTTCATATACTCATCTCTCTCCATTTATATATTTGTATTTATTTTTGCACCCAATTGTAATAATCATAATGAGGTGTAGAAGGTATGAACGTTGCATTACAGTAGACATAGTAGAAAGCAAGAATAAATCAAGTCTTCTATACTTATTGTTTCTTAGCATAAAAATATAATTAATAATTAGAAAGATCTTGATGCCTAAAGTTAAATTAGAAACATTGCAACAGACCATTTAATCCACAAATGACCGAATTCCAATAAGGTCAATTGCATCTCTACTATTTAACATAAAAACACAAACATTATAAGAATGCACAGCTAATTTTCAAGTCTAAGTCCTGGAAAAATTCCTCTATCTCAACAAACTGCTGCCAGCAAAACAAACTTAGAGACATTAATTTGACAAATAAGTCACTAATAAGGAAATATGTACTTGCAGATGTCCAAGTAATCATGAACATCTCCAAACAGTGAATGGACAGTAACTTCGAGGAAACCTGAGTTTATGCCTAACAAACTTGAGAGATACACTACTAAAGAATCCCTAATTGCAAATTCAGTTCCTTTTTAGGCAACTTAAATATTACATGAAAACATGGATACGAATTATGTGAAAATGTGATTGTATCAGATGAATGACCCAAAAAGTTGAAGTTTATCAAAAAGCATGTTCTTTAAAAACTCTAGGTAACAATGTGTACCAAAATATCACATCAATTTAAAATCAATTTGAAGCTCTCCAGAGTGGTAACTGTAGAGTGGTTTCAAGACTTGGCCTCAAATGACAGCTGATTTTGGATCCAGTTTCACTATACTGGTCTACGTGTCATACTCGGTATGACAGAGAGAACTGGACACAACACAGCTCCACTGGTTGATAATTCCCCAATGTCCCCCCTAGTCTGACTTTAAAAAATACGGGAATAAATATGACTACAGTTCTTGTGAGGGGAATCAAAGTTGTGTGGTTCCAGATAAAAACAATTGAAGAAAACTGTCTTGCTAAAAAGAGCTTCAAGTAACATGATATATATGCTGATTTTAAAAAAACTAATGACTTTTGGGAAATAGACATGGTGCAAAAGTTTGCATCACAAATTGTTGCATCACAAATGGCACCCAAGAGTCAGAACTCTGATGTTTGCACAAATGCAATCTTAATATTAGAATGAGAGGGAGTTCTAAAAAACAAGTTTTAAAGATGTAAAAATAGTTAAATACAATATTTTTTTTCCATGGGGTGGGAGTTGCTGCTAAATATTTCATTTTTCTGCATGTGATTTCTCTAAAGTTTTTCCCACAAGACACTATTTACTAGTCTAAAGAGAATCATAATACAGTATTTTCTGTTAATTATATCCCAATTTAGCTTAGCAGCTTTAAACTTAATTTTCTATTAACAAATCTCAAATATCATTAGACTAGTTTTTGAATTAACAGTCATTGATTAGAAGTAACAAAAAATGATTTTCAATTGTATTCTTTTCCTTCTACAATCTTATAGAAGTACGCCACCTAGAGTAAATTTTGTAATTTTTAAAGTATAAAAACTGCTGGGCTGGTTTTATTCTAAACTACAAAAAGTAGGCACATTTTAATCAAAATCAAGCTAAATATTATAATGTGGAATTTTTCATATATTTTCTGTTTTGATGTGACTTTCTTAATATTACTGTATATAAAATAGACTGTTTTTCAGTAGTTCCAGACTAAGCAATTTACACAATGTGCCCTCTCGAGATGGTTAACAAATCAAGTTCAGGAGTTATCATTTTTGAAACCTGATTCAGTGACATTAGGTAATCTTAACATGCTATTACCAACTAAAATAACTATGGAAATATTTGAGAGAGAATATAAATAATGAGTTTTGGATATATACATAAGTACACACACAGTACACTAGGCAATGTTAAAAATCATTGACTTTATTTTCTTTTTTCCCCCAACTTTACTGAAATATAAATGACATATAACATTGTGTAAGTTTAAGATGTACAAAGTAATGATCAGATACACATATGTATTGCAAATTATTTACCACAATAAGGTTAAGTAACACATCCTTAACCTCATATAATTACTATTTTGTTGTTGTTACAGTGAGAACACTTAAGGTTTACTCTCACAACAACCTTCAAGTATGCAACACGGTATTGTTAACTATAATTCACACTATACATTAGATCCCCAGAAATTATTCATTTTAGAATTAAAAGTTTGTGCCCTTTGTCCAGCATCTCACCGTTTCTTCTGATCTCCAGCCTCTGGTAGCCATCAATCTATTCTCTGTTTCTATGAGTTTGACGTTTTTAGATTCCACATATAGTGAGATCATATGGTATTTGTCTTTCTCTGACTTATTTCACTTAGCTTAATGCCCTCAAAAGCCATCCATCTTGTCACAAATGGCAGGATTTCCTTCTTTTTTATGGCTGAATTATATTCCATTACATATATATATATATATTCCATTGCATATATATATATATACATTTTCTTTATTCATCCATTGATGGACACTTGGATTGTTTCCATGTCCTGGCTATTATGAATAATGCTGCACTGAACATGGGAGTGCAGATATCTTTTCAAGGTAGTAATTTCATTTCCTCTAGATATATATTCAGAAGTGGGATTGCTGGGTCATATGGTAGTTCTGTTTTTAATTTTTTAAAGGAATCTCCACACTGTTTTCCATTGACTGTTTCAATTTACATTTCCTACCAACAGTGTACCAGGATTCCTATTTCTCCACATCCTCTCCAGCATGTGTTATCTCTGGTCTTTCTAATGATAGACATTCTAACAGGTGTGAGGTGGTATCTTATTGTGGTTCTGATTTGCATTTCCCTGTTGACTATTGATATTGAGCACTCTTAAACTTGGTGGCCACTGTATGTATGTCTTCTTTGGAAAAAGAGTTTTTGCCCATTTTTAAATTGGGTTTTCTTTCTTTTTTTGCTATTGAGGTGTGTGAGTTCCTTATATTTCTTAGGTTGCCTTTTCATTTTGTTGATTGTTTCTTTTGCTGTGCAGAAGTTTTTTAGTTTGATATAGTCTTACTTGTTGATTTTTGCTTTAGTTGCTTGTGTTTTTGGTGTCATATCCAAAAAATTATTGCCAAGACTGATGCCAAGGAGCTTTCTCAGTGTTTTCTTCTAGGTATTTTCTGTGTTTAAGGCCTTAGTCCATTTCAAGGTAATTTTTGTGAGAAGTGTAAGATAGGCATCCAGTTTCATTCTTTGCATGTGGATATCCAGTTTCCCCAGCATCATTTATTGAAGAAACTATTCTTTCCCCATTGAGTATTCTTGGTTCCTTGTTAAATATTTGTTGAGCTTTTGTGCGTGGATTTATTTCTGAGAGCTCTCTATTCTGATTTATTGGTCTATGTGTCTGTTTTTATGCCAGTGCCATACTGTTTTCATTACTACAGCTTTGTGATATAGTTTGGAATCAGGACGTGTTATGCTTCCAACTTTGTTCTTTCTCAAGATTGATTTGATTAATCAGGGTCTTTTGTGGTTCGATAGGAATTTTAGGATTGTTTTTTGTTTCTGTAAAAGTTTTCATTGGAATTTTCATAGGGATTACACTGAATCTATAGATGGCTTTGGGTAGTATAGACATTTTAACAATATTAAGTCTTCTGATCCATAAACATGGAATATCTCCCATTTATTTGTATCTTTAATTTTTTTCATCAATGTCTTATAATTTTCAGTGTACAAATCTTTCACTTTCTTGGTTAAATTTATTCCTAAGTATTTTATTATTTTTGATGCCATTGTAAATGGGATTGTTATCTTTATTTCTTATTAAGATAGTTCATTGATAGTGTATAGAAACAACTGATTTTTATATGCAGATTTTACTGAATTTATTTGTTCTCATCTGACTTGGTATCAGGATAATGCTGGCCTTCTAAAATAAGTTTGGGAGTGTTTTCTCCTCTTCCGTTTTTGGGAAGAGTTTGAGAAAAGTTGGCATTAATTATTCTTTAAATGTTTGGTAGAATTCACCAGTAAAGTCATTAGTTCCTGAGCTTTTCTTCATTAGGAGATTTTTGATTACTGATTTAATCTCCTGACTAGTATTTGGTCTGTTCAGATTTTCTGTTTCTTCCCAATTTAATTTTGGTAGGTTGTGTGTTTCTAGGAATTTGTCCATTTCTTTTAGGTTGTCCAATTGTTGGTGTATGATTGTTCATAGTAGTTTCTTAGGACCCTTTGTATTTCTTTGGTATCAGTAGTAATGTCTCCTCTTTCATTTATAATTTTATTTATTTAAGTCCACTCTTCTTTTTTCTTGGAAAACCTAGCTAAAAGTTTCTGAATTTTATCTTTTTACAAAGCCAACTCTTAGTTTCACTGATTTATTTTTCTATTGTTTCCTTATTCTCTATTTCATTGTTTTCTGCACAGATCTTTATTATCTGCTTACTTCTGCTAACTTTGGGCTTAATTATTTTTCTTTTTCTAGTTCCTTGAGGTGTAAAGTTAGGATATTTATTTAAAATCTTTCTTTTTGTAATGTAAGCATTTATTGTTATGAACTTTTCTTTTGCATAGCATTTACTGCATCACATACATTTTGGAATGTGGTGTTTCCAATATCATATGTTTTGATACATTTTCTAACTTATCTTTGATTTCATCTTTGACTCATTAGTTTTTCAGGAGTGTATTGTTTAATTTCCACGTGTTTGTAAAATTTCCAGCTTTCCTCATGTTATTGATTTCTAGTTTCGTATCATTGTGACCAAAAAAGATACTGAGTGTGGTTTCATTGTTTTAAATTTGCTGAAACTTTTGTGACCTAACATATGATCTATTCTGGAAAATGTTCCACATGCACTTGAGAATGTATATTTTGCTGCTGTTGAATGGAATGTTCCATATATGTTTTTAGGTCCTTTTGGTTTAGAGTACAGTTTAAGTTCCACATTTCCTTATAGATATTCTGTCTCCATGATATATCCATTGTTGAAAGTGAGGTATTGAAGTCTCCTCCTATTATTGTATTGCTGGCTATTATTTCTTTCACATATGTTAGCATCTGCTTAATATATTTAGGTACTCTGTGTTGGGTTCATATATATTTATAATTGTTATAGCCTCTTGATGAATTGACCCCTTTATCATTATATAATAACCTTAGTTTCCTGTTACAGTTTTTGACTTAAAGTCTATTTTGTCTGATATAAATATAGCTACCCTGCTCTCGCTTGGGTTTCATTTACATGATATATATTTTTTCATTCCTTCTCTTTGAGACTATGTGTGTCCTTGAAGTTGAAATGTGTCTCATTTAGGTATCATATAGTTGGGTCTGGGTTTTTAAAAATTCATTTAGTCACTCTATACCTTTTGATTGGAGATTTAATCCATTTACATTTAAAGAAATTATTGATAGTAGGGACTTACTACTGTCATCTTTTTAATTGTTTTCTGGCTCTTTTGTAGTTTTTTTGTTCATTTCTTCCTTTCTGTCTTCCTTTGTAAGTTGATTATTTTCCATAGCAGTATACTTTGATTCCTTTCTTTTTATGTTGTGTGTATCTAGTATAGTTTTTTGTTTTGCATTTATCCTGAGGCTTACATAGAGCATCTTAATGGATATAGCAGTCTGTTTTAAGCTGATAACAACTTAACTTTGATTGTATACAAAACTCTACCCTTTTACTCCTCTCCCCACATTTTATGTTTTTGATGTCACAATTTATATCTTTATATTGTGTATCTATTAACAAATTATAGTAACTATAACTATATTTACTACTTTTTCCTTTAACCTTTATCGTAGAGTTAAGTGGTTAGCACACAACCATACCATAGTATTAGAGTACTTTGAATCTGACTATATACTAAACGTTACCAGTATGTTGTATATTTTAATATGTTTTCATGTTACTAATTAGCATCCTTTCATTTCAGGTTGAAGAACTCCTTTCAGCATTTCTTATAAGGCACGTCTAGCGGTGATTAACTCCCTCAGCTGTTGTTTGTTAGGAAAGTGTTTATCTCACCTTCATTTCTGATGGACAACTTTGCCAGGTAAAGTATTTGTGGTTGGCAGTTTTTTTCTTTCAGCACTTTGAATGTATCATCTCACTCTCTCCCACCCTGCAAGGTTTGAGAAGTCCACTGATAACCTTATGGGGGTCCCCTTTTATGAGAGAAAAATATTTTTTCCTTCTGGCTGCTTTTACAATTCCCTCTTTGATTTTAGACAGTTTTATTATAGTGTGTCTTGGAGAAGATTGTTTTGGATTGAAATTTTGGGGTGACCTGTTAACTTAATGAATTTGGATGTCCAAATCTGTCCCCAGGTTTAAGAAATTCTCAGACATTATTTCTTTAAATAAGCTTTCTACCCCTTTCTCCCTCTGGGACTTCAATTATGCCTAGGTTGTTTCTCTTAATCTTTTACCATTAGTCCTGTAGGTTTTCTTCATGCCTTTTCATTCTCTTTTTTTTTTTTTTTTGCTTCTCACTGGATAATTTCAAATGATCTGTGTTTGGACTCACTATTTCTTTCTTCTGCTTTGTTTGTGCCATCTGCTCTTAAAGTTCTTATTGACTTTTTCAGTGCAGTCATTGTGTTCTCCAGTTCCAAAATTTTTCTTTGGCTCTTTTTCATGTTTTCTGTTTGTTGAACTTCTTATTTTTTTCTTATATTATTTTCCTGACTTCAATAATTATTTGTGTTCTCTTACAACTCTCTGAGAATCTTTATAACAATTATTTTGAATTCTTTATTGGGCAATTCCTGGATCTCCATTTCTTTGGCATCATTTACTGAAAATTTACTGTGTTCCTGTGGTGGTATCATATTTACCTGATTCTTTATGATGCCAGTAGTCTTGCATAGGTGTCTGCACTTTTGAAGAAGCAGTCACCTCTGCCAGACTTTATGGACTGACTTCAGTAAGAAAAGACCTTCACCTGTGTGGGGCCTGCTGGAACATGATGTGACCCTGGGTCTAGTGGTTCAGGGCACCAAGTGTGCGTGCATGTGGTGGCTCTGGGTCCTGTGGAGGGGTGTACCATCTCAATTGCTTGGCCAACTGGAGTACATAATATCAGAAATTATGTGGTCCTTGGTGAGCACTGTGGGGGATCTTCAGTGGCTGCGAGGGTTATTGGTTCTTCAGCTGTGCTTCCAGGTCCAGTGGCTAGGGACCAAGCCAGTGGTGGTGGCTGGAGTCAGGGGTATGTGGATCTGGGGGCCAGCTGCAGGTTCCTGTGTAACGATAGGGGCTGGTTGCAGGTACACACATAGTGATAGCGGCCAGGGCAAGCAGCGCATGCCAAGGTCAACTGGGCATACTGGCAGTTGGGGGGCCCTGGCTGTCAGCATACACTCCTGTGACTGCAAGGTCTTGCCATGGGTGCATTCAATGCAGCAAAGGTTGGTGACAGGAATCAAACTGGAGGTGTACAAGTGCACAGCTGGAGGAGCTAGCCCCAAGCATGCACATGGCATTGGGGTCAGCCATGGGGGTCTAAGGCTGTGTTTTGCACTCATGCAGCCACAGAGCCGGGATGCCAGTGCAGATCCCAGGTTCTGATAGGGAGGGAAGTGGGGAGTGAGGAGAGATACTCAGGCATTTGGCATCTGTAAACATGAAAACCTGTGGGGCACAAGCCAGATAAATCTGTAGGGGTTCTGTTGTGGTTGTGCTGGTTTCTTCAGTAGCAAAATCTGCTCGGGTCTTCTGTAGAGGAGTTTGCTGGGGATCATGGTCACTTCCACTGTGTGGCTGATACTGGTAGCCCTTGCCCTTCTTCCTTATTCCTAGCTGTATCTATGTCTCAGCTTCGCCAGTCTCTTGGTGGGCTGAAACTGAAGTGGATTCTTCTTATAGTGAACTGAAAGGCTGGGGAAGCTGATGACTCACCCTGCTCTCTCTTTCCCAGTGAGGGGAACTCTTTCTAGCTGGGGAGTTCCTTCCTGGCCTAGGGAGATGAGGGAGGCAAAATGAAGCTGTTCTTCCTATCCTTTTTGTGTGTTTATTCTCAGGGTTTTTGTTCTACTGTGTTGCTAAAGTTTCTTAAGTGGACTCCTGAGTTCTCCCAGAGCTGGCTTTGTTCATGGATAGCGGTCTAACTGTTGATCCTTGTGGGGAGATGGAGTCTGAGGTCTCCTACTTTGCCATCGTGGTGATGTCACTCCTCAGAATTGACATTTCATAGTGAATGTGATGGGGGAAGATATCATGAAATTGAGTACAAAATATTTTAGATTTGAAACCAAGGCTATTTGGAGAGTTCTATCTTATCTCTGAGACTCTATCTTATCTCTGCTTTAAAAGATCATTTTCTCTTCTAGTTTTTGTGTCTGTTGATAGGTAATGCTTGGAATTTTTGCTTTGGGAGTTCAAAATTTGAAACAGTTGTGGGCAAACGATGCTTCTTGTAACATCTCACAAGGGATCAGATTTTCTAATGAAATATCGCTTTGATTTATTTCGTGTCCTTGTATCGGTGATTTCTACACTTATCCAGAGGAAAAATTCCTGCAGAGTAGAGGTCTTGTCTTCAGTTTCATTTCCTTACATTATCTAACACATACTTTTGCCACAGGGAATGCTTATAAATATTTGTTGATATCATATTTTATCTCCAAGCTAACTGAAGTCAGTGAGGAGAGTCATTCAATTGCTAAACTTTAACAGTCAAATTAGGTTATCAGACTATGAATTTAATTAGCAAAGTTTGAAAACTCTCCATGGTTTTTTTTTTTTAAATTTAGTATGGCAAATTTTATTTAAGGCATAGCAAAGCCTCCCTGATAGCAGTTATGTATTACAGAAGTTCAGAATGAAAGGTTTATAAAATTTCTCAACCCACTAAAAATATAAACCAGACAGAAAAATTACCCATTGAGTAATAGTAAATGTCAGTGTTTAAAAAAAAAACTAACTTATTTTTTAGTTACAAGGGACACATGCATTTTATTTATAATATAGCTTCAAGACTTTAAATATGCTGCCCAGAATATCTTCCAGTTGCTATAGGGAGTTCTGTTATTCGTCAATGTAGGGTTTCCTACTTGGCAGCATTATGTATTTATGATGGCATCTGTGTTTGCTGGTTGTTGCATTTGCAGTGGAACTTGTATTTCAGCCAGTTGAAGAGGGAAGGAAAAAGAAAGTAAATTAAACCTGACTTCTTGGCAATGAAGTAGTAGCTTCTTATTACTTGGACCCATATATTCCAAGAACACCAAATGTAACTGCAGTTGTGTGCCATAGTTACTCTACCTATAATTGACTATATTTGCATTGTAATAAACTTGTATAATAATATTAAAACCAAAAAGTTAAAAACTAAAATATTATGTCTTGTCAGTTGACATGCACTTTTCAAGCAGAATTTTAATATGGGAAATTAGCTATTAGAATGATGCTTATTTTTTCCTGGTCAAAGAAAAATTGTCATTATCATCAATATCATTTTGTAAGCTTTCATTTACTTAAACTAAGTGAAAATCTAAATGAACTAATTAAAAAAGATTTTCCTCAACTTTTATGAGAGAAACAGAACAGAAAATAAAAGTGAACTTATTAATATGTAGAATTTCTTTTTAAAAACAACTAGTATATTTTAGAGTTAGTGTACATTTATCTCAAGCCAATATCCCAAACCCATATACATCTACCACATTAACCTGTAATATTTGATGTTCGTAAAGGTTATCTTCAGATATCCCAAGAACTACCTTTTTAATATTAAGAACCTAGAAACATCTTCTTAGCATTGATTCTTAATATACACAACCGAGAATTAACTCCTTAATGTTGACATATGAAATTATATTCGTTATAATTTCTAGGTTTGTGAATTGTGTTCATTTTAATTTATGTAATTCATTTTATTTTTTAAACACTGGCAGTCTCTGAGTCATAGTTTAGTTAAATATCTACTAAGTTAACTTTTAACTTTGTGTTTACCCCAACTGTGTTGCACAATTATATTCCCTGTTCTCTGGAAGCTTATGAAATGGATACACTGGTGGTACCATTATGCATAAAACAGAAGTGAATATGGCGACAAAAATATAATATTTAGATCTTGCCCTCAAGACGCTTACAGTTTAGTTTGAAAGACAGTGAATAAGAATGAAAATTCTATTAGTGTACACAGGAAATAACTGTCCAGTAGAATAATATGTGAGTAATTCTTATTGCCTAGTGACTTAATATGTTAGTGCCGTACAGCTTCAGATGAAGATGTCACTGCAGTTCAGAAGGTTCTGTAAAAACTTGAGGGAAGGGGAGAGACTTGGCCTTGATACTGAAAGATGGGTAGTTTTAGATCAAGTGTTGGCATTCTAGGTTGGGGTAACAATTTATGCATCAGTATTAGAGAGGAGAAAACCACCTTCTAGAGGCACAGTGGCTAGGCCTTTTTTGCTAGGATGAGAGTTTAGAGAAGTAAGTATAGAGAAAGAATGGGGGGAAGTATTAATTATTAGAACAAATATTTCTCTAGCACTTTACAATTTATAAGGGATTTCTATGTAATTCTCATTTAATCTTAAATACCTGTGATGTAGTATCTTTATTACTTATATTTTTAAAATAAATCTAGAACTAAGGCAACTGGGAATTATTGTTACAAAATAAAAATGAACAAAATATAAATGTAAGCTTTGATAGTCTAAAGAGAAAATATAACAAAAATTAGGTTAGAGTGGAAAAAATTGTTAATCTGTTTAATCTTTCATTGTAAGGAGATGGTTTAAAGGTAAAACATATAGTTTCAAAAGTGACATCAAAGATTTTTATAGTTTTTTTTCTTACCTTTAGAGAGATCTTTTACTTAGTAACCATATCTTCTGTGAAGATTAAATTTTTATGAATTTCAGTATTGCCTTCTATTTATTTAAAAAAATTTAAATTTAAAAATAATCGTGATTCCACCATTTTTTCCTGAAGTTATTTATATTTGCCCTTCTGAAGGACTCCTTTGCAAGCTGTACATGTGCGTAAGAATGTTCAATAAAAGTTGGCAATGATTATTTTGGGATGATGGAATAGTAGTAGATTTTTTAGTTTCTTCCTGGCACTTTTCAGTGTACTTTCTGAACCAAATATGCATCATTTTTTTTTTCTAAAACATTAAAGGCTTTATTCTTAAAATTTAAAAATTCCATACAAGTGCTGTTCTGAGGAATATACTTTGAGAATCACTGATGTAGATAATTATTTCCTAACCTTTTTGGATGAATGATCTCTTTCACAATAATATATGATTTTGCCAACTCAGGAATTTAAAAAATTATTTTCTGATTTTCCTATGGCATGTAACAAAGTAATTTAGCAAAAAGTTTTCATAATTATTTTATTTTATTCTCATGATGACATAAGAGAAAATGTTGCTACCTATTAGTATGTCTTCACAAATATAGCATTGATGATAGTGGTTTTTTTTTTTTTTGCGGTATGTGGGTCTCTCACTGTTGTGGCCTCTCCCGCTGTGGAGCACAGGCTCCGGACGCGCGGTCCCAGCGGCCATGGCCCACGGGCCCAGCCGCTCCACGGCATGTGGGATCTTCCCAGACCGGGGCACGAACCTGTGACCCCTGCATCGGCAGGCGGACTCTCAACCACTGCGCCACCAGGGAAGTCATGATGATAGTGGTTTTCATTACCAGTTAAAATAAGGCCAGATTGGATATAATCATCACAGTCATTTATTTTATTAGCAGTGCTTTTTGAGGTACAAGAAATACTGGTGCACTTTTAAAGAATTTTGATCAGACAGATTGAACTAATGGGTCTGAAGATCATTTTGAGGCAAATTTGCACATTTATCATGTTTTTACTCATTAATGTGTATTTTATTTTCTTGTGTTATCTTTCTTCAACCAATGACTGATTATGGGTATAAACTAGGTAATAAGGGACCAAAAACAGATGATTTAAAACTAAGCAATGATTAATACCTTCGTGATGACTGGTAATGCTTTGCTGAGTTATAAACTGACAGTGTCTATGTATGGAGGCCCTTCCTCTGATTTCCAATAATCACTGTACATTCTTACAGCACTTGCACTCCTAGGCTTTCCAGATTTCATTTTAGATGGATATTTTTAAAAAATTATTAACGTATTAAGTAGATACTGAAACAGATAACATTGTTAATTTAACATCATGATTCCTTATAAGACCTTTGTGAACCCATGATGATTACTATTTGGGAAATGGCCATACAGAAACTGATATAGGCATAGGCTTCCATGTAATTCTTAAGGAAAAGAGAGAATTTAGAAAGGAGAGTAGAAAGTTAGGTATTAAAGTTTAAGGCTTACTAAAATTTGGGGAGTGGAAGAAGAAAAAATAGTAGAGGATAGAGAACTAAGGAAATACAATTACAGAGGAATAACCATTGAATGAATGACATTACATACTTTATCTCATTTCATACTCAGTTTAAATGAGAAAGTTACAACTAAGAAAGATGAATAATTTTCCCCCAGTCACCCAATAAATGGTAGAGCAATGATGATTCAAAGCAAGATCTGTAATAAAGTTCATGCTTTATCCTCCTCAGCATTCCATCTCTCTCATTCAGATATGTCAGAAGAGAATCAGAAGAAGGATGATACAATAAAAATTAAAGGAAGAATTTTAACAAGAAAGTATTCTGCATTAGATGTGGCAGGGGTGTCAGGCAAAAAGAGATCTCAGAAAAGATCACTGGAACTGGCAGAGGCCTTGAAGGGCCAGGTCTAACATCCAGAAAAGGCAAAGCCATATTCTATGGAGTTAAGGGGACTTTCTCTGTTAACACAAGACTTGTGCTTTATGCTACTAGTGTGGTATCTTGCTCATTTTTCCTGGTATCCCTAAGGCTTAGCATAGCATTTTGCCTACAGTAGGCACCAGGCTAAGATCTTGCAAATGTATGACTGATGTAGGTTATAGGTCTAAAAGGTCTTGAAACAGTCTGGTGGATGTTGAAGATCCAAAGGGTGATGGCACTCTGAAGGGCGATCCACAGAAGGACTGATGATTTGAAGATGGTGGTAAATGAACATAATATGATGTTAAATGGTGAAAAACAAAGATGGGTGGTATACAAATCATTGGGACCTGCTTCTGGGGACCAAGAAGGTTGTGCCTCTCCCTTACTCTGTCTCTTCCTAGCCACTGTGAATCAGTAATACCACCAAAACCCACAAGTTTGGATGAAGTTGGGGGGGGCGTGTCACAGAAATTTTGGTCTATTTTATTTTTTTTATTTTTTTATTTTTGGTCTATTTTAAATTGATGACAACTTAAAATTTTAAAGAACTTGTTATATAAAAATGTACTAACGATGATAAACGTTTTTACAATAGGTGAAGAAAAAACATTTAGTATAATAACATACACATTTATGAATTTAAAAAATCAATGAAAATTGGGCAAAGTACATGAACTCGTCATTTAAAGAAGGAGGTACTTAGCAAAATACAGTTCAATAAATATTTATTGAATAAAAAGTAGGCTATGGTAGAATTAGATTTATACCATAAGAAGGAGAAAAAACAAGTAGCTTGATTACCAAGAGCTTTGTATGTCATACTTTGGAGCATGGAATTTATCCTGTAGATGGTTTGAGTCTACTAAAGTGTGTCCACATTGAAGTAACTATTTTATTAGCACTGTAGTTAATGTACTCGAAACAGACTTGAGCTAGTGGAGAAAGGAGGTAGGCAGAGTAGCTCAAGTGAGAAAAAAAATGAAACTATGGTAAGGATAAAAGGAATGAGAGAAAATGGACAGATTTATGAAATATTAAAACTTGTTTTCTAAATAAACTTTTTTCTTCCAGTTTTATTGAGCTATAATTGACATATAGCACTGTGTAAGTTTAAAGTGTACTGCATAATGATTTGACTTTAACAAGCATCATGAAATGGTTACCACAATAAGTTTAGTGAATATCCATCATCTTATATAGATACAAAATTAAAGAAATAGAAAAAATGTTTTTTCCTTGTGATGAGAGCTCTTAGGATTTACTCTCTTAGCAACTTTCATATATAAGATACAGCTGTGTTCATTACATTTATCATGTTGCAAATTATATCCCTAGTACTTATTTATCTTACCACTAGACGTTTGTACCTTTTGACCACCTTCATCCAATTCCCCCTTCCTACCGCTTCTGGTAACCACAAATTTGATCTCTTTTTTCTGAGTTTGTTTGTTTGTTTTAAACATAGTAAGACCTGATGAAATGAATATGGTAGAAGGTAAGGGATAACAGGGAGTCTAGGAAAAATTCTATTTTTCTCAATAACTTGTGTGACTAGCTTGATGATAAAATGCTTGATAGGAAGTAAACAGGGTATAACGTGTTTATTATAAATTTTTGAAATTGAAAAGCTTCTTTTAAATATTTTTTATTAAGGACTTTAAAAAAGTTTTTTAGAGCACTTTTAGGTTTACAACAAAATTGAGAGGAAGGTATAGAGACTTCCCATATGCCCGTTGCCCCTACATATGCATAGCCATCCCTCATCTCTCACCAGAATGGTACACTCATTACCAAGAATGAACCTACATTGACATCATAATCACCCAAAGTCCATAGTTTACCTTAGGGTTCAGTCTTGGTGTTGTAGATTCTATGGGTTTAGACAAAAATATTATGACATATATCCATCATTGTAATATCATATAGAATATTTTCTCTGCCCTGAAAATCCTCTGTGCTCTGCCTATTTATCACCCCCTTCCTCTGACCCCTGGCAACCACTGATTTTTTGTCTCCATTGTTTTTCCTTTTCCAGAATGTTTTATTTTTTTAATTTGGAGGTATATGGAGTTATGAATTTTTATGTTAGTCAATTAGTTGTATGTGTAATGCCATCCATTCTCCAAACTAGAATCACAAATAAGATAAAACTTGGATAAAAATTTTAAAATTGCTTGTAAGACTGCATGTTTATTAATACTATAGTCATATCAGAAATAGATATGGAAAGATATTTCCCTGAAGTGTGATTGAAAATACAGTTGTTAAGATTCTGGCCATTAGATTTAGTTCTGGTTGATGTTTAAAATAAAAAAATACTTTTATTAATTTCACATAAAAAGGTTAGAAGGGGTCAGGTGTCATTTAATATTTCCCTTTTGTATCAGGTAATGCAATTTTTGAGTTAGAGGTTCTTTATTGTAACATAGTATCTTTCCTCTGTGTAGAAGTTCATGTTAACCATAGAAGATAAAGAAGCTCATTGCAGATTAATATAGAATTTTCTATGTAAAAAATTTTAAAATTCAGTTTTTATGATACATGGAAATGCTTTCAGTCTGTAAAACATTTTGAAAAATTCATTAAACATGAAAATATATACTGAATTATGATCAGTGTCTTCTGCTTAGGCATTGCCACTTACCCAGATCTGATAGAAAGGTAATTCATAGAAATTCTATTTGTGCACATTCAAATTTGACTTGATTTAGAATATTATAAAATAGAGGAGACTGAATAAAAGAAGAAAAAGAACACCAATTTGTGGCACAAATATAAATGATGACATTATATTACAAGATTAACAAACAGCTTCATTTAATTTTAGATTTTGGTACAACACTTAAAACATTGCTATGGCTCAAAGTAAGTTATTGAATCTGGATAGCAAGGAAATAAAGAAAATTATTAGCATTGTAACAAAGCCCTGAAACAAAATGTCATTTGGAAAATAGCAAGCTGGCGATATGCCAGGGAGGGAAAAAAATTAGAAACACAAATGTTCCATCAGAGTCTTGGTTTTGAAAATGAATAAAAGAAGTAAATATATTGCCATTTAAGTGTTATACTTATTAGACCTTCATTTCTAAAGAACAAATGACAAAAATAGGATCTGGATTTTTATAGAGTGGGAATAGGAGCTACTGCTCCCTTTCCATTTTAAGTTTGGAAAGTCTCTCAATAATCTAGGATTGTTTCATTTTGCGTTTAAAGTTCGGGTAGGCCAGCCTAAACTAACAAATTACATCAAAGGTAAATCTGGAACAGACTAATGTCATTTAGGACCTACGTTATCATATTATATTTCAAATGTAGTAATCTTCCACTTTCACATACACCAAAAACTGCATATTATTGTTTCGAAATAGCAGAGCAGAAAGTTTTGTAGGTTAAGGCTACAAAGTGAACAAAGTAAAAAACTCATTCAGGGACAACCTTACTTCCCAATATGGTAAAAATAAAATTTTGTTTTGTAACAAATTGTATTGCTTATAGAAAACATTCTGCACCACAAAGCTCTATCTTTTTAATAGTTTAAATTCCCAATGAACAAAGATATTAGTAGGAAAGGAACTCAACAGTACTAAAATCCTTTGAACCTGAGGTAAGAGGTAGAATCTGATTGTACCTATGGTGAAGATGGCCTCCTTAGCTTATCAGGTGTTTTAAGTGTCACTGATTATTTTTCTCTTGCTAAATCTCTAAACACATCTCTGATTTGCTATGGTGTTAGCTGAATTTTTAGGATTATTTAGTTTCACTTTAATCAGTTGAGGACTTAACTACAAATACAGCTTCTTCTTTGATGAGTCAGTAACTGGTTCTTGCATCTTCAAATCAAGAGTTCTGTTCTCCTGTCATTTGCTTGCCTGACAGTTTTATGCACAGTATGATTTAGTTAAAAGGATATTTAGCATTGTGGTTGATTTGTATTGCATGAAATAAGATAGTCAGCTGGTGGAAGCCAATCAGGCCACACATACTGTATTTAAGACTTAAATACTGAACCTTTATGGTACATATAGCTGTTTTGGAAGTTGCCAAACAAGTCACACAGCCTACGTGCAACAGACTGGGTGTGGTATAAAATGGCCTGAGCTTTCCAAATTTCCTGGCTTTTTTTCCTCTTTTTGGATTACACTAAAACAATTTCCTTCAGGATTGAAGCATCTGGCTAGCTCTTATAGTTTCTTTTTTTCTTATGATTAAGGGAGAAAGATTGATTCAGGGGAAAAAAAGCTATGGCTCAACCCAAAGTCTGTGCTAAGGATAGACCTCAGTGGCACATTTTTGTGACATAAAATTTTACGTTAGGCATGCAAATTATTGATTTGATTTTGATTTTCTCAATTTGCCAATGATTCTATTTCAATATGGGGCCTCTACCTAGTGACGTTTAAAGTAATTCTTTACTGTAATACCCTATAGCTGGGAAAATCATCCAGCTTTACTCTGCACAAAAAATAAAGCTTCTCCATGCCCATGATGCTAGATCTATTATCACACTCATGATGAATTACTGTTGCTTTTGGTAGCACGAAAAACCACAATCTATTTTTCCTCTCAAGTGGCAGGTCTCTCCTCACTTTTCCTTTTTCTGATTTTAATTCTCTCCCAGCTGCTTATCTCTTCTAATTGTTAACCTTTCCTTAATTATAGGAATCAGCAATGTGCTTTTTGTCAGAACTTTGTTCCTTTAGTGAAATAACAGTCATCAGAAACAGTCACCTTTGGACATTCACATGTGTGTTTACTTATAAAATCAGTTATTATTAAATCAATACATTTGATTTCAAATAGATGAGACTTGTTACGATAACTAAGCAGAACCCTAGTTATTGAAATTGCTTCTTATGTACAATACAGCTTTACCTCTCAAAAAATCAGCCTTCTAACAACATCTAAAAAAACACTGACAGAGGAGATAAATAAAAGCATTGTATACTTCAGTGATTCCCTGACAGTCCTTTTGTTCTACGCTAGATATAGCAACCCTTGGTTTATTAGAGGCCATTTACTGGTTTTGTTTGTTCGTTTGTTGGTTTTCAGAAGCTTGAGACAGTGTACCTGTACCAATGTACTGCCAGATAAGCAGTGTAGGCCTGGTTTAGCAACATGTACTGACTAAATCAGTTTAGCCTTTCACTGTAGCAAAGGAGCATAGTCATACACAGTATAGAACTGCAGACTCAACATCACAGATCTATAAGCAGTGGAACAGGGTTAAAACAGGATGTATTCTACAACGTGGAAAGCAAGAAAGTTGAGTTTACCATTAAAGGAAGATGGAGACCTGGATGTATATTTCTGGAGATTAGTTACTCTAAACCACCCTTTGAACAGATTTTTAAAAGTTGGATAAAATAAAATCTTATGTATATTTTTTATATATATTACATGTATTATGTATATACTTTTTTTTTGCATTGATGACCTGGCAAAGCAGCCAAATCCAAAAACAGAGTAAACCAGGAACCATAAAAGATAAGTGCCAAACCTAGTTTTGTTCTGAGGATTTCTGCTGAATCCTGAAATACTGGGTTTCCATTTGACAGCTTCTTGGGCCATGGGGGTTACTAGTTAAAACTGAAGATCCACCTATGGAAGGAAACCTACCTAATAGGATACCCCTACACAAAGCTGAGATGTGTAGGAGTGAAATAAAGATGGAAACACCAAGGAAATTCTCCAGTAATGCTAGGTAAGTGAAGTATAAGTAAACATTTCCTTGAGAATATATAAGTACAAACTGGCCCCTCAATGGGTCTGAAAAGCCTCAAGGAGTTTAGTGGAGAGCTTAGCTTAGAATGTTTCCAGCTGGTAATGCCCCCAGATGACTGCAGGAAACAAATGAAAATTATTTGGAGGAATTCCAACTTCAGTTTAGGCCTCAACCACCAAGGAAAATGAACTTTCATGGTAAAAAAATCATAAAGCACCCAAGGAGACAAGACATCATAAATGAGAATCTACCAAAACAATCAAAACAATAGACCTCCCAAAACTATAAACACTGGAATTATGAGACAGAATGTACAATCATGGTTAATATGATTAAAGAGATAGAAGCTTGAAAACATAAATAGGTAACAAGTAGATTTGAAAAATAACTAAATAGAAATTCTAGAAATTATTAACATAATAATTAAAAACAGTGAAAAGATTAACCATCAGATTAGACGCAGCAGAAAAGAGAATTGGTGAAGTAATTTCTGAAGAACTTATCTAAACTACAGTCCAGAGAGAAGTGAAAAACATGATAGAGAAGTTAATAGCTGTGGAGAATTAAGGAAGAATATACTTTTTATCAGAGTTCTAGAAGGAGATTATAGAGTCAATGGGAAAGAGTATTCAAAAAGAATTCCTCAGAATTATTGAAAGACAGTAATCCTCACTCAAATCAAGAAAACCAAATAAATACCAAGATTAAATTAAGAATTTCTCTTCATCAAAAATCACCATAAAGAAATCGAAAGGTAAGTTACTGGGAGTCAATACTTGCAATCCATATAACCAACAAGGGATTAGTATCTCTCCAGAATACATATATAACATGTATTGTATATACTAGTATGTATAATAAAAATAAAAATTATAATATGTTTATATAGTAGAGAATAATACATGTTATTGTGAATTAATCAGAAAACTACACAGAGAGCAGCTCCATCTAGTAATTCAGGTTATAAACTTCCAAATTATCTTAAACATGCCTCTGAATTATCCTAAACATCCCCCCTGTGTATCTATATCCAATATCTCCCAAGTCCTTGTGATTCTGTCTGAACTGTCTTCTAAATAGTCCCCTTTCCTTCTGGCTTCACTGACAATAACTTGGTTCAAGTCTTTATTACATTCCCTTTAACCTAGGGGAATAGATTTCCAACTGATTTCCCTCTCTCTCTTAATACATTGTATTGCTTAATACATTTAGAGCAAGTTTTGTTATTCTTCCACTCAAAAATTCACCATGCTCTATAAATCATGGATGTTCATTTTTATCAAATTATACATACACATAGCTTAAGGAGTCAAGTAGTTCTATAAGGTCACTTCTTCATCCTTTTAACTTACGTCCATTTAACTTTTGTCAGTATATTGATGTCTTTACTTAACAGGTTTGTGTTGTTTCTTCTTGATTTTTCCATTTTAATCATTGATTTTCCTTTATGGAAGATGAGGATTTAGCTCTCTTTCTCCATCCCTACCACATATGAACACCCTTCCCACATCCCTCTCTTCCTACTACAGTTAACATTGTAATTTTGATCATATTAACATTTAGTATTTTACATAATTTTGACTATGAAAATACTGTTACAGCTGGTCCAAATATTAAATTAAATTAATTTTACTTTCCTGGAAAAATTTTGTGTTCTCTATCTTGCTCTTTTATTTTCTTGCCATTATTATTAATTCAAATCCAAACTCTTCCCAGTTGCCCAGTTCTTATCTCAAGACATTTCGATACATCATGCATTCGATCAGTTCCATCATCCTGAAGAAGTCTTTCATAGAATGTAAATTCCTAGCATTGTACTTTCATATGTTAGGTTATCAATAAACATTTATTGGTGAATTAACTGAAGTGTTACAAACTGAGCAACATAAATATATTTCTAGTTTATTTCTTCTGAGAAGAACTAAAATGTGGGTCATTTCAGATTTTGCATGATTTGGAGAAGCTTCAATTTCCTAATCTACAAAGTGGGAATAAGAATTTCTACTTCTAAGGTTGTTGTCAGGATTAATCATATAATAATTATAAACAGTAATTGGCACTTATGAAGCACAGAATGGGTGGCAGGTACTGAGTTAAAATAATGGTTTTATACTACTACTACTATTCTACTACTAATGATGAAACATGGGTCCTTATTATAAATTTCCTTAGGGATTTCAAGTGATTTCTCATCAAAAGAAAGAGTTGGAGAAAAGTTTTCACTATTTCAAAATCTTTCATGAGAATTCCTTTGACTGTTTTTCTTGGCCTACTATTTTAGGGGTTTGGGATGCCTTTCCTATTCTCTAAATACTTTGCCTCAGGGACAGCTTAAGTCCTGTCTCAGTTTTGGTAAAACTCTGTATCAAAGCATATAACTACCAGACTTAATAATTTATTACATACTTAGCTTTATTTAACTATTTCATATTTATTATCCTCATCTCTTTATTTCATAGACTTTTAAAATGCCATGTGAAATAACTGCTTTCTGTATTTTGTACTTTTTCTCTGCATTTTTTATATTTGGCTTCATGAATTATAGATGCTTAAATGATATTATATTAATTGGTCTAAGTTTCAGGCAAGTAAGAAAGAGAAGGAAGAAAGTCTCCCAGTGGTGTGCAAAATTTCTGGGAGCATATAGACTTGATTCTTAAATGCTCCATAGCTGATTGTACTATTTTTCAATTATTCCTTCATTCCTCCTCAAGATTTTTCTCCAAGAAGACTTTTTAGAAATTCTGCTTTATGTTGGCTTTTGAAATAATGTATTAAAGCAGGTTGACTCAGGGCTGCCACAAAAGAGCCCTTCAGTCAGCAAAGAAAAATCTTCAATAGTAGAGGGGTCCACAGTCAACAATTCCTAACAAGGCTGTTCTTATTCCTAATAAGGCTATTCTTATTCCTAATTGTGCCTGACATATAGGGATTTCTGATGGATCATTTGGCATTTTCATTTCCTTGACATACACAGAAGGCATTTGAAGTCCAATTAAAGATGTCTCTATTACATTAGACTTTTTGGAAATCTCAAGTAAAAAAATGACCATCATTGCACAAAGAACTAAACTAAATCTCTCCCTTTGCTAGTTGAGCTATTTTGTTTGCTTGTTTAAACTTCAGGTATAGCTGGGAAAATATGAGATTATTTTTAAGTTATCAAACATTGGGCGTATTTTAAAATTTGAAATAATTTCTTTAAACGTGGAAATTTTTTTAGTTTTGCTTATTAAGAAAATAACATTGGGCTTCCCTGGTGGCGCAGTGGTTGAGGGTCCGCCTCCCGATGCAGGAGACACGGGTTCGTGCCCCGGTCCGGGAAAATCCCACGTGCCGCGGAGCGGCTGGGCACGTGAGCCATGGCCGCTGGGCCTGCGCGTCCGGAGCCTGAGCTCCGCAACGGGAGAGGCCACAACAGTGAAAGGCCCACGTACCGCAAAAAGAAAAGAAAAGAAAAGAACGTTAACAGTGAATTTTCATTATTTCAAAATGATTTATTTTTTAATTAATTAATTATTTTTTTGCGGTTCAACCACTGCGCCACCAGGGAAGCCCAACTTCCTTCTCATATATATAATAACCACTGCGCCACCAGGGAAGCCCAACTTCCTTCTTATATATATAATATAATATATTTTCTAGTGAGCTAAATCCGTTATCCCCAAGAGGCTATTCTGTACTATACCAGGGGAAAGGACAGCTGAGATGAGTGATTTTTTTGGCCTGGCCTAATCATGTTCATTTGGCGATGTTTACACTCACCTCTCCTTTGAGTGGTGTATCAAAAGCTTGGGGTATCTAAACCCTTGCCTATAACAGATTTTCTCAACATGCTTTTCTTGCCTCTTATGGAGTTTCAGCAGACATATCCAGTGAATAAGCAGAGGATCTTTATTTTGAATAGAAACATTCACCAAAGCTCAGATTTCTCTTTGGCCCACTATTTTTATTTTTTGATAGAGGAAGAGACAAAGCAAGTATAACTATTAAGAGGGATGTTTTTTCAAACATCAACATCTAAAGCAATGTCAGTACTGAGTCACCTGACCATCCTATCATGAGGTCTAAAATGCTGTCCAATGAAAACTGATTTTTATAATGATGATCCTGAAATACATTAAAAAAAATTTTCCAAATCATTAAGGAAACATTGATTTCCTTAATGATGAAGTATTTATTGATTATCAGCAAGTATTTATTTATTACTATGTCTCAACAACCAAGTATGCTTAGTATGGCTAGCTCTGTCTTAGAGATGAGGAAACTCAGGCACAGTTTCAAGATCCTGCTCGAGGTTTTGCTTAGAAAGTGTTGAAAGGAGAAGTAGTACCAAAGCTCACAGTAGTTTAACTTTCCTCAAGGAGTTGGCAATCTGGATGGGCAGATAAGAAAAAATAGAAATATTTTTAAAAATAGAGAATAATTAAACCCAGAACCATATGGTCAAGACTGTGGGTATAATATTCAGAGGATAGAGTTTAACGAGGATTTTAGCAATTAGGCTTCAAGCAGAATGTTAGACTTGAACTAGGTCTTGAGGATGAAATGGAACTTGCATAGGCAGAGTGGAGGGAAAATGCAATTCAGTCATGGAGGAAAAGTCAGAGCAAACTAATGCAGGGGGAAAAGCAGAGTGTAAGTTCAGAATATTTTCAGTGTTGCACACATTTAACTTTATATTTCTTCTTCAAGTTTAGTACCCCATCAGCATACCCCATTCCTAACTAAATAGACTTTTACTAGGAAAATTGGTTTTAGACTTTTAGAGCTGAAAGAAATTTTAAAAACTTGTCCTGAGAATTTGGGCACAGTGAAGATTTGTAATTCATAGAAAGTTATTGAATCACTTTATTGCTTATCTGGGATTCAGTTTGCTTTCTGCACCACCACACTGCTCTGGGCAGATAGGGTATGGGTAATGGGGGTGGGAAGAGAGAAAGCCTCTAGTACTGGGTATTCTCAAACTGTCTCCTTTCCAAGTACTAAGCAGACCCAATTCTGCTTAGCTTCCCAGATTGCAGGGCTGTCAGATGGACAGGATAAACAAAGTACATGAAGTTTCTTTTAAGGTGCACATGTGGACTGGTGTTTCCTTTCTTGGCTGTTAGAAGACATCTTTATCACGGTACAAAGGAATTTTCTTGATATTGTGGGGATTTATTGGCACAAGTTATAATGTGCCACAGAGGCACTTTTTCTCTCTGTAGAGTTATGTCTGATGGGTGACAAAGCAAATACACAGTAGGCTTCAGAGGTATGATGTGCAGAACCTGAAAAGAAAGGAGTTTCGAGATTGGAAAGGAAGGAGAAAAAGAACAGGAAGATAAATTTGCTCTTTTACCTCAACCTTGCTCTTATTATGGAAATCATACTGTTAAAAAAACAAAACAGTCCATAGTTCATAGACATTAGCTTTTGGGAAGTAGATGAGAGCTATTCTTTTAGCACACAGGTAAGACAGAAGGTGTCGAAGGAAAGTGAAGTTTAAAGAACTGCCTGATTCTAGGAGGATTCTTGGAAGGTCATTCAATGGATGTTAAAATCTACTTGGAAGGTCTCTAAAAACAGGAGTGGCACATTCATATCTTCTTTGATACTTTTTCATATGATTCTGCCTACAAATGGATGTACACAGCTGGACTAGATGACCTCTACTCCTGCCTTGCAAATCTTTGATTACATTCAAGTCATTTAACCATTGGCCATTAGATACTTGTAAGTATTTAACTGGGACATATTAGAAGGTCTATCTTATCAAAATGAAATGACACAATTATTAATACAGTTTAAAAATTGGGCAGAAGTTTCAGAAGGAATTCCTAAAGCCTTTGTTAATTGAGAAAGTCATGTCTAAATAAATCTTGTTTCCTTGCAGTAGAGGGAGTGCCTTGAGATATTCTGTATTTATAACAACCATATAAAGAAAAAAGTCTGTCAAGGAGGGCTATGTCCCTTCCTGTGTCTCTGCCTTGCTTTTGTATTTTGGGGCATGCATTCCTAAATAAATGAGCAATGAGCCTTTAGGAAATCGGGGTCTCCTGCCAGTATAGATGTTATACCTGAAAGGGACATTGCGTGCTATTGCACGCAATGGAGACGTTACATTCTGATTATATTTTGCAAAATCTCCTCATTAAAGTGTAGAAATTTGAAGCGAATAGGAAGTTGTTATTCAAAGACTTGTTCCCTCCCATATTGGTCTCTTGGGCTCCATTCATTAAGTAGACTCCTTTGTGCCAGGTGTAATTCAAAACATTGGGAATACAATGGGAGTAGCTTGATGTAGTCCTTGTCATTAAATATTCATTGTCTGGACACTCAAATTCTTCAGAGAATATCATACCCAGTAATAACTTTATGTAATTAGAAGAAAGTTTCCTTTTTATAAAGCCAGATTTTTGCCAGAATTATTGCAATATTTACAACAGAGAATTTTAAAATTGGAAAGGACTTGTAAAATGTTTCCTTTTGAGTCAACAATCCATTTTAGAAATCACTGGTAGTTCTATATAAATCAGATTTTCCAATTTATTCATAAAGTGGTAGAATCAAGTATATTTTCATAGATCTGCAACAGCAGGATTGGTAAGGGAGGCATGCAATAAGAAACCAATTTCAAATTTTGTTTCCTATTTCTGAAATTGTTTTCTGTCATAACTCTGGAAAACCAACACCATGAATTTTTCAAATTATCATTAGGCAGCTCTGGCATAATTTATGTTAAGAGGTTTTGGCCTGTTTATGTACCCTGGAATTTGCCAAAATTAGTAATGTGATATTCCATATTTAGCAAACCTATAGAGCAATAAATAAGGACATATGACTATTGGGGAGTGCTATTTGTTTAAATTCTTTTTTTGTGGCATTCATGAAATACAAGGGACTTCCAGCTCAAATTCTGCAATATTAGGCAGCAAGTTGTACTCTGAACCAAACCAGATGGTGATCAGCTCTATTCCTATTATCAATTCAATGCAGCGATGGTTACCAGACCTTACTTGCAACTTTAACATTTGGAACAGATTAACAGCAGTTAGGCTGAAATGAGAAACCTCCATTTTACTAAAAGGTTCAGAACATATCATGCTGTAAAATCAGAAAGACTAGTAAGAAAAATTATGAGGGAAAGAGTTCACTGTCTACCTTGGTTTCTTCTTGCAGGACGTGCTATTTCCCTTTCATGAATGCCGTTTTCAAAGGAATTTTAATGTGGAGTACTGTGACGATTAGGGTCTATAAGCCTATCAGCCTCCTGAGGTGCCCCACTACACAACCTGTTGTTGAATTTATCTCAGTGTAGCCATGAACAATCTAGACCTCAGGCACACAAGGAGGATTGTTTGCAGTTTTGGGGGGTTTCCTTTGCAAGAAAGTCTCTCTCTCTCTCTCTCTCTCTCTCTCTCTCTCACACACACACACACACACACACACACAGTACAAGTTCAGAGGTTCATCCAGCTGCTGAAATTCATGAAGCATTTGGGCTGCCCAGGTTTGATCTATGGATTTGAATGTAGGTGGCTAAAAGCTTTGGCTTGTCTTCCAATGCCACGTGCTATCTCCAGCAATCTTTTCTTTGTGGCATCTATTGGCCAAATCGATTCCCAGGGCTTTATAGGGCCAGGAAAAGCTATATATGTTCTTCATGTCTAATTTTGTGTACAGGTGAACACCAAAGCCAGCAAATCTTACAGTTACAGCTATCAGGACAAAATTGTAGCAATAGACTTATGACTGAGTTCAGCTCCCATTTTGTGGTGTAGGAAACTGAGGTGCTGAGAAGTTAAAGGATTTTCCTAAAGACACACAGCTGGTGTGAGAGGTAGATGTGATGAGGAAGGATGTGTGTGTCGCTAATGTATCAATATTCTTCTGTGACCATGATTCAGAGACAAAGACAAAAAGGTAGATCCTCCACTTTCTATACCCAAATGATGGCAGCCCTGCTCTTGTTCTGGTAAACTGAATGGCTTGCCAGAGAAACCCTTCAGAGAGAGGCCAACAGCCTTTGTGCATTTTTGTTTATTCTCTAGCCAAGACCTTGCTTCAGGGCTGATTGAAAACCCTTCTGCCTATTTTTCGGTATGATAGGAAATATGAATTCCTCTTTAGGAATGGGTATTTGAAGTTTCTTGTACTGTACAAATTAGGGAGGATGAAAACAATGCTTAGTTCCAGGAGGATAAGAATACCTCACATGTGTCTGCTTGAACTGAATTTTGGGGTACAGTTGTCCATGTAGACAGTGTAGTTAAGAGGGACCTGGAGGAGAGTGGCAAGAGGTGAAAGAGAGAGACAGAGACAGAGACAGAGAACCAGGCAGGGAACAATCATTGCAAATTGCAAGAAGGAGATTGTTCTTTATCCTAAAAGTAGAAGGAACACTTTTAAGTATTTCTAACTGGGAATGATATGATAGTATTTGCATTTTGAAACAATATGGCTGCAGTCTAGAAGAAGAAGTAGGATTATTAGAAGACAGGAGTAGATGAAAAACAGTTAGGAGGTTATTGTAGTAGACCAGGTGAATGATAACTTTGACTAGCATGGTTCTTCAGGTCTTTGTTCTATTTATATCTGTATCTACCTATAACTATAGCTGTATGTAAATACGTATATTTATAAAATTGATTATACCATATATACTGTTTAAACTCTGATTTTTTAACTTCACAATCTATTGTGAACATTTTTTACCATTCATTTAAATTTTAATGGCCACATAATATTCCTTCATGGGGGAATAATATAGTAGTTTATTGAATCATCCCCTATTGATGGATATTTGAGTTTTCAGTTTTTCAATAGCCATGACTGTTATGACTATCTTTGTAAATACATCTTTGCTCACATCCATGACTATTTCATTTGGATAACTTCCTAGAAACTCTTTGGTACATAGAGTATTCAAAAGCCTTAAATTTTGTAGAGTGTTGCTAAATTGTACATGGCCACAATTCAAGTTCCTTTTGCAATACAGGTGATACTCAGGAAGCTGCATGTGAGTTGTATGCAAGATCTCCACACTGGGTGTGCTCCTCTTCCCAAATTTGTTAGTTGTGATTCTTCCTTATGGTGTAAAAGTACCTTGTAAATAATCAATGTACCAGTTACCTCTCTTATTCTAGACACTAGAGTTAAAATTTGGAATTGGAAAGGTCTTGTGAAATTTGTGTTAAGAATCCATTTTTAAAATCACTGGTAGATCCAAATGTATCGATTTTTCAATTCATAAAGTGAAAGAACAGACAAAATTTTATCCATATTAGACATGAAAAGCATAATACCTGGCCCTCAAGCATTTAAAAAAATTTTAATAGACTTCAATTTTTTGGGTAGTTTTAGGTTTACAGAAAACTTTAAGCATTTTATAATTACAACAAAAAGGAAACAAGAAAAGAAAAAGGAAAATCGGGACATAAATAGATGTATATTTTTGAAGTGAAAGAGAATGATTATTTTTTTTCCTTTTAATCTATTAGAAGGTAATATTATAATTGGTTAACATTTGGGACTGCTTACATCAAGGATCTATCATTTCATAGTAGCCTAAAACATAAGCATATTCTCATTAGCTTTTGAAACTTAAATCATGGTGAAGCTAAACGAAACTAGACGGACAAAGTAGAAAAGGTGATGTATTTATTCTATTATTTCGTGCTTTCCTCCCCTTCCCTCCCCTCTCCTCTATTCTCTTCTCCCCGTCTCTTCTTTCATGAGAATTAAATATTCATGAGAATTTGCTTAGTGGAAGAGATCTTGAACATACTGGCTACCAGAGAATTCTTATTCCCACAGTGGCATTTACATTTCTAATAAGATGAGCATTATGGCCAACTTGGAACTCTCATTTTTCTTTAATACAATTCATTGTTACAGGTTTACATGCCACAAACTTACCTTTCAATTAAAATAATTCCCAACTCCACTTCTTTTTTTACTTACTTCAAACACTATCTTGATAAATGCTAGGTACATAGTAGATGCTTAGTAAATGCTTGATTAATTCATTAATCTGGAAAGTAGCTGTTAATAAGTTGAAGATTCTTATTATGGAATCTTACTTGCTGTGAAGATTAGTAGCAAAATACTCTTTGTTGGTACCAGAAAAGCATATTTAATGTAATCAAAGGGAGTGCAATAGCTTAAAATCTTAACTGATATTCTGGGTCCCAACAGCAACTGTTAACACCTCAGTAACTTTTCACCAGTTGACTATGTGCTTTCAGAAATCTACTTGTACTTACATTTTCTCAACTGCTCTGTGTTCTCAAATAGTTTAAAAAAAAAGAAAAAAAAATGTTTGGCAGAGCATGCCAGCAAAAAGAATAGCCTAGCCAGATTCTAACCAAATCATCAAATAGAAGCTGTGTTTGTTTAGGACCTCAAAGGTCCCCCCCGCCCTTTATTTTTTAAATTTTAAAATTTAATTTAATTTTTATGCAGCAGGTTCTTATTAGTCATCCACTTTATACACATCAGTGTATACATGTCAATCCCAATCACCCAATTCATCACACCACCACCCCCACTCCCTGCCACTTTCCCCCCTTGGTGTCCATACATTTGTTCTCTACATCTGTGTCTCAACTTCTGCACTGGAAACCAGTCATCTGTACCATTTTTCTGGGTTCCACATATATTCATTAATATACGATATTTGTTTTTCACTTTCTGACTAACTTCACTCTGTATGACAGTCTCTAGATCCATCCAGGTCTCTAAAAATGTCCAAATTTCGTTCCTTTTTATGGCTGAGTAGTATTCCATTGTATATATATACCACATCTTCTCTATCCATTCGACTGTCGATGGGCATTTAGGTTGCTTCCATGACCTGGCTGTTGTAAATAGTGCGGCAATGAACATTGGGGTGCATGTGTCTTTTTGGATTAGGGTTTTCTCTGAGTATATGCGCATCCAGTAGTGGGGTTGCTCGGTCATATGGTAATTCTATTTTTAGTTTTTTAAGGAACCTCCATACTGTTCTCCATAGTGGCTGTATCAATTTACATTCCCACCAACAGTGCAAGAGGGTTCCCTTTTCTCCACACCCTCTCCAACATTTGTTGTTTGTAGATTTTCTGATGATGCCCATTCTAACTGGTGTGAGGTGATACCTCATTGTAGTTTTGATTTGCATTTCTCTAATAATCAGTGATGCTGAGCAGCTTTTCATGAGCTTCTTGGCCATCTGTATGTCTTCTTTGGAGAAACGTCTATTTAGGTCTTCTGCCCATTTTTGGATTGGGTTGTTTGTTTCTTTAATATTGAGCTGCATGTGCTGTTTATATATTTTGGAGAGTAATCCTTTGTCCGTTGAGTCATTGGCAAATATTTTCTCCCGTTCTGAGGGTTGTCTTTTCGTGTTGTTTATGGTTTCCTTTGCTGTGCAAAAGCTTTGAAGTTTCATTAGGTCCCACTTGTTTACTTTTGTTTTTATTTCCATTACTCTAGGAGGTGGATCAAAAAAGATCTTGCTATGATTTATGTCAAAGAGTGTTCTTTCTATGTTTTCCTCTAAGAGTTTTATAGTGTCTGGTCTTACATTTAGGTCTCTAATCCATTTTGAGTTTATTTTTGTGTATGGTGTTAGGGAGTGTTCTAATTTCATTCTTTTACATGCAGCTGTCCAGTTTTCCCAGCACCACTTATTGAAGAGACTGTCTTTTCTCCATTGTATATCCTTGCCTCCTTTGTCATAGACTGGTTGACCATAGTTGTGTGGATTTATCTCTGGGCTTTCTATCTTCTTCCATTGATCTATATTTTTCTTTTTGTGCCGGTACCATATTGTCTTGTTGATTGTAGCTTTGTAGTATAGTCTGAAGTCAGGGAGTCTGATTCCTCCAGATCTGCTTTTTTCCCTCAAGACTGCTTTGGCTATTTGGGGTCTTTTGTGTCTCCATACAAATTTTAAGATTTTTTGTTCTAGTTCTGTTAAAAGTGCCTTTCGTAATTTGATAGGGACTGCGTTGAATCTGTAGATTGCTTTGGGTAGGTTAGTCATTTTCACAATATTGATTCCTCCAATCCAAGAGCATGGTATATCTCTCCATCTGTTGGTATCATCTTTAATTTCTTTCATCAGTGTCTTTTAATTTTCTGCATACAGGTCTTTTGTGTCCCTAGGTAGGTTTATTCCTAGGCATTTTTTTCTTTTTCTTGCAATAGTAAATGGGATTGTTTCCTTAATCTCTCTTTCAGATTTTTCATCATTAGTATGGAGGAATGCAAAGATTTCTGTGCGTTAATTTTGTATCCTGCAACTTTACCAAATTCATTGATTAGCTCTAGTAGTTTTCTGGTGGCACTTAAGGATTTTCTATGTATATTATCATGTCCTCTGCAGAGACTGAAAATTTTACTTCTACTTTTCCAATTTGTATTCCTTTTATTTCTTTTCCTTCTCTGATTGCTGTGGCTAGGACTTCTAAAACTATGTTGAATAGTAGTGGTGAGAGTGGACATCCTTGTCTTGTTCCTGATCTTAGAGGAAATGCTTTCAGTTTTTCACCATTGAGAATGATGTTTGCTGTGGGTTTGTCATATATGGCCTTTATTATGTTGAGGTAGGTTCCCTCTATGCCCACACTCTGGAAAGTTTTTATCATAAATGGGTGTTGAATTTTGTCAAAAGCTTTTTTGCATCTACTGAGATGATCATATGGTTTTTCTTCTTCAGTTTGTTAATATGGTATATCACATTGATTTGCGTATATTGAAGAATCCTTGCATCCCTGGGGTAAATCCCACTTGAACATGGTGTATGATCCTTTTAATATGTTGTTGGATTCTGTTTGCTAGTATTTTGTTGAGGAATTTTGCATCTATATTCATCAGTTATATTGGTCTGTAAGTTTCCTTTTTTGTAGTATCTTTGTCTGGTTTTGCTATCAGGGTGATAGTGGGCTCATAGAATGAGATTGGGAATGTTTCTTCCTCTGCAAATTTTTGGAAGAGTTTTGAGAAGGATGGGTGTTAGCTCTTCTCTAAATGTTAGATAGAATTCAACTGTGAAGCCATCTGGTCCTGGTCTTTTGTTCGTGGGAAGATTTTTAATCACGGTTTCAATTTCATTACTTGTGATTGGTCTGTTCATATTTTCTGTGTCTTCCTGGTTCACCTTTCTAAGAATTTGTCCATTTCTTCCAGGTTGTCCATTTTATTGGCATAGAGTTGCTTATAGTAGTCTCTTAGGATCCTTTGTATTTCTGCAGTGTCTGTTGTAATTTCTCCTTTTTCATTTCTAATTTTATTGATTTGAGTCCTCTCTCTCTTTTTGTTGATGAGTCTGGCTAATGGTTTATCAATTTTGTTTATCTTCTCAAAGAACCAGCTTTTAGTTTTATTGATCTTTGCTTTCATTTTCTCTGTTTCTATTTTATTTATTTCTACTCTGATATTTATGATTTCTTTCCTTCTGCTAACTTTGGGTTTTGTTTGTTCTTCTTTCTCTAGTTCCTTTAGGTGTAAGATTAGATTGTTTATTTGAGATTTTTCTTGTTTCTTGAGGTAGGCTTGTATAGCTGTAAACTTCCCTCTTAGAACTGCTTTTACTGCATCCCATAGGTTTTGGTTCATCATGTTTGCATTGTCATTTGTCTCTATGTATTTTTTGATTCCCTGTTTGATTTCTTCAGTGATCTCTTGGTTATTTAGTAACGTATTGTTTAGCCTCCATGTGTTTGTGTTTTTTACGTTATTTTCCCTGTAATTCATTTCTAATCTCATAGCGTTCTTGTCAAAAAAGATGCTTGATATGACTTCAGTTTTCTTAAATTTACTGAGGCTTGATTTGTGACCCAAGACGTGATCTATCCTGGAGAACATTCCGTGTGCACTTGAGAAGAAAGTGTAATCTGCTGTTTTAGGATGGAATGTCTTATAAATATCAATTAAATCTATCTGGTCTATATTGTCATTTAAAACTTGTGTTTCCATGTTAATTTTCTGTTTGGATCATCTGTCAGTTGGTGTGCATGAGGTGTTAAAGTCCCCCACTATTACTGTGTTACTATCAATTTCCTCTTTTATAGCTGTTAGCAGTTGCCTTATGTATTGAAGTGCTCCTATGTTGGGTGCATCTTCTTCTTGGATTGGTCCCTTGATCATTATGTAGTGTCCTTCCTTGTCTCTTGTAACCTTCTTTATTTTAAAGTCTATTTTATCTGAAATGAATATTGCTACTCTAGCTTTCTTTTGATTTCCATTTGCATGGAATATCTTTTTCCATTCCTTCACTTTCAGTCTGTATGTGTCCCTAGGTCTGAAGTGGGTCTCTTGTAGACAGCATATAGATGGGTCTTGTTTTTGTATCCATTCAGCAAGCCTGTGTCTTTTGGTTGGAGCATTTAACCCATTCACATTTAAGGTAATTATTGATATGTATGTTCCTATTACTATTTTCTTAACTGTTTTGGGCTTGTTTTTGTAGGTCCTTTTCTTCTCTTGTGTTTCCCACTTAGAGAAGTTCCTTTAGCATTTGTTGTAGAGCTGGTTTGGTGGTGCTGAATTCTCTTAGATTTTGCTTGTCTGTAAAGTTTTTGATTTCTCTATCAGATCTGAATGAGATCCTTGCAGGGTAGAGTAATCTTGGTTGTAGTTTCTTCCCTTTCATCACTTTAAGTATATCATGCCACTCCCTTCTGGCTTGTGGAGTTTCTGCTGAGAAATCAGCTGTTAACCTCATGGGAGTTCCCTTGTATGTTATTTGTCGTTTTTCCCTTGCTGCTTTCAATAATTTTTCTTTGTCTTTAATTTTTGCCAATTTGATTACTATGTGTCTCGGCGTATTTCTCCTTGGGTTTATCCTGTAAAGGACTCTCTGTGCTTCCTGGACTTGAGTGGCTATTTCCTTTCCCATGTTAGGGAAGTTTTCGACTACAATCTTTTCAAATATTTTCTCAGGTCCTTTCTCTCTCTCTTCTCCTTGTGGGACCCCTATAATGCGAATGTTGTTGAATTTAATGTTGTCCCAGAGGTCCCTTAGGCTATCTTCATTTCTTTTCATTCTTTTTTCTTTGTTCTGTTCCACAGCAGTGAATTCCACCATTCTGTCTTCCAGGTCACTTATCTGGTCTTCTGCCTCAGTTATTCTGCTATTGATTCCTTCTAGTGTATTTTTCATTTCAGTTATTGTATTGTTATCTCTTTTTGTTTGTTCTTTAATTCTTCTAGGTGTTTGTTAAACATTTCTTGCATCGTCTCGATCTTTGCCTCCATTCTTTTTCTGAGGTCCTGGATCATCTTCACTATCATTATTCTGAATTCTTTTTCTGGAAGATTGCCTATCTCCACTTCATTTAGTTGTTTTTCTGGGGTTTCATCTTGTTCCTTCATGTAGTACATAGCCCTCTGCCTTTTCATCTTGTCTATCTTTCTGTGAATATGGTTTTTGTTCCACAGGCTGCAGGATTGTAGTTCTTCTTGCTTCTGCTGTCTGCCATCTGGTGGATGAGGCTATCTATGAGGCTTGTGCAGATTTCATGATAGGAGGGACTGGTGGTGGGTAGAGCTGGCTGTTGCTCTGGTGGGCAGAGCTCAGTAAAACTTTAATCCACGTGACTGGTGATGGTTGGGTCTGGGTACCCTCCCTGTTGGTTGTTTGGCCTGAGGCGACCCAACACTGGAGCCTACCTAGGCTCTTCGGTGGGGCTAATGGCTGACTCTGGGAGGGCTCACGCCAAGGAGTACTTCCCAGAACTTCTGCTGCCAGTGTCCTTGTCCTCACAGTGAGACAGAGCCACCCCCCGCCTCTGCAGGAGACCCTCCAACACTAGCAAGTAGGTCTGATTCAGTCTCCTATGGGGTCACTGCTCCTTCCTCTAGGTCCCGATGCACACACTACTTTGTGTGTGCCCTCCAAGTGTGGAGATTCTGTTTCCCCTAATCCTGTCGAAGTCCTGCAATCTAATCCCACTAGCCTTCAAAGTCTTATTCTCTTGGAATTCTTCCTCCTGTTGCCGGCCCCCCAGGTTGGGAAGCCTGACATGGGGCTCAGAACCTTCACTCCAGTGGGTGGACTTCTGTGCTATAAGTGTTCTCCAGTTTGTGAGTCACCCACCCAGCAGTTATCGGTATTGATTTTATTGTGACTGCGCCCCTCCTACCATGTAATTGTGCCTTCTTGTTTGTCTTTGGATGTGTGGTATCTTTCTTGGTGAGTTCCAGTGTCTTCCTGTTGATGATTGTTCAGCAGGTAGCTGTGATTCCTGTGTTCTCACAGGAGCGAGTGAGAGCATGTCCTTCTTCTCCACCATCTTTAACCAATCTCACAGTTCCCCTTTTAATAGGCCCTTTCCTCTGTCATTCTGCTTCTAGAATACTAAGACCACTCTGATGTGTCATTAGTGAAGAACATTTTCTCTGTTAAAGCCTTGTCAACTAACACTTCAAAGCAAGAGTTTAAGGCATTAATATTTTCAGGAGTAATTGCATTTTATTAGGGGGATGTTTGAAAAGGAATAAATCTTTATAACTCAAAGTAGCAATGTATAATGGAGGGGATTTTAGGTGATGACCTATAAGTGCTATTTGGAAAGTTCTTTTTAAGGTGTATATTTGGAAAAATACTTTCTTTTCACAGCTTATCACAGCAGATAAGTTGATGCCAACTTAATTGAACCGATCTCTCCCCTTTCTGAATTAAGGCTTCTTCGTATAATCTGCCTCTGCCTATTATTTTCTTAAAATCTGTGATGATCCAAAAGCTGAATCCAATGGGTACTTGTTAGCACCCATCCAATTTGACACCTCCTTGCTAATCTTTCCCTTATGAAACTGCCTTTTCTTGGTTTCAACGTGTTCTTCTCTTGATTCCCTTTCCCCATCTCCCAATACTTTTTTTTTTCCATTTTTTCGAGCTTTTTCTCTTCTTCTCACACAGTAATGTTGATACTTCTCATATATAAGCAAGCCTCTTTTGTATTAGTTATGGAGTTTCTCCTTTTTATTTCCTCCACTCTTTTGTCTTTAGCTATTATCTCAATGCCTACCACTCCCTCATTATCTCCTACTTGAATCTTCTCTTGCATTTTCTATCTCAGTTAGTGACATCACCATTTATTCAACAACCTTCCACTCCTAAACCTGCCTGATAACTCATTTATCCTTGAACTCTCACTTCCACATCCAGTTGACTGGATGTTGCTGGTTCTCCTAAAATTAATTCAACAACTTCTCTCAATCCTCATTTCTTCCCCCCCCCCCCCGCCCAAGGGCCACATTTATTTATTTATTTATTTATTTATTATTGGAGTATAATTGCTTTACAATGTTGTGTTAATTTCTGCCACACAGCAAAGTGAATCAGCCATATGCATACACACATCCCCTCCCTCTTGGACCTCCCCCCCATCCCACCCAACTAGGCCAACACAGAGCACTGCACTGAGCTCCGTGTGCTATACAGCAGGTTCCTACTAGCTATCTCTTTTACACATGGTAGTGTACTTTTGTCAAACCTAATCTCCCAATTCATCCCACCTTCCCATTTCCCCACTGTTTCCACACGTTATCTTTTAGTTTAAACCTTCACCTCCCCTAATCCATCTTATTGCAAAAACCTACTAAATATAGGCAAAGTGCCTCAGTTGTTCTCTTTCAACAATGATGCTTTTGTCACAGTGCTGCCAGATGTGATCATTTGCTTCTTCATTTAAAGTTATGATGGCTTCCTATGCTTATGAGGCAAAGCAGGTTTTTCATTCATTCATTCAATTAATATAGTGAATACCTACCATGAGGCTGACACTGAATAAATATTGGTTAATGAAGTATAATATTCTCTATGTTTTTCCTCTACTTAATAATCTAATTCTAATGTAATTCTATGGATTAACTTTTTTCTTCCCAACACACCCTCCCCCCATGTCTATATCTCCCACTGGTTCATTCTTTAAAAGGTATTCTGTACTCCAGCTATTCAGATATATTATACATCCTGCTAAGATATCATGCTATATTATCCTGATGACTTCTGCTTGTTGAGGGACAATTCTCCATGGATCACTTACATTTTTGCATTTCTTCTGAGCAGAGGCACTCACTGCCTTTGTTCTGGATTATCTTTTCCAGGATGTTTGTATGGCAAGCAGTCTTGGAAGACTGGATAGTGTCTTCCTCTGGAGCAAAGGGCCGGCATGTTTATTGCCCGTTGTAAAAAAAAGTTGGGCTCCATAAGCTTGGGATTTCTCCCCTGTAATGCAGCCCACTGTATGTGCAAGTGTTACCTGGCCCTTGTTGGGTCACTCGTGGGAACTGGGACCCAGGCATTGGTATAAGAAAGTGCTAATAGTCTGGCTATGATAGCTGTGAGTAGTAAAGATCTTTCTGTTTGATTAAGGAATTTCATGTTTTTTGCCAGCTTCTATGAAACTGTTGCAGGATAATTTGTTAGTTTGCTAATAGGATAAAATCTCAACACTTCACAGTTCTTGACACTATTTGTCTTTCAAGATCCAGCTTAAATATTTCCTCTTTGATGAAAACTGTGCTGATTCTTCCAGGAAAACATTTTTGCAGATCTGTGATTTTCCAGAGCATTGCCCTTTAGAGTAATTGACACACCATGTTGTGACTATGCTTTCCAAGTCTGTCTCCTTGCTAGATTAATAGCCCTTTAGAATCAGGTACTAAGTCCCAGTTACCTGCATCTATGGAATGCATATTAATATATTCAGTAAATACTGATGAATCAATGGATATAATTTTCTTTCTTTTCCTGATTTCATCCTAGCCATTCTCATCTTCTTTCTAATATCTGAGGTATTGGGGAACTTATTTAAATTTTCCTTTCAAAGCAGCATCCTCCTACTTGCATTATGTAACCACTGGAAAAGATGACTTCTATACCCTCTAGCCCAATTAGAAATTTCCCCACTCTAGAAATGTGTGCTTGTTTGAATTGCTTCTCCAGTTGTGATATAAGGCCAATTTCCCAAGAAGAGAGAAAATAACTTCTTATTGAACATCCTTGGTTCCAATACTTTATATAAAAGTGGCTTTATCTTACTGTATATTTCCTTGTACCTAATTGGTACTCTTTTGTTAAAATGTTTGCATTTTTCTTTTTAACCCTTAAGATGTTATAAACCACAGCTTGACATTAACTGAATGTCTTCTTGACTCTTATTCGTGATCTGGGGCATCACATTGTCATCAGGCTGTTTAGTTGAAACTGTTAGTAACTATTCTCTGAGTTTTCCCCCATCTAGTCTTCTATTATTCAGGCAACATTTTCTACAGTACCGGTTTTTACCTAATTATCTTTTAGAATTTGCCATAAAAAGAGTCAGAAAACCATATGTAGGAGAATGGTGGACAGGGCAATAGAAAGAAACAAGTTTGAGTATTAGTCATGATAGTACAAGCCTATGCTTCATAGCACACAAACCACCAAATATCACTGGCTTGACTCAGTGGGTCCAGGTGACTCTCCAGGAAAACTTATCTTCCATACAGTAACTTGACATTTGAACCTACTTAGATCTTGAGGCTCTCTTTTCTCCTCATCTTAGTAGAATGTATCAACAGGGGACGAGTGAATGGAGAGTTCATAACTTCTTCAAATCCCACTGGCCAGAGGTAATCACAGGGCCCCATCAAACTACAAAGGCAGAGAATACTGGTAATCATTACTAATGAGAACAGAAGTAAATTTATCTAAATTTTGAGAGAAAGGGTTCAATCATGTGAAAGTACATCAAGTTTGAGAGGAAATGAATATTAACTAGGTACCTACTGCAGAAGTCTCCCAATTTTTTTGATTTATGACATCCTCAGAATTCCTAGACCAAAGTAAATAACTGTACTGTCGATTTGAGTGGTTAGGTCCAAACAACTTAAAATGTATTTATATACTAACAACTTAGTAGTTTTTTGAGAAAAAAATAATACACATAGTTGAAGGAAAAAAATTTTTAGTTTTAACCAAGTCACTTACCAGCAACATGTGTGGGCCTCTTGGGCACTGCGTACCTCTCAGACATTGAAATCAGATTAGATACCACTACCTTCATTTCCTGTTCTACATTGATTTTCATGCTTATTTACTTTTTGTCCAGCAACCAACAAAACTCAGCTTCACAAAGATATGATGTCACTGAAAGGAATGTAGTATGATCTAATATTGAAACTGTGAACTACCTGGAGCTAGTAGTTCACACAGTGGCTGACAGATTTCAAATATTGCTGTAATTTCCTTGAAAATTTAAAATATCCCATACTGCCTCTATAAATGTGCTGCAGTCCCCAGGGGTACCTCAGTGCACAGTTTGGGAACCATGGGCCTATTGTCCTAGGTACTATATATAGATCACTTACTCCTCACAATAGTTTGGAAGGTAGATGTTATTATTGCCAAGTTGAACGAGAAAACTAAGATCTGAAAAGGGCATGAATTTACCCCAAACCTCCTACTTAGTAATTAGCAGAGCAGAGGCTTGAACCCAACCCTTCTGGCTCCATACCCCATTGCATCATGCCGTGTGTCATGGGATTTGCAGGATTAAGGTTTTCACAGCTTCCTCTCCCCATGACCTTCCCTGAGTTTCAAGCAACATTGAAATGACTATTTTTTTAAACATGTGGAAGTGCTTGAAGCTCATGGAAATGATTTTAAGTCATGTCTACATTTTTAGTTTTAAGGCACACCTGCTAGAAAATAAATTCTCTTGAGCAGAGATTAAAGAACTTTAAAATGGTCTTAATATAGCCCAAGGAAGATTGTTTAAGCTTTGAAATCAAGACAGTACATTTCTAGTTAACTTGTAATTATTTACTGCTAATTTTTAATATGACATTCAGTATGGACCACATATCACTTTTTTTCCAGCTGTCAGGACAGTCCCTAAACTAAACCTTCTTCACCAGCTGTTGCCTAATTTAATATGGTCCATTTTGGAATTTTTCCAACTCTGCCTGCACATAATTTCTAAGTCTCAACAGACCTGTGCAAAAATGAACCATAACTATAATCTTTCATGTTACTCATAGTTCTATTTAATTATCTGAAATACTACCTGATAAATAGTGCAATCAGAAGAATTCCAGTTTAACAGTAACTACTTCCACATCACTTTTTTGCTGTCATCTAATTTGAAACAGGTTTTGGATTACTACCTCTAAGTTATGTAAACTACTAATCAATGATTAATTTAAGAATCTTCAGGCTGCTGCCTTTTTTCTTTTTTTATGTGGTTCCTAAGTGTCAATAAATTCAGGCCTAGTCAAATAAAATTTTTTTCTTCCCTAGACTTTTAGACCTTTATTTTCTACTGAGTTTGTTGAGGAGACAAAAGATAGGTGGTTAGAACCAAAAAGAGTAATAAATCCATACAACAGAAAATTGTTTTCAAAGCAAATGTCTCCTAATATAGAATTAAAAGTACATTTGTATTAAATGCCTCTGACACAGATTATGGTTCAGAGAATTATCTGAAGGTAAGTGGAAAAATTGTTCTTCATTTAAAACAAAATTCGTCAGTGCATGGAAAGAGAGTGACGTTTATTGAGTACTCTGTAAATGCCAAGCATTCTCATTTATTATTTTGTTTGAACCTGAGCACAACAGTGGGAGGTCATTGTTATTACCTTCATTTTGCAGATGAGGAAACTGGAAGCTGAGACTTTGAGGAAATCTCCTAAGTTTACAAATGAATATTACTTAGAGCTCACATTCAAACTCAGGTGGGTCTGACATCAACATTGCAACATGACTTTTGCCCACAAAGGTGTTCTGCCTCTAGATCAAGATATGTGGGATGGGCTTGTGTCTTTTATGATTCAGAATATAAAAACATATATTAATTTTTTAATTTATCAAATATTTATTGAGTGCTGTAATATGACTGGCACTTTTCTAGGAGTTAATTGTGCTAATTGTGAATATTGACATTTATTAAGTTGTATAACTTATTTGCATCTTCTAAAAGTCTGATTTATTTTTAACTCTTCTGTTGTTTGACATTAGGGATCTCAAGGGATCCCAGTGAGTTGGTGAAAAAATGTTGGACTTGATCCCAAGAGAACTGTGAATTCGTGTTTGTTTTTGTACTTGGTACTCTGGTGGTCAAGAGTCAATTTCTATGTCCTGGCTCTGTTTTTTTCATTTGCATAATGAGAGGAATGAAATATCTGATCTCTGAGGTTCTTCTGAGTACTGATATTCTAAACATCCTCAAGTATTGTAGGTCATTCACAATGATCCATGTGATGTCTGAAAGAAATGCCTTTGGATTTGTCTTTGGGAAGTATAAGTGAGGTACAGTGAATGAAACCTTTAAAGCACTATGCCAATTGTATTAGTTTTCTATTGCTGTATAATGAAGTACAACAGATTTTGTGGCTTAGAATAATACGTATTTGTTATCTCACAGTTTCCATGGGTTAGGAGTCTCAGCATGGTTTAGCTGGGTCTTCTGCTCAGGGTCTCACAAGGCTGCAGTCAAGGCTAATTCATTTCTGGGGCTTGGTCTTTTTCTAAGCTCTGGTTGTTGGCAGAATTCCTTTTCTTATGGTTGTAGAATGGAGGTCCCCATTTTCTTTTTGGCTGTCAGCCAGGGGCAGCTCTCAGCTTCTAGAGGTTGCTGGCAGTTTCTTGCTCTGTGGCTCCCTCATAAGCCCTTTCAAAACATGGAAGCTTACTTCTTCAAGCCAATGGGAAGGAGTTTGTCCCTCCTGTCTGCTAAGACTAAGTCTTATATAACCATACTATGTTGAATAGTGTCCCCTCAAATTCATGTCTACCTGAAACCTTACAAAGTGACCATATTTAGAAATGGGTCTTTGCAGATATAATTAGTCAAGTTAACATGAGGTCATACTGGAGTAGAGTAGGTCCTAAGCTAATAACTTGTCCTTGCAAGAAAATAGAGGCATACAGACAAACAGAGGGAAGACAGTCATATGGCAGCAGAGCCAAAGATTGGGGTTTGGCTGCTATAAGCCAAGGAACCCTAAGGATTTCTGGTAACCACTGAAGCTAGAAGAGGCAAGAAAAGAGTCCTCCCCTAGAGCCTTCAGCCTACAGACACCTTGATTGCAGACTTTTAGCCTCCAAAACTGTGAGAAAATACATTTCTGCTATTTGCTGAGCCACCAAATTTGTGGGACTTTATTATGGCAGCCCTAGAAAACTAATACAATAACATTATATAATCACAAGAATAACAATATCACATTACCATTTCTATATAACATAACCAAATCAAGGAAGTGACTGACATTCTATCATCTTTGCTGTTTCTGTTGGTTGGAAGCGAGTCACAAATTCCTCCTACACTGAAGGGGAAAGGATTATACAAGGTAACTCACTGGGATCACCTTAGGATGTACCTGCCACATCAATGCAAGTTTATCTTATTTTGTGAGAATGGACCCTTCTATTATGTAGGAGTTGAATTAAGCAGCCCTATCTAACTTTCTTTACCATTTCTAATTATTTTAAAATTATCTGAAAAGATATTTTAATAAAAAGATTCATTGTGCCTAATATTTTTTTAATGATGGCTCTTTAAAGTCTACCACTCAATATTTTCTATGCTCTTAATTGTTTTTTTTAAATGGATTTGTTGATACTTTGGCTACAAGTTGTTCTGAAGATGAAAGTTAGTCAATCCTTTGAAAGTATAAAAAAGAGAAACAGAGACATTTATTAGCTAAACACTGCCCTCTTAAAAACATCATTAATGGGGAGGACCTTCAAGATGGCAGAGGAGTAAGACGTGGAGATCACCTTCCTCCCCCAAAATACCTCAAAAATACATCTACATGTGGAACAACTCCTACAGAACACCTACTGAATGCTGGCAGAAGACCTCACACTTCCCAAAAGACAAGAAACTCCCCATGTACCTGGGTAGGGCAAAAGAAAAAAGAAAAACAGTGACAAAAGAATAGGGATGGGATCTGCACCTCTGGGAGGGAGCTGTGAAGGAGGAAAAGTTTCCACACACTCGGAAGCCCCTTCACTGGTGGAGACAGGGGGTGCACAGGGGGGAAGCTTCAGAGCCACGGAGGAGAGTGCAGCAGCAGGGGTGCAGAGGGCAAAGCGGAGAGATTCCTGCACAGACGATCTGTTCCGACCAGCACTCACCAGCCTGAGAGGCTTGTCTGCTCAACCACTGGGGTGGGGTGGGGCTGGGAGCTGAGGCTCGGGCTTTGGAATTCAGATCCCAGGGAGAGGACTGGGGTTGGCTGTGTGAACGCAGCCTGAAGTGGGCTAGCGCACCACAGCTAGCCTGGAGGGAGTCCGGGAAAAAGGTTGGACCTGCCTAAGAGGCAAGAGACCATTGTTTCGGGGTGCATGAGGAGAGGGGATTCAGAGCATCGCCTAAACAAGCTCCAGAGATGGGTCAAGCCGTGGCTATCAGCGCGGACACCAGAGACAGGCATGAAACGCTAAGGCTGCTGCTGCGGCCACCAAGAAACCTGTGTGCAAGCACAGGTCACTATCCACACCTCCCCTCCAGGGAGCCTGTGCAGCCTGCCACTGCCAGGGCCCCATGATCCAAGGACAGCATCCCTGGGAGAACACACGGCATGCCTCAGGCTGTTACAATGTCACACCAGCCTCCGCCTGCTGCAGGCTCCTTCCCCACGGCGTGAGTGAGACAGAGCCCCCTAATCAGCTGCTACTTTAACCCCATCCTGTATGGGTGTGGAACAGATGTCCTCAGGTGACCTACATGCAGAGGCGGGGCCAAATCCAAAGCTGAACCCCAGGAGCTGTGCGAACAAAGAAGAGAAAGGGAAATTTCTCCCAGCAGCCTCAGGAGCAGCAGATTAAATCTCCACAATCAACTTGATGTACCCTGCATCTCTGGAATACCTGAAGAGAAAACAGATCATCCCAAAATTGAGGCAGTGGACTTTGGGAGAAACTGTAGACTTGGGGTTTGCTTTCTGTATCTAATTTGTTTCTGGTTTTATGTTTATCTTAGTTTAGAATTTAGAGCTTCTTGTCATTGATTTGGTTGCTCTCTTTCTTTTTTTTTAAATATGTATATATATTTTTTCCTTTTTCTCTTTTTGTGTGTATGTGTACACTTCTTTGTGTGATTTTTGTCTGTAGAGCTTTGCTTTAGCCATCTATCCTAGGGTTCTGTCTGTCTTTTGTTTGTTTGTTTTTAGTATAGGTTTTAATGCATGTTATCATTGGTGGATTTGTTTATTGCTTTGGTTTCTCTCTTTCTTTTTTTTATTTTTTAATAATTTTAAATTTTATTTTAATAACTTTATTGTAATTTAATTTTCTTTCTTTCTTTTTTCCCCTCCCTTTTCTTCTGAGCCATGTGGCTGACAGTGTCTTGGTACTCCAGCTGGGTGTCAGGCCTGAGCCTGTTAGGTACAAGAGCTGAGTTCACAACATTGGTCCACCAGAGACCTCCCAGCCCCACATAATGTCAAACAGTGAAAGCTCTCACAGAAATCTCCATCTCAACACTAAGACCCAGCTCCACTCAATGACGAGCAAGCTACAGTGCTGGACACCCCATACCAAACAACTAGCAAGACAGGAACACAACCACACCCATTAGCAGAGAGGCTGCCTAAAATCATAATAACTTGACAGACACCCCAAAACACACCACCAGACACGGTCCTGCACACCAGAAAGACAAGATAGAGCCTCATCCACCAGAACACAGGCACCAGTCCCCTCCACCAAGAAGCCTACACAACCCACTAAACCAAACTTAGTCACTGGGGGCAGACACCAAAAACAATGGGAACTATGAACCTGCAGCCTGCAAAAAGGAGACCCCAAGTGCAGTAAGTTAAGCAAAAAGAGAAGACAGAGAAATATGCAGTAGATAAAAGAGCAAGGTAAAAACCCACCAGACCAAACAAATGAAGAGGAAATAAGCAGTCTACCTGAAAAGAAATTCACAGTAATGATTTAAAGTATCATTCACAATAATGATAGTAAAGATGCTCCAGAATCTTGGGAATAGAATGGAGAAAATACAAGAAACGTTTAACAAGGATCTAGAAGAACTAAAGCACACACAAACAATAATGAACAGTAAATGAAATTTAAAATTCTCTAGAAGGAGTCAGTAGCAGAATAACTGAGGCAGAAGAACGGATAAGTGACCTGGAAGATAAAATAGGGGAAATAACTACCACAGAGCAGAATAAAGAAAGAAGAATGAAAAGAATTGAGGACAGTCTTAGACACCTCTGGGACAACATTTAATGCACCAACATTTGAAATATAGGGGTCTCAGAAGAAGAAGAGAAAAAGAAAGGGACTGAGAAAATATTTGAATAGATTACAGTTGAACTTCCCTAATATGGGAAAGGAAGTAGTCAATCAACTTCAGGAAGTGCAGAGAGTCCCATACAATATAAATCCAAGGAGAAACATGCCTAGACACATACTAATCAAACTATCAAAAATTAAATACAAAGAAAAAATATTAAAAGCAGCAAGGGAAAAGCAACAAATAACATACAAGGGAATCCCTATAAGGTTAACAGCTGATTTCTCAGCAAAAACTCGGCAAGCCAGAAGGGTGTGGCAGTACATATTTAAAGTGATGAAAGGGAAAAACCTACAACCAAGATTACCCAGAAAGGATCTCATTCAGATTTGATGGAGAAATTAAAACCTTTACAGACAAGGAAAAGCTAAGAGAATTCAGCACTACTAAACCAGCTTTACAACAAAAGGAACTTCTCTAGGCAGGAAACACAAGACAAGGAAAAGACCTACAGAAACAAACCCAAAACAATTAAGAAAATGGTAATAGGAACATACATATTGGTAATTACCTTAAATGTAAATGAATTAAATGATCCAACCAAAAGACATAGACTGGCTGAATGGATACAAAAACAAGACCCCTATATATGCTGTCTACAAGAGACCCATTTCAGACCTAGGGACACATACAGACTGAAAGTGAGGGGATGGAAAAAGATATTCCATGCAAATGGAAATCAAAAGAAAGGTGAAGGAGCAATTCTCATGTCAGACAAAATAGACTTTAAAATAAAGACTATTAAAGGAGACAAAGAATGACACTATATAATGATCAAGGGATCAATCCAAGAAGAAGATTTAACAATTGTAAATATTTATGCACCCAACATAGGAGCACCTCAATACATAAGGCAAATGCTAATAGCCATAAAAGGGGAAATTGACAGTAACACAATAAGAGTGGGGAACCTTAACACCCCACTTTCACCAATGGACAGATCATCCAAAATGAAAATAAGTAAGGAAACACAAGTTTTTAATGATACTTTAACAAGATGGACTTAATTGATATTTATAGGACATTCCATGCAAAAACAACAGAATACACTTTCTTTTCAAGTGTTCATGGAACATTCTCCAGGATAGATCATATCTTGGGTCACAAATCAAGCCTTGGTAAATTTAAGAAAATTGAAATCATATCAAGTATCTTTTCTGACCATAACGCTGTGAGACTAGGTATCAATTACAGGAAAAAGTCTGTAAAAAATACAAACACATGGAAGCTAAACAATACACTACTAAATAACCAAGAGATCACTGAAGAAATCAAAGAGGAAATCAAAAAATACCTAGAAACAAATGACAATGAAAACATGATGACCCAAAACCTATGGGGTGCCACAAAAGCAGTTCTAAAAGGAAAGTTTATAGCAATACAATCCTACCTCAAGAAACAAGAAACATCTCAAATAAACATCCTAACCTTACACCTAAAGCAATTAGAGAAAGAACAACAAAAAGACCCCAAAGTTAGCAGAAGGAAAGATATCATAAAGATCAGTTCAGAAGTAAATGAAAAAGAAATGAAGGAAAGAATAGCAAAGATCAATAAAACTAAAAGCTCGTTCTTTGAGAAGATAAACAATATTGATAAACCATTAGCCAGAATCATCAGGAAAAAATGCGAGAAGACTCAACTCAACAGAATTAGAAAAGAAAAAGATGTAACAACTGACACTGCAGAAATTCAAAGGATCATGAGAGAGTACTACAAGCAGCTATATGCCAATAAAACGGACAACCTGAAAGAAATGGACAAATTCTTAGAAAAGTACAACCTTCCAAGAATGAACCAGGAAGAAATAGAAAATATGAACAGACGAATCTCAAGCACTGAAATTGAAGCTGTGATGAAAAATCTTCCAACAATCAAAAGCCCAGGGCCAGATGGCTTCACAGTCGAATTCTGTCAAACATTTAGAGAAGAGCTAACACCTATCCTTCTCAAACTCTTCCAAAATATAGCAGAGGGAAGAACTCTCCTGAACGAGACCACCATCACCCCGATACCAAAAGCAGAAAAAGATGTCACAAAAAAAGAAAACTACAGGCCAGTATCACTGATGAACATAGATGCAAATATCCTCAAAAAAATACTAGCAAACAAAATCCAACAGCTCATTACAAGGATCATACACCGTGATCAAGTGGGATTCATCCCAGGAATGCAAGGATTCTTCAATATATGCAAATCAATCAATGTGATAAACCATATTAACAAATTGAAGGAGAAAAAACATATGATCATCTCAATAGATGCAGAGAAAGCTTTTGACAAAATTCAACACGCATTTATGATAAACACCCTCCAGAAAGTAGGCATAAAGGGAACTTACCTCAATATAATAAAGGCCATATATGACAAACCCAAGGCCAGCATCGTCCTCAGTGGTGAAAAACTGAAACCATTTCCAGTAAGATAAGGTTGCCCACTCTCACCACTATTATTCAACATAGTTTTGGAAGTTTTAGCCACAGCAGTCAGAGAAGAAATAGAAATAAAAGGAATCCAAATTGGAAAAGATGTAAAACTGTCACTGTTTGCAGATGACTTGTTATTATATATAGAAAATCCTAAAGATGCCACCAGAAAACTACTAGAGCTAATAAATGAATTTGGTAAAGTAGGAGGATACAAAATTAATGCACAGAAATCTCTTGCATTCCTATACATTAATGAATAAAAATCTGAAAGGGAAATAAAGGAAACACTCCCATATACCATTTCAACAAAAAGAATAAAATAACCTAGGTATAAACCTACCTAAGGAGGCAAAATACCCCTGTATGCAGAAAACTATAAGACACTGATGAAAGAAATCAAAGAAGATACAAACAGATGGAGAGATATAACATATTCATGGATTGGAATAATCAACATTGTGAAAATGACTGTACTACTGAAAGCAATCTACAGATTCAATGCAATCCCTATCGAACTACCAATGACATTTTCCACAGAAGCAGAACAAAAAATTTTACAATTTGTATGGAAAAACAAAAGACTCTGAATAGCAAAGCAATCTTAAGAAAGAAAAACAGAGTTGGAGGAACCAGGCTCCCTGACTTCAGACTATACTACAAAGTTACAGTAATCAAGACAGTATGGTACTGGCACAAAAACAGAATATAGATCAATGGAACAGGATAGCAAGCCCAGAGATAAACCTATGCACATATGGTCACCTTATCTTTGATAAAGGAGGCAAGAGTATACAATGGAGAAAAGATATCCACTTCAGTAAGTGCTGCTGGCAAAACTGGACAGCTACATGTAAAAGAATGAAATTAGAACACTCCCTAACTCCCTACACAAAAATAAGCTCAAAATGGATTAAAGACATAAATGTAAGGTCAGACAATATAAAACTTAGAGGAAAATGTAGGCAGAACACTCTATGACATAAATCACAGCAAGATCCTTTTTGGCCCACCTCCTAGAGAAATGGATATAAAAACAGAAATAAATAAATGGAACCTAATGAAACTTCAAAGCTTTTGCACAGAAAAGGAAATCATAAACAAGATGAAAAGACAACCCTCAGAATGGGAAAAAATATTTGCAAATGAAGTACCTGACAAAGGATTAATCTCCAGAATATACAAGCAGTTCATGCAGCTCGATATCAGAACAACAAACAACTCAATCCAAAAATGGCAGAAGACCTAAATAGAAATTTCTCCGAAGAATATATACAGATTGCGAACAAACACATGAAAGGATGCTCACCATCACTAATTATTAGAGAAATGCAGATCAAAACTACAATGAGGTATCCCCTCACACCGGTCAGAATGGCCATCATCAAAAAATCTACAAACAATAAATGCTGAAGAGGATGTGGAAAAAAGGGACCCCTCTTGCACTGTTGGTGGGAATGTAAATTGATACAGCCACTATGGAGAACAGTATGGAGTTTCCTTAAAAAACTAAATACCGAACTACCATATGACCCAGCAATCCCACTACTGGGCATATACCCTGAGAAAATCATAATTCAAAAAGAGTCATGTACCACAACGTTCATTGCAGCACTATTTACATAGCCAGGACATGGAAGCAACTAAATGTCCATTGACAGATGAATGGATAAAGAAGTTGTGGCACATATATACAATGGAATATTACTCAGCCATAAAAAGAAACGAAATTGAGTTACTTTTAGTGAGGTGGATGGACCTAGAGACTTTCATAGAGTGAAGTAAGTCAAAAAGAGATAAACAAATACCGTATGCTAACACATATATAAGGAATCTAAAAAACAACAACAACAAAATGGTTCTGAAGAATCTAGGAGCAGGACAGGAGTAAAGAAGCAGACGTAGAGAATGGGCTTGAGGAAATGGGAGGGGGAATGGTAAGCTGGGACGAAGTGAGAGAGTGGCATGGACATATATACACTACCAAATGTAAAATAGATAGCTAGTGGGAAGCCACCACATAGCACAGGGAGATCAGCTCTGTGCTTTGTGACGACCTAGAGGGTTGGAGTAGGGAGTGTGGGAGGGAGAAGAAAGAGGGAGGAGATATGGAGACATATGTATATGTATAGCTAATTCACTTTGTGATACAGCAGAAACTAACACACCTTTTAAATCAATTATACTCCAATAAAGATGTTAAAAAAAAGTCCCTTTGTGACTCCTAAGAGACAGCGAAATGAGTAAACAAAACAAAAATCATTAGTGCTCTTAGAGATATTGTTCAGTTGATTAATATACCATTGCAACTCTATCATATACTCAGAGCATTGTACAAGATTGTTAAGTACACCTTAGTACATCTTCACTATTTCAAATGATAAAATGACATGGACAAAGGCAAGCTGAGACTTGTCAGCCAGCAAAGTCTTTGCCCTTAGATTCCTCTATGTAGTATATACTTACACAAAACATTAGTAGATTCCGTCATATTTATTAGATTTTACAGAACAGCAGTTCAGGGTTAGCAGGAACCAACAAAGTAAAGCAATGACTCTATTAGCTATAGGTACTCTGTGGTTTTCACGTTGGTTTTTGAATCCAAACTTCCACAAATACTACGAATGCAGTCAGATTTGTGAACTAATATTCCAGACACATCTCTCATATTTTCCTATGGATTTCTTTGTGGACTATCGGACAGACATGTGTTTTTCTTTGGGTACTGCCATAGAACTCCCTTATGGGATAGATTTCAACCCTTAGTCAGCCTTGGGGAAAAAATATTTCCTTATATATGAACTTATTACATATCATGTTGCATAACTATTTTGGGTGCACAGCCCTGTATATTTGGAATACTTTCTAGGGTTTGAACTTTCCTTTCAGAGAAAGTTTGTTTGAAAACATACCAGTTTTTTTAAAGATAGAGGCTTACATTCTTTCATACACAGTGCTGTCAAAATCAGGCTCCTAATCTATTCTTGATTCTATAAAGATCACAGTTAAAATTCTCTCTCCTTGCCAAATTCCTATCTTTAATGCTGCATGAATAATCCTTTAAGGTATCTATATTTAATACAGCCAGAAAGAGGTATTAAATGTGATAACTCCAGAAAGATTATTTGTGTAATATCGAGCATGGAAAGATTAAGTACATTTTAGGTCTGTAATCTTAGAATTGCCATGTAATGTAATGAAGTAAAATTGCTTCATGTAAAGAAGTTCATATGTTTGAGTTTCTGGCTCTGGATTTTAGCAAAATGAAGGGTTCTATAGGTCCTTGCTGAAACTTAGATAAAGGCATTATTTCTCCTCTGAGTTTTCTGGATTTGTTCTCTCTGTGAGAGATGTCAGAATCCTATAGATAAAATCAGAAGCTCTGGAGTCAGTTGACCTGAGTTCAAATTTGAGCTCTGGCACTTTTTAGCCATAAAGTTGGATAGTATGATACATCACAGAGAATTTGTGGATATTAAATAATGAATGTAAATTGCATAGCATGAAGCTTAGCATGTAGGTAATGCTTAATATGTTAGCTAAAATGAATCAACAAAAATAAAATTTCAACTCAACACTCACTTCCAAGTGTCTCTGAAGCAAACTTAGGCTGTGGAGAAATTTGCAAATGATCTGGGGATTTTCTTTGAATGAGAATATTTTGGCACCACCCATCCTGGTAGGAAGGAACAAACATTCACTGGCCACCTATTGCACGTCAGATAATATGTTAGAATATTTGCATAGATGAACTCATCAAATTCTTACCCACCCCCAGAAAACAACAACAACAAAAAAACCTATGAGAGATTCTCATTTCAAAATAAGGAACTAAAAAATAAAAATAAATAAGGAACTAAGCTCAAATTATAATAAGTTGCAGAGCTGTGATTTAAATCCACATCTGTTCGACTTTCTAATCCAAGCTCTTACTGCTTCACCATGCTGCCTCTCAAAAAAGCAAAGCTCCTGAAATTCAGCCATGTTATATGACTTCTGTGTGCCATGAAGAGAGAAAAATAAAAATGGAAAGTGATGAAAATTTTTACCATACAGAAAACTTGACATTTCCTGTGAAAAGGCATACATGAATTCAAATGGTGGACAAGCCTAGAAATTTTGGGGGAGGCTTTGAAACATAATTAGGCATACACAATCAGACATATTCTCAGACTTGCTTCTGTAGATCTTTCTTTTTTATTTCCACCTACACATACATGCATTCACACTTGCCTGGATTAGTTTGTGTCTATTGACAATCTTGGACTCAGATGCTATGAGGGTGGTTGGGAATGGTAGGTGGGAAATAACTACATTTGCATTTTGAAAATATCACACTGGCTGCAGTATGGAGAACAGGTTAGAGAAAAGCTAGATGAATGTAGGGAGATCAGTTAGGAGGCTACTGCAGTAATCCAGGTGAAAGATGGTGATTCTTACAGTAGATTAGTAATAATCTAGAGGGTGAATAGTCAATGGCTTTGAGTTAGAATTTAAATCAATGGGACTTTGTGATGGACTGGATGTGAGTGGTTAAGTGAGAAAGGTTCAAGTAGAGCTCTTAGTTCTGTAAGGGTCACTAAAATAGGGAAACAGAAGTAGAATCGTATTTTAGGGGAAAGATCAAAACCTTGCTTTTTGTATATGCTGGACTTGAATATGCTGAGTTTGAGACTTCCAAATGGAAATGTAGGATAAGAAGTTGAAAATAAAGAAATAAATCTCAGAGAATAGTCCTGGATGAGAGATATAAATATGGGGGAGGGGATGATCATAGTATATATGATGATTAAAGCAGCGGATGTGATTTTTCTCAGAAAAACACAGAGGGTGAGACTGAAAAGTTGTCTACTACCCAGGCTTTTGGAAGTCCCCCATCTGTTGGGTGGGTGGATGAAGATGAGCCTGCAAAAGGATATACAGGAATGACCAGAGCTCAAAGAGTAAAACAGAAGTGACTGTTGTAAGAAAGGATTTCAAAAGGAGAGACTAACACATATGATCATAGATGAGGACTGAAACATATTCATAGATTTTGTAACATGGAATGAATTAGTGACCTTAAGATCTCTTTTAGGAACCGAATTGCAGAGGTTGAAGAGTGAACTGAGGTGTGAAATTGGTATAGTATAGAGGAAAAATAAAGCCTGAGTTTGGTTAGGTTTTTAGAAGCTGTGAAAATCAGTTAGGCTTTCTCTTTTCTTTTTTCTGCCTATTTAAGAAAAGCAAAATGTTGCCATTTTTATGGTAATTTTTTTCTTATACCCCAACCAAAAAGAAAAAAAAAAAACAAAAGAAGATAAAAGAAAAGAAAGAGAATCAAATTAAAGCCAAAGGGAAATCTTCATAAGTATGTTAGAGGTAGTCTAATTCTTCCACCTAGAGATGGGGAGCTGGAATGTGGAACATAGAGACTATTCCAGGCCAATACAGAGGAATCTTCTTATTTGGGGACGGATAGGGAAGGGGCAGGAGTGTAGCTATGATGGGGGTGGGTACTCTAGTTGGGTAAAGCAGAAATCCAGTTAAGCTAAATTATCCCAGAAATATCCTCATTGATGAGCTTGAGTTCTTGATGTTCCCAAGTCAATATTATTTTGTTTCTCTTTGTATTTCTGATGAGATTTCACTTTTCTTTGGGGGCAGTAGAGACCAATGTCTAGTTTTAAGAATGTAGAGGAAGTGAAGTTAAGGGGAGGAAGATCCCTGACAGCATAAAACTTCTCTGTCATATCAAAGTAGGAGTAAATGATTTTAAGTTAAAGGCATGTGTAATTCCACTTGATTAGTTTTTCAGCACCAACTTGGTAGAAAGCATTCTATCGGTGTTTAGGGTACTCTTCAAAATCTATCTGCCTATAAGTGCTTGGTTTTTTTCTTAAGTATTTTATTTTTTTATTGAAGTATAGTTGATTTATACTATTGTATTAGTTTCAGGTATAGAGCATAGTAATTCAATTTTTTTGCAGATTATATTCCATTATAGGTTGTTAAAAGATATTGGATATAATTCCCTGTACTCTACAGTAAATCCTTGTTGCTTGCCTATTTTATGTATAGTAGCTTATATCTGTTAACTCCATATTTCTAATTTATCCCTCCCTCCTTCCCTTTACCCTTGGTAACCCAAATTTGTTTTCTGTATCTGTGAGTCTGTTTCTATTTTGTATATAGATTCGTTTGTATTATTTTTTAGATTCTTCATGTAAGTGATATTATGTGGTATTTGTCTTTGTCTGACTTATTTCACTAAGCATTATACTATCTAGGTCCATCCATGTTGCTACAAATGACAATATTTCATTATATGTATATATATCTCTCTATCTCACATGTTCTTAAGCCAATCATCTCTTGATGGGCACTTGGGTTGCTTCCATGTCTTGGCTATTGTAAATGGTGCTGCTATGAACATTAGGGTGCATATATCTTTTCAAATTAGAGTTTTTGTTTTTTCCAAGTAGATACCCAGGAGTGGGATTGCTGGATCATATGGTAGTTCTAGTTTTAGTTTTCTGAGGAACGTCCATACTCTTTTCCACAGTGGCTGCACCAATTTACATTCCCACCAACAGTATAGGAAGGTTCCCTTTTTCCACGTCCTCTTCAGCATTTATTATTTGTAGACGTTTTGGTGATAGCCATTTTGACTGGTTTGAGGTGATACCTCATTGTAGTTTTGATTTACATTTCTCTAATAATTAGCAATGTTGAGCATCTTCTCATGTGCCTGTTAGCCGTCTGTATGTCCTCTTTGGAGAAATGTCTATTTAGGTCTTCTGCCCATGTTTTGATTGAGTTGTTTGTCTTTTTGATAGTGAGTTGTGTGAGCTATTTATATATTTTGAATATTAGCCCCTTTTTTTCACATTGTTTGCAAATATTTTCTCCCTTTCTGTAGGTTGTCTTTTCATTTTGTTGCTGGTTTCCTTTGCTGTGCAGAAGGTTTTAAGTTTGAATAGGCCCCGTTTGTTTATTATTGCTTTTATTTCTTTTGCCTTGGAAGACTGATCTAAATATATTGCTATGATTTATGTCAAAGGATGTTTCACTTATGTTCTCTTCTAGGAGTTTTATGGTGTCAAGTCTTACATTTAGGTCTTTAAAGTATTTTGAGTTATTTTTTGTATGTGGTGTGAAGGAATGGTCTGATGTCATTGTTTTGTATGTATCTGTCCACCTTTCCCAACACCACTTGTTGAAGAGACTGTCTTTTCTCCATTGTATATTCTTACCTCCTTTGTCATAGATTAATTGACCATAGGTGTATAGATTTGTTTCTGGCTTTGTTCCATTGATCTATGTGTCTATTTTTGTACCAATACCATGCTGTTTTGATTACTGTAGATTTGTAGTATAGTCTGAAGTTTGAAAGGGTTTTACCTCCAACTTTGTTCTTTTTTTCTCAGAATTGCCGTGGCAATTCTGGGTCATTTGTGGTTCCATGTACATTTTAGGATTATTTGTTCTAGTTCTGTGAAAAATGTCATGGGTATTTTGATAGTTGCATTACATCTGAAGATTGCTTTGAGTAGTATGGCCATTTTAACAATATTAATTCTTCCAATCCAAGACCATGGGATATCTGTCCACTTCTTTGTGTAATCTTCAGTTTCCTTCATCCATGTTTTATAATTTTCATAGTATAGGTATTTTACCTCCTTGGTTAAGTTTATTCCTAGGTATTTTATTCTTTTTGATGCGATTTTAAATGGAGATTTAAAAGAGATTTACTTTCTCTTTCTGATATTTCACTATTAGTGTGTAGAGATATAGCAGACTTCTGTATATTAATCTTGTATCCTGCTACCTTGCTGAAATCATTGATCAGTTCTAATAGTTTTGTGTGGAGACGTTAGAGTTCTCTATACAAAGTATTAAGTCATCTAAAAATAGTGAGTTTTACAGGGAGGGGATATGGGGATATATGTATACATATAGCCAATTCACTTTGTTGTACAGCAGAAACTAACACACCATTGTAAAGCAATTATACTCCAATAAAGATGTGAAAAAAAATAGTAAGTTTTACCTGTTCCCTTCTGATGTGAATATATTTTTTTTTTTTTTCTTATCTGATTGCTGGGGCTGGGACTTTCAATACTATGTTAAGTAAAAGCAGTGAGAGTAGGCATCCTTGTCTTGTTCCTGAATTTAGTGGCAAGGCTTTCAGCTTTTCACTGTTGAGTATTATGTTGAAGGTGGGTTTATTGTAAATGGACTTTATTATGTGGAGATGTGTTCCCTCTATACCCACTTTGATAAGCGTTTTGTTTTTTTGCGGTACGCGGGCCTCTCACTGTTGTGGCCTCTCCCGTTGCGGAGCACAGGCTCCGGACTCACAGGCTCAGCGGCCATGGCTCATGGGCCCAGCTGCTCCACGGCATGTGGGATCTTCCCGGACCGGGGCACGAACCCGCGTCCCCTGCATCAGCAGGTGGACTCTCAACCACTGTGCCACCAGGGAAGCCCTGATAAGCGTTTTTATTATGAATGGATGTTGAATATTGTCAAATGCTTTTCTGTGTCTATTGAGATGATCATGTGGTTTTTATCTTTCCTTTTGTTAATGTGGTGTGTCACATTGATTGGTTTGTGTATGTTGAACCATCTTTGCAACCCTGGAATGAATCCAATCTGATCATGGTGTATGATCTTTTTTATGTATTGTTGGATTCAGTTTGCTAACATTTTGTTGGGGATTATTGGATCTATATTCATCAAATATATTGGCCTGTAATTTTCTTGTTTTGTAGTATCTTTGTCAGGTTTGGTATTAGAGTAATGGTGGCCTCCTAGAATGAATTTGGGAGTGTTCCCTTATCCTCAGGTTTTTGGAATAATTTGTGAAAGATAGGTATAAATTCTTTATATGTTTGGTAGAATTCCACAGAGAAGCCATCCAGTCCTGGACTTTTGTTTGTAGGGAGTTTTTTTGGTTATTTTTTTTTTAATTGAAAATTCTATTTCATGTCTAGTGATCAGTCTGTTCAAATTGTCTGTTTCTTTTTACCTCAGTCTTGTCAGGCTGTATGTTTCTAGAAATTTGTCCATTTCTTCAAGGTTGTCCAATTTGTTCACATATAACTGTTCATAGTATTCTTTTATGATTTTTTTTGTATTTCTGTGGTATTGGTTGTTATTTCTCCTCTTTCTTTTCTTATTTTGTTTGAGTCCTCTCTCTTTTCTTCTTGGTGAGTCTGGCTAGAGGTTTGTCAATTTTGTTTATCTTTTCAGAAAACCAGCTTTTTGATTTATTAATTTTTTTCTATTTTTTAATCTCTTTTATTTATTTCCTCTCTAATCTCTATTATTTCCTTCCTTCTCCTGACTTTGCACTTTGCTTGTTCTTCTTTTTCTAATTCTTTTAGGTGGTAGGTTAAGTTATTTATTTGAGATCTTTCTTGTTTCTTGAGGAAGGCCTATATGGCTATGAACTTCCCTCTTAGAACTGTTTTTGCTGCATCTCATAGATTTTGTAAAGTTGTGTTTTCATTTCTGTTTGTATTGAGGTATTTTCTGATTTCTTCTTTGATTTCATCATTGACCCATTGGTTTTTTAGTAGCATGTTGGTCATTCTCCACGTTTTCCTTCTTTTCCTGATTTTCTTTCTGTAGTTGATTTCTAGTTTCATAACATTGTCGTCAGAAAAGATGCTTAATAGAATTTCTAGGCTCTTACATTTGTTGAGGCTTATTTTGTGACCTAGTTGGTGGTCTGTCCTAGAGAACGTTCTATGTACAGTTGAAAACAATGTGTATTCTGCTTTCTTTGGATGTACTGTCCTGTAGATATCAATTAAGTGCAACTAGTCTATTGTGTCATTTAGAACCTCTCTTGCCTTATTGATTTTCTATCTGGAAGATCTGTCAATTGATGTCAGTGGGCTGTTAAAGTCTGCTACTGTTGTATGATTGTCAGTTTCTCCCTTTATGTCTATTAGTATTTATATATTTAGGTGCTCCTGTATTGGTGTGTATATGTTAATGAGTATAATATCCTTTTCTTGTATTGATCCGAAATTTATAATATAATGCCCTTCTTTGTCTTTCTTTATGGCCTTTGTTTTAAAGTCTGTTTTTTTCTGGTATCAGTATTTCTACCCCTGCTTTCTTGTCATTTCCATTTGTATGAAATATATATTTTCCATCCCCTCACTTTTAGTCTGTATGTGTCTTTTACCCTGAAGTGAGTCTCTTGTAAGCAGCATACTGCAGGTTCTTGTTTTTTTAATCCGATCAGCCACTGTATATTTTTTGATTGGAGCATTTAGTCTATTGATATTCAAAGTAATTATTGATAGGTATGCTTATAAGCATTTTGAGACAAGGACTATACATTTTTTTAAATTAAAAAATTATTTTTTAAATTAACATATAGTAATATTGACTTTCTTTTGCTATGCAGTTATATGAATTTTAACACGTGTGTAGATTCAGTAACTACCACTGCTGTCAGGATGCAGAACCATTTCATCACTTCAAGAATCTCCTCCTTGCTACTTGCACACTTTTCCTGCCTAGCCCCTGGAAACTACTGATCTGTTCTCTGTCCCTATAGTTTTATTTTTTTGAGGCTGCTGTATAAATGGAGTGTGTAACTTTTTGAGGCTGCTGTATTTTACCTGAGAATAGTGCCTTTGAAATTCATCCAAGTTGTTCCATATGTCAATAATTCATGCCTTTTATTTCTGAGTAATATTCCATTATATAAATATACCACAATATGCTTATCCATTTACCTGTTCAATGACAACAATTGATTATAATTGTTGGCAATTATGACTAATGCTGCTATAAACGTTTGTGTACAGGTTTTTGTGTGAACATAAATTTCCTTTCCCTAACGTAGTTAGCCAGGAGTAGCATTACTGGGCCATATTATAAATTGTATTTAACTTTAAGAGACACTGGAAAATCACCTTCTAGCCATACCATTTTGTATCTTGGTTTTAAAACCAAAATTAGTTACATATTAGTATTAGAATGACTAAAATTTTAAATTCTGGCAATTTCAAGTGCTGACAAGGATGTGGAGAAAGTAGAACTCTCATACATCGTTGATGGGAATGCAGAATAGTACAGCTGAATGAAAAAAGGTGGGGGGAGGGTCATACTCTTTGATAATCTAATCATGGAAATGGCATTTCATCACTTTGCTGTATTCTGTTTCTTAGAATCAAGTTACTAAGTCTAGCTCACACTCAAGGGGAGGGAATTCCACAAGGCTGTGAATATCAGGGAGAAGGGATCACATTTGGAGTTGTTGGAATGCTGCCTAAAACAGTAATTTAAAGGAAAGGGCAACATATTTACAGAGAAGAATATTATATTTGCACAGATATTTACCATTTCTATTGTTCTTCCTATATTCTTGATGTTCTGCATTTCCTTCTGCTATCATTTTCCTTCTGTGAAAAAATTCCTTATCTTATTATTTCAGAGCATATCTCCTGATTATGTATTCTCTTAGTCTCCCTTCTTCTAAGAAAGTATTTATTTCACTTTTTTATTCCTGAAGGGTATTTTCACTGTGTGCAGTGTGCTGGATTGACAATTTTTTTCTTTCAGCTCTTTAAAAATGTTCAATTTGCTTCTGGCTTACAGGTTTTCTGATGAATTTGAATTGTTGTTTTCCTATAAATAATTTGTTATTTACTCTGGTTACTTTCAAAAAATTTCTTTGTCTTAATTTTCAGCAGTTTAATTATGATGTTTCTAAGCATGGATTTCTTTGAGTTTCTCCTGTTTGGGGTACACTGGGCTACTTGAATCTGTAGGTATATATTTTTTACCATATTTTGGAAGTTTTCAGCCATTACATCTTCAAAGCTTTTTGAGTAACTGGGCTTTCTCTTCTTCTGGGACTCCAATTGACAAAAATGTTAGATCTTTTGATACATTACCATAAATCCTTGAGGCTTTGTTACTTTTTTTTCCCCAACTTGCTTTTGAGTTAGGAAAATATCAATGGATCTATCTTCAAGTACACTTAGTGTTTTCTTTGTCATCTCTAATCTGCTATTGAGCCTTCACGGTAAGTTTTTAATTTTGGTTATTGGTTTTTGCAGTTTTAAAATTTCCATTTAGCTCTTCTTTATACCTTCTTTTTTTTGCTGAGATTTTGAATATCTTTTCTTTATTTTAAATCCCTTCATTTCTAGCATATCCTCCCTTTCTTGTTGGAGCATTTTAATAATAGCTGATACAAAGTCCTTGCCACATAATTCCAATATCTGTGTCATTTCAGTGTTCATGCCTATTGCTTGTCTTTTTCCATGCAAGTTGAGATTTTACTAGTTCTTTATATGCCGAATAATTTTAGATTTTGTCCTGGATATTTTGAATGTTATGAGACTCTTTGTCTTATTTAAATCCTATGGAGAGTGTCGATATTTTTGTGTTAGCAGGGAACTGACCCAATTAGTGTATGTCACAAGTTCTGTCCAGTCTTCTGTGGGTTGTGGTTTCAATGTCAGTTCCATTTTCAAAGTCTTTGCCATATTACTCATATATGTCCCATGTACACACCATTCAGTGTCCAGTCTGAGACTTGTCTCTCAGTTAAGTTCCCACAGTCTTTGTTATGCTGTTTAAGATATGATCCATTCACGTGCAACTTAGGGTGTGAGCTCAGGTATTAAAAAAAAATTTTATGGTGTTACTTTCCCAAGCTCCTTCCTGTCCTCAGAATTTTCCAGTTTCCTGATGTTCCCATTGTTGATTTTCTGGCTAGAAATCTGGGACTTTATTTAACTTGCTTTGCTGCCTTGCTCACTTCCCATTGACTGTACTTGCATCTGGGGCCCACTGGTTATAGGAGCTATAGAGAAAAGAGCATTGGGGTTTTGTCCCACCCTCTCCAAGTCTGACTTTCCTTACTTCTTAACTCTAAAATACATTTTCCCTCTAGCATGACAAACTTTTATGTTTTTTTTTAAATGAATGAATTTTAAAGAAGTCATTTTGCTAAAACCTTACACTTTTCTCATTTGAATCACAGCCTGTACTCTATCTGGTACAAAGCATAGGAAGCAAATTGTGGGTACAATAGTCTTAGGTAAGTACCATGTACTAGGGGAATGCCTTGTAGGATAAGAAATCTGAAATTAACTATAAGATGAGGGTAAGACAACAGGAAGTACAAAGAGAAGAATACAAGAAAGAAATGAATAGTGCATCTAATAGGTACTGGCTCTGCCATGCTGGTCTAATGTTGAAGTTGAACCTATACCACCATCCCTGAAAAAAAGGTAGATTCATGTATCTTTGAGTTCTCTTAGGTCTTTTGAGGTTATAAATTGCAAGTTCTGTAATGGCTTCCCTTTTATAGGCTTATGTCTATTCAAAACCACATTTCTGCCCATAGTAGGTTAATAATTCAAAAATTACATTTTGATGTTCCTGGGAGGTCTGTGGAACTCAAAATAAATGAAAGCCAGGACTTTCAGCTATACTCTTACCACCTTTCCAAGGTAAGGATACAAAGGAATCCTATTCAAGGACATATAAATCCTTTAAACATCTAATTTTATAAGAGTGAAATGTTTAATAAATATTGTCCAATTTTTTACTCTGAACTGGAAACTTAAAACCATGTGACTGGTTATCAGACTAAAAATAAAATGATTTTCAAAAATAAACAAAACCTTCCAAGTGGTGCATAAAAATGATGTCATTGAAATCTGAAAACTCTCTTTAACAGTTTATATTTATGCAATGATGTCCTACTGATGTCTGATGTAAGAAAAAACAAAAAAACCTCTTAGAGAAAATTAGCTACTTGAACCTGGGCTGCCAAATGCATTTAGCAAGTCTTACAATTTTGGCAGAATATCACATCATCTAAACAGAGGAGGTAAACTTGAGGTGTAAGGGATATGAGATGCAGTATGCATTCTTGACTCTCCAGACAGTAGATTTTGGAAGATGATAAGATAGGTCAAAGCTTCTGAGGAAAAAGTTAAACGAATTCTGAAGCTGCCAGTGATACATCCTGGCTGGACTAAAATCAAGGCATTTTTATTAGTCTAGGCAACCTAGAAGCTATTGACACAGCGTTCTGTTATTTTATCTTTTAAAATATAACTTCCACCTTGCTATTATATCAAGAATTTTCCTTATTGGGGAACTTGAAGTTTGGTACACACGCAAAATGGCTCATCTTTTCAGCAGTGTGGGAAAAAAATGACTTGATCATAAATAACATGAAAATTAATAACGTTTAGGTAAAAAATGGAGAATTATAAGCAAGGTGCATCTTAATTCCTCTACTTTCTTCATAATCAGTGTGCATGATAAGCAGTGTATGTGAGAGGCAAAGTGCTCTGAACATCTCTGAGGATGAAAAAGTAATTTGTTATGTGAAAAATAACAAAACTACTTGTAGCCGATCTAGTTACAGATACATAGTTGGTGTGGTGGGGGCTGGTGGGAGACATTGTTCTATTGCCACTGACTGTAATAACTTATGATAGTTATTTAGTTTGTGCCAAATTTGCTAAATTTTGCCATAGAGTTATCTTTAGGGGCAGTATTGTGATACCTACCAAGAGTTTGGGCTCTGCTGTCAGACTCTCTAGGGGCCAATCCTGGCTTCACTGTTTTCTAGTTTGTGACTTTAGGCCCATTGTTTGCTATTTCCTAAGCTTCGTTTATCCCATCACAAAATGGGATTAATAGTGTCTATTTCATAGGGTTGATGTGAACATTAAAATGATTTGCATCTCATATAAAATGCTTAGCATAATATTAGCATAAGTATTTAGTAAACGCTCCATAAATGTTAGCTATTACAATGACATTGCAATTCTATAGAACAAGTAACTCAGTGAAAGCTCTTTCCATGAAAAATGTCCTATGAAAGAATTCTTCAATATACAATTTAGTCCAGCAAGTTTGGGATTGCTGGTCTTTCATGTTTCATAACCTGGTGTATAATAAATGGATTTTTACTATAATTTTAAAAGTTATTTAAATTATATTTATAAAATTAATTTCTATTCATACATTTACAGAAACTGGGAAATATGACCATGGACTCTCTGGTTTCTTAACTCAGGTTGAAAACACTGAATTATGTTGACCCTTTGTCCCTTTAATAAAGATTCATATAGAAAATTTAGTACCAGTCCATTTAACTGCCTACTCCAGAATCAGAATATTTATCTCACTTCACTGAGACTATTATACCTTCAGATGGAAGACTTAAAATAAAAATATCTTTGAATTTAGTTTGAATCTTTTGAATTGACTTCTATTTGTGTTGTTGAATCTGGCAATCAGCATTTCAGCTATATTTTTGTTATGTACACCAAGGTAGTGGGGCAGAAGGAGAAGTTTAAGCAAGAGTTCCATGTTTAAGTGTGAAAGTCATCAAGAAAGGATTGAGGGATTTCCCTGGTGGTGCCGTGGTTAAGAATCTGCCTGCCAATGCAGGAGACACAGGTTTGAGCCATGCTCTGGGAAGATCTCACATGCCGTGGAGCAACTAAGCCTGTGCACCACAGCTACTGAGCCTGCACTCTAGAGCCCACGAACCACAACTACTGAGCCCATGTGCCACAACTACTGAAGCCCACATGCCTAGAGCCCATGCTCCGCAGCAAGAGAAGCCATCGCAATGAGAAGAAGCCTGCACACCGCTACAAAGAGTAGCCCCCACTCGCCACAACTAGAGAAAGCCCACATGCAGCAGCGAAGACCCAACACAGCCAAAAATAAATAAATAAATTAATTAAAAAAATAGATAAGCAACAAGCATAGCTATTAAAAAAAAAAAGAAAAGAAAGGATTGAGCATTGGCTTCTTCTGACAAACCCCTAGGACAAAGGAAAGATAGGTTGATGTTTTAGACTTCCACAATTCTTGGTAATAATGTGCTCAATGCATACTTCCTGAATAATTGAATTCAATTTGGTTTTGCCTGAACTTGCCTTTTTTCCTCTCATCAAAAACAAAAGACGCTTCTTCTGTCTATTCTTCAAGGTTCAGCTAAGTTCCTGTCTCCTTTCTTGAAAATTTTGCCACAGTGTTGATTATTTTCTTTAGAGTATCCATGACCTCTTCTACACAAAGTGTTGGAGGTATCCTTTGTAGTGGTTTCATAGAAGTTCTTGTCACTCCAAAGGCATACATAGTATTAACTAATTCTCTTTCCCCTGTCCCCACAGTGCTGAATATGTTATAGGATCTCAGTATTTATTTGTTTATTCATTATATTTGGGTGATTGAAATATGTGAAACCTATGATTCTTCAGATGCTTTCTTAGTTGTTAATTATTTTTGTGACTCAGAGCTGGTATTTGAAATCTGGGGTTTGTGTATCTTCAGCTGTTAGTATGGTATTATTTTCATCTTGGAGTGAGTAGCAAAAATGCTACTTTACTTCATTAACTCTGAAACATAGAGGGCTTAGTTTGTGTTTACTAAAAAGATATTCAGTGTCAGTTGGAGGACCTTGAGAGGTTCTCTGGGCTCTGTTTCCATAATTACTTAATTATCTGCCTCCTTCTTCTGTATTCTCTTGTAAGAATCACAAACTATTGTTTAACTCATTGGAACTCAGTACAAGTTGGAAGAGTTTTCATCTCATAACAATCTACAATTCAGTGAATGTAATAATTGGATGACGAGAACTGCTTCCTCAAGATGGGATAAGAAACAGGCATGAATGAGGCCAAGAAGACCACGCTGGTGAAAAAAGAAAAATTTACCCAAAAGGAGATCTTTAGCAATGAAGATAGAGTGTCCTGAGGTTTTATTCTTATGCGTGAAACCCAGATTTCCTGGAAGAGTCCCTCCTAAGGGTTTGGCCCTGCACAAACTATAATGCCCCTACACAAATGGATCATTGAAGGAAGCAAAGGCTGGAAGATTCTGTTTGGATATCATCCCATGGGTTGTTCCTGTCACCCATCCCACAGACTATCTGCTCCCTACTAGTTCTCTCATTTCCAGATCCTGCAAACAAACACTGCCCTGTGTAGATGACTGAAAAAGTAGGCAGAAGAAGAAAGCAAAGTAGGACCAATGACAAAGCTTTTACATTTCCACAAACCCATGAAGCGTTGGATTCTAAAGAGGACCTGGCATAGGAATATTTCCAAAACTCCTGTCACATACATGTGAACAGCTGTTTTGGACCTTATCTTCTCTAAAGATCCCCACTGTTGTTTGGTCTATGCAAGTAAGAGGCAGACTGTTCAGCCTGCTTTGAATATGAAAGAAAAATTATAGCTGGGTTTGCTGTGACAAGAGTCAAGGTCTGAATTTTGTAGGATTTTCTTCCCCAAAATTGCAACTATACTTCCTACCCCTCTAAAATGATCTCATTTATTTAATTCTGATAAGACCCTGTAGAGTATAATTTTTACCAGTATCATCTATGTTCAAGGCACTTGTTTGATCTCTGTCTAGGGAATGAGCATTACAAAAAACCATCTTATTCTGAGACAAAATTCTGCATTTTTCCTTTGTGCCAACAAACTCACTATCGTTAATAATCCTCAGGCTATTTGGAGTCTCATACTTCTTAGAGGTAGCATAACGCACTGCTGGGCGTGATCCAGCTGTGATGCATTCAGAGCAGCACTCCCCACAAACTGATTATATCATCTCTCTGTAACCACACACATTTATTAGAAGCTTATAGGAGAATGCTAATGAACACACCCTGCACAGTGTTTCCACAAACACTCTAATACGTTTCCATTGCCTGTTATTCTTGGTAACCAAAGGGAGGGTAAAAGGAAAGAATTAAGCTGTTACCCACTTGCTAAGACTCTGAAAGGATTTGCAAAGACTTCAATAGGGTGGGGGAACACTCACCTCTTTTTCCCATTTTCATTTATCAGAACAGAAATATTGTGTGAGGACATATCAAAAACATTTTGATCTCCCTTCCCCTCCCCTCCCCTCCTCTTCTCTCTATTGCAATTAACAGTGATAAAAGCTCAACCCTAAATCCACAATCATGGAAAACATCCCCTCCCATAATAAGCTTCCTGTAAGACACAAAGCAGAAACCTCTCCACTCAAACTAGAGATATGGAGCTATAAAGGTGAACGTCTAGTCATCAATAATTCATTCCTACATTAACCAATTTCAGATGTGCTGCAGTTTGATTCCAGTGTCTTTTGTTTTATCATTAGATAGGAAGAATAGGAGCCACAGTCCTTTGGAACAATTACTTTGCAACTTGAGTACAGAAGATTCCCTCCCTGGTCAGCTGGACAGGAACAGGCTAGGAATGGTGTCCTGGTTTGTAGTCTGTGCCTCTGCAAAGGAGTAGCTCCTGAGAAGTAGGGAATGGATTTCATGGCCTTCATGGAAAATCTCAAGATCTGGGTTGTTCACTTCAATAGGCAGAGTTGGCATGGAGGCAAAAACTACCCTCTGTCTTTTTCATCTCTTCATCTACCTGTTTATCATTCTATTTTGCTACCTACTGGCATACTTTCCACTATAGTTCTAGAGGGGTAATACCTCTTATTGCTCTCCAGATACTTAAAACCCTAGTTATGATGATTTCTGCCTTCTACTATTCCCAAATAGTATCTCTTCCCCTCCAGTCATGCCTCCCCTACTTTCCTCTCAGAGAAATTTCAAGTGAATTTTAAGAGAACAGCCTGCTGGCTGAACTAATTCACATTTAAGTATGAATAATTGATAACTTCTTATTACTTCTAGAATGTTGGCATTTTAAGAAGAGTCTGATTACCCCCAAAGAATCAATAGTTGGAGACATTTCAGAAACTATGAATTAAATTAAACCAGGCAATTTGGGGAAGATTTCCTGGGGAATAAAGGCAGTGGACAGCTGTTTTATTTGGTCCTGAAACAAGGCAAAGTCTGTTGTTTAATAAGCCACCCTGTAAAGGCCATTATTCAGCAGCCACAATGCATGAGTCTTAATTGAGAATGGGAAAGAGGGTGTCCTTTGGGAAGGAAACACAACAAATTGGGTTAGATCTAGAAAAACTTTAAACAAAGTTTTAGGCAAAAACTTCTCATTTTATTGGTGAACAAAATACCAATTCAGGATCACTACTGCCCAAGGAACACTTGTGTCATTTGGTGACCCATCAAAAAAGGAATAGCCAGAGATTGTTAACTTGCAATCTATAATTTCAATTTACTTCTTCTGGAGAAGGGATTTTACTTTTGTGTCTGCTGCTCCATTGAAACTTTTTTTGCATTTTACAGCAGAAATAGCACAGCATGTGAAACCAGAAAGAGGGTTGAAGTGCTGGGCCTGGCTACTTGCTTTCTGATTGTGAGCATTTCCTCTCTGAGCTTTGGTTCCTCATATGCTACGATGGGGTGATAATGATGACACATAGTATACAGAGTTGTTGTGGTTGTAAGGATCCACTGAGATAATGTGGAGCTTGGGAAATGGCAAAGTTGAGAGGCTCTCTCAAAAAATTTTAGGTCCTTTCTTTCCCAGTCCTTATCAGTTCTTTAAAAACCATAGGACACCTGACACTTGAGATCTAGGGCACACACTGCCTCATATAACCTTAATTTTTTCCATTTGAGTGTTTGTGTGCATGCGGAGTGAAGGGGAGGAGGATACAGAGTCTATAAGTCAAGGCCCTGGCTTTGGAACTGGACCTTGAAGTAAATGTTGGTGAATGAAAGGTTTACTATGCATTGTGTCGTATCAAAAGAGACGATACAGGTTCTTCATCCTTGTGAGTTCCTACTGTATGGACATGACATGGGTCAGGACAGGCAAGAACATTTTGTGGCTTTTATTCAGTCTTGCTCATTTAGAGATAATCATTGTAGGTCTCACAAAGGCCAAACAAGATCACATGAATGCTCCTCATTTGGGAGACTGCCACTCTTACTGGCTTGAAAACTTTTAATTTCTCAGGACTGCATCAAATTAAGCCATTACCAGTCTCTGCATTTTGTCTCTTCATGACTCCTAACAAAGCCAGCATAACTTCTTCCTATCCCTCTAGCCAAGGGTACTTTCACCCAGCCCTTTTTTTTTTTCTCTGCACATATGTGTGTTTTCCAAAAGCTTAACCACAGTTGCATAAATATTTTTCCTGTTATGAGCCTAAAGCTGACTGTAGGGAAATAAGATAATTTAGTCAACCAGATTTTCTTTTCAAGAGTAGGAAGGATTCAGGGGAGCTTCCATAGGGTTGGACAACATCCTCCTGGGAAAACATCAGTCACATTAGTGCATATTCCACTAAACAATGCTACTGATGACTGAAATTAGAAAATCACTGTGATTCAGCAAACTTGAATCATTGTCTGAAGTACAGTACTACATGTATTATTTATCCATTAAAAAAAACAGTTGAAAGAGTCTCAAAAGGTTTCCTTAGGCAGAAGACCTCCATATTTTCAGAGTTGGCAAGCTAGCTATAGTAGGGGGTAGGAGATGTATGTGCCTAAGTTTCCAACAGTTCTTTAGATCTTCTGTGGACAGTTCTATTAGATCCTTTAAGTTTACTTAACAGAACCCACTCTCTGGTTGAGAGCTGAAGCTCATGTTTTCTTTTCTTTCTTTCTTTCTTTTTTTTTTTGGCTTCTTGGCATTATTCAGAGCCTTCAATATAGCTATTCATTTCTTTTTTCACTTATTCTTTCCTTCCTTTCTCGCTTGTTCCCTTTCAAGTTTTTTGATCTTACATTCATAGAATTGTTTTGTCATGATTCTCAGTATATAGTCAAGTGTCATCATTGATCCATGCTCAACTTCCCTTTTATATTTAATTTCTTCATCTAATTTTATTATTCGCTGTATTGCCCATTTCCAAATCCATTTTCCCTCCTGTAGACACCGATTCTTATGTATTTTAAAATTTATTTTAGAAAAATATATATTTTATTTTATTTATTTATTTGGCTGTGCCAGGTCTTAGTTGCAGTACATGGGATCTTCATTGCCACGTGCAGCATCTTTAGTTGTGACATGCGGGATCTTTAGTTGTGGCATGTGGGCTCTTAGTTGCCGCATGAGGTATCTAGTTCCTTGACAAGGGATCAAACCCAGTCCCCCTGCATTGGGAGCATAGAGTCTTAACCACTGGACCATCAGGGAAGTCCCTATTCTTAATGTATTTAATGTGAGTCCTTCCAAGCCATCATATATATATATTTGCAAATATGTGTCCATAGGCAATATTAAGTATTACGTATGTGCTTTTAATTTACAGAAATGGTCTTATTTGATACATTGTTACTCTTTTCATTCAGCATTATGTTTTTGGAAAAGTAAAGCGAAGATGAGAGACTTACCCATAAGTTATAAAGGTTTATTACAAATATGTAATAATTAAATTACTCTAGCACTGGCCCAGGAACAGACAAATAAACTGTTATAATAGAATAGAGATTCCAAAACCATTCCTATGTACACAGGGAAACTGATAAGGATAGATTAGCTACTTAAATCAATTATGAAATAATGGATTATTTAAAAAGTAACATTGACATATAATAATAAGAACAACAACAATCAATATTTATTAGACACATACTATGTTCCAGCCCTGCTTCAAATGTTGGCATACACACTCAATCTCATAACCATATGAAGTAGGCAATAGTTTTGCTTTACAGATAAGAAAATTGAGGCACAAGCACAGAGAGATTAGATAAATTGACAATTCCCAAACAGAGATTCCAACCCAGGCAGTTTGGATTCAGTGTCTATGATCTTAGCCACTATACTACACAGCTGTCTCAGCTACATTGACTCTGAAGCAGAAAAATAAAATTAAGTTCTTACTTTAAACCATACATTAAAAAATAACCTCTGGATGAATTGTTTCCTTTTTTTTTTTTAAAGAAACCTATAGTACAATCTAATATTTCTAGTCACTGGTATCAGGTGGGTGCTGACTCTCTTCCTAATATGAATCTAAAACTAAATTTCTTGAACTCTCTTACTGATTCAGGATGTTCATTTTTAATTTGAGTTTTCCCATTTCCTGTATTCAGTACCTGATAGGAGAAACAAATTTGCTTTACCAAGAATTGTTAACTATTACATTACAGGAAGAATGTAAAGAAAGAAGTGATGGACTGCCTGATGCCACATCAGAGTAGAGCTTGCCATCTGAAAACACCGTATACTATTGGAAGCAGATGAGAAAGAGTGCTGAAAAAGGGAATTTTGACACAGAGTATTGAGCCATACCTCCATGGAAACTCTTGAGGCATATTAGCTAAATGTCAGATTGCTTCCTGAATATGAATTCTGGAAAGAAGCAATAAGGTACTCTCTAATGACACAGAGTCTAAGAATAAGAAAAGTACCTAGAAATCCATAAATTCTTCTCTAGCTCTCAATCAATTGGAATAAACTAGGTACTCATGAGGATTCAAGATTCCAGCATAGAGATGGATAAAGTTTCAGTGAATAAAAACATCTAAAAAGTTTAATTTTGTTTACATTATATTAAATTATATATTTTAAATGTCTCTCTGACATAACAAAACTCTCTGAAGCTTTGGCATTTCCTCATCTCTTTCACAGTTACCTCCATTGGCTTTCACTCAGTATCTTATATATAACCTTTCCCTCCACCCCAAGGGCAAGGTTGGAGTTTCAATAAACAGAGTATAGACAGGAAATTCAATCTTTCCTTGCATCTCTCACAAAAATTTATGGGAGTCTAAGAGGATAAACTACCACAGTTATATTAAAACATTGTATCCTCTCTAGTATCTGTTATCCCTCAAATCCTGGGAGCCTTGTCTTCATCTGTAACAAACAGCTGTTATCCATGCCATTCTGTCCTGGACAATGTGAAGTCATGCAGATTATGTCCTAACAGATTATGTCTTCTCTGTCATGACCAGTAGCCGTGAGGAGTGGAACATTTCTTCCATAATGAATGCTTTTCTCAACAATCCAGTCACATCACTTTTTCCTTGGATGGTATTGGAGGAGTAGGGAGAGAAGGAAATAAGTAGACAAAGCAGGTATGCAAGGGGTGGGAGCTCTGGATCTGTATATGTTGGTTATGTGGGCGTATGCATGTCCATGAATTCTACTCTCCTCAGTCTACCAAAGAATTAACACTTCTGCCACCCCCTTCCTAGATAAAAGTGAAAGAAAAGGGAGGCAAAGAAGAGGGAGTAAAAGTAGGGCATGGAAACACCTAAAATTCCTTAGAAGAAACCCAAATATTTTTGACTTGCCATTTGGGAAACAGGGTTCTTTCATTTTTTAAAAGTTTTCTTTCTGTAAAACACTAGAAATATTTAGTCCTGCATCACAGCCCATTTTGAGATCTTAGGTCTAGCTTCTGACCTCTATGTCCTACCTGAAAAATCATACTGAGAATTAAGAGTCTGGGAACTCAACTAGATGGAAGGAAATGTCTGTTCCCAAGCTCCACTCACCTCATGTTTTTATTTTTAATATTTCCATACTGCTTAGTTGTAATTAGTTTCAATAGGACTGTAGAAAAAAACAGAAAACTTTAGATTTTAAAAAATTGGGATCAAATTTTACAATTGGTGTGCCTGATTATAAAAAGTCAGTTTAAAGTGTTCTTAACCTAACTTCAAATCTCCTGTCAATATCTTTGGACTGTAGAGGCAAAGTATGTGAATTTCAGTCTGACATTGCAAATATCTGCTTAAAGTCAGTATGACATCTTTGAAGAACAGAATTCAAGTTCCATCATAGTGATGTTAATAACCTATAAGTGATATAAATAACCAGTTATCAAGATACTCAAAATCATAGGTGACCAAGGGAGTAAGTAGCCACTAGTTTTAAGGGATCTTAAGAAATAATGATGTGATAATCTTACTAGACCACCCAAACTGAGATTATGATTCTGAACATGTTTTTATAATTTAGAGGGGCCCTGGGCTATTATCTATATAGTTAAGTGCTCTGTAAACCTGCCAAATCCCATCTACCAACTTCCTCAACAAAACCAAGCATTTGTGCCTGTCATCACTGCAAATCCTAGGGAACAGCACGAATGTCACTAGGGGTTATTTCACTCATGTTTTCTGTCAACAAGATCAATTTTGCAGTATCAAAATTCTAAAAGCATTTTTATTTAATTTTTTTTAATGAAAATATTGAACCATTTTGAGAATTCGGATTCTAGAAACACCATACTTAAAACTCTGGGTTTTCCTACATGGTTGATCTGATTTCTTATTATTGTAGGTATTTCACAGCATGGACTTAGTATCTTATCTGTAATCAGTGTATGTCTATTCCGTCACGGCTATACAGTTTGAGAAAAAGAGATACTTTTCAGACCCTCCCCAGACTGTGAAATAAATCCAGGACAAAGTACCTTCCAGGATGTGTCCAAGGGATAATGAATTGTTTGAGGGCAGAGGAACCTTGGTTCAGCGCAGTTTCGTCTTCCCGTGCTAAATGTGCAGGAGGGAGTCCAGGATGAACGAAGCTGGCCTTAGTGAGTTGTGTTTAATGCCCAGAAGCTGGCCCAAATCCCTGCCTTTATGTAGCAGTCTGATGTTATAGTGCACAACCACTGGGAGTGTAATGTCACATAACTTGAAACTGATCTTAGAGGTCAGATCCAAAATCTATGGGAGAGGTGGATGCCACCATCAATTACTCTCATGGGTATGAAAACAATATCATTTTGTTTTTGTTGTCTCTGTTTTTATCTCTGTGTTTCTCTTTTCCTACCTTCTGTGGGTACTTGAGGATTGAGTGTTTTTTAGGATTCCATTTGATGCATCTCTTGTGTTTTTGAATATGTCTTTGTATAACATTTCTTAGTGGGTTTGTAGGTATTACATTTACCTAACTTAACAGTCTACTGATGTCATCGTTTGACCTGTGAGAATGAAGTATAAAAACGTTCCTTCCCTTTGTGTCCCTTTACTCTCCTCCATTATCTTAAATGTTTCCTCTACATACATTTAGAACTACGTCAGACAGTGTTATTTTTGCTTCAACTCTCAAAGACAATTCAGAAAACTCAAGAGGAGAAGGAAGACCTATTGTATTTACCCATATTTTTGCTTACCATATTCTTTCTTCCTTCTTGACTAAAAAAAAACAAACCCTTTTTCTTTCTGTTTAGAGTACTATTTTTAGCTATTCTTTTAGGGTAAGCCTTCCAGTAACCAATTGTCTTAGATTTCTTTCATCTGAGAATGTCTGATTTCCCTTCATTCCTGAAAGATATTTTCACTGGGTGTAGGATTCTGGATTGACAGTTCTTTCAGCACTTGAAAAATATTGTTCCACTTCCTCTGGCCTCCATATTTTCTGATGAGAAGTCTGCTATTTGAATTTTTTCCCTATTCATTATTCCTCTCTCCCTCTCTCTGCTTTTAAGTTTCACTTTCATAGTTTGACTATGATGAATCTTGGTGTGGATTTCTTTGTTTGGTGTTCACGTAGCCTCTTGAATCTGTCAGTTTTTGTCTTCTGCTAAACTTGAAAAGTTTTCAGCCATTATTTCTTTCAGTACTTTTCTATTCCTGTCTTCTCTTGCACAACCACTGGGAGTGTAATGTCACATAACTTGAAACTGATCTTAGAGGTCAGATCCAAAATCTATGGGAGAGGTGGATGCCCCCATCAATTACTCTCATGGGTATGAAAACAATATCATTTTGTTTTTGTTGTCTCTGTTTTTCCATGCTTTGTTCATCTTTGTTTTTTTGTGTTTTTTTTAACACAGCTTGTGGGGTTTTAGTTCCCCAGCAAGGGATCAAACCCAGACCCCTTGGCAGTGAAAGTGTGGAGTCCTAACCACTGGACTGCCAGGGAATTCCCTGTTCATCCATTTTTAAACTCAAGGTTACATTAGATTCATAAAATGAATTGGGCAGCTTTCTCCTTTCTTCTGTTTTTCTGAAACAACTTGTATGAGAAAGGGATGATCTGTTCTTGAATGCTTGGTAGCACTCAACTGCAAAAACCATGTAGGACCAAAGTTTGGTCATTTTTGGAGGGTGGTGTTCTTGATTCTGATATCCAGTCTTCAATGGTGATTCATCTGTTCAAGTATTATATTTCTTCTTGGGTTTATCTTGGAATCTTACATTTTTCCAGAAATGTATCCATTTAAGCTAGGTTTTCAAATGTCTTGGCATATAGTTGTTAATAGTCTATTATTTAAAAAGTCTCTGTTACATCTATAGCTTATTACTAGTTTTTTTGGGGGGGGATTATTTTGAATTTTATTTTTATTTATTTACTTTTATACAGCAGGTGCTTATTAGTTATCTATTTTATACATATTACTGTATATATGTCAATCCCAATCTCCCAGTTCATCCCACCACCACCACCACCACCACCACCCCTGCTTTCCCCCCTTGCTGTCCATACATTTGTTCTCTACATCTGTGTCTCAATTTCTGCCCTGCAAAGTGGTTCATCTGTACCATTTTCCTAGATTCCACATATGTGTGTTAATACGATATTTGTTTCTCTCTTTCTGACTTACTTCACTTTGTATGACAATCTCTAGGTCCATCCACGCCTCTACAAATGACCCAATTTCGTTCCTTTTTATGGTTGAGTAATATTCCATTGTATATATGTACCACATCTTCTTTATCCATTCATCTGTCGATGGGCATTTAGGTTGCTTCCATGACCTGGCTATTGTAAATAGTGCTGCAGTAAACATTGGGGTGCATATGTCTTTTTGAATTATGGTTTTCTCAGGGTATATGCCCAGTAGTGGGATTACTGGGTCATATGGTAATTCTATTTTCAGTTTTTTTAGGAACCTCCATGCTATTCTCCATAGTGGCTGTATCAATTTACATTTCCACCAACAGTGCAAGAGGGTTCCCTTTTCTCCACACCCTCTCCAGCATTTGATGTCTGTAGATTTTCTGATGATACCCATTCTAAGTGGTGTAAAGTGCTACCTCATTGTAGTTTTGATTTGCATTTCTCTAATGATTAGTGATGTTGAGCATCCTTTCATCTGTTTGTTGGCAATTGGTATGTCTTCTTTGGAGAAATGTCTATTTAGATCTTCTGCCCATTTTTGGATTGGGTTGTTTGTTTTTTTAATATTGAGCTGCATGAGCTGTTTACATATTTTGGAGATTAATCCTTTGTCCATTGATTCATTGGCAAATATTTTATCCCATTCTGAGTGTTGTCTTTTTGTGTTGTTTATAGTTTCCTGTGCTCTGCAAAAGTTTTTAAGTTTAATTAGGTCCCATTTGTTTATTTTTGTTTTTATTTCCATTACTCTAGGAGGTGGATCAAAAAAGATCTTGCTGTGATTTATGTCAAAGAGTGTTCTTCCTATGTTTTCCTGTAAGAATTTTATAGTGTCAGGTCTTACATTTAGGTCTTTAATCCATTTTGAGCATATTTTTGTGTATGGTGTTGGGAGTGTTCTAATTTCATTCTTTTACATGTAGCTGTCCAGTTGTCCCAGCACCACTTATTGAAGGGACTTCTTTTCTCTATTGTATATCCTTGCCTCCTTTGTGATAGATTATTTGACCATAGGTGTGTGGGTTTATCTCTGGGCTTTCTCTCCTGTTCCACTGACCTATATTTCTGCTTTTGTGCCAGTACCATATTGTCTTGATTACCATAGCTTTGTAGTACAGTCTGAAGTCAGGGAATCTGATGCCTCCAGCTCCTTTTTATTTTCTCAAGATGGCTTTGGCTATTCGGGGTCTTTTGTGTCTCCATACAAATTTTTAGATTCTTTGTTCTAGTTCTGTAAAAAATGCCATTGGTAGTTTGATAGGGATTGCATTGAATCTGTAGATTGTTCTGGGTAGTATAGTCATTTTCACAATATTGATTCTTCCAATCCAAGAACATGGTATGTCTCTCCATCTGTTTGTGTCATCTTTGATTTCTTTCATCAGTGTCTTATAGTTTTCTGCATACAGGTCTTTTGTCTCCTTAGGTACATTTATTCCTAAATATTCTATTCTTTTTGTTGCAATGGTGAATGGGATTGTTTCCTTAATTTCTCTTTCTGATCTTTTTTGTTAGTGTATAGGAATACAAGAGATTTCTGTGCATTAATTTTGTATCCTGCAACTTTACAAATTCATTGATTAGCTCAAGAGGTTTTCTGGTGGCATCTTTACAGTTATCTATGTATAGTATCATGTATCTGCAAACAGTGACAGTTTTACTTCTTCTTTTCCAATTTGTATTCCTTTTATTTCTTTTTCTTCTCTGATTGCCGTGGCTAGGACTTCCACACTATGTTGAATAATAGTGGCGAGAGTGGACATCCTTGTCTTGTTCCTGATCTTAGAAGAAATGCTTTCAGTTTTTCACCAGTGAGAATGATGTTTGCTGTGGGTTTGTTGTATATGGCCTTTATTATGTTGAGGCAGGTTCCCTCTATGCCCACTTTCTGGAAAATTTTTATCATAATTGGGTGTTGAATTTTGTCAAAAGCATTTTCTGCATCTACTGAGATCATCATATAGTTTTTATTCTTCAGTTTGTTTATATAGTGTATCACATCGATTGATTTGCATATATTGAAGAATCCTTGCATCCTTGAGATAAATCCTACTTGATCATGGTGTATGATGCTTTTAATGGGTTGTTGGATTCTGTTTGCTAGTATTTTGTTGAGGACTTTTGCATCTATATTCATCAGTGATATTGGTCTGTAATTTTCTTTTTCTGTAGTATCTCGTCTGGTTTTGCTATCAGGGTGATGGTGGCTTTGTAGAATGAGTTTGGGAGTGTTCTTTCCTGTGAAATTTTTTGGAAGAGTTTGAGAAGGATGCATGTTAGCTCTTCTCTGAATGTTTGATAGAATTCAACTGTGAAGCCATCTGGTCCTAGACTTTAGTTTGTTGGAAATTTTTAATCACAGTTTCAATTTCATTACTTGCGATTGGTCTGTTCATATTTTCTATGTCTTCCTGGTTCAGTCTTGGAAGGTTATACTTTTCTAAGAATTTGTCCATTTCCTCCAAATTGTCCATTTTATTGGCATAGAGTTGCTTGTAGTAGTCTCTTATGATGCTTTGTATTTCTGTAGTGTCCATTGTAACTTCTTTTTCATTTCTAATTTTATTGATTTGAGTCCTCTCCCTCTTTTTCTTGATGCGTCTGACTAAAGGTTTATCAAGTTTGTTTATCTTCTCAAAGCACGAGCATTTAGTTTTATTGATCTTTGCTATTGTTTTCTTTGTTTCTATTTCATTTATTTCTACTCTGATCTTTATGATTTCTTTCCTTCTGCTAACTTTGGGTTTTGTTAGTTCTTCATTCTCTAGTTCCTTTAGGTGTAAGGTTAGATTGTTTATTTGAGATTTTTCTTGTTTCTTGAGGTAGGATTGTATTGCTATAAACTTCCATCTTAGAACTACTTTTGCTGTGTCCCATAGGTTTTGGATCGTTGTGTTTCAATGTCATTTGTCTCTAGGTATTTTTTGATTTCCTCTTTGATTTCTTCAGTGATCTCTTGGTTATCTAGTAACGTATTGTTTAGCCTCCATATGTCTGTGTGTTTTACGTTTTTTCCCCGGTAATTTATTTCTAATCTCATAGCATGTGGTCAGAAAAGATGCTCAGAATGATTTCAATTTTCTTAAATTTACCGAGGCTTGATTTATGACCCAAGGTGTAATCTATGCTGGAGAATGTTCCATGTGCACTTGAGAAGAATGTGTAATCTGCTGTTTTTGGATGGAATGTCCTATAAATATCAATTAAATCTATCTGGTCTATTGTGTCATTTAAAGCTTGTGTTTCCTTATTAATTTTCTGTCCGGATGATCTGTCCATTGGGGTAAGTGAGGTTTTAAAGTCCCCCACAATTATTGTGTTACTGTTGATTTCGTCTTTTATAGCTGTTAGAATTTGCCTTATGTATTGAGGTGCTCCTATGTTGGGTGCATATATATTTATAATTGTTATATCTTCCTCTTGGGTTGATCCCTTAATCATTATGTAGTGACCTTCCTTGTCTCTTATAATAGTCTTTATTTTAAAGTCGATTTTATCTGATATGAGTATTGCTATTCCAGCTCATTTGATTTCCATTTGCATGGAATATGCTTTTCCAACCCCTCACTTTCAGTGTGTATGTGTCCCTAGGTCTGAAGTGAGTTTCTTGTGGACAGCATATATATGGGTCTTGTTTTTGTATCCATTCAGCAAGCCTGTGTCTTTTGGTTGGAGCATTTAATCCATTCACATTTAAGGTAATTATCGATATATATGTTCCTATGACCATTTTCTTAATTGTTTTAGGTTTGTTTGTGTAGGTCCCTTTCTTCTCCTGTATTTCCTGCTTAGAGAAGTTCCTTTAGCATTTGTTTTAGAGCTGGTTTGGTGGTGCTGAATTCTCTTAGCTTTTGCTTATCTCTAAAGCGTTTGATTTCTCCGTTGAATCTGAATGACATCCTTGCAGGTAGAGTAATCTTGATTGTAGGTTCTTCCCTTTCATCACTTTAAATATATCTTGCCACTCCCTTCTGGCTTGTAGAGTTTCTGCTGAGAAATCAGCCGTCAACCTTATTGGAGTTACCCTGTATGTTATTTGTTTTTCCCTTGTTGCTTTTTTTTGTGTGTGTGTGGTACACGGGCCTCTCACTGTTGTGTGGCCTCTCCTGTTGCGGAGCACAGCCTCCGGACGCGCAGGCTCAGCGGCCATGGCTCACGGGCCCAGCCGCTCCGCGGCATGTGGGATCTTCCTGGACTGGCGCACGAACCCGTGTCCCCTGCATCAGCAGGCGGACTCTCAACCACTGCGCCACCAAGGAAGCCCTCCTTGTTGCTTTTAATAATTTTTCTTTGTCTTTGATTTTTGTCAATTTGATTACTATGTGTCTCGGCGTGTTTCTCCTCGGGTTTATCCTGCCTCTTGGTTGGCTATTTCCTTTCCCATGTTAGGGAATTTTTCGACTATAATCACTTCAAATATTTTCTCGGGTCCTTTCTCTCTCTTCTCCTTCTGGGACCTCTATAATGAGAATGTTCGTGTATTTAATGTTGTCCCAGAAGTGCCTTAGGCTTTCTTCATTTCTTTTCATTGTTTTCTCTTTATTCTGTTCTGTGGCAGTGAATTCTACCATTCTGTCTTCCTGGTCACTTATCTGTTCTTCTGCGTCAGATACTCTGCTATTGATTCCTTCTGGTACATTTTTCATTTTAGTTATTGTATGGTTCATCTCTGTTTGTTCTTTTTTTTTTTAACATCTTTATTGCAGTATAATTGCTTTACAATGGTGTGTTAGTTTCTGCTTTATAACGAAGTAAATCAGCTATACATATACATATGTTCCCATATCTCTTCCCTCTTGCGTCTCCCTCCCTCCCACCCTCCCTATCCAACCCCTCCAGGCGGTCACAAAGCATGGAGCTGATCTCCCTGTGCTATGCGGCTGCTTCCCACTAGCTATCTACCTTACGTTTGGTAGTATATATATGTCCGTGCCTCTCTCTCGCTTTATCACAGCTCACCCTTCCCCCTCCCCATATCCTCAAGTCCGTTCTCCAGTAGGTCTGTGTCTTTATTCCTGTCTTACCCCTAGGTTCTTCATGACATTTTTTCTTTCTTAAATTCCATATATATGTGTTAGCATACAGTATTTGTCTTTCTCTTTCTGACTTACTTCATGCTGTATGACAGACTCTAGGTCTATCCACCTCATTACAAATAGCTCAATTTCGTTTCTTTTTATGGCTGAGTAATATTCCATTGTATATATGTGCTACATCTTATTTATCCATTCATCCGATGATGGGCACTTAGGTTGTTTCCATCTCTGGGCTATTGTAAATAGAGCTGCAATGAACATTTTGGTACATGACTCTTTTTGAATTATGGTTTTCTCAGGGTATATGCCCAGTAGTGGGATTCCTGGGTCATATTGTTCTGTTTGTTCTTTAAGTCTTCTAGGTGTTTGTTCTTTAATTCTTCTAGGTGTTTGTTAAATATTTCTTGCATCTCCTCCATCTTTGTCTCCATTCTTTTTCTGAGGTCCTGGATTATCTTCACTATCATTATTCTGAATTCTTTTTCTGGAAGGCTGCCTATCTCCACCTCATTTAATTGTTTTTCTAGGGTTTTATCTTGTTCCTTCATCTGGTTCATAGCCCTCTGCCTTTTCATTTTGTCTGTCTATCTGTGAATGTGGTTTTCTTTCTGCAGGCTGCAGGATTGTAGTTCTTCTTGTTTCTGCTGTCTGCCCTTGGCGAATGAGGCTATCTTTTTTTACATTTTTAAAAGCAGTATTTCCAGGGACTTTTCTGTTTTATTAATCTATTCAAGGAGTTGTTTTTCGGCTTTATTAACCATCTTTATTATAAATAAGCTATATGTAATTAATTTCTGGCCTTATCCTTGTTTTTCTCCTTCATTTCCCTCTGGTTTATTATGTTGCCGTCTTTCTAATTTATGGTGGGATGATTACTTCAGTTTTTTTTATATCTTTCATATTTTAAATAGATTTACTGAAAGCTCTAAATATTCTTCTAAGTGCAGTTTAACCTTTGTCTCAAATTTTGACATTTAGTTCTTTCCTTGTCATTCAATTTGAAATATATTACAACAATATTGGTAAATAGCCTTTTGTAGACATAACTGGTTTCACTTGTGTTGTCATTTCTGAGTCTTCATGTCACTTAACCTACCTAAAGAATTTGACAAAGTTGAACAACCCCTCCTTCTTGGAATGCTGTCTTCAATTGATTTCCAAGAGATAATTTTCTTCCTATTTTCCTCCTACATTCTTAGATACTCATTCATTTGTTGCTTCCTCCTCATCTTCCTGACTTATAAATGTTGTAGTATCCCGGAGCTCAGTTCTTGTAATTATTCTCTATTTTCTCTACTTCCTATACAATGTCATTAAGTCCTATCATTTTAAATAGCAGCTGTATGGTAATTACTCCTGAATATATTTTTTTGGTTGAACCATATAAAATTTCTGAAACTTGACCTCTTTTTGATATATAAAGATGGTAATTTGAAATGATTCAATGATTCAACCTAAAGAACTATATATAGTTATATATATTTTACCACATGAACATCTAATGAAGTCATTTCTTATAGCAATTTTTCAGCAAATTATGTCAACTCTACTTGCAAAATATATCCTAAATCCAGTCACTCCTTACCAGTTTTACCACTTCCACCTTAGCCTTAAACTGTACTGATAGTCTCGTGACTGGTTTCCCTGCTGCTGTCAACACAGCAGCTAGAGTGATCCTTCTAAAACATGAGCCAGAACTTGTCAGTCCTTCGGTTAAACCCTCTAACCCTTTCAGAGGAAATTCCAAAATCCCTTCCTTGGCCTATCAGGCATCACATGTCCTGACCCTCTCTACCTCTCTGAGTTCATTTCATATCTCTCCCTCCCTCTCTTCTGCAGCCACAGTAGCTATGTTCTTCCAACTTGTCCAACATCCTCCCACCTTGGAGATTTACCTTTCAGGCTCCTCTGCATGGGTCAAGCTCCTTCCAGATATTTATGGTGCAATCCTTTACCCTTTGAGTGACTACAGTGCCACCTCTTCAGAGAAGCCCTCCCTGACAGTTCAATATAAAATAGGATCCCTCACTGTCATTCGTTTTTTTGTCCTGTGCTCTTCATGTCAGAACATGATTTATTATCTATTCATGTGTTTATGTATTTATTTTCTGTCTCTTATGACTAGAAATAAGCTTCACAAGGAGGAGTAGCCCCTGCTCACAGCAACTAGAATAAGCCCGCATGCAGCAATGAAGACCCAACACAGCCAAAGATAAAATAAATTAAATAAATTTAAAAAAAAAGTAAGCTTCACCCACCACAAATTTTCATCTGTTTTATTTATGTTTTATCTTCAGCATAAAGCAGTGCCTGGGACACAGTATATACTCAACATTTGTTGAATGAATGAATCCATGAATGAATAAATGATCTAGTTATAGTGATGTGTAATCTTTTTTTTATATTCAAGTTGTCACTACTTGTTCACTTGTGGTCTTCTCTGCAGGTTGAACTTTTTAATCATTTTGTATATTACTATCAGGTATCTTTGAATGCATCTTGTATTTTGGTAAAAAAATGTCCCAGGTTTATTATGATTTTTTCTGCCCAAACATGAAATTGTATTTTCTCTGTCTTTTGTAAAAATGAATTATTTTTTAAAATAATTAAGGGCTAGTTTAAAAGACCAAAACATATGTTCTTTTGAGATTTTTGCCAAAATTTCTTTTATCTCTTTATTTATGGGCACCAGTGTCTTTATTTACTTGTAGTTTAGGAAACTTAATGTTAAGCATTTGTTTTCTTAATAGTTAGATAAATACAGATACTTGTCTATAATTTTAAAAGTCAAATAAATATGTCAGATAATTTTTTTTTTTTTTTTTTTGCGTTACGCGGGCCTCTCACTGTTGTGGCCTCTCCCGTTGCGGAGCACAGGCTCCGGACACGCAGGCTCAGCAGCCATGGCTCACGGGCCCAGCCACTCCACGGCATGTGGGATTTTCCCGGACCGGGGCACAAACCCATGTCCCCTGCATCGGCAGGCGAACTCTCAACCACTGTGCCACCAGGGAAGCCCCTGTCAGATAATTTAATGAGAGTAAAAATAAGAAATGCCGGAGACTTTAAAAACTTCATCCACAATATTTAAGAGGAAAAACTTGTATGGGTTCCTATATTCACACCAGTGACTGGGGTCCACAGGAATAAATTTTTAAAAGACAGAAAATCAGTGCATTGGATCATAACACATTTTACTTATACTTTTATATTTTATATTTATAAGTATATAAATATCTTATATAGTGTATAATTTTATATTTGTAAATATATTTAGGTAGATCACAAACCATATACAAGTTACTTCTTGTCATCTTTGGCCTATCTTCAGACCTTTTATTCCTATATAAAACAAAAACAGAAAATTTAATGTGAATCAATTATAGAAAAAGTTAGGGCAAATGTTCAAATTATTGCCATGTCTTTATCACCATTTTGTATTGTGAGTAATTACCACATAGATGAAACACAGCCACTTTTAGTATGGGTAACTTGATGGAGAGTAACTAAGAAAATCATCAAATGTGGGAAATGCTTTTGCCAAAATTCAAACAGATGATCAGATTCTGGGACGTCTTACTTATACTGGTTGGATCCAGAGCCAGCAATTCATTCTTTATGAACTGTTCAAGGGATCCCCAGGAATTTAACTTCTTCAGATTAACAATTTTCTGGGGAACCAGTGATACTAAAGGTTGAAACTTTGCATGACTCATTAATGCTTGCATGTAAGCAGGAGAAACCCAACCTGAGGTCATTTTGCTCTCAGGTTCATAAAGGACTACTGGTATTATGGGACATTTTGGGTTCACTTTCAATCTCCCTTGTGGAAGGCATTCTGAGAATTTCTCACTGAAGCCACCTCCTCCTCTCTCTTGTCTGGGACTGTCATTTTGTCCTCATAGCTGGGAACACGCCTTCTCTTTCACCAGGTCTTATCTGACTTTCTCCCTCATTCCTCGCAGGGCCTCCTTCAGGTGACAGTCTAGGGAATGCAGCAAAGTGGCAAATACTCGCCTGTGAGTGGCCACATAGCCTCCAGGTCTGGGCCATTTCTGCCCTCTTCTGGGTTCCTTAGGCCAGAGGTTTGCTAATTAACTTTGATACTTTTTCCCTTAATTCAGTGGATTTTTCCCAGTGTTACCAATGTTTACTTAATATCCTTCCCTCCCAACCACCTTTCACATTAAAGAAAAAAAAAAAAGAACAACAACAGCAAACATAAAATCCCTTTTTAGCATTTTCCTACCTTTCTATGAAAGGAAGGTGGTAATGATGAGAGAGCAGTTCAATAACTCTTTAGTTCAGAAACTGTGATATCAATTAAGTGTGTGTGTGTTTGTGTATGTGTGTGCACGCGCATGTCTCTATGGCTCCAACAAGCCTTGGATAATATCAGAGTGTGTGCCAACCTCCTTCTTATTGGTTTTCTTCATACTGGACAGTCATCTTCCCCTAAACATATGTTATTCAAAGCCTGACCCTAATAAGGTCTGGTAGTATCAGCAGCATGAAAGGAACTTGTTAGAAATGGAAGATCTCATGCCTTATCCCAGACCTACTAAATCCCCTCCTTAATTACTGAGTCTATAATCATCATTTTCTGGGCATGATGCTATTATTCTTTATAGTCACAGCTACTCTGGAGGTTGCCTGGAGATGTTCCTGCTATTAATACACATAGTTATAATTACTCTAATGCTTCTCTCCTTTCAAACTTCTCTGCAGAACTTTAGGATTCCTTGAAAATGCTTCAGCATGCACCTCAGGGATGTCAGATACCTAATGGGTGGGACCCTGCTCCTCCTTGAGACAACCTTTTAACCACAGTAGCTGTTGTAGGTTCAGTTGTGACACCCCCCACCCCCGAAAAAATGATATGTTGAATTCCTAACCCGTGGTACCTGTGAATGTGACTTTATTTGAAGATAGGATCTGTGCAGATGTGATCAAGTTAAAATGAGGTCAAGTTGATTTAGGGTGGGCCCTAATCCTATGATGGATCCTTATAAGAGAAAAATTTCAACATAGAGAGGAGACACACAGGGGGTGAATACCATCTGAAAATGGTAAGCAGAAATTGAAGTGGAGGCAGAGATTGAAGTGATGTGTCTGCAACCCAAGGATGCCAAGGTCTAATGGCAACCACGAGAAGCTAGGAGAGCAGCATGTAATAGATTCTCACTCAGAGCTCCTAAAGGAATGACCTGCCAACCTGGATTTTGGAATTCTAGTCTCCAGAACTTTGAAAGGATAAATTGCTGTTTTAGGCTTCTCAATTTGTGGTATTTTGTTGTGGTGGTCCTAGGAAACTAATACAGTAAGTTTCCTTTGATCTGTCTTATATCTGCATAATATGCCACTTTTATGGAAGGAAGAATTGGCTCACTTGTGAAATGCTTAGAAACCATGACTTGTCCTCCACTGCTGGTGATGGTAGGTGAGGGGAAGCAGTGGGGCAAAAATTACTCTCTTTGTCTCTGAATAAAATTCTTTATTAGAGTAGCAGTGTGTTCTATGTACTCTACAGCACGTCTAGTAAAGTGTGGTTTCATTTGATAAATCTTAATTACAGTTCCTCCTCTCCCTTCCATGGCCCATTCTTTGTACAACTTGGACAAACTACAATTTCAGTGATACTATACTGTACTGTACTCAAAACCATTCACCTTCACAAACACCCTAGCTAATGGACCAAGGAAGTGCCTTTACTCTCTTTCCTTTCAAATAAATTCCTTTCCAATGTAGTACACTGCCTGGGAAGCTAAGCGGGAGCCATTATTCTCAGGCTGTTCTGAGTCTACTCCTCAGTGCCAAGAGGCCTAGCCATGTTTTTTACCATAAGGTCCATAAAGTTCTCATGGAAATAAAACCAGTAGGTCTACCTTCTACTCCTGCCCCCTAAAACATGCCTGGAATATTCTTTCAAATATTACTAGAAATCACTGAAAAAAATTGAGATGGTATGCAACATTTTGTTTCAGACAAAATGGATAAAGATAATGTTGTTTCATTTGGATGGAAACAGTAGGCAGCAATATTGTATAAGCGCATTCAGGTTGCGTATCATTTCAAATCCAGGAGGTCATAGTTTCCTACTGGTACTGGCTAAAAAGCAGTAGCTGAATGTATTGGTAGAGCTAATTGGGTCACTTAAAATTATTTTTACTCTTTTCAATTAAGAGTATGTTTATTTTCTTAGTAATATTTCAACACAGCAATTATAGTTTAAATAAGCAAGGGAAAATACGCAGACACTTATTCAAAAAAGATGCCTCATAACATTGTTTTGTATTTTTTAAATTTATAGCTGTGTTAGTGGATTCCAGTGGGATTTAGTGAGTTTATTTCCTTTTTGGTTTTAATTAGGAAACTTACTGGAACTGTGGATAGCTATACAAGCTAGGGGAATGGGTATGTTTTATTTGATTATATTGGATGTTAGTGATTTTTTTCTGTAATAAAATTTTAAGGACGTCATGGTGTTAGTTGAGAGTTTTTTTTAAGAATAGTAAAAATGAAACTAAATATTTATTTAAAGGCATTTTTAATGTTGCACAAATGTGTGCTTATTGAGAAAGTTGAATTTCTCTAGGAAAAAACCCTCCAATTTCTATGTTTTGACTGCATATCATTTTGAGGTTAGGGCCTTGCAAAACGCTAAGTAAACAATGTAAGTATTCAGAAAAACATTATTTTATTTGTGGTGGTGAGCAGAGGCAAGACAGAGGGGAAAGGCCTTGGAATAGATGAACCATTTCCTAAGATTTTCCATAAGGGCCCACTTAGAATTCCCTTTGGACTTTTCAGTTAAGTATAAGAATATATCTGGGTCATACTGTCAGCTCATCTACCTCCATAGTTGAGAACCAAAGAAGCTAATCAGCAGTATGGACTCAGCCATGAAACTGAGGGTGCTCAGTGGTTGGTGGCCATACCGATTCCAACAGAATCTTTGTTCCGGCATAGTTCTTTCTCTCTAATTACATATATAATAATATATATAATTATATATATACATATTATCAATATATATAAATATAAATCTATATGCAATACCTCATGAACTGTCTCTTATTTATTTATTTGGTTGCATCAGGTCTTCACTGCTTTCTCTAGTTGTGGTGCGTGGGGGCTACTCTTTGTTGCAGTGTGCGGGCTTTTCATTGCGGTGGCTTCTCTTGTTGTGTGGGCTCTAGGCGCACAGGCTTCAGTAGTTGTGGCACAAGGGCTCTAGAGCGCAGGCTCCATAGTGTGCGCACGGGCCTAGTTGCTCCGCAGCATGTGGGATCTTCCCGGATCAAGGTTTGAACCGTGGCCCCTGCATTGGCAGGTGGATTCTTAACCACTGCGCCACCAGGGAAGTCCTGAACTGTCTCTTCTTGAACTCACATTTTCTTTCCTGCTTGGACCTACTCTTACTAGAGTTGACTGCCAACTTTCTCTACTTACCCTCACCCTGTCCTCACTATTAGCCCTTACTCATCCCACTTTTTAGGTCACAATTCCATTATAAAAAGCTTTCTTAGATATTGACCTTTCCCTTCTCTTCTTTGATTTCATTGACTTAACCTAAATCTAGAACCATTAGTTTCTGGAGCAATAAGGAATCTAACCTCACCCTCTTCTTTTATAGGTAAATATAATGAAGAATATATAATGATACATTCAAGGCTACATAGCTATATAGGAACATTACTAGAAGTACTTGTACTACATATGCCTCTCACATTTGTTAATATCATTGTTATTATTTATGATACTTTATATCCTAAATTATTTTTTTATTAAGGCATTATATAATAACAGAAGAGTTAAATCTGATAGTGATACGACAACATTAATTCATTTATTGAACACATTTATTAAGCATATACTCTGTGTCAATAATTATTCTGAATACTGGGAATTAAGCTGAAAAATAGAGTAGAAGAAAATCCCAACCTTCATGGACTTTGCATTCCTGTGGTGGAAGCTAGATTCTAAACTTATACATAAGTGAAATATATAATGGTTTGTGCTAGTGCTAAAAATTCAAGCAGGAAAGGAGGAGAGGAAATGTAGGCAGTTACAGGTTCTGTGTGTGGGGGGGAGGGGGCAGGGGTGGGTGTTGGGGTGGTGAAACCAAGGATTTGAAAGTGAGGAAAACTAAATATCCTGGAACTGAGTCAATGACGCAGATGCCCTTCTTGATTTAACTTTTGCTAATGAAGAAGGATTACCAAATATAATCCTTCCAAAATTTTTTTCTTCCTCCTGATGTGAACAGTGTAAAATTGTGGCAGAGGGTAATATAAGGAAGGATAGTTTGCCCTGGCTGCCACCCTCATTACCTTCATTTTTCTTTCAGAATCTCATTTATCAAAAAGGCACAATTCACCCATTGGCATGGCAATCACTAGTTAATTTAAATCTAGAGTTTGCATTTCATTTTCAAGAACCGATTTCCTTACTAGGAAGCAAAAAAAGTGTTTAATCAAGGCTGTGTGTAGGAGAAAAAGTAAGATGCAGAAAGGATCTCTAGCCGCCAGGGCCTCAGCTCATATATCCATGTATTGGACATTCACAGGAGAGGGCAACAGTTTGGAAACCCTTTTACTGTGTAAAACTGGAGAGGGAATTGGTGCTGGTGACTCAGAAAACAGAGAAATAAGTACTAACCAGTTTTCTCTGCTTTTCCTAATCCAGTGAGTGGTACACTGTTTCAAAACTAGGGAAAAAATCTTCAATTAGGTGGGGATGATTAAATAAGGGAAATAATGTCTCAATTATTTTTCTTAACTTGTGTTTGTTTATACATACCGTAGTTGGGGAGGAATAGATATGTTAAATTTTCCTGGTGTTCTTCCTGCTTCTCCTACAGTTCTATTTCCTTTCCCAGTTCCCTTCCTCTCCCTGCTCTTTTTTAAAAATAAATTTACTTATTTATTTATACTTTATTTTTGGTCTCGTTGGGTCTTCGTTGCTGCACGTGGGCTTTCTCTAGTTGCAGCAAGCTTGGGCTACTTTTCGTTGTGGTGTGTGGGCTTGTCATTGCGGTGGCTTCTCTTGTTGTGGAGCATGGGCTCTAGGCGCGTGGGCTTCAGTAGTTGTGGCACGCAGGCTCAGTAGTTGTGGCTTGTGGGCCCTAGAGCACAGGCTCAGTAGTTGTGGCTCATAGTCTTAGTTGCTCCGCGGCATGTGGGATCTTCCCGGACCAGGGCTTGAACATGTGTCCCCTGCATTGGCAGGTGGATTCTTAACCACTGTGCCACCAGGGAAGTCCCCTCTCCCTGCCCTTAATGTTGGTGTTGCTTAGGCTTCTTTCCTTTGTTTACTGCTCTCCTTCCTCTAGCTCCCTTCCTTGGATAATCTTGCCCATTGACAGCGCTTTCGTTGTCACCTAAATGGTGATGACATCCCACTCTCTCTCTTTCCACACCTTATTTCATTTCTCTTAGACTAGTAATATTTCACTTGTACATCATATGGCCACCTCAAATGCCTTAGTTATGGAAATAAACTAACTACCATTGCTCTACAAATTTGCTCATCCTTGGGCTTCCCTGGTGGCACAGTGGTTAAGAATCTGCCTGCCAACACAGGGGACATGGGTTCAAGCCTTGGTCTGGGAAGATCCCACATGCTGTGGAGCAACTAAGCCCATGCACCACAACTACTGAGCCTGCACTCTAGAGCCCACAAGCCACATCTACTGAGCCTGCGTGCCACAACTACTGAAGCCCGTTCGCCTAGAGCCCGTGCTCCATGACAAGAGAAGCCACTGCAATGAGAAGCCCATGCACCACAGAGAAGAGTAGTCCGCACTCGCCGCAACTAGAGAAAGCCCGCGTAGCAACGAAGACCCAACACAGCCAAAAATAAATAAAATAAGTAAATTTATATAAAAAAATTTGCTCATCCTTTTTATTCCCCATTTCATTATTCATCCCATCTCCCAAGCCAGATACTCAGGTCATCTTTGACTAATCCCTTTTTATTATTAATCAATCCCTGATATTGCCAGTTTTATGTCCCAATAATATTTTGGGTTTCCTTCTCTCCATTCCTATAGCTCTACCCTAACTTAATTCTTATCTCATCTTCATTTCTCCCCCGACCCCTTCCATCTTCCACATTTCTGCTGGAGAGGTCTTTTAAAATGCAAATCTGACCATATTAATATCTTGCTTTGATCATTCCCCATAATTGACTTCTTTAGATTTGTACTTTTTCTTACCTAAAGTCTAGCTTTATATTGCTTTATAATACAATCCTCATTTTGGAAAGAAATTCAACAAAGGTATTAAATGATAGAACCATAGAATCCGAGAATTGAAAGACTCTTTAGGGGTCACCAGTGAACCATCTTTCTCCTCTCTGGAGCTATCCAAGCAGAAGCCATGTGTCAAATAAGAGGGACTAAAAATGGAGAGAATTTAAGTCTTAGCTATGACCTGAACTAGATGAACTCTCAGCCTCCATCCAAGCCAACTCTGGATTGTTTGATTTGGAGAAGTCTTATTAATTTTCTCAGCTCAGCTTAATGACATTTTCTTCATGAAGTCTTCCCTCATTTTTAGCTAGAAGTGATTTTTTTTAACTTTTTTTCATCCTTGAGGACAGACATGTCTTTTTACTTTTGACACATGGAATGTACCAAGTAATGCTGAATGGATAAGGGAATACAAAAGAACATTGAGTTTTCTATGTTCTAGTTTGTACTGTTATTATTGGTATAATGTCAAGAACTCAAACTTTACCTTCAAGGAAACTTTAGGTCAAATTCTGGTTCTAGTTCTTGCTAATGTTATTATATTAGAAAAAATGATTGATTAATGATTGTGAAGCTTGGTTTCCTCCACTAAAAATTGAAAATACTAACTTCTGCTCTTAGGATTTCAGTAAGGATTTTCAAAAAAGTAAACTTGAGAAAGCTTGAGAAATTCTCATTACCTTTTTATAAATTCAGTTTTCACTTATTGAGCATTTATTATGTACCAGCTTTCTGCTCTAATTCATCTAATCCTTATAATCAACCCTATGGCTCATTCTATTACAGGCCTATTTTATAGATGAGGATGAGAGGCAGAGAGAGGTTAAGTAATATTCCAATGTCTCACAAATAGTAAATAGTAGATCCAGAATTTGAATTGAGCTAGTCTGCAGATGCCAGACTCTCAACCTCTGTGTTTCTCAGACTCAGAAAATTGCTCTTATTGATCAGTCACCTGCCCAAAGAAGATGGCAGTCAGCCACATGGAAATCCAGCAGTCTGGTCCAAAGGAACTGTGAGCCTTTGGTGGGCCAATTCAGTTCACTTGTGTTTCACTGATAAATCTGCAAATGAGCAGATGGCTCCTTGGAAAAATGGAGGAGCGATTTCCCAGAGAGTTAAAATAAACTATAATCAACCATGTTCAGATATTTAGAAGACTTAACTAGATTAGAAAGACTCATTAACAGTATATTATGTATTGAAACAGAATGAAGTAACCTCTGTTTGTCAGGTATAACACAGTGGGTAGAAATAAAGCCCAAAGAACAGCAAACATTACAGACTCAGTTAAGTTTACATATTTACCTGTCCCTTGCTAACATGATTAAGTAAGTGCTTCCAAACGGTTGACAGTTTGGTCATAACCAAATCCCACTAATCATAGGGTACTAGAGAACTCATTTATTTACCAGAGGAAAAAAGAGACTTGCATGATTTAGTGGGGTTTTCCTATCAACAATATCTGTAAAACATATTATTTAGTAATACTTCAGAGATGCATATATAATTTGAAGTAAATTAATATTATAATCAGGAGTGTCTATTTTGTGACCCATATCCAATTGCAGTTGTTATGGCATGTTTGTCCTTGTGTGTCTGCCTGGTTACCAGGAGAAAGTCTGCCCTGGGCTCTGTGTTATGCAGGAGGCAGTGCTTTGTCTGAGCCTCTTGGAGGCTTGCATTACTGAGTGACTGCGGGACCCCAAGTGGGTCACAGCACCTCTCAGACTCTCTAACTCACATCTTTATTGTCCACTCACTCATTCATGCATAGTAAATGTTCAATAACTATTTATTGAATGAATGAAAAAGTCAGTCAGTCAACCCCACTCTAAGGAGGTTGGGAGACAGCAGCAATTCTGGGAAGAAGAACTAGACACCCTTCTGAGAGTACTTTTGAAAGTGACTTGATCAAACTTGGCACTAAAGCTGGTTTGGGGAATGGAATGTGTCCTATGTGAGGCAAAAATAACCTATTTCTGGGTTGTAACCAGCTGTCTGGGGGAGGAGTTCTAGACGTATGTGATACAGCCTCAAGAATCACTTGTTTGACAACATGGTGTATAAGTGGGGCTTTTATAGGCAGAGACAAGCCTTCAGAGAAAATCATCATTTAGGTTCCCAAGTCTTTATGAAAACTATGCAGTGTTTAACAATGGTAGGGAAATATTGGAGATTTCATTAACCTAAGAATTTATTGGAGTTTGTTGCCCATGACATAGCTGCCCATTAAAGAGTTCAACTGTGTAGGTCTTAGCAGGTTGGCAAGGGCCAGGCCTCTGCACTAGTTCAGGAAAATGAGGAATAGAAGCTTTCTTAGGACAAGGCACCCTTGTGCCTTTGGCATGGTAAATATTGCCTAGGGACTTTGAGATTTTCAGGGGCCCATAAAAATATTTGAGGGCTGAAAAAAAAATGTTGGCTTCAAATATGAAAAAACAACAGCAAAATTAAAATAAATTTTTAATTCAGTTTGTACAAAGTATAACATCATTTATTCTATTACTTGTTAAATTTCTTCTTAATTAAAAGTTGATTTTATTTGGAAACAATTTGGAGATTGAATTTTTTTACCTTGCCACAATTCTCAAGATGAGTGTTGACTACAGAGAATTTATGTGTACCATATAATGTCTAAAACAAAATTATAAAACTCTTTCAAACATGTTGCAGAAAAATGTTATATTAATTATATCTAACAAGGGCCATAGAAGAATTTTAATATATTTGACACAGTAGTATCACTGCCCAAGGCTAAAGTAACTTGAATGACAATTTGATGATAAGCAACAGAAAAGATGTCCATATAAACAGCTTCAGGAAACAGGATTAAATCAAGGAGAAACACACCAATACATATATTAATCAAACTAACAAAAGAAAAAATATTAAAAGCAGCATGGGAAAAGCAACAAATAACATACAAGGGAATCCCCATAAGGTCAATAGCTGAACTTCCAGCAGAAACTCTGCAAGCCTGAAGGGAGTGGCAGGACATATTTAAAGTGATGAAAGGGAAGAACCTACAACCAAGATTACTCTACCCAGCAAGGATCTCATTCAGATTCGATGGAGAAATTAAAACCTTTACAGACAAGCAAAAGCTAAGAGAATTCAGCACCACCAAAGCAGCTTTACAACAAATGCTAAAGGAACTTCTCTAGGCAGGAAACACAAGAGAAGGAAAAGACCTACACAAACAAACCCAAAACAATTAAGAAAATGGTAATAGGAACAAACATATCAATAATTGCCTTAAATGTAAATGGATTAAATGCCCCAACCAAAAGACACAGACTGGCTGAATGCATACAAAAACAAGACCCATATATATGCTGTCTACAAGAGACCCATTTCAGACCTAGGGACACATACAGACTGGAAGTGAGGGGATGGAAAAACATATTCCATGCAAATGGAAATCAAATGAGCTGGAATAGCAATACTCATATCAGATAAAATCGACTTTAAAATAAAGACTATTACAAGAGACAAGGAAGGACACTATATAATGATCAAGAGATCAATCCAAGAAGAAGATATAACAATTGTAAATATCTATGCACCCAGCATAGGAGCACCTCAGCAGATAAGGCAAATGCTAACAGGCATAAAAGGGGAAATTGACAGTAACACAGTCATAGTAAGGGACTTTAACACCACACTTACACCAATGGACAGATCATCCAAAATGAAAATAAATAAGGAAACACAAGCTTTAAATGACACATTAAACAAGATGGACTTAATTGATATTTATAGGACATTCCATGCAAAAACAACAGAATACACTTTCTTCTCAAGTGCACATGGAACATTCTCTAGGATAGATCACTTCTTCAGTCACAAATCAAGCCTCGGTAAATTTAAGAAAATTGAAATTTATCACGCATCTTTTCTCACCGCAGTGCTATGAGACTAGATAGCAGTTACAGGGAAAAAACTGGAAAAAATACAAATAACATGGGGCTAAACAATATGCTACTAAACAACCAAGAGATCACTGAAAAAATCAAAGAGAAAATCAGAAAATACCTAGAAACAAAAGACAAGGAAAACACTATGACCCCAAAGCTATGGGATACAGCAAAAGCAGTTCTAAGAGGGAAGTTTATAACAATACAGTACTAACTCAAGAAATAAGAAACATCTCAAATAAACAACCTAACCTTACACCTAAAGCAATTAGAGAAAGAAGAACAAGAAACCCTCAAAGTTAGCAGTAGGAAAGAAATCATAAAGATCAGTTCAGAAATAAATGCAGAAGAAATGAAGGAAACAATAGCAAAGGTCAATAAAACTAAAAGCTGGTTCTTTGAGAAGATAAATAAAATTGATAAACCATTAGCCAGAATCATCAGGAAAAAATGTGAGAAGACTCAAATCAACAGAATTAGAAATGAAAGAGAAGTAACAACTGACACCTCAAAAATACAAAGAATCATGAGAGACTACTACAAGCAACTATATGCCAATAAAATGGACAACCTGGAAAAAATGGACAAATTCTTAGAAAAGTAAAATCTTCCAAGACTGAACCAGGAAGAAATAAAAAATATGAACAGACCAATCACAAACACTGAAATGAAACTGTGATTAACGATCTTCCAACAAACAAAAGCCCAGCCAGATGGCTTCACAGGCGAATTCTGTCAAACATTTAGAGAAGAGCTAACACCTATCCTTCTCAAACTCTTCCAAAATATAGCAGAGGGAGGACCACTCCCTAACTCCTTCTACGAGGCCACCATCACCTTGATACCAAAACCAGACAAGGACGTCACAAAGAAAGAAAACTACAGGCCAATATCACTGATGAACATAGATGCAAAGATCCTCAACAAAATACTAGCAAACAGAATCCAACAGCACATTAAACGGATCATACACCATGATCAAGTGGGGTTTATTCCAGGAATGCAAGGATTCTTCAATATACGCAAATCAATTAATGTGATAAACCGTATTAACAAATTGAAGGAGAAAAACCATATGATCATCTCAATAGATGCAGAAAAAGCTTTCGACAAAATTCAACACCTATTTATGATAAACACTCTCCAGGAAGTAGGCATACAGGGAACTTTCCTCAACATAATAAAGGCCATATATGACAAACCCATAGCCAACATCGTCCTCAATGGTGAAAAACTGAAAGCATTTCCACTAAGATCAGGAACAAGACAAGGTTGCCCACTCTCACCACTCTTATTCAACATAGTTTTGGAAGTTTTAGCCACAGCAATCAGAGAAGAAAAGGAAATAAAAGGAATCCAAATCAGAAAAGAAGAAGTAAAGCTGTCACTGTCTGCAGATGACATGATACTATACATAGAGAATCCTAAAGATGCTACCAGAAAACTGCTAGAGCTAATCAATGAATTTGGTAAAGTAGCAGGATACAAAATTAATGCACAGAAATCTCTGGCATTCCTATACACTAATGATGAAAAATATGAAAGTGAAATCAAGAAAACACTCCCATTTACCATTGCAACAAAAAGAATAAAATATCTAGGAATAAACCTACCTAAGGAGACAAAAGACCTGTATGCAGAAAATTATAGGACACTGATGAAAGAAATTAAAGATGACACAAATCGATGGAGAGATATACCATGTTCTTGGATTGGAAGAATCAACATTGTGAAAATGACTCTACTACCCAAAACAACCTACAGATTCAATGCAATCCCTATGAAACTACCACTGGCATTTTTCACAGAACTAGAACAAAAAATTTCACAATTTGTATGGAAACAGAAAAGATCCCGAATAGGCAAAGCAATCTTGAGAATGAAAAACGGAGCTGGTGGAATCAGGCTCCCTGACTTCAGACTATACTACAAAGCTACAGTAATCAAGACAGTATGGTACTGGCACAAAAAGAGAAAGATAGATCAATGGAACAGGATAGAAAGCCCAGAGATAAACCCACGCACATATGGACACCTTATCTTTGATAAAGGTGGCAGGACTGTACAGTGGAGAAAGGACAGCCTCTTCAATAAGTGGTGCTGGGAAAACTGGAAAGGTACATGTAAAAGTATGAGATTATATCACTCCCTAACACCATACACAAAAATAAGCTCAAAATGGATTAAAGACCTAAATGTAAGGCCAGAAACTATCAAACTCTTAGAGGAAAACATAGGCAGAACACTCTATGACATAAATCACAGCAAGATCCTTTTTGACCCACCTCCTAGAGAAATGGAAATAAAAACAAAAATAAACAAATGGGACCTAATGAAACTTCAAAGCTTTTGCACAGCAAAGGAAACCATAAACAAGACCAAAAGACAACCCTCAGAATGGGAGAAAATATTTGCAAATGAATCAACTGACAAAGGATTAATCTCCAAAATTTACAAGCAGCTCATGCAGCTCAACATCAAAAAAAACAAACAACCCAATCCAAAAATGGGCAGAAGACCTTAATAGACATTTCTCCAAAAAAGATATACAGACTGCCAACAAACACATGAAAGAATGCTCAACATCATTAATCATTAGAGAAATGCAAATCAAAACTACAATGAGACATCATCTCACACCAGTCAGAATGGCCATCATCAAAAAATCTAGAAACAATAAATGCTGGAGAAGGTGTGGAGAAAAGGGAACACTCTTGCACTGCTGGTGGGAATGTGAATTGGTTCAGCCACTATGGAGAACAGTATGGAGGTTCCTTAAAAAACTACAAATAGAACTACCATATGACCCAGCAATCCCACTACTGGGCATATACCCTGAGAAAACCATAATTCAAAAAGAGTCATGTACCAAAATGTTAATTGCAGCTCTATTTACAATAGCCCGGAGATGGAAACAATGTAAGTGCCCATCGTCGGATGAACGGATAAAGAAGATGTGGCACATATGTACAATGGAATATTACTCAGCCATAAAAAGAAATGAGCTATTTGTAATGAGGTGGATAGACCTAGAGTCTGTCATACAGCGTGAAGTAAGTCAGAAAGAGAAAGACAAATACTGTATGCTAACACATATATATGGAATTTAAGAAAGAAAAAATGTCATGAAGAACCTAGGGGTAAGACAGGAATAAAGACACAGACCTACTGGAGAACGGACTTGAGGATATGGGGAGGGGGAAGGGTGAGCTGTGACAGGGCGAGAGAGAGGCATGGACATATATACACTACCAAACGTAAGGTAGATAGCTAGTGGGAAGCAGCCGCATGGCACAGGGATATCGGCTCGGTGCTTTGTGACCGCCTGGAGGGGTGGGATAGGGAGGGTGGGAGGGAGGGAGACGCAAGAGGGAAGAGATATGGGAACATACGTATATGTATAGCTGATTCACTTTGTTATAAAGCAGAAACTAACACACCATTGTAAAGCAATTATACCCCAATAAAGATGTTAAAAAAAAAAAAAAAGATGCCGAATAGCCAAACAATCTTGAGAAAGAAAAACAGAGCTGGAAGAATCAGACTCCCTGACTTCAGACTGTACTGCAAAGCTACAGTAATCAAGACAATATGGTAGTACACAAAAACAGAAATATAGATCAATGGAACAGGATAGAGAGCACAGAGATAAACCCATGGACATATGGTCACCTCATCTTTGACAAAGGAGGCAAGAATATACAATGGAAAAAGACAGCCTCTTCAATAAGTGGTGCTGGGAAAACTGGACAGCTGCGTGTAAAAGAATGAAAGTAGAACACTTCCTAACACCATACACAAAAATAAAATGGACTAAAGACCTAAATGTAAGGCTGGAAACTATAAAACTCTTAGAGGAAAACGTAGGCAGAACACTCTATGACATAAAGCACAAGATCCTTCTTGACCCACTTCCTAGAATAATGAAAATGAAAACAAAAATAAACAAATGGGACCTAATGAAACTTATAAGCTTTTGCACAGCAGAGGAAACCATAAACAAGATGAAAATACAACCCCTCGGAATGGGAGAAAAATATTTGCAAACGAGGCAACTGACAAATGATTAATCTCTAAAATATACAAGCAGCTCATGCAGCTCAATATCAAAAAAACAAACAACCTAATCCAAAAATGGGCAGAAGACCTAAATAGACATTTCTCCAAGTAGACATACAGATTGCCCACAAACACATGAAAAGATGCTCAACATCACTAATTATTAGGGAAATGCAAATCAAAACCACAATGAGGTATCACCTCACACCAGTCAGAATGGCCATCATTAAAGAAATCTAGAAACAATAAATGCTGGAGAGGGTGTTGAGAAACGGGAACCCTCCAGCACTGTTGGTGGGAATGTAAATTGCTTCAGCCACTATGGAGAACAGTATGGAAGTTCCCTAAAAAACTAAAAATAGAATTACCATATGATCCAGCAATCCCACTACTGGGTGCTTACCCTGAGAAAACCATAATTCAAAAAAAATACATGTACCATAATGTTCATTGCAGCACTATCTACAATATCCAGGACATGGAAACAACCTAAATGTGCACCAAAAGATTAATGGATAAAGAGGATGTGGCACATATGTACAATGGAATATTACTCAGCCATAAAAAGGAACAAAATTGAGTTATTTTAATGAGGTGGATGGACCTAGAGTCTGTCATACAAAGTGAAGTTAGTCAGAAAGAGAAAAACAAATACTGTATGCTAATGCATACATATGGAATCTAAAGAAACAGTACTCATGTACCTAGTGGCACGGCAGGAATAAAGATGCAGATGTAGAGAATGGACTTGAGGACATACAAGGGGAAAGGGAAGCTGGGACAAAGTGAGAGAGTAGCATTGACATATATACACTACCAAATGTAAAATGGATGGCTAGTGGGAAGCTGCTGCATAGCACAGGGACATCAGCTCGATGCTTTGTGATGACCTAGAGGTGTGGGATAGGGACGGTGGGAGGGAGGCTCAAGAGGGTAGGGATATCAGGATATATGTATACATTTAGCTGATTCACTTTGTTGTACAGCAGAGACTAACACAACATTGTAAAGCAATTATACTCCAATAAAGATGGAAAAAAAAAAACCCAGCATTAGGGAAGTTCAAGAGAAAGCCTCTGAGAGGTCTAAAAGATAGGTAGAGCATAGGGGTGGAGACTAGGTAATATTAGCCACCAAGGAAGGTTGTCAACAAGCAGTCAGCTTTCCTCCCACACCATGAGAGAACTGGCAAAAGCAAGTCATGGCCGCAGCCCTAGAGAACCAAAACTGGGGTTTAGGATCAGGGCTTTTTTCTGAGCAGTAAGTCAGTTGCTGAATTAGTACAAGCTAGCACACAATAAAAGCTGGCCTTGGTAGCAAATTTGACTTATTTATGAGTCCCATGAGTTTTAAGCCAGAATTCAGTTTCCCCTTTGATCAAAAACAGGTTCCAGAGCCTGTGGGGATCAAGACAGTCAACATATATTTAGTAGGTACCTACTGTGTGCCAGGGACTGTGCTAAGTACTGGGAGTACAGTAGCAAACAATCAGATGCTAATTTCTAGACCACAGTGTTTAATGTCTAATGAGAGAGACATTAAACCTATAACAAATGTGGTAAGTGCTACTAAGAAGATGTACAGGGTGCTAAGAAACTAGCACAAAGACTGGGAGCAAAAGACTGAGACAGGGCATTACAGAAAAATCAAATGTAGAAGAAGCATGCTTGGGGGCATGGCTATGGATTTTGTGGGACTGCTACATCAACCAGGGCTGAAGAGCTCTTGGTTAGCCCTGCCTGGACAAGATCTTTCCTAGGATAATATGTGACATTGAGAAATACTTTCTTGGAATATGTTTGAGGAGCTCTGGATTACTGTGCTTTCTCTCATGAACGTGCTGTCATTAAAATTTTTTCTCTTTTACTAACACTTCCTCTCAGATACTATGGCTACCATCCTTGCAAATAATCAGTTAGTGTCAGCCTATTGGACTGTCCAGTCGAGAAATCTGTCCTTTTTAATCTTTAATATTTAACTCAGGCCCTTGCAGCCTCAGGCATCCCTAACACATGCATAATTCTCTAGGATTATAAATAAGTTATTTTCAACATCAATTAACATCATCATCAAAAATATTGTGCATGTCACACATCTCATGCAAGCAGTAAGCACTGACTGTGCAAAGTACTTACAACTGGAACCCACCCAGTTCAAATGATTTCATGCAGAGAAAATAAATACCAGTGAGCAGGCAGCTTGATCTGAGTAGAGTAGACTTTTTTTTGTTTTTTCTTTTTCTACCTCCAGCAGCCCTTAGCACCGTGCCTTAGTTATGAGTGCCTTACTCATATTTTTTAAAATGAAAAGTATATGGAACTTGGTATATCTTTCCAATGCCATATCTGATTTTGAAAGTTGAATCACCTAGCTTTTTTTATTTTAGAGATAGTACCCCTGTCCCTTTGCCTTCTTCCGGAGGGGTGAGATGAAATGTGATAATGCAGTCATTTGTACTGAGCATGTTCCAGCTGAAAGGCCTTTGTGTAGGTGCTTTGAGTCTCAGAGAAAGGTAGTCATTGTTCGTCTCTAGTATTTGAAGATGACCTCACCGATAGGGTTGTATCTCCAAGTGACTGAAATGGCTATGGTCTCAGAGGCGTGTGGGAAGGTTTTTCTTTGGTTTGTGGTGAGAGCCTGTTTGCAGGGCCTGGTATTTGTAGCACAACCTTTCTTCAGGCTGCTTTTCAAGATGAGCTGGCTCATGTCTGTTAACTGCACACCAGGTTCTTCTGTTGGCGGGTGTTCTTTTCAAGAATTCCATAGTTATCGAGAAATGGACCATGTTAACACAAAGTTTTATTGTGTTTTGAGGCACTCTGGGGCCTCTGACAGCTGCTCTCATTTTTCAGAGTAAACTGCTGCTGAAGGTTTGGCAAAGGTTAATTTTTAAATGGATTCTATGCTGCTATATGTGGCATCTCCCTCAGTATTTGAATTATTCAGCACATAACCTCACTGTTAGGTCATATTTTTTTCTTTTTTGAAATTTTTGTTGGTCACCTTTAAAGCTACATCAATCTTGGTAATGGAAAAAAAAGTCAGTGTAATGATCTGCTTTGAAAATAAACAGTATAACTTGACTTTGGCGTTGAGAGCCTATTATCATGTGGTAACATCATTCTATTCCAATGACATTATCTGCTAAGGATATTATGATGGTGGAAAATATTTCAATTTTGTTATCGGAACAATGAAGCTGTGATATTTAATTATAGAGAAGTATGCTTAATTTGGGGAATCTGGTATGTTGACTGTCACAGTTTACTCATAAGAAGTTTGGGCAGTTATTATCAAATTTGAACAGAATATTATTTAGTGACCCACCCATGTTATTGATTCAACACTTTCCCTCACTTTCTGAAGTCTTATTCTTTGAAATTTGAATTCTTCCATTGTTTATTAACAAATTAATTAATGAGCTCATTTGATAACTGTAGTCGTGGGCAGTAGTGAAGAGCTAGGGAATTGAGAATAAGATCTGTCACCAATTTTAATTCTGTGGGGGTGAAACCTATATGAATGACTCAGCAAGAAAAGTATTACCAAGTTGAAATGTTAACAGATTAGGGAAAGTGCATTCTCTCTCTCCATATGGACACAAACACACACACACACACAGTGTGTTGAGTAAATTAAAAATAAAACAAACAGCCTATGACTACATTGATTAGACTGTTACGTGATGAATAAAAGTTATCCTTAAAATGGTACAGAAGGTGGCATGGTACATGGTGGCATGTCCTTAAAATGGTACAGAAGGATAAGATTTGAAAGGCAATTCAGGGTACTTCCTATTCTGTAGTAACTTTCCTGCTGACAATCAGTTGTGCCATCCTATACTTTATTGAAGTATAATTTGACTTACAATTTTAGTTTCAGGTATACAATATAGTGATTTGATATTTTTATACATTACACACCATACAAAGTTATTACAATATTATTGGCTATTTTCTCTGCTGTACATTGCATCACCATGACTTACTTATTTTCTAACTGGTAGTTTGTACCTCTTAATCACCTTCAATTATTTCATTCATCCTCCCATCCCCCTCCCCTTTGGCAACAACTAGTTTGTTCTCTGTATCCATGAGTCTGTTTCTCTTTTGTTGTATTTATTCACTTGTTTCATTTTTCATATTCCACATGTAAGTGAAAATATACAGTATGTGTCTTTCTCTGTCTGACTTATTTCACTAAACATAGTACCCTCTAGGTCCATCCATGTTGTTGAAAATGGCAAGATTTCATTCCTTTTTGTGGCTGAGTAATATTCCATTCCACACACACACACACACACACGTGCACACACACACATACATACACACACACACACACAAAATCTTCTTTACCTTCTTTATCCATTCATCTATTGATGGACACTTAGGTTGCTTCCATATCTTGGCTATTGTAAATAATGTTGCAGTGAATATCGGAGTGCATATATCTTTTCGTTATTTTTCTTTTTTGGCTGTGCTGTCTGGCTTGTGGTATCTTAGTTCCCTGACCACGGATTGCACCCAGGCCCTTGGCAGTGAAAGCACAGAGTCTTAACCACTGGGCCTCCGGGGAATTCCTGGAGGGCTATCTTTTCAAATTAGTGTTTTCATTTTCTTTGGATAAATATCCAAAAGTGGAATTGTTGGATTGTATGGATGTTGTTTACACTCCATGTGTTAGTGTTTTTTCCTAAAATTTTTCTTCCTAGAATTGATTTCTAGTTTTATACATTTGTGCTTGGTAAAGATGCTTGCTATGATTTCAATCTTCTTAAATTTATTGAGACTTGTTTTATGATTTAGCATGTGGTCTATCCTGGAGAATGTTCCATGTGCACTTGAAAAAAAATGTGTATTCTGCTGTCTTTGATTGGAATGTTCTATAGATATCTATGAGGTTCATCTGCTTTAATGTGTCATTTAAAGCCACTGTTTCCTTATTGATTTTCTTTCTAGATGATCTGTCTATTGATGTAAATGGGGGGGTATTAAAGTCCCTTATTATTATTGTATCACCATCAACTTCTCCCTTTATGTCTATTTATATTTGCTTTATATATTTAGGTGCTTCTATGTTGGGTGCATATATATTTACAAATATTTTATTGTCTTCCTGGATTGACCCCTTTATCGTTATGTAATGCCCTTTTTTGTTGTTGTTAATAGCCTTTGTTTTAAGCCTATTTTTTCTAAAACAAGTATTGCTACCTGAGCTTTTTTGTTTGTTTGTTTCCATTTGCATAAATATATTTTTCCGTCTTTTCACTTTCAGTCATTGCATGTCTTTAGCTCTGAAGTGAGTCTCTTGTAGGCAGCATATATATTAATATACGTCTTGTATTTTTATCCATTCAGCCACTCTTTGTCTTTTGATTGGAGCATTTCATCCATTTACATTTAAAGTGATTATTGATAGGGATGTACTTATTGCCATTTTGTTAATTGTTTTCAGGGTTTTTTTTTGCAGTTCTTGCCTGTTCCTTTCTTCTTCTTTTAGTCTATTCCCTTGTTGTTTGATAATTTCCTTTAGTGTTGTGTTTGGTTTCCTTTGACTTTATTTTTTGTGTGTCTCATGTAGGTTTTTGGTTTGTTATTTTCATGAAGTTCATGTATGATGAATTATAAATAGCGATTTGTTTTAAGTTGTTGGTCACTTAAGTTCAAACACGTTCTAAAAGCTCTACATTTTTAAAATCCTCCCCTTCAATGTTTTATAAATTTTTATTGATGTATAGTTGATTTACAATGTTATGTTAGTTTCAGGTGTACAACAAAGTGAATCAGTTATACATATACATATATCCACTCTTTTTTAGATTCTTTTCCCATATAGGTTATTACAGAGTACTGAGTAGAGTTCTCTGGGCTATACAGTAGGCCCTTATTATTGAATAGTTATCTATTTTATATATGGTAGTGTGTATATGTCAATCCCAATCTCCCAATTTATCCCTCCCCCCTCTCCCCTGGTCAACGTTTTATGTTTTGACAGCATATTTTACATATTTTTATTTTGTGTATCCCTTAACTATTTATTGTAGTTGTAGTTGGTTTTATGTTTTTTGTCCTTTAAACTTTTTTCCATACTAGCTTTTTAAGTGGTTGATCCACTGCCTCTATATACATTTGACTTTACCACTGAGGTCTTTATTTTTTACCCATATATTTTTTATTTCCAGTTATGTCATTTCCTTTTTTTTAAATGAAGACCCTTTAACATTTCTTGTAAGTCTGGTTTAGTGGTGATGAACTCTTAGTTTTTTCTTGTTTGGGAAACTCTTTATCTCTCCTTCAATTCTGAATGATAAACTTGCTTGGTAGAGTATCCTTGGTTATAGGCTTTTTCCTTTCAGCACTTTAAATATATCATGCCACTCCTTTCTGGCCTGCAAAGTTTCTGCCAAAAAGTCAGCTGATAGCCTTATGGGGATTCCCTTGCATGTGACTTGTTTTTCTCTTGCTGCCTTTAAAAATTCTTTCTTTATTTTTAACTTTTAGACCTGGATATCCTGGACCTGGATATCTCTTTCCTTTCCCAGGTTAGGGAGGTTTTGAGCCATTATTTCATCAAATGCATTTTCTGGCCCTTTCCCTCTCTCTTCTCCTTCTGGGACCTCTGTAATGCAAATGTTAGTATACTTGGTGTTGTTCCAGAGGTCCCTTAAACTATCCTCAATTTTTAAAAGTACTTTTTTCTTTATGCTCTTCTGATTGGGTCATTTCCACTATTCTGTCTTCCAGATCACTTATACATTCTGCAGTATCATCTAATCTGCTGTATCTAATGTATTTCTCATTTCAGTTATTCTATTCTTCCACTCTGATTGGTTCTTTTTTTATATTTTCTAAATCTGTTGAAGTTCTCACTGTCTTTCTCTTTTGCTGAGTTTAGTGTGCATCTTTAGGACCGTAACTTTGAACTCTATCGGGTATATTACTTATCTCCATTTCATTAGGATTTTTTCTTAGGTTTTATCTTGCTCTTTCATTTGAAACTAACTTCTTTGTCTTCTTATTTTGTTTGATTTTTCTGTTTGTTTCAATGAGTTGGGTAATACAGTTATCTCTACTGGTCTTGAAGGTAGGGCTTTGTATAGGCACATTCATATGCAGACTGTATGTGCTTTAGTGGGAGGGCTGAAGTGAGCGTAGGCCAGGGCACAGCAGGGACTGCATCTTTGTGGGTGGGCTGGAGCTGTAGCTTGTCATGGGCTGGGGATTTTCTACAGTGTGATGGGGCTGCTGCCTTGGTGGGTTTGCTGGAGCCAGACCCAGGTGTGGGCCAGGGGGCTGCTGATGCAGTCTTGGCAGGATGGCTAGAGTGTCAGGTGCTATTCAGTCTGCTGCTTCTGTACTAGAACTTGGAGCAAGTGAGTTTGCATTCGACCCCTTTAAGAGCAGAATCTTGGTTTCCTACAGCTCTTTGGGACTTAAGCCTTGCTGGTTTCAAAGTCAGTTATGGGCCTCATCTTCCTGGTACCAGACCTAGGGATGGGGTGCCCAGTATGAGGCAGAACCCTTTGCTTCTTAGGGAGGACCTTTAAGTTTGTGATATCCCTTCCTGTTTGTGGGTCACTGTGCTGTGGGTATAGGTCCAGTCTAGATCACTTCTCTGACCCTGCTACCCATCTCAGTGTGGTTTTAAAAACCAGACTTAATTGTAGAGGAGCTGTTCTGCTAGTCTTCAAGTCATTCTCAGAGGGTTGTTCTATATGTAGTTGTAGTTTTGGCATGTTCCTGGGAGAAGATGTGCTCAGGATCTTCCTACTCCACCATCTTGATCCCGTGGGGCCATCTTACCTTCTTAAATGCTCTTCAGTTACAGCCATTGGCTAGCCAAGAAATAGGTGTGCCCCTTTTGCTGAGTACCTGCTATGTGTCAGACATCATGCCTGATCCAAAGGGAATGTAGAAATGGATAAGGCACACATTGTCCTCCAGGAGCTTTCCATTTCATGGGAGACAGACACAACAAATAGCTGTGCTTGGTGTTCACATGTGATCAGTGGTGGGAAAGAGGTCATTAGAAGTGGGAAATAGTGAAGAAAGCCACACCACACTTATTCCTGTCTCACTGGTACATTAGCAAGCACTGGTTAATCACAAAACTAGAAAATTCTCTAATTCTTGAGCTAGAGGAAACTCAGAAAACATTGAGTCCATCTTACTTTGACAAATGAAACTGCTGAACATCTGAGAGTCACAGTGGTTTCCCCAAGGTCACAGGGCAAGGTGGTGGCAGAACTAGCAACAGAGCCTAGTCTCCTGACCAGTGTTCTTCCTACTATATCAAACTCTTTCCAAAGTTCTATTTCCATCCTGAGGTCAAGGAGATTGGAATTCTGCTGTTGAAGGAGTTACAGGGGGAGACTTGATCTACTTCACAATGTTCCTTGGTCACAAGTTCTGATGTGAAATTTTTATGTTTCCTTTTTGTTTGTCTGGGGGCAAAAGAGGTAACCTGTCTAACAGCAGGCTGTCACTGCATCTGGGCCAGAGATGCTCGATGCCCTGATTTTGGCTGTTGAAACATTCTGCGTCACTACTTGGAGTGTTCCCAGATTCACAAAAGTGCCACAGGGACTATGAAAAATAACCTTTGTGTATATGGAGGGTTGGGAAGAATGAAGAGGGTTGTATTGAGGGCTACCACCAAATTCACATAGGAGTTGTGTTCTCAAACACAATATAAGAAGAAATAAAATACCTTTTGTTTCTGGCAGGGGTCCCCAGTCAGCCTCAAGGCTGGTGACAGTAAACTGTGAAGAAAAGTAGCCCAGGCTACATTTGAGCTGGCACTGAGCAATCTGGACAATTGACAGAAATATGACTTTTCTGGCTTGTAATTCTCTACTTCAGCTCAGTGCCTTTTGTAGGTTATTTTAGTATATACAGCAAACTAAAAGTTCTTCTTTCATGGACTTTTCAGGTAGAATGTATATGTGAAAGAAACCATTCAAGAACTGATTTTAAATAACCTACACGTTTGATTATAAGTAGGTGGTAAGTAAATATTGGTGTTGTTATATTTTAAAGGGAAGCTTTACTTTGTTCATTCTTTATAACTTCATTTTAAAAACATACCAATTCATAGAATTGTCTCTAACAATGAAAGAGCTCTCACCCCAAACCAAAACAACCAAAGCTGATCACAAAGGCACATACATCACTGGTAATTCTTCATAGGAAGCAAAAGGAGGAATAAATATAGGTCTGGGTACCGCAAGTTCATCTCATGTCAACACATGGCTTTGTGACATAGAAATCAGCATATAGGTCAAAATGCTTTGGAAAAATACAGATTCTTTAAATATAGAATATGTAGGTCTTACTTAATCCAGTCAGCAGCATTTTTATATTAATGTATGAATGTGTTATATTTACATTTATTTAGGAGGCAGCATGTTGAAAGGAAAGTAAGACATGTGAGTCAGACCCATTAAGGTTAGGATCCTTATTCAGGCCCTGGAAAGGTTACTTAATCTTTTTGAATCTCAGTTTTCTCATTGGCAAAAGGAGAAATTTGCTCATGTAAAAGTCTTGCCATAGTACTTGTTGCATTATGGGCACTCTGTAAATGTTAGTCCAGTTTTCCTTCTTAATTCCTGTCAAAATAAACCAGTGGGGACATGATTTTGGAAGCTCTCATTAACTATCCTTTTTTTTTTTTCCATACCCAATAAATCGCTCTCTTACAGTTGGGTCCCTTGGTGGGCATATCTCAAATTGATTATAAAATTCTAACAGAGAGAAGCTGTCAGAGGACCAACTTGGAAGGGAAGCCCCAAGAAAGGCTATAGGTCTCATCTGAGAACAAAAAGAAAATCAATCAAGGGCAACGTTGCAGAGAGAGAGAAAGAAACCAAGACACACATCGTTCTCCTTTGTGATATCAGTCAGTGTTCCAAAGGCAGGGCCATCCTATCTTTTATTGATAAAACTGGGATGCTTTTGAATGTGAAAAAGGACAGGGGAAAAATCCCGTATCAGATGGGTTGCTTGGAGAACAGACATACATGTGGACTGTCCAGAGCAAACCAGGATCTACGGTCTCCTTGTCTATAGGAGTCCCATGGACTTCAAGCAGTGGGGTGTCACACACACCTCAGCCAGAATCCCCGTGGGTAGTTAGACATACCGTGATCAGTTATGAGCCTCAACTTATTTATTCATGAAAGAGGGTTAATGAAAGCTATGCCTAAGGGCTGTACTAAGGATCAAAGTCATACATCTAAAGTACTTGGTACAAGCTGGTGTGCAGAAAATAGGGATTGTTATTTTAAGTGCATAAGGCATACAGAAAGCCTGAATGGAAAGGACCTGAGAATACAGTAAATCTCCCAAAGGGAAAGAATCTCCCCTTTCCCTGACTTCACCATTACAAAACTTGGAACATGGGACGTGGGAGAGAGAAGGACATTTACCAGCATCTTATGCTGGTTGCTGTTAATTTTGGACTTTGTTAACCAACTTTATTAAGTATTTTGCTGGTTATATTATTGTTATATTGTTTTTTAATCTAATTAATAACATGCTAATCTAAAAAAACTATGGATAGATCAGGGATCAAGAGAGAAGAGATGTGTTTGGGGGAAGAATGATTGCCCCATGTGTGGGGTGCTGGCAGTGAATTTTCACAGGTTAGGAGAGCTCAACTGTAAAAATTTGGGATTAATTGCTTCCCTTTCTCTAGAAGGCATGGATATAAATGGCCATGCGGGTTCTGGAGCTTCCTGTTAAGGAGGAGAGTAGCAATCCCCTCCTTTGCCCACCTCTCATACCAGTAGGAAGAAAGCTTTACATTTATAGATAAATAAGCACACACATACATACACAGATACTTTTTTTTAATTTCAAATTTTATTCCATTTTTTGTTATTGAATAGACAAATGTTTAAGCATTATACATGCTATTTTTATTCTTTAGCTGATTATATCTCATGTTTAAAAATTCAAGCTCATTTTCCGTATTCTTTTCTTAAGCATATTAATATTCATGTTCACAAATACTTACTTTTGACTCATTCTTTTTTTTTTCATTGTTTGTTTCTACTTTATTTCTTAGTACATTTTTTTTAACATCTTTATTGGGGTATAATTGCTTTATGATTCATTCTTTCAAACCACCCAGGCAGCACTTTTAAAAAACAGCATTTGTTGAGACTGCTAAGCCTTGAATAGGTATCCAAATACCTGCTCAGTATAAGTGTCATGTCCTCAGACATCACCCTGCTGAAACTCATCAGTTGTAAAATAAGGGGTGGGGGGTGCGGGGAGGGGTTGAATATTCTGTCATGCGTGACCGTTGTTATAAGAATGTGTGTTCACTTTTGTTGTATCTTTATTAGCAAAGCAAAAGAGGAGGTTCAAATCTGGAGTGTTTAATTGCTTTAGTGGATACAAACTTGACTATGAATAGTTACTGAAATGAGACTACATTTGTAATTAGAAGGAACCACATGGGCTGCATGAGGTCTTCCACTCTTTGACCTACTCATTGACATTTTTTCTTCATGCCAAACCACTCCTAAATACCCAGCTTTTGTGAGGGTGTGCGTTTCTACCAGCCGTTGGAGAAATAGTCTTGTTCTTTCATTATTTTTACTTTAATAAACAACAAATTTTTCCTAGGATTGTTGAGTATTTTCATTTTAAGAACAAATTAACATATATATTTATATTTTTGTTGAAACTTTATGTATTATTTTAGCAAAGAAATGTTATAGTATCACCAACCCATATACATATACATAAAATATAGGTTTTCTGAGCATTCCTCCCCCGAAATTTGCCCTTTATGTGATCATGATGTATCTTAAAAGAGGCTCAGTTTTATGGTCTTTATAATGGTGAAGTTAACTTTGAAATCAGAATTGAGCAATAAATTGAAGTCTTTATTTCCCAACAGAGACAATGTTCAGTTTGACGTATTTAAATCAGCAATAGGTAAGTGTCCCAGTCCCTTGGTAGGAAGGGAAATCGTCCCAATCCCACGTAAATGCTATCTTGTAATTGACAGGGTTTGGTTTGGCAATTAAGCTTGCCAAGAGTAACAGAACCTGGCTTCCCTGAGTGGTTTTTTTTTGGCAGTTCTTATTCTGGCAAACGTTTTGGAAGTTCTTTTGTAATTCTTGGAGAACACCTTCAGTAATGTTCCTGTATGATTAAGAGACACATCACGGCTAGACAATTTAATGCATGTCTGGTAGGACAATCTAGCCTGGCTAGAAGTTGTTGGCAAACTGTTGTCTATTACGAGAAAGTAAAGGGAGTGAACAAGAAATTTCCCAACTAGTTCCTCCCACTGCACCCCCATCTATTTTATTTTAATTTTTGAATTAACAAAGTAAAATTGACCTTTTGGTGAGCAATTCTGTGAATTTTAATATATGCATAAATTTCTATAACCACCACCACAATCAGGATACAGAATTGTACCATTGTCCCCCAAACTCCTTTGTACTATATCCCCCCATAGTCACTTTCATCTCATCCCTAACTCCTGGCAGCCACTGATCTGTTCTCTATCATTATAGTTTTATCTTTTCAAAAATGTTTTATAAATGGAATCATATAATATGCTACCTTTTCAGATTGTCTCCTTTCATTTAGTGTAATGCCTCTGAGATTCATTCAAGTTGTATGTAGCAGTAGTTTATTTCTTTTTATTACTGAGTAGTATTCCATGGTATGGATGTGCCACAGGATGTTTTATCCATTGAAGGACACTTAATTTCCTTCCAGTTTTTGGCAGTTATTAATTTGCTATAAACATTAATATATAGCCTTTTGTGTTAATATAAATTTCATTTCACTAGGATAAATAGTGAGGAGTGGGTTTGCTGGGTCATGTAAAAGTGTGTGTTATTTATATTCCTATGTGTGAGTCCATCTGTCCTGTAATTTGGTCAGCACTTTGTATATATATCCATATTTCTAATTTTAGTCATTCAAATAGGTATGTAGTGGTATCTCATTTTGATTTTAATTCACATTTCCTTAATGGCTAGTGATGTTGAACATATTTTTATATGCTTATTTGCCTGCCTTATATGCTCTTTGGTGAAGCTTTTGTTCAAATCTTTTGCATATTTTTCAAATTGAGCTATTTGATTTTTTGGTACTTGAGAGTTCTTTATATATTCTGGATACAAGTCATTTGTTAAATATGTGATTTACAAATATTTTAAATGTTTTCTCCAGTCTGTAGTTTCTCTTTTCACTTTCTTAAGAGTGTCTTCAGAGCAAAAGTTTTTAATATTGATAAAGGCCAATTTATTAATTTTTATTTTATGAACTGGGCTTTTGGTGTTAAATCTAAGAACTCTGTTTAACCCAAGACCAAAAAGACTTTCTTGTCTGTTTTTGTCTAGGACATTTGTAGTTTTATGTTTTACATTCATATCAATGATCCATTTAGAGGTAATTTTTGTATAAGGAGTGAAGTTTAGGGCAAAGTTCATTATTTTTATTTTTGCATATGTATTTCCAAATTTCCTAACACCACTTATGGAAATGACTATCTTTGCATCTTTGCAAAAATCAACTGGTTGTATTTGTGAAGGTCTATTTCTGGACTTCCTTCTGTACATTGACATATGTGTCTATCTTGTTATCAGTACCACACTGTCTTGATACGGTAGCTTTACAGAAATTTTAAGATTGAGTGGTGAGATAACTTTCATTTTATTCCTATTTCAGTTCTTTGTTTAAATATAAGTTTTAAAATAAATTTGTCTATAGCTACAGAAAACTGCTGGGATTTAATTAGAATTGCACTAAATCTGTAGATCAATTTAGGAAGAATTAACACCTTTACTATTGTTGAGTCCTATAATCCATGAATATGGAATCTCTATTTATTAGGTCTTTAGTCATTTATTTTTAAAATTATTTTTTATTTCTTTAATCAGTGTTTGTAGTTTTGGAAAACATCTTGTATATTTTGTTAAATTTATACCGAAGTATTTCATTTTGGGGAGCTATTGTAAATGATCTTGTATTTTAATTTTGGTTTCCAGTTGTTCATTTCTTGTACACTATATTGGAATACCATTGATTTGTTGACTTTTTATGCTGTGAACTTGCTAAACTCACGAGTTCAAGAAGTTTTTTTTTTTTTGGTAGACTTCTTGTGATTTTCTATGCAGAAAAACATGTTGTCAGAATAGGGATGCTTTTTTTACTTTCCAATCTGTATGCTTTTACATAGTCTTACCTTATTGTACTAGCTAGGACTTCCAGTGTGATGTTGAATACGAGTGGGGAGAGTTGACATCCTTGTCTTGTTTCCAGTCTTATGAGGGAGTCTTCCCTGTTCTGAGTGTTAGGGAACCCCTTTCCTGCTCCTTGATACAGAACTAGAGGGCTTCTCTTCTAGCTCTCTCTTTCCACTCTAATGCTACTTCCAGGCAAGGTAACTGCCATGTGTCCAAGCAAGGTGATAGCAGAAGAAAATAAAATTGTGAACTCACCACTAGTTTCATGATACTTTGAATTCTGGTGTTTTTCCCCAAGCTCCTGTATTCTTTTCCGAGTTCTCAAATAATTGCTCCAAGTGTGCTGTCCAGGTTTTATAGCCGCATTCAGTGGAAGAGACAGGATAGAGTGTGCTGTCCTGGAACCAGAATCATTTTATGTTTTTAAAAATAAGAGATTCTTTTTTCTGTTTCTAGACATGCTTTTTCCCTTCAAATTTTGGGAGTAATTTTTACAGGAATTTTAGGGGGAAAATGTTTTAATGTTTTAAAGTAAAACAGAGTACTTTGGAAATTTTTTTGTCCCCTTTGCATTCCTTTCTCTGTGTGTTTGTTGAAGGGTAGGGCTTTATGTTTTATATCTCAATATTTAAGACAAGTGAGATTATAGGATACAGGTGTAAAATATCTTTCTCTTCTTACCACTTAATGCCAAACAGACACACTCAGAGTGGCTAATTCTTTCCTTGTCTTGCAATCAAATCTTGGGCAGGCCTCCTTTGTTATCTGGTTCCTCTTAGATTAAAAAAATAGTCCTCCAGTCATTTTATTATGTCAAATCATTTCAATTCAAGAATTATCATATATGTCCCCACATAATAATTAGAACTTCAGCCTTATTTTAAAGTTGAATCTGTTCCCCTGGGGCTGCTCCAGACCAGGGTCCTATAGGAGCAAGGAAACAGAGTTGTCATTTTCTCTGTTTTACCTACTGGCACTTCTTTTTTTTCCTCCACTCACTAGACACCTTTGACTTCCACAGGACTGAAGGGTAGAGTTGGAAATGTGGAGAAGAGCTAAGGGTCAGGAAAAGTATTAACTTGGCTGGCACTGTTGTGAGTTAACATTGGCCCTAGACTTAACAAATATTTAAAGCTAAACTGACCTTTCTTATTTGTAGGGTTTTCAGATACTCACCAACAGTTCCATGACACTGATGATGCAACACCTCCACATAAACTCTTAGTGTTGGGCTTCCAACACGTGTCCCAGTGGCTTTTGGGGGCAAAATTCATTTAAGATTATTGTAGGCCAGGGCATTTTCTCTCTCTCTCTCTCTCTCTCTCTCTCTCTCTTCACATATACATATAGTCCACAGGAAAATCACTTGCTTTCCCAAAGCATAGCCCTCTACACTGCTGCTTCTTGCCCTTTAAATCTCTTGGGTGTGAGTCATACCACAGTCTACCATATTCCCTAAACTATTCAAGTATTCTTGAGTCTTTCTGGATTAGCTTCACACCTGGTGGGTCTCATAGCACATTAACAGTTCTCTCCAAAGAATGACTATAATTTTCTACTAACTTGTCCCAGACTCCTCAGCCTATTTTATGGGGTGGAGGTTAATGGGAAGGTCACAAAGTGGTTTTCTACCACTATACAAGTCTTTAGTATAGTGTAGCAACTTACTCTGGAATGTGAGTAGGTGGCCTAACCAAAAACAAGAGAGGAGGAGTCCCTTTGTAACCCCCTATTACATGTATAAATAATCCTTTTGATCTTTATATGACTGATAGCATATATTAGCTGGAAGAAGATAAATCTTGCATCAAATGTAGCTGGTGACTTAGCAGAGAGGCAGACTCATTGTATACATACAACAGTACTGGTTAGATTCTTTACCATATATTTTTAATTCTAATGGCCCCATCAGTGAGGACTTTCTGCCTGCATTGTCCTCAGGATTAGATGTTACTGTAGAAATGAAGAGAGAAAGAAAGAGTCATTGCTCTGCTTGGAGTTTCAAAAGCCTTTTGAAGGTTTCAGCCTTTTATATCATTTACCAAATTGTGGGTAAGTGCCTGTTGATATAAAATGATTTTCCCACCATGCAGAGAGGCAAGGGAGAGAAACTACATAAGAAAAGGAGACAGAAAAATGGAGGTTTGGGAGAAGGTGAGGGGATCACATGACTCTCTCTATCCAAATCTGGGTTAGGAGAGAAACCATAGGTAGGCTTTGGGGACCCAAAAGCAGAGATTTGTGTCTTGCTCTACAGGATGACCACAGGAAATGCTGTATACCTTTCAGAGATCCCATATCCAGGATAGAGCAGAGGTTGGAACAGTAAAGCAAAAAGGCAGGGGATGTCAGAAATAAGACCTGTTTTTAGCCCCTGAACTCTAGTGAAATGGGACAACATTCAACATTTTCCCATGGTCATGAGAGGGAAGAGTGGCAAATGGTCCAGAAGAGACCTTGTAGAACATAGACCCTGTGGCCCTGAATACTGGATGCCATGCAGGCCCATAAGTATCAGCAGCTTTCAGAAACAGTGGGTCCAGGGGCCAGTGGCCAAGATCAAGCAGGAAACATTAAATCTCCTCAGAGAGGTCAGGTGATTACTACGGACTGGACATGGGCCACTCCCTCTGCCCCCCGAACCCCCCAACTTCTAGGATACCAAGGTGTTCTGAGCCTCTTTCAAAACCAGTCACCACCCAAGAAAAAGGGAAGGGTAAGCAGAGAGTAAGATTCCTGAATTAAACGACTTGTTAACAACAATAATACTAAGTTCTAAAATAGAAATATCTCAAATGGGCAAGATTAAGCTTTCTACTGCTGAACTGGATCCAGTTTTGCACAACTGAGTCTATGACTGTGAAATTAAAATCCATTTATACATGTATACTTGCCCACTAAACTGAGAACAATTTGAGGGCAGAACCCAATTTCAATGGATGATTTTATCCCTGGGACCTAATAAAATTGCCTGAAACAGGGTAAAAATTGAGGAAGCAGATATTGTATTAAATTAATATGAAAGAAATAAAACTTTTAATTTGTGAATTGGTTAGTTGTCCTCTATCCTAGTAAATAAAATTGCTACCACTTAATGAAATTTTCAGCTCTCTAGTTCCTTTTCATCTGAGACTGGGTCTAGCCTCACTTTTCATGATAGCAAGTGAGCTTCTGTGATAATTTCTCTGATACTTCTTTTTTTTTCACCCTGTATCTTTGCCAGTCTATTTTTTGCAGGTGAGAGTCACGTCCATGGCTCATCCCTCTCTCTTTTTATAAAAACTTAACAGAGAAATGCAGAGCTGGAAAAGGAGTCAAAAGAAAAAACCGCATACTAGAAAAAGGGCTCTGACAAAAGGAAAGTACAGTAAATATAATAATTCAGTGTTGTAAAGGCTCTTATAAAAACATGTTTGTGGGACTTCCCTGGCAGTCCAGTGGTTAAGACTTTGCCTTCCAGTGCAGGGGCTACAGGTTCGATCTCTGGTCAGGGAGCTAAGATCCCAAAACCAAAACATAAAACAGAAACAATATTGTAACAAATTCAATAAAGACTTAAAAAAAATAAAAATTTTAAAATGTAACAAAAACATGTTTGCACTATGACATGATTCTTCTATGGATTAGGAAATAGTTTCCACATGTAGAAGATGAATCTCTCGTAGATGTTTCTGTACAGTCAACAAAACTTTCCTGCCATGTCAGGAAACCATTTTTCAGTGCCACTTATTAGTGATTTCTCTTTCACCTCCATTGTTATCTCTTTTCTGATAGAAAGAATGGAAACGACTGGGCAGGGGACAGAATTCCACATCACCCTGTGATAAGATATCTTGTTAAGTAATAGTTTCCTACTTAAAGTGCTTAATTCTAAGTGTAATTTTTAGAAAACCAAGACTTCATTTAGAAGCAGGAGTGGTAAATTCAAGGACAGTCTTTTGCTTTTTATCAAATGTGAGAAGGATCTTCAAAAATCTAAGCCACCAAAGAATGTTTCCGAAGCACTACCTAGGTTTCTAAAAGCTTTCTTGCAGAATTTATTTTTTAAAGTATAGCTTACATAATTTTGAGCATGAAATTTGATAAAACATTAATTACCTGGAATTTCTTCATTCAGAGAAAATTTAATAGAGCTATACAGGAATGCCCTGGTATTCAGGTTTTTGCCCAGTTAGGAAAAAGGCTAAATAGGTTAGATTTCAATTAGGAAGTTGCACTTCTTTGTCAAACAAAACAACAACAACAACAACAAGAAAAATCCAAAAACTGACAAAACCACTGTAGTTTGCAGAAAACATTAAGTGTAGACTACAGAGATGGTAGAAATAATGGTAATTTTTAGTGGAGTTTTTTTGTTTGTTTGTTTTTACTCTTTCTGCCTTTGAAATTGTAGGTTAATGATATGATACTGCTTAGATGAGATGGACTAGTGTTTCCTAGTAATGAGAATAGAAAGATAATTCTCTATACTGAGAGGAAGTGTAAGAGAATAATGAAAATATGAGCTCTAAAGACAGACTGCAATGGTTGGAATCCAGTTCCTGTGCTTTTTAATGATGTGACCTTAAGCAAGTGAGATAATCTCATAATACTTGAGTTTCCTTATGTGTAACATGGGTATAGTAATGTATTTACCTCAAAGAGTTGTGAGGAATGAGTTAAAATATGTAAAGCAATCACAGCAGAGCCTGGCACATTGTAAGCCCTCAGCAAGCCTGGTTGTTTTGACTGATTACTGATGGTTGGATTTTATTATTGTGTCCTAGAAGTAACCCCCATATTCAGTTAGTCTTGCTGTATATTATTGCCAGAAAGGATAGTTTAAGTTCAGCATCCTTATATCCAAAGCATCTAAACTAAGAGATGTCAAGTGATATTTAATTGGTTTATATCCAGTAGTTCAGTACAGCAAGTTAAGTCATTTATTTACCCTTGGGGTACAGAAACCTTATCTCAAAAACTACATGCATATACTGTATTTTCCAAAATTAGATACCATCTTTATAATGAATCATTAGAATTGACTCTGTTGTTTTGGGAGATGATTGGCAATTCCTACCTAGAAATTTCCAAGCTAAAATTCTTATGGTATGCCATATAGATCTAGAGGTTTGAGGCTTTTATTGGCCATTCATCCATCTGTGGCTTGCAACCAGGCCTGCTATCAGGGGAAAATGTTGGCATTGCATGTAAGTAAACTCTTGGCCATCCAAGTCAAGTGGCCCTTCATTCAGATATGTGTCTTGATTAGATTTTTCATAAGAAAATGTTAATCTTACTTTCTGCCTAGTTGGTTGTTAAATATGTAACAGAATATTTTCACTGAACGCTTCCTCTGGGGAATGTTCTTTGAACTTTTTGATGACCAACTATTATTCAAAAAAATTCCTTTGTGATAATATTTATGAAAATTTAGCCAAAGGACATGAAGTCTTCAAGATATGCCACATTTTCCTCTTAGATCAAGCAATAACACCAAGAAGAGCCCTAACACTATATTGTTTGGTGTCATTATAAAACTGATTTTATTGAAGAGTGTTTCACTAAATTCATCACATGTCTACTGTAGGTGCATTGCTAAAGACATTATACACTCCATAAAGGAGAGCACAAGAAAAATTATTCTCAGGTTTCACAGAGAAAATTATGATTCCTCCATTATAACAAATCTTTTTTAAAAAATCTTATTCTGGGTCCTTATTTGCTTTCGTCACTAGGAATCTCATTGATTCTAGCAACTTTTAAGGTACTATCTTTCTAAACCTTTGTCAGGTCGTACACAGATAGCAAATGCTAAAATTTATATGGCGTGCTGAGGAAAAGAGAGGAGGCTGCTAATGGCCAGAAGTAGCCAGCCTAGGGTTGGGTCATCCAACTACCCCTGGCTTCCCTGAGGGCCCAGAGTTCAGTATGTTTACACACCAGAAAACCATTCATGGCATGCCATTGAGAAATCTCTGTTCTGTAGCATACAGTTATATGATATCCTTTCAAACTGTATGAATGATTGAAATCAACCTTAAAATCTTTGTGGAAGGAGGCAGGAAATAAAAAACTAAATCATCAGGTAATTGATTAAAAGCAGAGAAGTGGAGGACACCAGAGGAGTGCCAAGATTATAGAAATGTAGAACAGAGGTTTAGCAGCAGCCAGTCTGTCAGCATTTTGCAGAGGACCCTAAAGAGAAGGAAAGCTCCTCGTAATCCTGGGACTTGGTATGTAAGAGCGAACTTGGGTCCAGAGCCCAGACAAAACCTAAGATGTATATGAATTTCAAAGGCCATGATATGACAATTCCAAGTGCATATTAGTAGGGAAAAGAAGATTGAGGAGATAAAGAAGCAGGTTTTCAGAAACTGAAACAAGGAGAAATACACATTGTAATCTATCTTCTTAGACATAACTAGATAAAAGTTTTCACAAACATTGTAAGGAGAAACTAGAAACTGACATCAGAAACCCACTGTAAATAATGTAAAATTAGCTTTGAAATCTGTGTTTGAGTCAACATTGTAGTAAAATGTATGTAATATTCAGTATATAATGTGCTTTTAGTCATTTAAAATTATTTTTTGTTGTTATTGTTACCATTCATTAAGTAAAAAACTGAAGGATACTTCCCTCTCTTAAAGCAGGATTCTTGAATCCAAAATGGAATAAAATCAGGTCATTTGTACTCTTCAGAAAATATTTTAACAAGGCTTTTCTCTCCCTCTGGAGATGCTACACAACATAATTTCAGCAAACAAATAGATTCTGCCATCTATCTGCTGACAACTCCCACGTTAACATCTTCAGCCAGATAAAACTCTAAATTTGTATATCCAATTTTCTACTCACCATCTCCCACTTGGCTGTCTGTTAGACATTCTAATTTCAAAGTGTCAAAAATGATCTCCTGATCTTGCTCCCACACCTCTTTCATCCAGAACCTTCCTTATCTTAGTTGATAATTGCATCTTTCCAGTTGCTCACATCCCAAATTTAGGAGTCTCTTTACTCCTTATTATACTTAATTCATCAGGAAACCTTTTGGCTTTACATTCAAAATATATCCAGAATTTAACCACTTTCGTCTATCACCACCCTGGTCCAAGCCATACTTATCTCCCACTGGATAATTGCAATAGCCCTTGTCTCCCTGCTGCCACCCTTGCCCCCTTTACAAGCTACTTTCAACACAACAACCAGAGTAATCCTTTAACATGGAAGTCAAATCATGTCACTCTTTATTATTATCGTATTATATTTCTAAAAGCTCCTAGAACAGTGCCTGGTATATATTCTGTGCTTGTGACTGAACACATGAACACCCATTCTTAGAAGAGAATATTATCCTTAGAGAAAGTAACTTACTTTCTCAATATCAGAGTAGCAGAATTTAACCCAGGTATTTGAACTCCACACTATTGTTCTTTTCACTATTCTATGCCTCCTCCTAGACATATTGATAGAATCCTCATGGTGGATATCAGGATTTTTCTGAGAAAGAGTGTTGTACTAGTAGGAGTCTGAGTTCAAATCCTGATTCTGCTGCTAAGCAGGCAGAATCTGAGTATAACTTTTTTGGCTTGCAGAAGGCAGTTGAACTAGATAATTCCTAAGGTCCATTTTAGAGCCAAATAAGTCCAGTGACACTGCAGAAGTTTCCCATTTTTCAACATCTGTTCAACTAAAAAGCAACTTGAGAGTATCAGCAGGACAAGGGAGCCTACCAGATATGCTAATCTGATTCTTAGATTTCCAAGGACAGCCAGATCTAGTAACCTCGTTAAGTGGGACAAGGTTTCCCAGGGCTGGTTGCTAATCAGTGACGTTTGGCTCAGTTGGCACTCTCAGTGGTAATGTATGCAAATGTGTATTGTTTGGATAAAACTGAGTGTGACACCCAGTTTGTATTTATTCTATGTATTTGAAATCAAACCCACATCCAAATTAGTGGTGTGATGCCTTAAAGTTTATAACAAGCCTTTGTGTGGTTTTTCTAGCTCATTGCATTAGAGCTCACTGTATATATATATTTGTGCAAGTATTTGTGTTTATTCCTTTACCTCAAATACAAGTTTTTGTCTCAAAATACACTTTCCTAACCCCAGGCAGCCCTTTATTCCAGCCAAGATAGGTTTCCTACAATATCTTTAATCTCGCTTTTTCTTTTCTTGAGACTTTTCATTTGTGTCTTCCTCCCTCCCTCCCTCCCTTCCTTCCTTCCTTCCATCTTTCCTTCCTTCCTCCTTCCCTCCCTCCCTTTTTCTTTCTTTCTTTCTTTCTTCCTTCCTTCCTTCCTTTCTCTCTCTCTCTTTCTTTCTTTCTTTCTTTCTTTCTTTCTTTCTTTCTTTCTCTTTCTCCCTCTCTTTCTCTCTTTCTCTTTCTTTCAGCTTACTTTCTCCTAATCACTTTGACTCAGATTATTTTTCTTAAAAAAGGCCTTCCTCCTTCTTTCTAACAATCCTAACTCATCGTCATTAAAGATGCAATTTACCTACGAGAAACCTTCTTTGGCTGCTTTCTTTCAGTCAGAACACGAATTTTCTCTGTGATTCCAGATAATCCTGTTTATTACTGTTAATAATTTATTATTTGTAGTTTTCGATGGTTTCTTTGCTAGTCATTCTCCTATAATAATATACTTTTTGGCACTCACTGCATTGCATACTTCTTGAGGGTACTGATTTGTTTTCTAGATCCTTTAGACCTTTCTTTTCACGTATTAGTACAGGTTTGGGTAGTGAGAAGGAAACTCCCTAATAGTCTGTGTGTCAGTTGTCTATTGCTTCATAACAAACAGCTCCAAAACTCTGTGCTTAAAACAACCATTTTATTTTACTCATGGTTTGGGGCGTAAAGAAGTTGGAATGGTTTGGCTAGTGGTTTGTCTCGCATCCCTCTGATGTCAGGTGGGAAAGCTGGGACTGGAAACCTACTTCCATGACGACTTCTTCATTCACATACTGTTAGGTACCTTGGTGTTCCTTGTCCTGGCTCTCTCTGCATGGTGTCTCATCCTCCAAGGCCTCTCCATATGGCTTGGGCTTCTCAAGGCACTGTTGTTCCGAGGTAATCACACTTCTTGCATCATGGTTGGTTTCCAAGAGGAAGAAGTCAGAAGCTGTCAGGCCACTTAAGAGATGTGCCTAGAACTGGCACAGTGACACTTTAGCCCTATTCTTCTATTTGTCAAAGCAGTCACAAGGCCTTCCAGATTCAAGAGGGTTGGAGAAATGAACTGCAGTTCCTGATGGGAATGTGACAAGGTAACGTTGCAGGAGCGTATGCAGGATGGGAGTCATCTGACTCTGCAGAGTAAATTCAGTGGTTTTATTGTGGAAATGCATTTGAGTAAAATGTATAATATATGAATTGGAAAGTCAAAATTTAGAATGTCAAATGAATGCTATTTTAGGTCAACCAATCAATAAAAAACAAACATATAGACCAAAATTTTATTAAGAGGATCTGCACAATTTGGTTCTGCTCTGAGGTACTGTGACCTAACTCATGACTAGAAAATGATGTGCTTTTGGTGGTATGGTAGACTCTGTTCTTTGATTAGGCTGAATGTAGTAATCACTACTTTTATCACAGCAGCTCTTGCTGTGTCAAGTGTAGTAATGGCATGGCCATGGTATTTTCTCTGTAAATGGGCTGGAATTTAGTTTGAAATCTAACTTATTAAAAAGGCATTCATGGCTTTTCCAGCTTAGCTCTCTAGTCTCAAGTGTCATCAATTCCAATCTTACAGTATTCTTTTTGGTTCCTCAGATTAACATATAAAACAAGCAAGAAAAAATTATATTTATTTATTAACTTTATTATTTTTTAAATATGTTTTAAACATGTACTATGTTTAAAATGCTTTGTGTACCATGCAGGATAAAAGATGAATTTTGGTTATATTGAATGGAATAAGATCTTAATTTCTGATTTTTAGGTTTACAATCCTGTGTGTCTGTTTATATTTATGTGTTTTAGGATTTGAGTGAGTTTGCTGATATAGGCTACGTAGAGAACTACCCACTTGAGCTTCCCTATTATTTATACTGACTTACCTGCAGTCTTAGGAACTGCTGATAATAGAATCTTTTCCAAAATTCTTAAAACTAAATACCCTTTACTGAAAAATTACTGGATATGGAATGAATCAGAAACATGTGGATTAAATTTCCCTGAAAATTTCTTTGGTTATAAAAATTAAGGGGAAAAAGTGTTTGGCCAGATGCATTGTGGGTGATGCCAAACCCACATTGTTTGAAAAATGTGTGTGCTGGTTAGATAAACAAATAAACAAGTTTTATTTCCCTCTTGCCTTGTAAAACATCACACTCACTGTAAAAATCTCAGGTCAGCTTTCAGCCAGGTTTTATAAAAGTTTTTGAAAAGTCTGTGGTTTTCTACTTTGCCTCATCATTGGAGGCAAACAGCTATATAGATGAATGTTCCTGAGAAAGCAAGTAAGCAATGCTGATGTTTCTCAATATATTTCAGTGGATTGAGTGATGTTAAGATGTAGTTGTGAGATTTGATTTCCGAATGCCAACTGAAGATTTTATCTAGAATAGATTACTTCATAAGAGAAGCAGCTGACTTGTTCAACTGAAACTGTTCAAAAATTTTGACATGACATATGTGAAAAGAAAATATGCCATTATCATTCAAACAAGAAATCTGAAACTAGTTTAGTTTACAAATCCTACTTAGTAAAAAAAAGTGTGTTAGGTTCAAAATAAATTTCATTGTAATGGTCCCTATCATTCTTCCATCCTCTTCATCAAAAGCGTCAAATAATTAGTTAAGCGTCTATGTCCCTGTACCCAGCACAATTTAAGGAGAACCACGTGGATATGGTCTCTGGTGATTAGATAGACACGGATATGTATACCTTAGTACAACAGAAGAAAGATATTAAGAAATAAACGGTACACAAAATATTTCTGTCAGTGGCCATCACACTTAAGTGTGAATAATTATCACCTGGAGAGATTATTAAAAATACAGGTTGCAAAGGCCTCCTCCCTGGCCCAGAGGTTTTGACTGAATCAAGGGTCAGGAATCTTCATTTTCATCAAGGATCTAAGTTGATTCTAATGAAGATTATCCAAGTAGTACAAACATGCATTTAGAAGAAGAGAAAACTTGAGGTTGCTATTGGGAAGAAGCACTAAGGAAATTCTACCTCAAGACACATGAAGACAAGGACAGTTATATCACCTAATCAGTACCAGTTTGAGTAGATGTTATTTTTAGACTATAATTATGAATTTCCAGAAATGCATGTTTGTTTAATAAATATTTATTAAATGGACAGATAAGTTCTTTAAAAAATAAAAACACAAATCCATGCCTTCATGAATTTTACATTCTAGTTGGGGGACACATTCTATAAAAAAGAAATAAATAAATAGCTTGTATATCAGGTAGTGATAAGTGTCAAGGAGAAAAAAAAGTGGGGCGGGGGTTGAAATTTTAGGAAGAATGGAGAGAAAAGTTCTTGTTAAGAAGGTGATATTTGAGTGAAACTTAAAGGAGGCAAGGGAACAGGGAACAGTCACTGGAATACCCTACAAGGAAAGCTTCCATGCTAAGGGAACAGCAATTGCAAAGGCCTTGAAGTGGAAGCATGGCTGGTGTAGCTGGAATGGAATGGTCCAGGAGAGTAGAAAGCAAAGAAGTAAGAGAATGTAAATAGGAAGGGGGTTTAAAGAAGACTTTGGCTTCTCTGAGTAGTATGGGATGACATTAAAGGGTTTGAGCAAAGGCAAAACCAACACAAAATGTTTTCACTCTAAATGAAGTGGAAATAAAGTGCCCATTTCCTTATTCTCTCTGTAGTGCCTATGGAGCTAGTAGTGTGCAGTATTTGTGTTGTGGGGATGTTTGGATGGATGGTTGTTGGAAACCCGACCCCGTCCTTAAATTATATTACAATATACATGGGGATTTTATAAATCACTTAGTCCCTGAACAGTTATTGTCCAAACTAGTCAATATTTGCCTCAATTTTTAGGATTCTTTTCAGCACATAAAATACGGAGTATTTTCATTTAAACATGAAGTAAATGATCACATTGGAAAGTTATTTGAAATCCGTGGATTAAAGTAGAGTGTATATATCTGTGGTTAGTGACATCTTTCATTTCCATTTCCAAGGACCTAGGGCTTTAAATAAACGTAATAACTAAGAGAGAACATTAAGAAAAATAAATGAGAATCACTAAATTTCCTAAATTAGGGAACCCAAGAAGATACAAACAAGTCATGTAGAATATCTGGGAATAACAAAGTGGTCCTGACCTCTTCAACATAATGACTGTTCAGTCACTAGTAAATTATAGTTGATATTTCAGATTATAGAGCCAAGGGGTGTTTATTTTCCAGGTTACTAAGATGCAGCTGGGCTCATAAGAAACATGCTGATGCTTCAAATGAATAGATAGTGCTCCTGTTGGAATGAGACTCAATACTCAAATAAGAACGGGCGACAGAGTTTGGCTATGTGAGGGTTCTTGTGTATGTAGTTGCCTGATTTCATTCTTCCTCGGCAACATCTTTGATCTCTTCTGCCTTCTAATTAATTATCAATGCCAAGTAACCAGTATGACCAAATTTTTCTGTCATCTATTACCAGAAAGACATGTCTTCAAATATTTGTTCGTGACTGATAGATATTATTTCCTGGGCACTGAATCTTAGAATCTTTAAGTCCATACTATTTCTGTGTTAAAGAAAATGGGATTAAAGATACAGTCCATATTTCATAGCTTCCTGGATGTTAAAGATACTGGACCTACTTAACATTATTCTAGCTCAAGAAATATTAAAATAATTTTAAAATATTTAATAAAATTTTACAAAGGGTCACAAGAATAATGAATAGTGAATATTTGAGAATCAAATATTAGAAGTATAAGGATTAGTCTCATTTTCCAGATGAGGAAATGAAGCTAGTTGGCTCGCCCAATTTCACATAGCTAACCAATGTTAGAGCTAGGTCAATCCCATTTTATCTCACTCTCAGCATTAGGCTCTGGAATGTTCTACAAGATTAGAGTTAATTCTAACAAGAATTGTCTAAGAATTGGTGGATGCTATCTATGATTCATTACTGAAAGCTGCTACTCAAGATAAAGTGATCTGTCCAGCTCCATGTATGCATTTAACATAAAATAGGGTCATGGAATGTTAGAATGGGAAGGCACAGTGGAGAAGATAGTCCGACTCTCTCGTGGTTTAGATAACAAATGTGTTCTGTGAGATTTGCATGCTCCAGCTGCATCCTGGCTCTAGTTCATTTCTTCTTCAAGCTGATACTATTTTCTAACTCAGTGCTCTTCTGTAAATCATTACAGCTTAGATTTGCCTGACATGATTATTTGAATTATGCCAGCTTATTATCTTCATTGGCAGCAAAATAAAAAAGTCCAGGTCTTCTTCTTCTTTCTGTTTTTTTAAAGTCAGGTTTTCTGGTAGCAATCTCAAAATCTTGACTGCGTGCCACTTCTGCCGCTTTGCTAACCAGCCATTTAGAATATAAACTTTTGGATCAGAAAAATAAGGAATTCAAAGAAAAAGAAGCAATACTTGGTTGAATTGGCTTGGCTTTCTTTGCTTCTTTAGTATTCAAGTGGACAATTTGTACAATTTCCCTTGCTTTGATCTTAGCTGCCCACACTACCAAGTTGTAGGCACAATTACTTGCCCATCCCTCCATCCACAGACTTTGAAGGACATGGAAAAAACACCCATTGTTGAACATCCAGGCTAAAAGTGCCTGTAGTTGTTGCTGATGATGATTTGGGCCGTATGAGGAGACAGCGCCAGCCAGGCCTGCCCCAAAGCCACCCACCCTGCCAAACCCTCAGTTTTGCCAACATCATTTCCTGAATGATGAAGCTCCCCGAAGTGTGTCCCCCAACATGCCCTTGGAAGAGCAGGAATGCCCAATCAGGAATTAATTAATGGAGAGAAGAAGGCAAGACAGAGCTTTCTATTTAACTTGGAACCATGATAACCGCGAAATGGCTCTTGGTGTTTTGTGAATCAGATTGCTGTCAAATCCATGTATTTTTTGATTCAGATACACTTCAGTGATTGTACTGTTTTTTGGTAAAAACTATTTGATGTTCATGACTTTGAAGTCATTTAGACCACGTTCTTTCTCCCTTCTCAAATAGAAGTTTTCATTTTGTCTACCACATAGAGAATGCAAATGCCAAACGGTCTGAGTTCACTTTGAAAGTCCAAACCCACACTCACTGGCTTCTATACTTGGCCAAATTATCCTCCAGACCTTACATCAAATGGGACAGGATGATGTCATTATGAAGAGTGCATACTATGGAGCAGATTACCTGAATTCAAGTCCCTTGAATGTACCTTCAAGGAAATTGCCTCATCTTACTTAGCCTGTTTACTTCATCTTCCAATGGGGTAGTAAAAGTACCGACTTCCTTGTAATACTGTACACTGAGCATTTGGGAACCTGACACACAGTAAGTAATTTATGAGAAGATTGGGGAGAACTAACTTTTTGGTAAGGCTTATTTACATTTGGGCATTTCCTTTTCATGTAAATAAATTGAAATGAGGGCTTCCCTCGTGGCGCAGTGGTTAAGAATCTGCCTGCCAACGCAGGGGACATGGGTTTGAGCCCTGGTCCGGGAAGATCCCACATGCTGCAGAGCAACTAAGCCCATGTGCCACAGCTACTGAGCCCACACACCGCAACAACTGAGACTGTGCTCTAGAGCCCGCGAGCCACAACTACTGAGCCCACACACCACAACTACCGAGACTGTGCTCTAGAGCCCGTGAGCCACAACTACTGAGCCCAAGTGCCATAACTACTGAAGTCTGCGTGGCTAGAACCTGTGCTCCACAACAAGAGAAGCCACCACAGTGAGAAGTCCGTGCACCGCAACAAAGAGTAGCCCCCGCTCACCGCAACTAGAGAAAGCTCACGCGCAACAACAAAGACCCAACACAACCAAAAATAAATAAATAAATTAATTAATTAAAATGAATTCCTTATTAATAAAGGAAACTAAATAATGAATTATACAATGTTACAGATTGTTAGTTTTAAAAAATAATTTTTAAATATCTTAAATGGGTATTACTTATATAACAATTTCTGTCCAACATATTGCAATACTGCTACCCATTATTTTCCTCTCTTTCTCTTTAATGCTTAAGCCCAAAACAAAGTCTTTTCTCATTTTCGCTAAACCCAAATCAATATTGCCCTCTTATTTTCCTTGGTCTCCATACCCCTGAGTATATACCAAGTGCATTTGGCATTATCTTAGTTTGATTTTAAGAATATTTTCTGGATAAAGTCCACTAATAATGGCCAGAGATTAAAAGTAAATAGGAATGCAATTTGCAAAGATAAGAAGGCAAGAGGAAAGAAGGAAGAATAGGTCCAGAGATGCCAAAAATAATGAGCTAGAAAGTCCAATTATAAAAATTCTTGTAAGAAAGAGGGAGGAGGTATCAAATCTACCTAACACCTGAGTGCTAGTAAACTAGGTGCCAAAGTTTTAGTAGAATTCACATGGCTCCTGCTGATATATGAGTTGTATAATTATGGAGGTTTTTGTTAGAAATGCAGAACAGAGCTTTAGTAGCAACCAGGCTGTCAGCATTTTGCAGGTGACCCTAAGGAGAAGGAAAGCTCCTCAGTAATCCTGGGACTTGGTATATAAGAGTGAATTTGGGTCCTGAGTTAATGATCCCCCTCAAATGACTATTGTAAATTCATCTGACTATATATATTTATATAGAGTGATAGAATAGAGTGATTTAGAGTAGAAGGAGGAGGTGTTCTCTTCTGGGCATCTGGGAACTCTTCCCTGATTCACTATCACCTGAGCACTGAAAGGAAAGAAGCAATCAATCAGGCAAACGTAGTGACTAATAGGGAACCTTTAGAAGAGCATTCCAGGCAAAGGCAGACATATGTAAAGGACCTGAGATAGGAAGGAGCAGATGAAGGTGAGGTTTATTTTCTTCTTTCTTTAGTCTGGCCCTTTGGTCTCATGCGGCTTAACTAGTTCAGAGCATAAATGGCACCAAGGCCTATGTATTATCTTCAGTATGTCCTTTAATTTTGATGGATTCAGTGCTAATATTGATATTATTGAGGTCCTTTTTGTTTTAAAATGCGTCCTGCAAATGGGGAAGCCAACATAGAAGCAGCTGCTCCCACATGTGATTTTGATTAGGGAGTGTAGGAAAGCCCCCTACCCGATACTGTATGAAAGGGACCTGCTATCCATTTATTAGATTGCCTAGAATTCAGCTGGTTGGCTTTTGATGACCTCTTGGTTTTATAGGGAATCATCACTTAAAAAGCAGGTATCCTAAGGGGCATAATAATTTAGCAGGAATTTAATTTTCTTACAGATGATCTCATGAAAATGGATACAAGGAGCCCTGGAGGGAGGGAGGAAGAGGAGGTGGGGAACCAAAGCCTCAGGGAGAGAATGAAAAGGTGTAAAAGAAAAATTTTACTTACTTGTTAATTCAGCCTCAGGACTCCCTTAATTACAAGGAAAATTTCACTGCTGATTCCTAAAGCCTTTCCTGCCCTGGTTCTCCCAGCTCTGGTATTGGGAGCATTAGTATGGAGGGGCGGGAGAGAGAGTCTCAGGAATATGCAGTCTTTATGAGTGAACTTCACAGTCATGTTCCTGGGAGAGACTGCAGGCATATCATTGTATGTGTCGTGATGCCAAGATTTATAGTGCAGTGAAAGGAATGCCCACTCCATTCCTGTCTTTATTGCCTCGAAAAAGGCTAAAGAGGAACCTGCATCAAACAGCAAGCTCTGTCCTCTGTACTTGAGCTTCCAGAATTGATGGAAGGCACTCACTTTACTCTCCCCCACTGCCTAACTCACAACAACCCAAAGTCTCTCGTGCCTTTTGTCCTTCATATGTTCCATGATTCTTTCATCAACTGTAGAGTCTGTATTTTTAAAGTAAGTCATATATTGTTTATAATATATATGATGCCTTTCATTGTTTGAATACTTTGGAAGAGTTGTAATAGGTGAAAAGGATTTGATGGTGGAGCGCTAGACCAGTTGCTAGATTTTATATATTCTTATGGACATAATTCCCCTTTTAGATCTTTGCTTGATCATGGTTTTGAAACTCAACTTTGTTAATGGGAAGTCAATTTCACTACAGCTTGGTCTCTCTGATCCTAAGTTTCATCATCTGTGACCTAAATAACCAAAGGATTTTGGTTGAACGTATCATGAACTTGAACGTATCATGGCTGTTCATACTGTACCATGGTTGTTCTGTCACTGGTTATCAGTGCTTGTTGGAGTGCTTCAGTAAAGGTCTGATTCTGTTTGAAGTTGCTCAATGAATCTTTTCCACTACCATGAAGCCTGTCCCTACAGGCTGAAAATGCACTGAAAAAACTACATATTCACTGAAGCAGACAGCCTAGGAAGTGTGGTAATTGAAATGCCACTCACCTTCTCAGCTCTGAGAGGAGTTACTTACATTTACTATTTTTTTTTACATCTTTATTGGAGTATAATTGCTTTACAATGGTGTGTTAGTTTCTGCTTTATAACAAAGTGAATCAGTTATACATATACATATGTTCCCATATCTCTTCCCTCTTGCGTCTCCTTCCCTCCCACCCTCCCTATCCCATTCCTCTAGGTGGTCACAAAGCACCGAGCTGATCTCCCTGTGCTATGCAGCTGCTTCCCACTAGCTATTTATTTTACGTTTGGTAGTGTATATATGTCCATGCCACTCTCTCACTTCGTCCCAGCTTCCCCTTCCCCCTCCCCATATCCTCAAGTCCATTCTCTAGTAGGTCTGTGTCTTTATTCCTGTCTTACCCCTGGGTTCTACATGACATTTTTTTCTTAAATTCCATATATATGTATTAGCATACGGTATTTGTCTTTCTCTTTCTGACTTACTTCACTCTGTATGACAGACTCTAGGTCTATCCACCTCATTACAAATAGCTCAATTTCGTTTCTTTTTATGGCTGAGTAATATTCCATTGTATATATGTGCCATGTCTTCTTTATCCATTCATCTGATGATGGACACTTAGGTTGCTTCCATGTCCTGGCTATTGTAAATAGAGCTGCAATGAACATTTTGGTACATGACTCTTTTTGAATTATCGTTTTCTCAGGGTATATGCCCAGTAGTGGGATTGCTGGGTCATATGGTAGTTCTATTTGTAGTTTTTTAAGGAACCTCCATACTGTTCTCCATAGTGGCTGAACCAATTCACATTCCCACCAGCAGTGCAAGAGTGTTCCCTTTTCTCCACACCCTCTCCAGCATTTATTGTTTCTAGATTTTTTGATGATGGCTATTCTGACTGGTGTGAGATGATATCTCATTGTAGTTTTGATTTGCATTTCTCTAATGATTAATGATGTTGAGCATTCTTTCATGTGTTTGTTGGCAGTCTGTATATCTTCTTTGGAGAAATATCTATTTAGGTCTTCTGCCCATTTTGGGATTGGATTGTTTGTTTTTTCTGTTATTGAGCTGCATGAGCTGCTTATAAATTTTGGAGATTAATCCTTTGTCAGTTAAAAATATGGAACGCTTCACAAATTGGTGTGTCCTCCTTGCGCAGGGGCCATGCTAATCTCTGTATCGTTCCAATTTTAGTATATGTGCTGCTGAAGCGAGCACACATTTACTGTTTTTTGTTGAAATAGAAAAGAATGGTTCAGTGACCTTATGCACTGGTTTGATTTTTAGATGGATTAATGTGACAAAACAGACATAATAGAGAAGTTTTAGTAACCACCCAAACAATTTCACCCAGGCAGCAAAATATAAGCCATGATAATGGATCATCATTGTTTGCACCATTGTCCAGTATTTATAAGGTTGATAATGCTATGGGCAGGCCAGGGCCATATCAAAGAACCTGGTAAATCATTGTCTCCTTTCTGTAAGTATTCATTTCTAAGAAAGAAAATTATTATATATTTGTACCAGACATAATAGCTTACAGCACAGTTTTTTGTTTGTTTGTTTTTTTGTTTTTTCTTTTTTGCGGTACACGGGCCTCTCACTGTTGCGGCCTCTCCCATTGCGGAGCACAGGCTCCGGACACACAGGCTCAGCGGCCATGGCTCACGGGCCCAGCCGCTCCGCGCCATGTGGGATCTTCCCGGACCGGGGCACGAACTCGTGTCCCCTGCATCGGCAGGCGGACTCTCAACCGCTGCACCACCAGGGAAGCCCTACAGCACAGTTTTAAACCTTTATTTAATCCCAAGAACAACTTTATCATATAAGTGTTATTATCAATCCTAATTCTGTTGGTGAGGAAATTGAGGCACAGAGAGCTTATATGGCTATTAAGTGGCAGAGTAAGTTTTCAAGTCAAGAAGTTATATTTCTAGTTAAGAAATATTGTTACCTCTATGAAATACTGCTTCCCAGGAATAGAAACTAGGAAGAGAAATTAGGAACTCTGAGTAATAATTTTAAAAATCTTCTAAAAATATGGAGAGTAATTTACAAAATAAGTAGTTATTGAAGTTTGGAGATATGGGAGTATTGGCCTGCTGAAGGTTCTGGACTTCTCTGAATCCCACACGCATGTACGGATGTTGCATTGATCCTGTGACTCAGCATGAGGGCTGAGACCTGTCCACCATCCACAATTTCCAGTCACCAAAGAAGTGAATGGGCCACCGCAATATATGTAATAAATTTTAGTGCAAGCTGGATCTTGGGTGACCCCAGGCCATAGCTCCCTGTGCTTTTTCTCTCTCTCTATGGAATGGATGTAACTGTGGGTGGGCATCCTCTCCAGCTTTCTAGTCAGACCTTAAATGTGGGTCCTGCCCTGAGAAGGCTTAAGCTCTAAGAGTTAAAGGAGGTTTCAGGTTCTGAAAGAGGAGTTATTCACAGACATGCATGCTCCTCTGATTTAAAGTTAGATTATTTTGCAAAGTTATTCAAAGCATTATGAAGTACACTTATGTACAAAACTTGCTTTTGTTGATCCTCTTAATTAGGGGCCACATAACTCCATGGGAGAAATGTGAAAGGTAGAAGAGTCTATGCTGGAATCAGAGATAAAAGGTAGTCTATCACTGAAGCAACCTAAGTGTCCATCGACAGATGAATGGATAAATAAGATGTGGCACATATATACAATGGAATATTAGCCATCTAAAGAAACAAAATTTAGTTATTTGTAGTGAGGTGGATGGACCTAGAGTCTGTCATACAGAGTGAAGTAAGTCAGAAAGAGAAAAACAAATACCATATGCTAACACATATATATGAAATCTAAAAAAAAAAAAAAAAAAAAAACATGGTTCTGAAGAACCTAGGGGCAGGACAGGAATAAAGACACAGACGTAGAGAATGGACTTGAGGACACGGGGAGGGGAAGGGTCAGCTGGGACGAAGTGAGAGAGTGACATGGACATATATACACTACCAAATGTAAGGTAGATAGCTAGTGGGAAGCAGCCGCATAGCACAGGGAGATCAGCTCAGTGCTCTGTGACCACCTAGAGGGGTGGGATAGGGAGGGTGGGAGGGAGATGCAAGAGGGGGGAGATATGGAGATATATGTATATGTATAGCTGATTCACTTTGTTATAAAGCAGAAACTAACACACCATTGTAAAGCAATTTTACCCCAAAAAAAGATGTTAAAAAAAAAAAAAGGTAGTCTATGCCCTTTGCTGCTGCTGCTGCTGCTTCTTTTAAAAAAAGTAGTTTGTTGAAAACTAGTCCATTTGTCATAGGGATAGGGAGGCTTATCTATTTTCCTTGCTATTTCAGTGGCACATAATAGAAGCTATTATTCACTTGTCTTAAATTTACTTCCCACATCTTTGGCTCTGTAGTTTCAATATCTGATGTTTATTTTCATCTTTCCTGACTTTCCCTGATTCTTTACTTTTCCTTAGTTAGCCTGCAGAATCTGGCACATAATGCCCACAAAAGAAATGCTCACTGAATTAGTTTTTTTAACCATAAAAATGTAGAAGAATTTCCAGGAAGTTAATACAATAGAGCAACAGAGATCGCTACATGTGTAAGATTGAAGATCATTAAGAAAATTTTCCATGGTATTTTCTCTGTGGGGTGGCAGATCGGGATGGGGCATGGGTAGACAGGGAAAGGAAACCAATTTTATTAAACACTTGCCAGCAAGTTCCACATACCTTATCTCATTTAAATCTTTAACAATTTTGAGAGGCAGATATTTCTACACCATTGTATATGTATGAAAAATAGGGCTTCAGGAAGTTAATTTCCCTAATTTCATACTCTTTTGGATAAAGTTGAAGTTCAAACTCAGGTATGTATGTCTCAAGGTTTGTGCATACTCTTTCCACCGAATCCCATATCTCAGAAGGATATCACTTCATAGGATCATTCAGCTTCCTAATGACACACACAGCACATTCATAGCAATCTTTTTAGATACACTAATAACTTTTTTGATTTTTGTGATCCTTGTCTGGTGGTATGGTGTTTTCTTCTCTTCTTACCCCTTCTCTACCCCTACTCTTTCTTCTTGGTAGGAAGTCCTTAGTAAAAGTAGAGAGAAAGAAATTTGGTTACCATCACAACCTATTGAAGCAATATTATGAGAATGGTCGACATCAGCAAGAGGAAGTGTTTGTTTTTGTTTCAATTTGAAGAATCCAAAGAATCAAAGCCTCTTTCTGAAGCCCCTCATCATTCCACTATGCTCCTCCCATGATGGGAAGCCTGGTCCTTGGCAAGCTGACGTAGATGGAGCTGGGGTCAAGGGGATCGTGGGATTGTAGACAGCAAGCAACTTCTGGATGCCCAGCTGATTTACTTTGATTCGGGTTGTTCCAAAGCAGAACTTGAGAAAAGGCCATGGGTGCAGGTAGCCTATTTAAAAGGTGAGGGGGCTTCCCTGGTGGCGCAGTGGTTGAGAGTCCGCCTGCCGATGCAGGGGATACGGGTTCCTGCCCCGGTCCGGGAAGATCCCACATGCCGCGGAGCAGCTGGGCCCGTGAGCCATGGCCGCTGAGCCTGCGCGTCCGGAGCCTGTGCTCCGCAACGGGAGAGGCCACAACAGCAAAAGGCCCGTGTATCGCAAAAAAAAACAAAACAAAAAGGTGATCCCAGAAAACATAAGTGAGGGTGTGTGGAAAGTGAGACAAGGAGGTGGAGAGAGCCAATACCAGGTATTTTAATGAACAGTTTACTGCTGTGGGCCAACTGGACTCAGTTCCACTAGGGGCCCTTTGAGAAAGTGAATGGGATGGGGAAGCTGGGCATTTATTAATTCCTATTTTGCATTAATTGAAGTTTGCCCCTAGGGTCTTTAATTCTCCTGTACTTGTAGGTTGTGCCTGTCTTTGGTAGGTCCTGCTTCCATAGTCCCTGAAAAAGCCTTTAGACAGGCAGGGTCAAGAGAAACCCAGGTAAGAAGTTGTCCATTTGTCATGAATTTTACTGTAGCTGTAAGTGAACTGGGGAGTCAAAGTGTGGAGCAGGATATCAACAGCATGTGCTACAGACGTCTCTGTGAACTGACAGAAGGCTTGATGTGAAATGTACAGGGGTGATTGCACCATTCTGTAGACTCCTTGTGAATGTGTGATTGATTAGTGATAGGATACTCTGGAGAGGGGCAGTACAGTACAGTGCATATGAGCATGGACTCTGGCAGCAACTCTGGATTCAAATCATCTCGTTACTTACTAGCTGGGTTGACTTGGTCAAGTTATTTAACTTCTCAGTACTTGTTCCCCCATCTGTATATAATGAGGATGGTGATGATAAATCCTACCTCATGTATGTTGGTGTCAGGTTGAAATGAGCTAATATATGTATAGCACTTACAACAGTGTCAATCCCCAAATAAGCAGAGAAGCACTCTTTATTTTTATTCATGCAAGAGACCTATATTGCCTCCTAAACTTTACAAATGTAGAACTGAACTTTCAAAAATCTTCCTAGTGAAATCTTTAACTAGAAAGCTTTCTTTTACGTTCCACCATCAAATTCTACTTACCCAGACCTAGGACTTCACATATATCTTAACATGTAATGTATTCAAATTTTGAGTAATCAGAAAATTCAACTTTTACGGAGTAAAAGTTTATAAAAGGGCATAGTGACAAGAGGTTCTGAAAACCAGAAAGTGCTGGTGTTGCCATAAATGGTCTGCATACCTTCAGAACTCCACATAAACAGTATCCACTATGACATAGATTCCTTTGGATTGGGGATGAAATATGGCAATGGTTACTACTGAGGGGGTAAGTGCTAAGTGTGCTAAGCACATTATCTCATTTAATCTTTATATCAAATCTATGGGGTAGATATTATCACTCAGTTCTTCAGATGAAGAGACAGATTCAGAGAGTTGAAGTTGCTCAAGATCCGAAACTAGTAATTCGTGGGGCTGGGATCCTGACACCAGTGCATGTTTTTTTTTAACAACTATGTGCAATTGAAACACCGCAGCAAGCTAAATGTTATTCTCCACTGACATCACTTGAGATACTATATACTCAGGGTGGCTTAGAATTGAAGCTTGTGTTGAGTCCTGCTCTATTACTTACTGCCTTGGGCATCACTTAACCTTTCTGAGCTTGTAATATTGTGTTTTCTATATGAGAGAAATAATGGTATTTACTTCATAGGATTGTTTTGGGAATCCCATGAAATTATATAAGTACTTTATAATTCAGTAATGTGTGATTTGATCATGTAAAAGGATAAAATTTTGGAATGAGAGGCTGAGAGTCTCTGTGAATAAAAATAGTAACAAGGGAGTTCATATTAAAAATTATTTCATAGTCAACTTTATACTCATATATTTCAGAGTTTTTAATTGATATTCTTTTCCTTCTTTCATCTTATTAATTCACATCACAAACCTGTATGAAGTACTTACTGTATAAGCCATGTTTTATGAGCTGGGAATATAAAGATGAAAGTAACATGGTACCTACATTCAGGTTGCTTAAAAGTCTAGGAGTATAAAAAATATCTTTCAGAATTGTTCTCAGAATAGTGGCAGGGAGATTATGTTGATGAGATTTTGTTTTGCTTACCCTCTTCTTCACTTTTGTTTTCTTTTCTTTTCTTTTACCCTTTCCTTTTCTTTCCTTTCCTTCCCTTCCCTTCCCTTTCCTTTCATTTCCTTTCCTTTTCTTTCCTTTCCTTCCCTTCCCTTCCCTTTCCTTTCATTTCCTTTCCTTTTCTTTTCTTCTTTTTTAAATTCTACTTTATATTTTAACTGAGGAAAAAAAAAGATAACCAGCTCACCATTTTGTTTGCCCTTGACTCATTGTTTAGAAATAATTAAGTCTAAATGCTTTTAAGTTAGTTTTGACTGTATGTCAAGGCTCTCATGAAGACATGTGCTCATGTATAGATAGATATGTCTATCTGCAAATTAGGCCTTCCCAATGCTGTGAAATATTAAGGTGTTTAAAACCATTAAGATTGTTAGCTTTGGCTGCAGATAAGCAGAATAAACAAATACCTTTCCAAGTGGGATCTAGTTTTACTGCCTTTATTGGCTTTTGAAGTTCAAGGAAGCCACAAATTTCAAAAAACAACTTATCCCCCAAACTGATAGTTTTCTGATGACTTCATTGTTTTGTATCAAATGTTTCTCACAGGTGCAGATAACAATGTTTCTGTGTTGGCTGTGAATAGCCATTAATGGTTTCCTGATTTGTGTTAATCTTTCGGCTTGTATATAATTAGTTATCTACCTACTCATCTCTTGGTCCAATACTGATGGTAACAGACAATACACACAATCAGTGTCTTCTCACTCCTAAATAGTCAATATATAAGTGCAAATAGAGCTTGGAAAGGTATTTCTGAATTTTCTGGGGAAATTTGGTGGGTTTTCCTGTTAATTCACTAGTTTTAATGCCTTCCTCTAACCCCTGGTTCTTAAGGAGTGATTTTGTCCCCAGAGGACTTTTGGCAATATCTGGACACATTTTTGGTTGTTACAACTGCTACTGCCGTCTAGTAGGTAGAGGCCCCAGGGATGCTGCCCACTACCCTACAAAGCACAGGGCAGTCCCCTACAACAAAGAATCACCTGACCCCCAATATCTATAGTGCTGAGGTTGAAGAATTCTGAGTCTAATCTTTTCCTTATATAAAAACTAAAAACTTTGGGAGATATAACTTCGTTCCTTAAGGTTAATTCTGCCAGCCATAGTCTTGGATTTCCCAGTGGCAGGATAAACACAGTCTTGTAAACTTAATTCATCAGCAAAGTAGGGGAACCAACAACACCGCACCCAATAGATTTTATTATTCCAAAATGAAACAAATCAGACTTTTGACTTCCTTTAACTCATTTTAAAGGCTCTCTTCCTTTTATTTTAAATATATATGTGTGAGTATGAATGGGAACACCACCATAATCTTCTCAGTGTCTAAAATCTCTAATCAGGAAGAAAGGTGAAGAATAATTAATGAAACCATCTCTTGTTAAAGCACCAGAATTTGGGTGACCATTGTGAATTATTTCCACTTTTTCCAGAATCTGCTTAGGGTTTTCTAACTTTTAGACCTTTGCTCACACTATTCCACTCTTTCCTAACTATTGAAATTCTATCCATACTTCAAGGTCCAACTCTCTGTAAAACCTTTCTGGACCAGCCCACAAAAAAGTGATTGCTTCTTTCTTATATGAATTTCATGGATTCCAGCACTCTTTCTGTGGTCCTCTGTCAACAAACTTATACATATGTATTTATAAATCTGTGTATCTTATTAAAAAATATATAGCATCGTCAACTGAATTTTAAATATTTTACATTTTAAAGATAAGCCACTCTATTTTATATCTTTCATTTCTCTCATAATATCTATCCACTGAGCATGCACTTAATTGGCATTCAAAAGATTCAAAAGAATATTTGCATTTGAAAACCCTGGAGTTGTAAACCATAGTAAAGATAAAGGTATTACCAAAATAACATTTCTTATTGTGAAGGGACTGTGTGTCTATAACATGCTAAAGGAAATTACTTATTATTCCTCCTTACTTTGGTTATCTCTCAAATACTCTCATCCAGATTTATTTCACAATGTTTTAAAGTACCAGAAAAAAGATAATTTATCAGCTAATGCTGGAAAGACAGAGAGCCACACTAACATGAATTATCCTGTTTAGTTTGGTATATTTTAAAGCAGTTAGAGTTTCTACAAACATTTCCCACAGAATGTTCTTTCTTGTTAGTGAAAACTCTGGAGGGAGAGAGGTGGAGGGTGAGAGGTGAGGACAGATAAGAATTTAGATGTGTGTTTCTCACAGGGCAGCAAGTGGTGTGACTTTGACTTGGATGCCTAGAGCTTATCTCACATACTTGTGAATCATTTGGAAGAGGGAGCACACAGATGTTAAACTGTTAACTGCAACAAAAACCACATATGTGAGAAGGTAGCAATGAAACATGAAAGCAGGGAACCAAGTTTTGTAATTCTGCATTTGTGTTTTAAAAGTTTTCCCTAACTATGTTCGTACCATAAAGAACAAATCAAAATATGATGAGGTAGATACTCTATATAGTTATGCGATGAGATCACGGTTAAATACTAACATATTTCTTTCCAGTATTCCCTTGAAAGTGTTTTCTTCTATTACTTTCCAGTTCACAAGTAGCTTTACTCTTCCCCTCTCAGTACTAAAAATTCTTTTGGACTGTTCAAATTTTCTTTTCCAAACAAAACCTAAAATTATATATTGCAGATGTGAATTCTTCAGATTAAAAATAGGATCACAGTTTAAGGTTTAAAGATAAGGTATAGCAGTTGAATGTTTGTAGGGTATACTTTATCAATTATGTATCACTTAATATTCCCGATGTGCTTAGTCTGTTGCCCACTATACAAAATAATTCTTGTTGAATTATTTTGCTCATGAGGAAATCTATTCATTTTTAAGACTCTCTGCTCAATATTAACCTGGAAACAAGCTTAATTTTACTATAGGGATGTTGTAGTTATGAAGTCTGATATATCTAAAAGAGAGATTTTATATTTGGAAAATACCAATTACATCCTACTTCAAACAAATGCATTCTTCAAATACAGGAATAGTATGTAAGAGTTACGTAGTAGGTCAAGCATACTTAATATAAACTTTATGTACACTCTAAACCCCAGAAGAATAATCAGCGTATAATGGAATCACTCAATAATGTAGCCAGTTGACTTGATGACCTTAGATATTAAGACCTACTTTACTGTGAGCCAGAATCAAGATGGTTTTATTGGACAACAATTAAACATCTCATCCATCCTCCTTCATTAGCTCCACTGATGACTCCAGACAAAATTCTTTTGAAATGATAGCATCCATTATTCTAGTATATCTGTTACATCATTTTTCTACATTATTTACATTATTGCATATCTCTAATACATTTATTTTTGATAAAACATTATTTGTGTTTGTCTCTATATTGGGGAAATCAAGAGTGCTATTGTGTGATTTAAAATGAAATCCTCAAATTAAATTTTACTCTGAATTTCCCTCCTACAATTCAAAATTTTATGATATCATACACCTTTTTATTTCATTTGATTTGTTGTCATTTTGTTGGCTTACACATATAGCAAAAGCTTGGAGAGATACATGATCCCTCCATGGGCTGTGGGGAGCTGTTTGCAGCATTAATGTTTGCCATGTAAAAGCCATACTTGAGTTAGTTAGTTATTTGTGCTGTGTAAGATCAAGTCATTTTATTGGTGCCTCATTAAATGCGGCATTATTTTCCCACTACTTTTTATAAGATTTTTGGCAGCTGAGGGTGGGAGTGGCTGTGGAGGTGGTTGAGGCCAGTGACCTGATGGCTGAGAAATTGTTGAGAATCTGATATGGACAGTGGTGATACACAATGTTATCATCCTTACTAGCTCTTGAGTGAAGACAAGAGGCTATGGCAGTGAGATTTCCATTTGTTTAAATGTATGCTGTAAAAATTGAATGTTTTTTCTTTGCTGGAACCATTATATGTATACAACCTGTCCATTAGTCGCTTTATACATTTTATTATCACTTCATACTTTATTTTCTTCCTTTGACCTCAGGAAGATTCCCAAGTAACTCTAAAACCCATTAGTATCTCTGAACACTCACAAAAAAATCCATAAATGATTTTTCATTGTCATTACTAATCGGTATTAAGCAATCTTGGACGGGCTAGAAGTTATTGTATGGAGACTTTAAAAAAAATTAATATGGGAATTCTCTTTTTCTCTTTTTAATACTATCATTTCCCTTTTGAGTATCTAAAAATGATTCAAAATTTTTACCACTTAGTAAAACCAGTATAATAAATGGGCAAATTCCATTTTCACTCTCCATTATTACAATATGTTGGATGCTAAAATAAGGAAGTTCCAAAACTGCTATAAGTTACAAAGAAGGTAAGGAATCCTTCTGATTTTTCTCCCCTCAACCCCTCTCCACACACACTTCTGTTGGTTCCTTGAGTAACAGCAGCTATAGACAAAGCGCTTAGTAATACTGAGTTGAGATATGGTTTCCAGCTCCTGTGGGCACATGTGCCATCTGAGGAATGAACTATAATTTTGTGGGATACAATATAACCCATAAACAGGGGATTTAGTATAATTCAGATGGAGTTCAAATCCTGGCTCCACCATATCCTAGCTGTGTGCTTTGGGCAAAACTCCTGTAAAGTAGGGTGGATGCTAATACTGACTTTATATGGTTGTTAAAGAATTAATGGATAATGAGTAAAAACTCCTAGCACAGTTTCTGTTAGTCAGTAAGTACTCTATAAGGTTAATCGTTACTCTTATTCCCACTTCTGTGCCCAAGGAAGTACACTGAAAAAGACTTCTCACACTTAAAGGGGAGGAGCCCTGTGAGATACGGTCACTATAGGAATACAGCAAAAAAGTGAAAAACAAATTCCCAAAATGAGAGATCAGAATTTTCATCAAGGACCACAGGGTGGGGAATGGTGCTGTTGATTGGGGTCACAAGCAATTATGCAAATAAAGACTCGTTAGAATGCTTTGCAGTTTTGTTTTTTGAGTTATGCTCAGTATAACTTAGTACACTAGCAGACAGTCTGGTCAAAAGTGGAAATTTCTGCCTCCAATAAACTCCAAAGTTGCAACACCCCTATTTCAAAACTGTAGAGCTAATTCAAACCAATTTGTCATCATTTAGAGTTATAAACACAGCAAAAGGACCTTTTGAAGATACCATCTATTGCAGTCCATAAAAGCTGGGAATTTTTATCCTCCTAACTATGTTTAAGCACAACAGGCATGATGAAGAGGTTTGTCTAAATGCTTTCCGCATTCACCATGGGAGGTTGGCATAATGGGAATAGGGGGGTGTCTTTAGGAGAATCTGTGTAATAGAAGCCTTTCCACTTTCCCAGATTTGATTAGGAACGTACAGACAGGTGTGCTTCTACTAGCAGACCGCCATGTAGTGTCCATTAGACTAGTTATGCTTAGCAAGCCTATTGGAGAGGTTGGGCAAAGGGAGAGACTATCACAGTGAAGAACCTTCCATGTATGAGGAGAATAATGCCTGGGAAAGAACTTGGCATTTCCAGATTCTATCACTTTTGGCTTAGAAATTCCTCTTTGGGGTTAGTTCCTACAGCATCAAAGAAAATAATCAGGGAAGTAGTATAGCCTGGTAAGTTGGTTAAGCATTCTCTATCTGAAGTCAGACCTCCTGGATTTAAAGTCTACCTCAGCCATGTTTATGCCTGGTGACCTTGGAAAATCTTTTAGCCTCTTAACTCTAATTTCTTTATCTCCAAAATGATACCTACCTCATAGGGTTTTTTGTGGATAAAATCAGATAATGAAAGTAAAGAACTTAACACATTTATTGGAACGTTAAGTGCTCAACAAATTAGGGTTTTTGTTTGGGGCACTGTTGGGTCCATATCAGAAAGCTAATCTAGTGAGATACAATTTTCTTTGAATTAAATATAGTAGCAGTGGGATCCTTAGGGAACCAGAGAACTAAGAACATGGAAGAGCATACCCTAGCCAGCACTTTGGGCTGAAAGAGTAGTGGCAATAAGTTATAGTGTCTAAGAAAACCAGCAAATCAAACAATGTGTAGATACCTTGAATTCTCAATAGAGTGATGAGACATTGTCTGTCAGCCCAGCAAAACCCCTTTGTCTATGACACTGAGTACTGTTACAGGAAGAATTGTGTCCCCTCAGTACCTCAGAATGTGACTTTATTTGGAGATAGGGTCTTTACAGAAGTAATCAAGTTAATATGATGTCATTAGTGTGGGCCCTTCTCCAATATGACTGGTATCCTTATAGAAAGGGGAAATTTGGACATAGAGATATGAATAGAGGGAGAATGCCATTTGGAGAGTCATAGGGAGAAGACAGCCATCTATAAGCCAAGGAGAGAGGCCTGGAGCAGATCTTTCCCTTACAGCCCTCACAAGTAACCAGTCCTGCTGATGCCTTGGATTTTGGAACGTGAGACAATAAATTTTCTGTTATTTAAGCCTCCCTGTTTGTGGTATTTTTTATGGCAGTCCTAGAGAACTAGCATGGATACTTAATAAAAATGTCCCAAAGTGGAGTTGGTGAGGATATTAGAGGTACAGATAGTGGCATATGAAAAAAGCTAGGCCTCCTAGGTTACAAAGCCATGGTAGGAAAGGCACCTTAAGGGAGTTGCCAGTTTGGATATGGTTTAATCCTGTTAAATCAGTTGGGAAAAATAGGATGCTGGGACCTTCCCCACCTTTAGTTTTCCAAAAGTTTTTAGACCACAGTGGGAATAACCCTCCCATTTGCTTTCTACTTAGTGTTAAAAGCATGCTCAAAGAACTCAGCGCATTTAGGTAGGGACTTGTATTTGGTTTGAGACCACTGGGAAAGGGAAGGTATGAACCTTACTTCTTAACTCCTCCACTTTTATAAATCAAACTCAGATGATAGGAAACATCAAATAGAAATATTTCTACTTTTGTTTTGAGTGATACAGGCTACTGGAGTTATAGATAGTTGTATGAAATTAATTAGTAGCATTCATCTAGTCTTTTTTTTTTTTTTTTTTTTGCGGTACGCGGGCCTTTCACTGTTGTGGCCTCTCCCGCTGCGGAGCACAGGCTCCGGACACGCTGGCTCAGCGGCCATGGCTCACGGGCCCAGCCGCTCCGCGGCATGTGGGATCTTCCCGGACCAGGGCACGAACCCATGTCCCCTGCATCGGCAGGCTGACTCTCAACCAGTGTGCCACCAGGGAAGCCCTCATCTAGTCTTTTGTCAGACATTTATTGAGCACTTACTATATGCTGGGCTCCACTGACATTAGGGCTTCAATGGCAGATAACACTTGGTTCCTGTCCTCAGGGGACTTACAGTCTAGAGAGGAGTGCAGTTGAGTAAACAGAAGGCTGCAGCAGACTGTGACTGAGTAACTCAGGGATGCTATGAGAGCACATAGGAAGGGCATTATCCCAGCCTGGAGGTGATTAGGGAGTCTAGGAAAAGTTTCCAGGAATAGAAGATGCTCCAACCAAGTCTAATAAGCCCTCCTCACTAGATGAATAGAGGTGGAGCAAAAAGAGAGACAGTCCAGAGAGCGGGCATAACGAAGGCTGTGTCATAGGGGATTGAGAGAACATGGCATATCTACCATAAGTGCAAATGATTTTTTTCAAGAAGGGGTTAGGTGCAGAGGGAAGGGGGAAGGATGGGCAGTTACCAGAGCGTTGGGTAGGAGAGAGGAAAGTTTATCCTTAAGAAAGAAGAGGCGCAGTAGCCACATGAAGTGGAAAATGACCTAATTTGAAAGTTAGAGTTCATTCACCCATTCATTAAGTATTTATCAAAGTTCTAAATGTGTTAGTATTAAGGGATAGAATAGTCATTTTGACCTCATGGAAAAGACCTATGTTTGCCTCTTGGCCATGTCATTTCCTTTTTGCATGGGTTCTGAACAAGTCACCAAACTAGATTGAGAGACTCTGTACTTAATTCCCTTGTTGGCAAAGTGAGAGAGCTGGACCAAGGTTGTTCTTAGTTCCAAAATGATTCTGCCATGAACAGTAAGAAGAACGTGTTCTCCTAGTTGACATGGGTAGGATTGGTTCATTTCCCCACCATCCCTGAGCCCGAGTATACTGACTTAGTAATTCCATATTGGGAAGCAGATTGTTCAAATAACAGTCCCATTAGGCAGCAATCCCCTTCTCCCAGAGTAATAAAAGTCACACGTTTATGACTTGTATGAAATAAAAACTGTGAGCTTTTGCTGTTTCTCTGAAAAATCTGTCGTGTCTCCGTGGAAACTGGTTTTTTATCACTCAGAGGGTTACTGTAATAACCATAGACTTTTTTTTATACTCGTTCTTTCTCCAAGAAACAATGGGATTTTTACATCTTAGTTCATGAGCAATTATGACTCCATTGTGAAAATATTAAGTGTTGAGAGGAGAGAAACATGGCTGGTCCTGGAGAAATAGCTCAAGCAAGTAGAATATGTGCTGGTAGCCCTTTCCCTCCCTGACCGTGCTAAGTACCCCTCCATTATTCCTCTACGCTCATCTCAACCTGTCTTCTCATTTAGATTAGTAACTAATGAATGACTGACGCTTATCAGCCACTAATTATGTGCTTAAGAAAATGATCTCTTGTATTCCTTGTAATCATCCATGAAGAAGGCAGCACTATCCCCTTTTCACAGGTAAGGAAACTGAGACTCAGATACAACTTTCCCAAGATTATATAACTAGTAAGCGCTAGAGCTGGGATTGGAACCCAGGTCTGGTTTCCCACTGGTTCTTATTCTTTTTCATTCTCTCTCTCTCTTTCCCCCACCACCTTTTCTCCTGCACTCCCTCCCTCTGGAATAGTTAGCTGGTCCTCAGTGAGCATGCTTGTTGTAGGTGTCAGTTTGGTAGTTGTTGTATCAATACTGCTTTCTTTTTTTTTTTTTTTTTTTTTTGCGGTACACGGGCCTCTCACTGCTGTGGCGTCTCCCGTTGCGGAGCACAGGCTCCGGACGTGCAGGCTCAGCGGCCACGGCCCATGGGCCCAGCTGCTCCGCGGCATGTGGGATCCTCCCAGACCGGGGCACGAGCCCATGTCCTCTGAATCGGCAGGCGGACTCCCAACCACTGCGCCACCAGGGAAGCCCCTCAATACTGCTTTCTAAACAATAGTTCATGCTCTCTCATGGAGCATGGGCACGCTCCTTACCCTGCTTCAGTGTTTACCACAGTCACATGTAAGTTTGGGGGAACCAAACCTCTTTTTTCTTCTGCCATAACCTTAGGCATAAACCTTCCAACATGTGAATTTTTGAAGCAATTAAACATTATTTAGATTGAGTGAGTGAGTGGTATTTTATTTTATTTGGTTTTAATAGGAGGATTACTTTGCATAAATCTTGAAGACAAGTATCTTTCTTTATGGGAAGTGACTATAAGCCAAAGGGAGAAAAAGAATTTACCAAGTAGAAGATGACGAAAAAACAGTGATAAGGTGAGGCTCCTCATTGACATTTCATGTGGCCTTTGAGAGAAAAGGAAGTGTGTGGGCACAGAACACAGCAGTCAGCCAGGAGAATTTTCATGGCCATATGACTTAACATTCTGGTGGAGGAATCAGAACAGAAACAAAATAACTGGAGAGACCACAAGAATAAGCTCTCCTCCCTGCCCCCACTCCGAACAAAATAGTATTTAACAAATGACAGCTGATGAAACAAGCCTAAAAACAAGAGAAAATCATGTTTTGGCGCTTGTAGAATGAGTTGCTTAGCGTGCTCTAGCATCAGTTAGCTATGTTCAGCCAAATATTATTCTTATTTTCCACTTATAACTTGTCCCTCCCGTCTCTCAATATTGTACATTAGCCTAAAATCCATTAACTGTTTTGGAAAGAAGCAGCTGTCTTGTGGGTTTGTTGTAACTTTTGAAGATGTTCTGCAGGATAAGGCTACCCACACCAGTTGAAAGAATATTCAGCTTCACCAAACCTGTTCCTTTTTTATGGTCAGCCATTCTGTTTTCCTCCTTTATTTTGGCAATACGGCGATTTTCAGGGGATTCTCCATTCTAAGAAAACCAGGGCCGCTGCTCTTCTTAAAGCATACAGGGAGAGAATTTCTCTCAACTTGACATTGCAGCTGACCTGGGCACCTAGCTCAAGCCCTAGAATCTTGGTGATGTCAGTGGGTCTGCATAGTATATTCACAGTATATTCATAGCACCAAGGGTCCCCAGGATTAACTAGCCTTAGAGTCTGAGCAGTAGAGGTGATCTGGGAGTTCTGCCTGCCCCGAAGTATGTCTTTTCACTCTGGCCTGAGGGGATGTCAGAAGATTCTCTTCCTTCTTATTCTCAGTCACCATTGTAGCTGGTCTTTTGTACATATTCATCTTTACCTTCAGCCCTGATTCTATAGGCTTGCAGTCCTGTATTGCCAACCCCTGTTATGTCACTTCACAGCTGCAAAGATATCATGGCCAAACAAAGTCCTTCACCTTTCCCACTCAACTGGCTGGCCTCTTGCTGAATCTCTCCCATGTCTGTTTTTTTAAAAAAGAGTAATCTTTGATTTCTCCTTCAAATTCCTCTCCCTCTCTCTCTTCTCAATATCAACTGCATTGAAAAAAAAGACAAAATTTATTGCTTCACCCTCCACAGTATATCTCATATCAGGTTTTTGTTTGTTTGTTTTGCCACTGATGCTCTCCTAGCCTTTACACCCAAGAAACTGTAATCATGTCCTAGTTAATACAGCTCTAGTCTGTAGTCTTTTTTTCCCTCCGACCTTTTCTGCTTATCATATAGTTACACTTTTCTCAAGACAGTGTTGTCCTTGGGTGTCTCCTCTGTTCAGAAGCCTGAAGCAGGATCCAGGATCCCCCGAATTGACCCTAAATGCTTTGCTAATTTTTAAGACGCTGTAGAAACTTCTCCAAATTTACCAAAACCTCATTTCCCACTACTCCCTTAAGCACATCTCTATATTAAAGACAGTTCTCATTCACCTCACCAGCACTGGGTTTATTTTTAACTTTCATATCTCTCCTTACTTAGAAGGTTTTTAAAAATACTTTCTGTTTGTACAAGTCCTACTCATTAAAATTCAAATCTCTTCTTCATGAAGGTTTTTTTGGCCACTCTGGCCTGCAACCTTGACTGATTTTTTACTTCTCTGAATTTCTGTTAGTCTCCCTCTTCTGACTGAATATTGTCTTGTTATTTTTCTTGAATACTTTAATAATAATTAGCCTTCTATTTATAATTAAAGTATAAACTCATCAAGGATTAGAGGCTAATTTTTGTGATGTCCGTCCCTCACTCCTTGATAAAAGATAAAATTTTCTACCATTCCTACTTAAATAGCTGTTTGAAATCTGTGGAGTCCTTTCATTAAGCCAGAAAGCCTACCAGAATTTAATTAATTTGTATTTTCAATCAGAGAACATAGCTGCCAACCACACTCTGTAGAGTTGCAAGGTCATCCTGGAAAAGGCCTTGGTACATATTTGAGTGAGCAAATATATATGTCAGATAGAGCACTCCAGTGACAAAACCTTGCAAGGAGAGCTTCTGTTTTATTCATCACATCTTCTGTCAGCATGAAGAACTTTTAATGGGAGTGGGTTCGCCTGCATGAAGAGCCCAGAGGGTTGTATGGGAGAGAAGCAACTTATTTCCCTCAGCTCCCACTCCCTGAGATTCAGAAGCAGGGAGCCTTGCTTATTTGAGGTGGGCCTGACCCAACGGTGGTCCTGACCCAACGCCACTGCTGAGAGAGGGCAACAAGAGCCGTTAAGTAAAGTTAACACAAGTTCAAAGAAAGATGACACTTAGAAGGAGGAAAAGAGTGAGCACTGTTTTCTGTGTCTGAGGCAGCAAACACTGGAATCAGCTTTAATTGAGCACTTCTTGGGAATGACCTATCTGGGGGAACAAAAGACCCAAAAGATCTGAAGACCAAGGCTTGGGGGTCAGGCCTACACTGAGGCCCAGCATAATACTTCTGTAAAGAAACCCTGAAGACAGCAGTGGGCAGCATCTATATCAGGGATTTTATTCCCCATTACGTCTCTGGGTAAAATGGTTGGAAACCTCTTTGCCTAGGACCAACACTGCCCGAATTTCACTCAGGCCTCATGCCTGATACAGTATATCCTATGGAAGTGATTGAGTGAGAGAAGTGAAACTGCTTTGATCTTGGGAGCCCCAGCCCTCTTTAATGACTATTCCACTGAGGAGTGGATCTGCCCTTTCTCAAAGAATGGAAATGAAAGCAAAAGAAAATTTGTCTAAGCTTCTGTGCTTTGGCCATGACCAAAGTCAAACCCAGCTTCTACTCAGTAGCTCTCCACCACAGTAAATACTTTTCTTTCCTGGATACTATTAAGCACAAGAGCTTCCTTGGAATGAATATTTGGAGAGGGTTAAGGCCTTGAAGAAATAAAGACCAAACCTCTTGCTACTCCTGACAAGTGAAAGTTCAAGCATAATTATATTTTAGGATTTGATTGAGGCATATTCTTCATTCTACCTGCGTGCCGAGTGTAAAGAGGGTTCCATATTATTTTAATCTTTACAATAAACTTGTAAATTAGAAAGGCCAAATATTACTTTCCCCGTTTGCAATGTCAGCCCTTTGTAGCTGGTAGTCAAGAAATGCTTATTGATTGTATAATCTAAAATATCTAATCTCCTTCTTAACCAGGAGTGGTAGGCAAAATAATGGCCCTTGGAAATATCTACTTCCTAATCCTCGGAAACTGTGAATGTGTTATTTTACCTTTCAAAGAGACTTTGCAGATGTGATTAAATATCTTGATATGGGGAGATTATCCTGGATTATCTGGTTGAGCACAATATAATCACAAAGATCCTTATAAGAGGAAGGTCAGAGTCAGAGAGGAGATGTGATCACAGAAGCAGATGGAGAGAGAGGAAAAGAGAAAGGGAGAGAAAGAAAGAGAGAGAGAGAGAGAGAGAGAGAGAGAGAGAGATTTGAAAATGCTATGCTAGTGGCTTTGAAAATGGAAGAAGGGGCCATGAGCCAAGGAATGCAGGTGGTATCTAGAAGCTGAGTGAAGGCAAGGAAACATTCTCTTCTAAGCCTCCAAAAGGAAGGCAGTCCTGCCGACACCTTCATTTTAGGACTTCAGACATCCAGAATTGTAAGATAATACGTTTATGTTGTTTTAAAGATTTGTCATAATTTGTTAAGACAAATTAGTTTAGCAACAAAACTGATAAAGTAATCTATTTTACTGCCTGTGTATTTCTTGATGGAAAGCAAAGTTTGTAAAATAATTAATGGGAAGGGAATTACTTGGTGTTCACTTAACCTGAGCGGATCATTGTATTCCTAGTGTCCATGTATCACCAACTTCTCTCTTTGCAGACACATTCAGCTAATGCAGCCTAACTGAATATACTTCTGTGTGCACATGTCTGCACATTTCCTGCTTAGTCATGGAAATAGAACTGTGGGTAGGGCCAGTGCATGTTCTGAAGTTCAGTGAAAACTTTTGCTTCCTTAAAGCTTTTTCAAAGTCCAGTAATATCATGTCATTTCATAATTTTTAATTAAAAGTGAGAATATGCTTTTATGACCGAATGGAGAACTCTGCTCAGAAACCTCTACATACTTTTCAACTTCCAGGGGTTCAAGTTCAGAGTTTTCAGGGTTGTCTGTTGAACTTCATTGGAGAGAAATAACCTTCACTCTAATTTTTTTTTACTAAGAGCCTATTTCATTGTTAATAAGATTCTAGGAAAACTCATGTTCTTCATACTGTTTTCCTCATTGTTTGTTTTGCAGTTTTTTAAGAGGTTCAAACTAAATCAACCCTGATATAAGTAATAAACTTTCAGTAACTTGGTGAAGTTTCCAAAGTTTCTACCATTAAAAAATTTCTCAAGAAATAAGCAGTCTTGAATTCAGACATTGCTGTAATTCCATAACATGTTATATTCAACTATACCAGGTAGGAAGTTTTAAATGTTATGTGTAGCCTCTTACCACTCATAATTGCTAACAATTATTAGGCACTTACTTAATGTAAGTGTCATGTCAGGCTCTAAACTAAGTATTTTACATTTATTGGCATATGTGATTCTCAAAACAGCTCTGTGATATAGTGTGGTGGGTTGATTGTATTAATAGGTACATTTTTTTCACATATCCCTTCTCTTAGTCCATTTGGGCTGCTAACAAAATGCCACAGACTGAGTAGGTTATAAACAACAGAAATTTATTTCTCATAGTTCTATAGATTGGAAGTCCAAGATCAAGGCTCTGGCAGACATGGTCACATTGTCTGCTGAGGGCTCTCTTCCTGATTCATAGCTGGTGCTTTCTCTCTGTCTTCTCATGTGGTGGAAGGGACCCTGGACCCTCATTTATAAGGCACTAATCCCATTCATGAGGGTTTCCAAAGGCCCTACCTTAATACCATCATCTTTGGGTATGAATTTTTTGGGGGGACATATTCCTAACCAGAGCATCCCTGAATCCATACCCTTTAATGATTTCTTTCAACACTGACTCAGGGTTTGACCATGTGACTTGCTCTGGTCCAACTAGGCTAAGGCAAACTTGCCGCAAACAAAGACTTGAAAAGATGCTTGCACGTTACTCTTCTGTCTCTTGGACTTCTGCCACCACCAGTGAACGGGCTGGCCTAGCTTTCTGGAGAGAAAAGCGATATATTGGAGAAGAGCCAAGATGTCCCAAGCAAAGCCTTCCTAACCTATCCAGCCCCAGCCAGGTGATTGTAGAAGCCTGAGTGAGCCTAGTTAAGGTTAGCACAGCACAGCACAGCCCAAATATTGAGCAATAATAAGTGCTGATTGGTTTAAGCTACAAGTTTTGAGGTGGTTGGCTATTTATCAATAGCTAATTATTGATACATGTAGATACTAATATGCTCATTTTATGTATGGTTAAACTGAATTCTAGAAGGATTGAGTAACTTGCTCAAGACTGATTATAAAGCCCATATACAATCAAACCACAATTTGTAAAACTGTGAAGTGAATTCTTCAGCCTAAAAATGGTTAGACTAATTCTTTTACACACACACATACACACACAGATGGTGTTTCCATTCTTACAGGACAGAAACAAGCATTATGAAATAGATGTGATATAATGGGGCAGTAGATGATCATTGTTTATCTTTTAATTTCACATAGATGACACTTTTGACATTCTGGGAGGGATAAGTTTCCTGTTGTATGGGACTTCTTTGGGCTGCAACATGTTTATGGACCCTGCCCCTATAATGTTACTAATGCCCCTTCCGCTCTGCTCCAGTAACAATGACCACTAAAAATGACCTCATAGTAATTCTGACTACTAATTTTGGCATATATCCATTACCCCAAATTTCTAACCCTCCCTAGATGGGGAAAAGGGCTGGGAAAATTGGTTCTAGTTGAGAACCACTGTTGGAATTTACAAAACACTAGATTTAATACTAAATATATGTGTTTTTTGGTGTAGATGTACTAATTTTAAGAAATAATTTAGTCATTAAGGATAAATAAGTTATTATAAGACAAACATCCTTGACATCACACTTAGGTAAAGAAGAAGTATTTTGTCAGTCTTTGCAGACATCCCTCCTATGTTCTTTGTCTCAACTGCAACCCCTTCTATCCCCTCAAAAGTAACTACTTTCCTGGATTTTATAATAATCACTTCTTAAATTTATCTTTTTTTGTAGTTTCATCACCCAGATGTGTGTCCCTAGTCACTATTTTTTTTTTTTTAATTTTTTATTTATTTTTATTTTTGGCTGCTTTGGGTCTTCCTTTGGGTGCGCGGGCTTCTCATTGCGGTGGCTTCTTTTGCTGCCGAGCACGGGCTCTAGAGTGCAGGTTCAATAGTTGTGGTGCGTGGGCTTAGTAGCTCCGCAGCATGTGGGATCTTCCCAGACCAGGGATCGATCCCATGGTCCCTGCATTGGCAGGTGGATTCCCAACCACTGTGCCACCAGGGAAGACCCTATTGTTTTGTTTTGACCATACTTTTTTTCTAAATATACCTTGTCAGTCTCTTTTAATCTAAACGTATCTTCTCCATCACTTTCTTTTTCTTATAATTTATTTGTTGAAGAACCTTGGATCTTTAATTATTTCAGCCCTGAGGCAGTAAATATGTGAGATGAACACACTTTTTGTGGAAAAAAAACTATGGTAATATCATTTATATAATCAACCTTTGTACAGTTTATTCAGTCTGTCAGTACTGTGCATTGGTTCAGAAACATATTGTCATTTCGGCACAGTTGTGTCTTGAGATAATGACCCCACTGCTTTCTTCAATTAGCATCATGGCCAAGGAAAATACTGTGTTAAACAGTGAGGTTAATAATTATTTCTCAAACAATAGGCCTTGACTGCTTCCACGGAAGCTGTTAACAGTAGCTCTATTCCACCCATACCTGCTCAAGAATGGTATCATCACTTTAACCATTAATATAGTACTTTTTCAATCAAGAATGATGTAGAAATGCTTTTGCTTCAATACTTTCTCTCTGTCCAGTTGCTGTTGCATGACCTTCTCCTCCAAAATTAGGAAAAAATCAAAGCCTAGTCATTACATGGGACCATGATGCTACAGATTAGGATGCTTTTTTCTTAATTCTGTACTTCAAGTCAGGATGATTTTAGAATATCAGTTTACAGAATAATAGGGAAGGTATGAAGCTTTCTGATTATAATAGCAATGCATATTCATTATAGAAGACCGGGAGAAAACACAAAGTACAAAGAAAAATAGTAAAAATTAGAGAATGATGTCTTATTGACAGAGTCCACTCTCCTAATTTTTATTTTAAGGCTATTTGTTTAATTGTCATTTTCAGGGATAACATGCTACTGCCACTGTCCAAATACTGTTCTGTTAGTCCTGTGTCAATACTGCTGCCAGTCTGAACTGGTGTGTTTTCCTCTCTCCTGCTCTCCTGTATTTCAGCTGCCACTGTACTCAAGGTTGATGACTGTGAGGGCTCATCCATTATGTGAACTCATCCACAATTTGGTTTTGTTCATAATCCTGCCTGGGACTTGTCTTCTGTCCTCCTCTGTGTATCCCTCCCTGAGATCTTTGGACTACAGTGAGCATTTCTGCAAAGTGAGCAGTCTTGTGTGACAGGTGGTTCCTTGGGCCCACCAGGCTGGATGGTCCATTAGGGTGTAAAATAGCACGAAACCAATTAATCTGCAGCCCAGGCCAGTAGTCTTCTTTGCACGCCTTCTCTTTTACTTCTAGTTGGGGAAGATCTGATCATTAAGGGATTTCACAAACTTCGCTTCATCTTTAGTTTCCATGGGACCTCTTAGCTTCCTAGGTCTTTGACAGAGAATTCAGCTGCTCTCAGGGAATACTGTTATGATATGATATGTTATGAAGATAATGAATAGTTTGTACTTGACACTGCAGCTGGCACAGTGAAAACTCAAACTCAATGAACGTTAGCAAATACAATTAGGAGTAGAAATTTTAAGTTGGAAGATCCATGTATCATCCAAGTGACTGTGTTCACTATACAGTTGGAAATAAATGAACAGATTTTTAAAGATATAAAAGTGTTTAACTAGCTGAGTGACACATTACCTACTCTTCTTTAATGGTTTGAACGTTCCTAGTGAGCCACTGCCAAGGGTGGGGAAACTCTGTGACCTCATCATTTCAATTATAACTTGAGGGAAGGATGATTCATTGAAATATTAATTTGTATAGATACATTTATTCCCTCCTGCCTTTTTGAGGAAAGAGGTTGACCTTTAGCAATTTCTTGCCACATGGATTTTTTTCAAAGTGTAAGGAAGAAGTTCTTCAAATTCAGGAGCCTTTTATAAACACCTATACTCAATTTTAAAGAGTTCATGCTAGGTGTCCTTGAAAGAAGTGGGGGGAAAAAGATGTTCCTTTAAGACCTAGAAGAAAAGAGATAGTTTGGTTACGCTGGAGAAATCTGAAGCCTATGATTAGAGGTGTGTGATCAGAGAGGAAACTTGCCCATTGTATAACCATGTCCTGGAGATATGGCAAATCTACAAAACTGAAGCACCAGGAAAGAATCATCCTGGTATGGGGCCTCCCAACCTTGCTCATTATTCTCATACCCTCACATGTGCCATAGAAGCAGCAGAGCGATCAGACTTACGGGAAGCTTTGGAAATGGAATAGGGAGATTCTGAGTAATGACTAAAGGACTCCCATCACTTCCACCCCCAATAATCTGGTACTATGTAAGACTTTGGTCCTCTAACAACCCGGGAGGAGGGAAGTACCATAATAACAGAATGGATCTCTTGACAGCTAAACACAAGAGAGGCTTAAACAAGGATTTAAATAAAAATAATGACAGTGAATAAATGATATTCCTTACACATCTGAGTTTGTGGGCTCAGATTTATACTTGCCTCTTTTGGTTAATATGACAATTGTAAAATTATTTTAAGAGAAATTGTGAAACCAGAAAACCACCACTTTATATACATTTTCCATGAGTTTTCAGGGAAAAGGTTAATAAAAAACTTCATACTTAACATAATCTCAAGAGATATTTGTTAGGTTGAAATGACGCTATTAGGATGTTTCTAAATCATCCAAGTGTATCCATGCTAAATATTCAGTTTAGGATGAGGGACATAGTTCCTCTACTATATGGTTAGTGCTGTGGTTAGGAAAATAGGTTCCGGAATCACCTGCTTAGATTTAGGTATACCATATGATAATTATATGACCTTGGACAGGTTAGCTAAATGTTCTGCTCTGAGTTTTGCATTTGAAAAATAAGTATAATAATAAACCTCTCATGGTTGTTATGGAGATTAAATGAACTAAGTCTTTGGGTTTTTAAATATAAGAATTCAACATTAATGATAATTTATTGGCTGTATCAGTTTGCATGGGTTGTATTTCACGAATGAGTTTCAAATAAACATGAATGTGCCTTTTAGGGTATAGTCTCTTTGGAGACTTAGTATTAAGAAACTCAAAAAGCCTAGAGTTCATTGTTACTGTTGTTACAATGTTATCTATTTTAAGGCATGGTTAACTGAGCTTTTGTAAAATATTCAGTGGATTAACAATGACAGTTTTAACATTGGGATAGAAACGCTTTCAAGATATTTAAACATTAACTTGATTGTCTTTGGACTTCAATGTTGTTTTTATTCATTTTTGTCCTTCATAACTCAGGTTATAAAAATATTCATTACCTGAGATAAAAAAATACAGGGCACCCACACATATTCCAGGTGTGGCCCATTGTAACATTGCATTGGAGAATAACGTAGGGATGGGTTCTTCTCGGTTATTTCATCATATTAAACATCTGTACATTTTACTTTAACTTATATTACAGCTGGCACTCTTGGTTACAGTCCTACAGAATATCTTTTCCCCCAGACAAGCTCTGTTTCTTGTAACCCACCATCTTCCTTTTGATTTCCTAATTCCACTGGCAATTCGGAGCAGCCTGCTTATTCATGTTGTACCTGCAGCTCTGGAATCTTAGCCCTTGAGTCATGTAATTTCGGAAATCTTTGCTTTCTGCCTTATGTATTAACAGCAATCAGGCAGCCCCTTAAGACCTTTCTGGAAATATTCCAAAATACCTCGGTTTTTATTTTGTATTTAGTTTGAAGGAATTCCAGTTAGGTTAGCCTTGGGTTCCTAATTTTGACTGGCCATCCAACTGAAGACAGCTTCAGAGATCTCTTATTTGGCAAATCAGTACCCTTGGTGAGAATCTGTGGATTTCCTAAATGTCACACAATCAATTTGTGATACCAAGCTTTGAAAATCATAATTTAACTTTTTATTCCAAGGGAAACTTTTTCTGCAACCAATATTTAGTACTACTAATTCCTTTCTTTCCTATTTAGTTTATCAATGAAAGTCTGGATTCCATAGTAGAAAAAAAAATAAAGGATTAAAGATTCATTAAATATAAATACATTTTAAGGAAACAGTAGTAGTATTTGAAGGCTGGAGTTCATAGATTATTTGTTCATACATTTTTCAATAAATTCTTATTAACCTACTTCATGCATTACTAAGTACATTACTAAGTCATGTACATTAGTACTAAGTCAGATACATTACTAAGTCACTGGGAAAGCAAGAGCTACTAAGACCCATTTGCTGTCCTCAAGGAGTTTACAGTCTAGGTTGAAGGGCAGAAAAATAAATGGGTAATTTCAATACAGTGTGTTAAGTGCTATATCAGGGGTAAGTATTGTGTATGATGAGAGCACAAAGAGAAGGCCTCCTGGAGGAGGTTATATCTCAGCTATGATAACAAGGAGGAGAATAATTTATCCAGGAAGAGAGGAAAGCATTTTGAGCATTCTAGGCAGAGGAAACAACTGTACAAAGATTTGGATTTTTCTGACTAGTGATGGACTTGTCTTAGAAGGTCTCTCTCACATATTATGCTAGTTTTGGTAGATTGTAACAATTGCCACAAATTCTTCCCCTTTTTGCATCCAAGTCTTTTGAATGTGACGTTACAGGTCCCCCCAATAAAGAGTTGGAGTATATTTCTCTACCTTTTGAATCTGGGTAGGCCGTGTGACTTGCTTTGGCCAAAGGGACATAAGCAAATGTGATACTAGCAGAGACCTGACAAGTGCTTGTATGTAGGAGCCTGACCTCTTGCTGAGCTAGAGCCCTGAGCCATCATGTATTATGAGCCTGAGCTATCCTGCAGGGGGGGAAGAGAACCAAGGCATCCTGACTGACAGGCTGACAACTGCCAGAAATGTGAGGAAAGCCATCTGTGGGAAGCAAAATAAGCCCCCTCCCCACAAAGATATCCACATCCTAATCCCCAGAACCTACGGGACATGTTACTTTACAAGGCAAAAGAGACTTTGAAGATGTGATTAAATTAAGGATTTTGAAGTGAAGAGATTATCCTGAATTATCTCTGGTGGGCTCATTGTAATCACAAAGGTCCTTTTAGGAGAGAAACAGGAAGGTCAGAGCTAGGGAGGGGACTTGAGAATAGAACAAGGGTGAAAGTCAGAGAGAGACTGAAGATACTTTTCTGCTGGCCAAGTGAAAAGGAACGCAGGTGGCCTCCAGAGTCTAGAAAAGGCAAGGAAACAGATTCCCCTCTAAAGCCCAGAAGGAATACAGTCCTGCTGATACCTTGATTTTAGTCGTCAAAACTTCTGACTTCAGAACTACAAGAGAGTAAATTTGTTTTGTTTTAAGCTGCTAAGTTTGTGGCAATATTTAGAGCAGCAAAGGAAACTAATACACTGTGCTTGATTATCTAACTGCCAGCCAACTTACCAGCTGACCACAACTGCATGGCAGAGGCCAGCAGAGATCAGTCAAGCTGGTATTGACCAGAAGAACCACCAAGACTACCCACAGGATCATGAATGATAATAAACAGTTGTTGTTTTAAGTTAGTAAATTTTGGAGTGATATCTTACACAGGAACAGCTAACTGATACACTGGTCCATATATTCAAAATGAAAAAAATAAAGCAAAATATATTTATATTAAGTTACTTCAAAAGTCGTTTCTTGCTGTATACCTGAAACTAACACAACATTGTAAATCAACTATACTCCAATAAAAAAATTTTTTTAAAGTCTCTCTAACTCTCTTATGGACTTTTATGTGGGTTCTTTACATTGTCTGCAATTCTAAATGAGAATTTCATCCACTCTTTAATACAATACAAAATGATTATCCACTGCCTATATAGTACTAGGCTAGACTGTATGGTAGACATTTGAAACTTGTTTCTGCCCTCAAGGAGCACACAGTTCTTTTCCTAGAAGTCTCATCTTGAGCAGGTTGTTCAAGTCTGTAAATTTTAGTATCTGTATCTTCAAAAAAGGGATAACAATAATACTTGGCCTAGAGGGGTGTTTTGAGGATTAGATGAGAAAATGCTTGTAAAGCATTCAGCTTTGCATGACATACAGTAAGTATGCAATAAATGTCAGCCAAATCAGAAGATGAGGGAAAACTAAGTGGCGATAAAAAGAAAAGACAATATGAGAATACTACTTACTGCTTATATGTTCTGGAAACTTTATGTTTATTAATAGTTACTCTAACCCTGCGAGGTAGAGGTTGGTATTTGCATTTTCCAGATGACAAAATTAAGATTCAGAAGGTTAAGTATCTTGTTTAACATCATATAAGCAGCCAGCAGCACCATGCCTCTAACCCCACACTTTTTTATTTTTAACATTTTTATTGGAGTACAATTTCTTTACAATGGTGTGTTGCTTTCTGCTGTATAACAAAGTGAATCAGCTATACATATACATATATCCCCATATCCCCTCCCTGTTGCATCTCCCTCTCACCCTCCCTAGCCCACCCCTATCCCACCCCTCTTTGTGTGAACACAAAGGACTGAGCTGATCTCCCTGTGCTACGTGGCTGCTTCCCACTAGCTATCTAATTTACATTTGGTAGTGTATGTATGTCCATGCCACTCTCTCACTTCATCCCAGCTTCCCCTTCCCCTTCCCCGTGTCCTCAAGTCCATTCATTATGTAACCCCACACTATCTGATTCTAAAGCCCTTCATCATTTCGTGCCTGGTGGCCCACAGGTGGTTGTAACTAAATCAGCTGCAGCTAGGGTTATCTTTTTAAAAAGTGTATGATCCTGTCAGCTACTCTTACAGCTCCCCATTGCTTATAGAATCAAGTCCAAAATCCTTAACGTGATCCAAATTGCTTTTCACTATCTAACTTTCCCACATCATATTGCTTCCCTGTGCTCTGGTTATACTGACATCCACCAGCAGGTAAAAGTGTCATGCTCGCTCCAACTTCCAGGCTCTTCACACACACTGATGTCCTTCCTGGAATGCTCTCTTTCCTCTTGGACTCAGCTCTCCCATATCCTTCTCATCTCAGCTTAGGTACCATCTTCTTCCCTGATACTTACATTGCTCTTTGTTATCTGTTTTTCTTTAAAATTTTCTTCTTTTCTTTTCTATCCTTCGTCTTTGAAGTTCCTTGAATTATTGCCCGTCTTTCTTGGTAGTAGAAGTCTCTGGTGGCTCTTTGGTCCAAGAGTTCCCTTTCTCTGGGAACTGTCCCCAGGACATAGGAATGGTCTCTCAGAACCATTTCTAAACTTAATTATACCCCTTCATCCTGCCCTTGATCCAGGGGTGAGCATCTAACTTAGGCTGATAATCCGGTTTCATTCTGCCAAGAATTTGGAATTTTGAACAAAGAGATGTAGAGCCTCAGGGGAACTGGAACTGAGCCATGTCAATGGCGGCTCTCTAAAGCAAAGACTCATGAACTCCTGCCTCCTAGTCCCCAGCCAACACTCGTTCCTACCCTCCCTAAGACTGGTTGTTCACCTCTTCTTTGGGTTTCTAATTTCCTTGGACCTCCTTCAAATACAGTCCCCTTTTGACTTAAACTAGCCAGAGCTGGTTTCTGTTACTGTTAGACTGTGAGCTCCGTGATGTAATTTGAGAATTTCTTCTCATTGCCCAGCTGTTATAAATCTCTTAGATACCCTGATATTTTACAAGCATGATAGGAAAGATATTCACTCATTTCTAGATTTATCTTTTTTTTTTTTTAATGTTGAGCCTTCTTTTAATTTATTTATTTTTATTTTTTGGCTGTGTTGGGTCTTCGTTTCTGTGCAAGGGCTTTCTCTAGTTGTGGCAAGCGGGGGCCACTCTTCATCGCGGTGCGCGGGCCTCTCACTGTCGTGGCCTCTCTCGTTGCTGAGCACAGCCTCCGGACGCGCAGGCTTAGTAGCTGGGGCTCATGGGCCTAGTTGCTCCGCGGCATGTGGGATCTTCCCAGACCAGGGCTCGAACCTGTGTCCCCTGCATTAGCAGGTAGATTCTCAACCACTGTGCCACCAGGGAAGCCCTAGATTTATCTTTTAAATTTTGGAGTTTTGAAGACTCTTAAAGGAAAGCTTCTATATTGATTATTATTTTATTGAAACATGTCAACATAAGCTGAGAGCTACTTAAAGAGAGCCTCCATGCCTAAGACCATTACTTGTCTTGCTCTTTACTCAGCTTAAACTAAGTCATCTCTTCGGAATGCCATGAGAAGACATTCTATCCTTTGTTAAGGGACTGACTGACCACAATTATATTATTATGCCTATGTCTGTTGAAAAATTCCAGGGAAAGTTAGAAAGAATCGCATGGGATTTAGGCTTGAATCAAATGAAACCAGTTTGGAATGAAAAAGCAAAGATAATTTGAGCAGTAAAATAAATTTCACAACTATTAAAAGTGCCAATTTTACTGCAAAATTTTCCTTCTTTAAATGTCCTATAAGTTGTATATACAGTGTTGTACTTTTTAGAGGGTGAATAAGGATCTAGTTGTAGTAAAACGTAACTTCTGTTACATGGCATCTAGCTCCTTTGAGTCCCAGCATTATATCAATTTCTTGCATTATGTATATATATTTTTTCACCACCACTATTATATATGCCTCTTGTTCAGTTTGGGTTCTATGGTCATCAATTCTATGACACCGTCACCAGAATCATTAATTCCTTCCTCCACACCCACCAATCATTCCCTAACCCTGAATGGATTCAAGACATATCTTCCGTGCTTTACCACATAGGCTACTGAACATTGTGGAAGTAAAGTTATATGACCACAAACTGAAACTACTACAAATTTAGGATTTTCAAGTCCAGCTGGTCTCCCAGTGCCACTTGGCAAACCTTTAGTTGATTCTGGTTAATAGCATAAGCTCTTTCTCTTTTAGTACATAACTTTACCTCAGCCTGGACAGAGAAAAATAGAGGCCCTCAGATGCTAATAATTCCTCTTCCCTACATTATAAAACTGTCCATAGTAGTGTCCATCCTTCTTTTTTGTATTAAGGGAAAATGAGTTGATATTCATCAGTGATGTGCTGTATATCTCCAGCCAAACCTCTCTCCTATACTCCAGACTCGCATTGTTTATTGCCTGCTGAACATCTCCGCTAAGCTTCTCAAACTTAAGATGTTGAAAACAAAACTCCTGATCTTCCCTGCCAAGTTCTGCTGCTCCAGGTTATGCCCCTTGCCAGTTAATGATGACTCCATCCTTCTAGTTGTTCAGGCCCCAAATTTTGGAGTCATCCTTGCCAGCTAAGTCATTATCATCTCTTGTTTGGATTATTGTAATAATCTCCTAATTTTTCCTTTTTTCTTCTGCTCTTGTAGCCCTACAATCTATTCTCAGCACAACATCTGGAGTCCTTCTGCCAAAATTGTAAATCAGATCACATTCTCTGCCCCAACCTTTCCACTGTCTTCCTATTTCACCCCAAAGAAAAGCCTAAGTCTCTGCAATGGCCTATAAGACTCTATACCAACAGGCTCACTATTGCCCTTATGGTTGACTACTCTTCTCACTCATCTGCCTCCTTGCTCTTCCTTGAATATGATGGACTTGCTTTGGCCTTAGGCCTCTGCATTGTTGTTCTCTGCCTGCAACAGTTTTCCCCAGGTTATTTGTCTGCCTTTCCGTTTACTTATTCCAGGTTGTTGTTCAAACATTTTCTTCTCAGTGGGTCCTTTCTGATCACCTTAATTAAAATTTCCACCCACCTAATCCTACTGACCACTATCTATCTCCCTTTCATGTCTTATTTTTCTCTGTAGTGCCTACCACGATCAAACATTTTGTATATTCACCTCTTTTTTTCATTGTCTGTCTCCTCCCACCAGAATGTAAGATGCATAAAAGAAAGAGATGTTTGTTTGTTTTCTTTACTGCTATATCTCCTAGTGCTTATGACATTCCCTGGCACACGGTTGAAGTTCAAAAAATGTTTGTTGAATGAATGAATGAATGATGTTTTCTTCTTCCTCAGTAACTTCTTTGTTTATACACTGAATCCAATCTCTACTGCGTGTTTAGAAATTGTTTCCTCAGCAATTCTCAAATTTTCCTGTATTTTTCCTCTCCCCTTCTCATCTAAATTAATGTTTACAGCCAGTAAATATGGTTAAACTTCACTAATATTTTTTTTTAAATCTTTCCTGTGTTTTCAAGTTCAGGCTGAGATTTTGTGAAAAATGCAAGGAACACAAAAGGGAATAAACACATTATAAGAAATGAGGGTTGGGCTAGAAGTCAAAAGTGAATTTCATATACCTAGAAATAGGAAAGAAAATGGGAGCAAGTTGAAAGATGAAATAGAATCTGAGGGCAGCTGTAGCCCAGAAAACATGGAGGAAAGAGGTTTAGTACGTGTGTGTGTGTGTGTGTGTGTGTGTGTGGTTGGGGCACTGTCAGCTAATCTTCTTGGTGATCCCCAGAGAGAATATGGAACCCTAACTGACAGGGAGCAAGGGCAGGAATGAGAAGTGAAGCCAAAAGGAAGAAACTTTTTGACATGTGTTTATGGAAAGCTTTATCGATCTGTTCACCCATATCCTCTCCCCACTGTTATACACACAGCTGTTCACTGCAGAGCCAGTGAGTATGCCAAGAAATAGTGTGGCATGTTTCAGATCATGAGTATATATTATTTTGACTTAGGTCTAAAAAAAATTAAGATGGAAAAATGATTAAAGGCAGCAGAGAAGAAGACAGGGTAGAGTAGCACTTGAGAGCATCAGCCCAGGCACCAGACTGCCTGAGTCTGAATCCCAGATGTGCTACTTACTAGCTGGATAACCTTAGGTAATTTACTTAGTTTGTCTGTGCCTCAGTTTTCCTATTTGTAAAAAGGACGTAATAGGGGTGTTTTCCTTATTGGGTCGCTGTGAGGATGAAATTAGTTAATGTAGATAAAGTACTTGAACCAGTGTCTTATATATGTGATATATTATAATTATGTGCCTGGGAAAGGAAAAAGAAAAAAGAAATCATGAACCAGTTCAGTCTGTTTTATTTACTCTAAATTGGCCCATGTCTTATTGTACTAATAACTGGGTTTGGTGGTCTATTGAGGGAGAAGAATAAGGGTTGAGTCTGAGCAATTGTTTGGGATTTCCAAAGGAGGAGCAGGGAATGGGGGAAATTTTAATTTGACTGGATGTTTAAAAAATGCAACTTGTAGCATGCCTTGATCAATATTCCTTTTGTCCCTTTTATCCATTTCTTGGTATCGTAACTAATTTTAAGGAAAAAACAAGACTTACTCCCTCCACAGAGCCTTTTGTAAAATCCCTGGCCCACTCAGAAGTCTCTTTATCTCTTGCATATGTTAGTTGTTCATTGCATTTAGCCCCATTTTATATTGTATAGTCTTAATTATAGGGACAGATATTAGTTCTTTATTATATGATACCATTAAGTAGAACATATTTTACTAATTACTATAGGATTATAGAGTATGTTTATTTATTGTAGCAATTTTTATGAAAGAACATTGATTTTCCCTTGACCTAACCTTTCCTGTAAGACCTTGTACTTTCTTCTTTTTATAACCAAACCTTTAGAAATGGAAGCCTGCATTTATAGTAGTGTGGTTTCCATTTCCATAGCTCATTTACTCCTTAACCCTCTACAAGTTTCTTTAATCCCTCTGCTCTGCTCAAACTGCTCTCACTGGGGTGTGCACTGACTTCTTAGTTGCCAGGGGCAATTATTTATTTCAGTCCTTATTTTGCTTAACCATTCAACATCAACATCTTGACCACTTCTTGAACTTTGAATCCTCTTAAAACTTCTGGAATCTTCTCTGTTGGATTCCAGAAGAGTCCTTCCCAACTCACCCCTCACCTCTGACCATTCCTTCTCTCAGTCTTCTTCATAGGCATCAGTATGTAAGAAGACCTTTTGCAGACCTTTCATTCCACAGCTGGTTAACATAATATTAAAAATTGGATGGTAAGGAGGGTTAATGCCATATTATTGGGGAATATTATTAAGAATTTAAACATTGTAGAATAATGTAACATATCAAATAATACATTCTAGGGAAAAGATCATTATTGAGATAATAACATGGTTTTGAGCACCCAAAGTTGTGGAAAAAAATTCTGTGAGAAAGTTAAACAACAATTATTTTGGTGTACAGAGGTAAAATTAAAAAGAGCACTTAAAAAGTGACCTTACAAAGCCAAAACCTCACTACAAAAAAATTTTAATCAGTTCTTAGAGAACTAACCTCCACAGAAGTTCTCTTTCATTCTCCTTTGCTCCCACAAATGCTTTTCTGAAGAGCAGATACTTTCAGGAGTGCACCAATTGTACATCATCTGGTGGTACTGGTAGGAGTAAGGACTGCTCTTATTCTCCACTCCTCTTTTCCTTTAGAAAGGATTTTTTTCCTCTCAGTTTTTTTACTTTCTGTTTCTCTGGCAGAGTAGAGCTATTTAAAGCTGGATGAGTTTGAGAGGAGGACCTGGCATGTGTAGGTCCTTCCTGTCCTTTTAGTTTTTAGGGTCTGCCTGCCTGCAGAGACTCTGCACTGGTGGATCATGTGGAAAGCTTAGTGGTAAAGGTCTCAAGCTTGCTTTTTATTCAGAGTGAGTGGGTGATAACATTTGCTTAATTCTAGGATTCAGAATCAGGAAGTCCGTTCTGGCCACATGTTCTCCAAGAGCCCTATTTTGGTCTCCAGCTGCCTCATTCTTTTGTCCATCTCATTGATTCAGAATTCAGGAGAGGAAAACAGGGGAGTTGTTTACTAGTTCCCTCAAAGTCCAATATTAACTTTCATAGGGAATTACTCACCACTTTGTAATAGCATGCATCAGAGAAAATGATCATTTCACAGACATATTCTACCTGGCAGTAGATACAGACAGAAATCTTTCTATGATTTTCTTAATGCAAGACATAACTACTGTTAGGATGATTTAATCATCTCAAAGAGACCAAAATACATCCCTCTTTGATATGTTCATAATATCCATCTCACAATAGTGGATTCAGCAGAATTCTTATTGTCACATATTTTTGTTCCCTATTTTTGTCATGGAGCTAACAAAACAAAGAAGATTCTACCACCCAACAAAATAGGAAAGTACTAGAAACAGGTGCAAGAGAAATCCTGCCTTCTTCATTGGAAAATTAAATATTGTCTAATATCATATAGCTCTCCAGTTTTCTAGGATTTTCTTACCACCAATCTGAATAAAAACCGATTTTCTCCACACTCTAGAATTTTTTTTCTGCAACCATTGTTATATAAAAGATAAACTTTGAAATTAGGCTCAGAATCCATGACAAATGAAAGCTTTTTTCTTTTGGGTTTTATCTGCTATATAATAGTCATAAAATGCATTTTACAGTATTCACTTGAAGGTATTAAAATGTTACAGCCTTTTATACACAGTTTCAATCAGCCTCCCAAATTTATATGTAAGGGAAACCTTGAGTCATTCCAGGTTAGAGGGAGAAGGCCTGGCACAGTTACAAACTGAAACTCTGAGGTTATAACCCTGAGATGTATGAGGTCTAATCAGCTTAATCTAGCAATGATTTACAGAGTAAACTACCATGTATGAAGCATGGTATTAGAAACTGGGAACTCCAAAGATTAACTGGACCTGGTCGTTTTCCCTGAGATTCTAGCTCATAAATGGGAGAAACAGATGTGAATTCAACCTATTGACTATCTACTTCTCCTCTTCTGAGGCACCAGGATAGCCAGGCTGGGTTTTGGCCAAATGAATTAGGGCTAGGTCTGGGTACCTGAAAGCTGCATCTTGGGTTAGTAATTGCTCTGAAATATCCAGGAGTGGGTGGAACTAGTTGATAAATAAGAAAACAAAAACAAAACAACAAAAAACATGTCCTTGGAGAATTCTAAAGTCTATCACTTTCAGGCTTTCAAGAATGAAATTTAGTCACCATAAATTAAAATCTAAAATACCAGGAGTCTGGTAGACACCAGGACCAAGTAGAGAATGGGAACAGGCAGAAGGAAAATGAGAAGATCCAAAATCATTGCAGAGAACAGGCTAGCCAACCTGTGATTCATTTCTGGTGGCTTCTGGCCATGTAAATTGTGAGCTAAGGCCTGAGTTGGGAAAACACCAGCCAAGCACTAGATCATCATAGTGTAGTAGAAGGGGGACAGGGATTTCAGCAAATCATACAAGTTAGTTGTTATTTTCAGCAAGTTCAGTTTTTAAAACTGATGCATGGGGCTCTCCCTAGAAGAAGCAGGGTTATGTAGAGGTGGGATACCCAAAATAAGCAGGAACATTGTCATATCCATACATTTTTTTGGACTTCCTATATTTGCTTTCTTTTATGTCATGTGCTTACCTCTAGTTCTTGGGGTAAGTGAGACCAGCCCCACTTCAAACCATTAGTAATGAGAAGGGTAGGTTGCTCTCTAAAGGGAATATTGGAATGTTGTTTCAAAATTTAAGAGGAACAGATTTCAAATCAGCAAAAACAGATGTCCACAAAGAGGAAAGTTAAAATATCAAATGCGACAGAAGACAAGAATTACTAGGAGGAAAGAATACCTCTGAATTTTGCAGCTAAGCAAATGCCAATCTGTATCTTGGCTCAGCTACTTAATAATTTTGTAATCTCTGTCAAGTCAAATAATCTCTCTGAGTCTCAATGGTAAAGTCAAAATTCTGACTCATAGTTAATAACTTGAAGAAGAGGATTAGAAAACCCCTCAGTACATAGGTAGTTATTGCTATTAACAATCTTCAAGAAAATAGTCATTTCAGTGGCGGGAAATTCAAGCCAAAACAATGAATGGAGAGGAAATAAAAGTAATACCTGTATAGGTCAAATACAAGAAATGTAATCAAGTGAAATACGATGGAGAAATCAGATGGTAGCTAGAACATGACATCAAGTTAAACCTATTTAACCATCCATCCTCTCCCCACCCCAAGATAGGGCAGATTTGTGAAAATAAGAAGGCTTGGTAGGCATAGCTAACTGAGGAAAAGATCATAGGGAAAGGAGAGAAATGAAAGAAATCAACAGGTCATTCAAAGTTTAATGTGAAGAAAAGACCACTTCTCTTCCAAAACTAAAGATATGGATAAGACGACGGCCTCTTCACAGGCCATCTCAAGTATTAATTCTTTTGTAAGTTTCTCCTTGATGCATCCAGCTAGGCCCAGTTGTTTCTCCCTCTGGCCCCCACTGTCCCTGACATACTTCCCACCATAGCCCTTTCCACATTGTAATGTGAAGGTCAATTTATATGTGTCTATCATGTTGCAGTATCTATATCTTCAGTGCCAAGTACATTTCTTAACCTATATTACCTACTCACTAAATGTTACTTGAATGAATGAATATATGAATGAGCACAAGAATTGCTTTCTTTTTCTCCTAAAAACAACACTACTACTATTAACTTTAATCTCTTGGGTAATTCAACTAAGAAGACTAGTATCTGGGGACTTCCCTGATGGTCCAGTGGTAAAGAATCCGCCTTCCAATGCAGGGGACGTGGGTTTGATCCCTGGTTGGGAAACTAAGATTCCACATGCTACAGGGCAACTAAGACCATGCGCCACAACTACTGAGCTCGTGCGCCTCAACGAGAGAGTCTGCGAGCCGCAAACTACAGAGCCCACACGCTCTGGAGCCTGTGCGCCACAACTATAGAGCCCATGGGCCCTGGAACCCACGCGCCACAACTAGAGAGAGAAAACCCACACACCACAACTAGAAAGAGGCCCGCGCACTGCAACTAGAGACAAGCCCGAGCAGACCACACACCATAATGAAAAGATCCCACATGCTTCAACAAGGATACCGTGTGCCGCAACTAAGACCTGACACAACCAAAAAAAATAAGGAAAATAAATAAATGAAATAAATCAATATTAAAAAAAGAAGATTAGTATCTGGCCAATTGATTTTTATACCAGGACATCTGAAAGATAATCCTGTCTTAATAAACTTGAAAGTTAAGGTTTCATCTATTGAATGGACCCAGAAGAATTATTGTCCTCCTCCTTGCTGAATTGGAAGCTTACAAGTGTCTCTCCTTTGTTTAACTATGAGCCCCTCCAGGCTAGAAGCCAAGTCTTATTCATCTTGGTATACAATCCCCAAAACTTCACACACACCCTTAACTCCATAGTAGGAAACTCACACTTAGAGAAACTCTATAAATATTTGGGTAATTAATAAATGAGTATAACCCAGGTAAGTAAGATTTAAACAATGCCTAGTGTGTCACGTATCATTTAAACCTACAGTTAAATAGTTGTGCCTCTATTAAAGTGCACTTGTTTATGAAATGATTTAAGCACATCATTCACACATCATAAAGCTGCCCCCTTTAATCCCTTTTTTATATTGCATTGTGAAACAGTTAGCTGTGATATCCCCACTGAGAGTATTTAGTGTAGGTAACTCAGTTTATTGGGAGAGGAAAACAGATTTTAACTGTTGCTTGTTTCATGTATATGTAGCTCAGTTTGCCATGTTAAAGAGAAGCTACAATTATTGACTTCCTTATATGCTACATATGGAAAATGGAAACAGACCATTGTCTGTGGTCAAGAGGAATAACTAAATAAAGGGAGTTAGGGTCCATCTCTGTGATGAAGTGTAGTTTAGTATTAAGAAAATCCTTTATTCCCAAAGACTGACTAGGATGATACTTTGAAAAGAATTCCATAGGGTTAAATGTAAGGCCCTAAAAGAATTCCACACAATGACCTCCTCTGCAGCATTTTCATGATTTGGATACATTTTCCATTACTTTAAGCCTTTCCCTTGAAATTACCCATTCCAAGATTCTTAACTCAGTGGCAAGAGAATTGTTGGCTAAAGTTAATGCCGCCCTTATACAAATGTTCCTTTTAAATTATGTGACTCCCATTTAAAAGTGGCTCTTTGTGGTCAAGATGGTTTTAGTTTGAGATTGTGCAAGAACATTTCGTGATTTTTGCCACTGAACCTGGGCTTTTCACTCTTTTTCTTGCAACCTGTCTTTTCTCTTTGCTGAAGTTATTAGAGAAAGGTGGAGAGGCTTATAGGTATTTGCACATTGTTTTCTTTGTTTTCAGTTTTAGGTTTGACTCTTTCAAAGAAAAGAGAGATTGTCATAAATCACTGCTTATTGCTTAGAATTTCCATATTCATTCAACAAACATTTATGGAGTGCTGGCTGGAAGTCAAACACTGGAGGTACATATGTGTTCATATGTCTAAGGAGCCATGTCTTGTGGGGAAGACTTTCAAGCCTGTTAACATTTCCTGATCTGTGTGATGAGTGATGTAAGAGTAAGAAGAAGGGGCTTCCAAAGCACTGAGGCATGTCTAATTCCACACTGAAGGGAGTAGCTTCCTTTCTGGGTGGGTAACCCCGTCCTTAGAAGAAGTGTGGGAGTTATCCAAGGAAGAGGAGGGAGTAGTAAGACAGATAAGATGGACAGGCCATTAAGGAGAAAGGAGTTTATGAAACTGCAAGAAGTTCTGTCTAGCTTATAAGGAGAGTGCAAAGAATGGAGTAATAAGAGATGAGACTGGTGAAGAGAATATGATTAAATTATAAGATTTACCATCTTTCGGGGCTTCCCTCGTGGCGCAGTGGTTGGGAGTCTGCCTGCCAATGCAGGGGACGCGGGTTCGCGCCCTGGTCTGGGAGGACCCCACATGCCGCGGAGTGACTGGGCCCGTGAGCCACAACTACTGAGCCTGCGCGTCTGGAGCCTGTGCTCCGCAACAAGAGAGTCCGCAGTAGTGAGAGGCCCGCGCACCGCGATGAAGAGTGGTCCCCGCTTGCCACAACTAGAGAAAGCCCTCGCACAGAAACAAAGACCCAACACAGCCATGAATAAATAAATAAATAAAATTCTTTAAAAAAAAAAAAAAAGATTTACCATCTTTCATCTCAAATATTCTATGAAATATAGATACCAAAGATAATAATCCTTATTTTCTGAGTAGGGTGAGAAATGGTGATAGAAAATGAAAGAGGCTAAGAATTGCTTCATATATTAAAAAATATGGGGACAGCAAAGAATTTGGGAGATAGAGCCTAGAATCTCAGACAGTCTGGATGGAGGAAGAAGCAGGTGGACAAGTTGAAGAGATAGTGGTGGAGATAGAGGGAAAGGGAGAGATTAAGAAAGACAGAGAAAGACATACACATATACAAACACATGTCAGACACAAACAGTGAGAAACATATAGCTGAGAGAGAAAGAAAAGAACACACAGTTGTCAGTGGATGAATGGGTAAGATGATATCACACACACACACACACAATGGAATACTACTCAACCATGAGAAAGAAGGCAATCGTGCCAATTGTGACAGCATTGATGAACCATGAGGGCATTATGCTAAGTGAGATAAGTCAGACAGAGAAAAACACATACTATATGATTTCACTCATATTTGGAATCTAAAAAAGCCAACTAATAAAAACAGAAAGTAGAATGGTGATCACCAGGGCTGGGGGATGGGGGAATTGAGGAGATGTTGCTTAAGGGTACAAATTTGCAACTAACAGATAAATAGGTCCTGGAGATCTAATGCAGAGCATAGTGATTACAGTTCACAATACTGTATTATAAAATTTAAAGTTGCCAAGAGACTAGATCTTAACTGTCCTCACCACAAAAAAGAAATAATTATATAGCATGATAAAAGTGTTACCTAATGCTATGGTGGTAATCATATTGCAATATATAAATGTATCAAATCAACACATTGTACACCTTAAACTTATGTTATATGTCAATTATATATCAATAAAAAAAGAATATACACCCAGACAGAGATAGTGGCAGTGAGAGAACAGAGAGACAAAGATAGAGATACATATAAAAAGACAGACATCAAATGGAGCAATAGAGAGCAAGAGACGTAGCAGCTACCACAGTTACTAGAACTTTGAGGGAAAAGGACTGCTTATAGAGGTTTCTAAGAAGGGTTTCCTGTACTGTCAATGTACTATGTTTTTTTTGTTTTTTGTTTTTTTAAAATTTTGTCTACTAGCTCCCTAGGTTACTTCAACCATTTTCATGGCTTTATTTATTTATTTATTTTTATAAACTTATTTATTTTATTTTTGGCTGTGTTGGGTCTTCGTTGCTGTGTGCAGGCCTTCTCCAGTTGCGGCGAGCGGGGGCCACTCTTCGTTGTGGTGCGCGGGCTTCTCATTGCGGTGGCCTCTCCCGTTGCGGAGCACGGGCTCCAGGCGTGTGAGCTCAGCAGTTGTGGCTCACGGACTCCAAAGCGCAGGCTTAGCAGTTGTGGCGCACGGGCCTAGGTGCTCCGCGGCACACGGGGTCCTCCCGGACCAGGGCTCGAACCTGTATACCTTGCAGTGGCAGGCGGACTCTCCACCACTGCGCCACCAGGGAAGCCCCGTCAGTGTACTATGTTATGTAATGTTCTTTGTTTCTCCACAGAAAGTTTATTAAAACTGTCCTGTTTATCAGCACTTTTAGAATTAAGAGTTTTTGCTTTAAGATGTATGAACATGGTCAGACTGGCCCCACAGATGCCCAGTTACATACCCTAGAGGTGAACAGTGATGAGAGCAGGGAAGGGCTGTGTGCCCCATTAGGGGGTTGGAATCGCCTATTGGGCCTTATTGCGGTCAAAGTGACTTCTCTCAGTTTCGACTCCAGGACTCGTGCCTAGAGAGCTCTGGGAAATCTAGCTTCATCTCAGGAAGAGCAATTGGGCATCACCTCACCTGGGAAGTCTTCCCGATCCTCTCAGATCTGGTTAGGTGCCCTTCTTTGTCCCCACGAAACCTAACCTCACCTCATTTACCACAGGTAGAACATAGGTGAACTCTAGTCACATGGGGCCACATATCTTCCATCTTCATGGGTTTTTTTTTCAGCTTTAGAAAAAATTTTTTTCTGCAGTTTAATAAGTTTCAAGACCAGGATTTTCTTTTTCCTTTGTGCTGAAAACATGTCACTTCCTAAAGGGAAGTAAGGGCAAGAAAAGAGTCAAGCAGGAGGCTCATGGTAGAGACTGTGCCAACTGCATGTTCTGGATTAATCCAGGCCAGCTTCTCCTCTGAGCAAGACCATCTGAAGCCAGGTCCATATGTGGACCCAATAGGGGTGGCAGAGGGACAGGGCCATAGGAGTCAAGCATGTCTGTGGGGCCGGTTGCTCCATGTTTTTTTTTTTTAAAATAGGCATCATGAAACTTGATATCTGTAGAAACACTTGATTCTGACTTTTTATGGTGAATGGGTACAATATATATGCAGGAAACTAGCCCTTAATTCATGGACATGCTTTTGCACAAACATATCCTAGAGCATAGCCCAAATGGAGAGAAACCTTCAGAGTTATTCACCTCAACCAGGCCAAGCTGGGACAAATTCTTCTTTATTTTTTTGCTTTTGTAGTTTACTAAAGTCAAGTCTTAAAGATTTGATGGTTTACAGTCACCTGCTAATGAATGTTATTATTCCCACATTACCTAGGAGAAATAGCTAGGAGATGTTAGAGACTGCTCAAGGTAAGGATAATAGTAAATGGAAAATCAAGATCGAGATCATAGATTTTTCTGTTTATCTCTCTGCTATTTCTACTCTACAACATTGCTTCCCACTTAAGAGAAATTCAGTAACTTGGAAGCAGAATATAGCTGCCTCAACAAGCACAGTCCACACACTTATCCTGTCTAGAGATTATCAGGAGGCCAAGTAGCCATTGTAGATGGTTGGATCCACCTTAATAGCATTCTTTTTCCTGATAGACTATACAGATTCTCTCTCCTGCTAAAGATCAGATACCTTGGCATCCTTGTTTTCTTCCTTATGTTAGGAAAACTAACTGTGGATAGTGAATTACAATGGGACAGGCCAAGTTGAGAGAGTCCAGGACTTGGAACTGGTTTCTCCCACTGTTTTTCCCACATGTCCCATTTACAGGCAGAGAAAAAACTCCAATTCAGCAGTTGGAATACGGAAGTCAGTGAGTGAATTATTATATAAAAGTAGCTAGGCTAGTAGCCTGGGATGGTAGGGATGAGGTGGGAGGGGTGTAGCAGGGCAATTGTTTCAACTAGGGGAATATCATTGTGGTAATGGGTGTGAGAGCAAGTGATCTTCTGGAATCCTGGGTATGGGAGTGGGAAAAGAGTAGCAGGAAGCAAAGTCCCACCCGTGGAGTACAAGGTTGAGACATCCTGGGTCAAGAGAACAGTAGAGGACTAAACGATGCAGGAAAGGTTTTAGTCCCAAAGATTTCTGAGTGCATTAATAGGCTAGGAACTCAGATACTAAATATGTAGGAAGGCTACACTAGCAGAAAGAATAATGAGATCAAGTCAAAGAATGGTGAATGGAGATGCCTAAACTCGATTCCTCATGGAGTTTGCCTGAACTTGAGATTGGCCCGAGAAAATGTGGCTGTCTAAATGTGGTTGTGTGCAGTTCGGAGTCAGTATGTAAAGAGACAGAGGGGGGTTGCAGGATCTAAGGAATAACAAAGGCTCAATACTTGTTTATTGAATAGATAGCAGTACTATCTTGGAGCATCTGACTCAGGTGCTGATGCAGAGATGTGTAGCCAGATGAAAAAGGTGCTCTAAAGGATACTTGGTTCAAAACAATATTGCTTGCAGCACAAAAACAATAATGTAAAATGTCTATTAAGATGTGAAATATCAGGGGTAATGCTACGAATATATCATTCAATTAGGACTATGCATAAGGAATAAGTAAACGTTTTACTTGCATTTGCAAAAAAAATGTTTGTTTTTATTGCCTTGGTGTTGAATAGAAGACTGTGAAGGGAGAAGAAACTCACCACATAACAAAACATTAAAATAATGAAAACAACCAAGTCCTTAGACACAGATTTTATTCTTTGGACTGTATGAATCCAAACTTCCCAGTTGAAAGCTCTTTTAAGGGGGAAGCTGGTTATACATTCTTTCAAAGAGCCCCATGTTCAGCACTGTGGTAACCTAAATGAGAGGGAAGTCCAAAAGGAAGGGGATGTCTGTATGTGTATGGCCGATTCATTTTGTTGTGCAGTGGAGGCTAACACAACATTGTAAAGCAGCCATACTCCAATAAAAATTTTTAAAAAGAGCCACATGCTCAGAAACAGATTCCATGTATTATTAATCAGATGGCAGCACAGCTGTTTACCTAAGATTAACCTGATGGACATTATTTGCTTAATAGCTAAATCACCATGTAGGAGCCCTGGTGACTACAAAAACTTGAGTATCAGTGCACATGCTGGCAATGATTCCTAAAAGAATTTAAAAGCATTGTAGTCATGAATTAGGTCTGAAGGAACTGGTAATTATTTTCAGGAGTATAGTTTGAGTATTAGCCTTGCTGGGTCATCCCTATTCTACTCACTACCCCTTTTAAGGCTGTAGTCAAATTGAACCATAGCTTTTGGACAAGGAGTAGATGTAGAGGAAGACTTTCTTTTGCCCGTCTAAGATGCTACATAAATTTGTGCTAATGGACCCCTGTCTGACCTTACACTATGGCTACTTCTATTCTTCATCATCTCAGTACTGAGAGATGGGAGATTAGACAACAGAAGGAAGAGAATAATACAGACTTTATAAGACATGTTGTGGTCACATCCCATCTCAGATTTAAGGGCATTAGGGTTTTAAAAATTCGGTGGCTTAAAACCAAAAACCAGCTAAAGAGAATCCTACCCAAACACTGCATTACATTTACCACATTTTGCAGCATTATCAATAATTCAGCCTAATTGGCACTTCTAGTGAAAATGAACTTAGGCCATTTCACAGCATTAACTCTGATGATTTTGTTCACATTTATTTTCTAATCCAATCTTGATTCATCTGTAATGGGCTTCTTAGGTCATCTATTTAAAACAGCCAGGTTCATTCTGCACTCCCACAGAAACAAATGGCTGTTTCTCAAATTGATAGTTGCAAGGAGAGGTCTAATTTCCCAATATGGATTGATTTTTTTTTTTTTTTTTTGGTGCAGTAAAAAAGATCTGTGTGTTTTTCACAGCAGCCAGTGTCACAGTGGCTGGAAGCTAGTTGGTCTAGATTAAAAACAGGCTCATGTCCTGGAATGCTGAATACAAATTCTAACTATGTGACAAATCTACTTTTGTGAGTAGGCAAACAAAACTGACCAATCTGTCTGGGATGCAGAAAGAATAAATTAACATAAGATTGTTAAGCACTTTTTGTCAAGATAGAATATTATAGTAAAATGATATGTTTTCCTTTCATGATATCTGATGATGAAGATGGATTAAATGATTCAATTTGTTTCAGTTAGATTCATTAGTTGTTCATTCTGGAGGAGGATTTTCTCTTCCTTTCTCTTCTTTATTCTTTTTCTTCTCCAAGGTCAAAGATGCAGTCACACAACAGATTTTCTAAGGAAAACTGTCCTGCTGAGAAGGTAGTTTCAGGCAGCCAGGTTGTATAATCCATGCCCTGTGCCATGTGATCCATTGCAGCAGGTGATGAGACTCAGTGGGTAACTGAGCCAAGGTTAGCAGATCCATAGCATGGACAACAGCCTATGTGATATTGTCCCAAAAATCTGTTCCAAAAAAGATGAAGTGTTATTAGTTGAGCCAGTTAGATTACTTCTCTTAGACTCTGCACTGCCAAGTATGAAAAGAATAAACTAGAGGGTATCAGGAAGAGAAGTAGACAGAAAATAAGAGGTATGCAGAGGATAGCTGAGTCAGTTAAAAGGTGTAGATCTGGACTGAATATCCATGGGCTTTTGCTGCTAGAGCTGCCTTAGATTCTGAATGACCTTTTGATTCCAACCTCCATGAGTTCTATTCTGATTTCTGCCCTTCCTGATATCTGGTTCTGTGGCTTCCCTTGGCTTCTGGGAAGATGGTCTGTATGAAAAGGGGCTTGCTTCCTTATTTATGTACAATAAAGCGCCTATTAAGTAAAATAATTTGAGTTAGTATCTGTCTTTATGACAATAGCAATAGTAAAAGCATAACTAGAGATTTTATGCAGAGAAGTTCTGAAATGTCTGTTTTAAATTGGAGTCAGTTTCTGTTCTAACAAGGAAAAAAAAAAACGGTGCTCCTAGATTTTAAACCACAGTAGCATACATCTCAATATTAATAAACGTGTAGACTCTCATTCTATGTTCTGAGTTCTTTTTTTATTATTATTATTAGGGTATAGTTGCTTTATAATGTTGTGTTAGTTTCTGCTCTGCAGCGGAGTGAATCAGCTATATGTATACATATATCCCCTCTTTTTTGGATTTTCATCACATTTAGGTCACCACAGAGCACTGAGTGGAGTTCCCTGTGCTATACAGCAGGTTCCCGTTAGTTGCCTGTTTTATACATAGTAGTGTATATATGTCAGTCCCAATCTCCCAATTCATCCCACACCCCCTTCCCTCCCTTGGTGTTCATACGTTTGTTCGCTGCATCTGTGTCTCTATTTCTGCTTATAAATAGGCTCATCTGTACCATTTTTCTAGATTCCACATATATGCGTTAACATACAATACTTGTTTTTCTCTTTCTGACTTACTTCAGTCTGTATGACAGTTTCTAGGCCCATCCACATCTCTACAACTGACCCAATTTCATTCCTCTTTATGGCTGAGGAATATTCCATTGTATATATGTGCCACATCTTCTTTACCCATTCATCTGTCGATGGATATTTCTTGAACTTTAGACTTACTCCCCTGCAAAAAATTACAAAGCTCAGGTATGGGTTGCAATCTTTTAAGCAGGGGAGTGTGTGTAGTCGTTTCCCTATTTGCCTTTCTCTTCCTTTCTTCTATATAACAGTGAACTACATTTCCTAGACTACTTTGTCAACCAGCTTCAGGTATACTGGAGGGCAAAAGGAAGATGGAAGCCAGAGTCTTTTCCCTGTCTTTCCTGCTGTGGACGGGTCTCCGGTATCTCCTTACTCGCTCTGACTCCCACTGGACATCTCTACCCTCTTTAGTACAAAATTCTGGCAAGACAGGTAGGCCTTCTGTGTTTCCAGCTTTCACTGGGTGACCCTGGATTCTGGGCTGTAGGAAAACTACCTCTCCTCTGCTCTCCTACCCTAGGGGCCACAGAGGTTTCTTGCTTTATATCTCTTCCATTACCCATGTACCCAACATTCTGAACTAAGTCAGTTGTTTAAATGAGCCTCCATTTCCACATCTGTAAAAAAGGAGATAATATGACACACTTCAAAATGTCCTCAAGAGAATCATGTACTGTTCTAGAATGGCTCAAGCAAAGCTAAAGAGGCTAAATGGGGCTGATTAAATTAAAAACAGAAAGATCCAGGCTTCTGAGGTAGAGTCTAATTTGTTAATATGCTGCAGTCAGTTCTTCAGCCCTATGGACAAATCTCAGGCTAATGATTACCTCCAATTAAAATCAGTGGATGATGGGCTTCCCTGGTGGCGCAGTGGTTGAGAGTCCGCCTGCCGATGCAGAGGTCACAGGTTCGTGCCCCGGTCCGGGAAGATCCCACATGCCGCAGAGCGGCTGGGCCTGTGAGCCATGGCCGCTGAGCCTGCGCGTCTGGAACCTGTGCTCCGCAGCGGGAGGGGCCACAGCAGTGAGAGGCCCGCGTACCACAAAAAAATAACAAAAAAATAAAATCAGTGGATGTGATGAAATTGAGCCACTTTGCAGAGAGGAAGCATGGAAGTCAGAGTTAGCCCTCAACAGAGGTACCTCGGGTAACTAGATATATGACTTACTATATTACCATATTAAAGTTTCTAAGAAGTCCAAAGTGAAAAAGAAACAGGGTTAGTCAGATATTTCTACACGGCAGAAAACTTGGCTACCACAGCAGTTTTACATTTTAGAGATTTAGCCTCTGGAGAGAAATTTTGCCACCTTCTTATTGGGCTGCAAGTTCCACATTCCAGACAAGGGACTCTGTGGCTCACTTGCTGACTAATAAGCTCTGTCTGGTGCTAGTGGTTGTGACTCAGGCTATACTAAGGAGGCCGTTCCTACAGAGCCATTTGGAAAGGAGTAGAGGGCTGAGCAGTTCCTACCTAGACAAAAGTGCTGGAATAGGAAATCCTATAGGTGTCCATTAAAAGTATACATAGGTAAACAAAAGAGTCCACAGGTATGAAGAATATGGACTTAGTCAGTGGAGTATAACAAATTGGAAAAGAAGGGGCTGGTGGTATAGAACAGAGAATTTTCAGTGAATGGCAGATGCACTGAAAGAGGATGAGTCCAAGACAACTGCAATGTTTGAAACCTGAGTGACGAAAGGAGTGCTTATGACATGCCTGGAACTGTTCTAAGTACTGTATACACATTAACTGATTTAATTCCCATAACAACCCATTGTAGTAAGGAAACAGAAGTTAAACAACTAGTCCAAGACCACATAGCTAGTAGGTGGCATGACAGGGGGCATCAGCAGGCGTGTCTTAGAGTAAGGAAGTGGCAGAGACAGTCAGATTTCACATATACTGAACCGTCTAGGGCCTGAGACAGGCTCTTATGATTGCTGCCATAGAAGACAGAGCGAATATCTCATATCTCATTCACCTTGAGTGGGTTACATGTCCATTCCTGAATAGGTTATTGTAACCAGGACAAGAGGCTATACATACAGTTGGCTAATTGGGGTGGGGGCAATCCCACTTAAGCAACAGGACTGAGAAAGGAGGAGGAGGAAAAATTCCCACAAAGGAAAACTTTGGTTGCCATCGCTAGAAGATGGAGAAATGGAGATTGGTGGCAAAAATAACAACTGAATACCACAAAAAGGAAACAAAGCAGAGTATTTCACTCTTAGAAGGGGCATTAGAAGCTGCTGAATCAGGAGAAGAGGAAATAGGGGACTATAAGATGGACAAGAGAATAAATAAAAGCACTATTTGGGGTCTTCTTGAATTAGTTGGGGAGATTTCATCTGGAACTAGAGTTCTCCACTGCAATTGTTGGTACCAAGACAGAAAAACCTTGATTTGTCATTAAACTCTGGTCCCATTTTTGCCCTTATATTGTTGACTTGGAGGAAACACAAGTTGACTCTGGAGCTGAACCCCCTGTGCCATGCGTGTTGAAACATCATTTCCCTTGACTGTCTCTTCACCAGTACTGTATTTAAGTATATTTATTTCACTTGCATGCTGCTTTTATCCTCACTTAGAGCATAAAATCAAGAAGTAGGATTTCCATAGATAACTTAACCTCATTTCTTTATATTTCAACTTTAAAAAAGCAACTCTTCTACCAGAGTGGCCTTATCAAGGTTAAATGAGGATGGTATGAGAAAAGACCACTGACTATCCAAATTTCTCCTGAGTTTTGCCCCGCATCTCTCCTCTCTGAGGTTGAGTGTGGTCAATCTCAATTCAGCCTCAACTCAGTCATTCTCTTGCATGTAGGGTGCTGAAACCAATATCTGAAACTTGAGAGGAAAGGAAATGTATAATATGTAAACACTAAGTTGCTATAGACCATCTTTCTCTCAAAAAATGTGTGGTTTTACAAAAGCAGCCTTTCATTCAATGTAACAAGTAAGCAAGGAAAAAATGTTACCTCTGGCCTTAATTAGAATGACCATTGATTACTAAGCAATTTTTAATGTCACTCTTTTTCGCTAATTAGAAATAAGAACTTCAACGATTATGGAAGTATCTCACTGCTATATTTAAACAGATTTCTAAATTATTGCTATAATAGGTAACTTATTGGGTAGGTAGTGCTTAAGTAGACAGAAACCACTTACTGACTAGCTGTTTCCATAATCTGGTTATGATAAAGAAAGTATCAAGTTATAGACTAGTAAATTTCAGATCCCTTAGATATTTTTAATGGTTTAATTCATTTCCCCTTCGTATACATAATTTATAAAAGTAGTATTCCTAGCTTTTGTTCATCTTTGAATTGTACAACGCAGAGTCTGCCTTTCCACGTCTTTCCCCTCCCCCAGATTTCTGCATATTTACTTTTCCCTCTTTAAATTGAAAGAAACGACATGCCTAGTACCTCCTCTCTTCATACTAAGAAGCAGAACAACACTGTCATCTGCTTCATTTTATAGATACTAGTGATTTTCCTCTAGAGGGATAAGTGTTGATTAAATATTTTCCATGCTCCCTTCGCACTTCCTGGTTCTGCAGCTCTGGTTTGCCTGACCCAAAGCAAAAATATTGCTTGGTTAAGACACCATGCTCTATTTCAAGTAAGCTTGCCACCAACATTTGGTTATTGAAATATCATTTAAAAGACAAATTATCCATATTTGAGTATTACTCACATGACCAAAAACGAACCAGGACACCTTCTCAGTCAGTTCATGAATTTAATAAGTGGCTTTTCAAAGAACTCTTTATAATTGTACTGCTTTTAGAAATATAATCTGTAAGTTGATTTCTAGTTTTTGTGTAATAAATTTATCAAAGTATGTACAAATATGTAAATGTATGTTTATATTACCCACAGCATTTACATTTGTCAGCTAGAGAAACTATGATGCCTGTTAATTGCTGTATTGACAATAATCATTGGTAGGTCTTATTACAGAAGCTATTCTATTTTCAAGACACATCATAGCAACACTAATAAATAACAATAGCAACAATAACACCAACTCTTTTTTTTTTAACATCTTTATTGGAGTATAATTCCTTTACAATGGTGTGTTAGTTTCTGCTTTATAACAAAGTGAATCAGTTATACATATACATATGTTCCCATATGTCTTCCCTCTTGCATCTCCCTCCCTCCCACCCTCCCTATCCCACCCGTCGAGGTGGTCACAAGGCACCGAGCTGATCTCCCTGTAGCACCAGCTCTTTTCATTCTTCTTTCTTCATTCTGTTCCATGGCAATGATTTCCACCATTCTGTCTTCCAGGTCACTTGTCCGTTCTTCTGCCTCAGTTATTCTACTGTTGGTTCCCTCTAGCGTATTTTTCATTTCAGCTATTGTATTGTTCATCTCTGTTTGTTTGTTCTTTAATTCTTCTAGGTCTTTGTTAAACATTTCTCACATCTTCTCCATCTTTGCCTCCGTTCTTTTTCCAAGGTCCTGGATCATCTTCACTATCATTATTCTGAATTCTTTTTCTAGAAGGTTGCCTATATCCACTACATTTAGTTCTTTTTCTGGGGTTTTATGTTGTTCCTTCATTTGGTACATAGTCCTCTGCCTTTTCATCTTGTCTATATTTCTGTGAATGTGGTTTTTGTTCCACAGGCTGCAGGACTGTAATTCTTCTTGCTTTTGCTGTCTGCCCTCTGGTGGATGAGGCTATCTAGGAGGCTTGTGAAAGATTCCTGATGGGAGAGACCGGTGGTGGGTAGATCTGGGTGTTGCTCTGGAGAGCAGAGCTCAGTAAAACTTTAATCCTCTTGTCTGCTGATGGGTGGGTCTGGGTTCCCTCCCTGTTGGTTGTTTGGCCTGAGGCGCCCCAGCACTGGAGGCTACAGGCTCTTTGCTGGGACTAATGGCAGACTCCTGGAGGGCTCATGCCAAGGAGTACTTCCCAGAACTTCTGCTGCCAGTGTCCTTGTCCCCACGGTGAGCCACAGCCACCCCCCGCCTCTGCAGGAGACCCTCCAACACTAGCAGGTAGGTCTGGTTCAGTCTCCTGTGGGGTCACTGCTCCTTCCCCTGGGTCCCGATGCACACACCACTTTGTGTGTGCCCTCCAAGAGTGGAGTCTCTGTTTCCCCCAGTCCGGTCGAAGTCCTGCAATCAAATCCCGCTAGCCTTCAAAGTCTGATTCTCTGGGAATTCCTCCTCCCATTGCCTGATCCCCAGGTTGGGAAGCCTGACGTGGGACTCAGAACCTTCACTCCAGGGGGTGGACTTCTGTGGTATAAGTGTTCTCCAGTTTGTGAGTCACCCACCCAGCAGTTATGGGATTTGATTTTATTGTGACTGCACCCCTCCTACCACCTCACTGTGGCTTCTCCTTTGTCTTTGGATGTGGGGTATCTTTTTTGGTGAGTCCTGGTGTCTTCCTGTCAATGATTGTTCAGCAGTTAGTTGTGATTCTGGTGCTCTCGCAAGAGGGAGTGAGCACACGTCCTTCTACTCCGCCATCTTGAGCCAAATCCTAGCACCAACTCTATTGGTACTACTACTTACTACTCTTCGTAATTCTGTGTCTACTAGCTCTATGAGGTAAACCTGACAGCTATACTTGTTCCCATCTTAAATGAGGAACATGGAGCTGAGCATATTTCAAGGAGTAGTTCAAGGTCAAAGGAGATACCTAAAGCAGAAGCAGGGAAAGAAACCAGTTTTTATGACTTTCAAGAATACGTATCTTGGAGACTTCTCTGATGGAGCAGTGGTTAAGGCTCCGTGCTCCTAATGCAGGGGGCCTGGTTTCAATCCCTGGTCAGGGAACTAGATCCCACATGCATGCTGCAACTAAGGAGCCCTTGAGCTGCAACTAAAGGAGCCTGCCTGCCACAACTAAGGAGCCCACCTGACACAACTAAGACCCAGTGCAACCAAATAAATAAATAAGTATTAAAAAAAAAGAATACCTATCTTGGTATTGGGTATTTTGTTACATTGATAGCATCTTATATATCAAGGAAGTTTACCTTTCATCAAAGTAAAATAAACACATTTATACAAAAATATCACATTAAAATTTTTTTACATCAATCCTGAGAATCCAAACTTCTTGGTCAATGTGACTGGCTTTCCCTATCCTCCCAAACTTTGTGATCCTACTTGGTGCTAAAGCACTGGAGAAATCTATATGGATGTCAATCAATATTCTGCATTGCAACATTAATCCAGTTTACATTGTCACTTCAGGTCTGGAGCTCTGCTTTTTTGTGCTATACTTGGGTGCAGGGAAGAATTTTTATGACCTTGGAATCTTGGTGTCTATGATCCTGGCTCCTTATACACACCATGCAACCATTCCCCTCTAAAGTCTTGCCACCTTCTGAGATTGCTGTCACAGAGTATATGTGGACATTGCTCAGAGGACTTATAGATCTCTTTTCCTTTTCCAGCTGTGTTTCAGCTTTTCAAAAGGCATCATCTCTCCTTTCTTCCTGGACTTGACTTTCTGAACCTCAAAACATCATTTCCTTTCTTTCTGTTTCTCACCTTGTCAAAGTCTCTGAGGCTGGGGTTGCAAAATGTTGACGGTCTGCTTGAGAAGGAGTGGATATAGGGAGGACATACACATGTTATCCTGCCAAACAAATTACCATAAAAGTTAATCATCATTGGTCCCTTTAGTAATTTGAAAATTTTACTGAGCCACAATGCTTTCACTTTCTATTCTGGACTGAAATGTAGAGAATATTTGGCTGGTGATATTTGCAATGGCCGTGGGAAGGAGTAGAAGGAAATCATCTATCCTCCAATTCTTGGTAGTAAGTGGAAATAACCTGTGATCTGGGAATACTCTTATTTGGAGCAATCATGTATTAGTTTTATTTTTTTCTAACTTTAATAAGATTCAATGTAAGATTTTCAAAAGCAGAGGAAATATATCCACTTGTATGCTTTTTATATTGTCAGCTTATCATTAATATCCACAAATCAGATGGAAGTGCCAGTTACCTCCAAAATGAAAGACTGGAGCATTCTCCAGAAGAAGTGAGAAGGCCCGTTTCCCTTCCTCATGTCAATTTTTCCTGCACTCAAAAAAATGCTGACAATGAAATTACAAATAAACTATTCACTCTGAATTTGGATAAAGTATTTGATTTGTTATAAAAATTCCTTTCATTGCTCTATGACAAAATATACGGTACTTTCATTCCTGTTTAACTCCTCTATGAACAAATGGCCAATGGCTAAGGTCATTCTGGTGCTGTGTTCAACATTTACTTCAGAACACAGACTAAGTATTGGGTCAAGAAGCACCATCTGCTTACATAATGATTTACCCTGCAAAGTCTTTGGGAAAAAAGAGTGTCTTAGTTTAGTCTAATATCAGGCATCGTGTAGCACAACATATGAAAACTTTAGATTATTAATAGCATTTTGTTTCTGAGTCTCCCATATGCTGTGTGGTTGTGGCTGAGTCAATGTAGCCTATGATATCACTTCCCCATTTGTAAGACAAACGAATATCATAGTAATTTATTTTGATACTTTAAACTTAATTCCCTTACTTTAATTGTGTCCTCAACAACCCACAAGACCTTTAATAAAACTGGTTCAATCTTTCAGAAACAGATTAAGGAGCCTTGAAAATAGTTATATCCAACAAAGTATAAGTGCAACTGTTCTACACTTTTGTGGAAGGTCTGGAGACAGAAATCTGTGAAAGATGGATGAATTCAGTGGTTTGTGAGATATTACCAGGAAACTTCTTTTGCATCCCATGTTCCCTCTAGAATTAAGACCCAGTAATTTGGAGAAAATTATATTTGAAAAGTAAATACTTTTAGATTAAAAATAAAGGAGGGGAAAATGAAAAGAAATAAGAAAATAATCATAATGTAATTGGCTTTGATCCTGTAATAACTATTTTAAACTTCAAAATCCATACAAGATCTGGATCAAAGTTCCAGAGAATGACCAATTAACAACAAAGAACACTGGAGAAATTAAGAAAATGCCATACCTATGCTTAGTGATGATGTTTTTAAAGTGAGTGTAAAGTTGGAATAATAAGATAAAACTTTTCATTAATCCTGTCAAAGCTGTGTTTTTTGAAACAGGAAAGGATCCTGGGGCCTGATAAGGGTCCACAGGAGCCTTGGTTGAATATGGTCAAAATATATGACCTGAATTACTGGCAGAGACAGGTGATGACCTGTGCTCATTCTTGGAAGTAGTTTCTTTTATATTTGGCTAGGAGTTATCTAATTTAAAAGGCCCCTTCCAAAAATAAAAATAAAATAAATAAATAAATAAGAGCCCCCTCCAACTGGGCTCAGGTAGAGCCAAAGGCTAAATACTAGCTCAGAGTCACACAGTATCTTGGTTTTCTGGCTCTCATGAAAACAGGGTTTCTACTCAGCCACACTGCCCACTGAGCTGTACTACCTTGTTGCCAGGCTGAGAAGTTCCCCCTGGTTCAAGAGCAATCATCCTGTTTCTGTTTGTGGTTGGATGGAAGGTGTTCACAAGGCTAATGATCCCTGTTACCCAAAGAAAAGCAGGTGAAGCTGAGGTTAATACAACATTGAAGTGCTAAGAGGTTTTTCACAACTCGGGAAACTCTCTTAGCTGAGCTGGTTCTCCTGAAATGTTGAGTCCTCTTTTCCGTGGCATGGTGCAGCTGATGTTGTCACTCTGTGGTCAGGAGCAGGAAAGCTGGTGGGGTGGAGAGAGATTAGTGGTCTGAAAATATGTAATTGGTATTCCATGGCAGCAGGGAGTTGACAGCCCTCAGGGACCGCAAACAGGAGAGGACGAACAGCTCAACTGAATTAAAACAAACTGTGATTTTAAAAAAGAGAGAAACATATTCAAGTATTCAAGAATTTGACAAAATATAGATAAATTCCATATTGTTAAATGAGATAATATATGTAAGGAAGTTAGTATAGTGCCAGGATCATGGTGATTAATCAATTTAAAATCTGGCTGTTTTTATTATTATTATGTATGAGGGAGCAGATTAGTAGACCTTAATCTTAGAAGCAGTATCATTTCATTGGAACTTCCCCCCATTTGCACTGGAGAATTCTGATCCTCGATTCATATCCTGTACCTGACATTGAGGGTGGAAAAACTCCACTCATGAATTGGAGAGGGCAGGCACACTGCTACGGCAGTTACCATCCAACTGAGTGTGGTTAGTTTGTATAATTGAAGCCAAGCAAAGCTAAGGCAGTACTGGTACATGGATCCTTCTGTTAGACTAAATAAGGAACAATGAGACCATTTTTATGGGGGGGGGGGGCGGAGAGGAGAAAAAAAGTGTTTTTAACTGTAGGGAATGGCTTGAGTTTAGCAACCTCAGGCTGTGTCTAAATGTTACCAAATATTGAGATGAAGCTGCATAAAATTCTACTCAGTCATCCAAATATTTCCAGAAATCCAATCTTTGATTTCATTGTAGATGAAATCAGGGGAAGATGAGATTTTTTTTTTTTTTTTCTGGCATTGTGAGACACGGTCTCAGTGTTTTTCTGGTTGGCTGGTAGATCTATTTAAGACTATGTCATGGATTTATCCTGGACAAGCACAGCTGCTTTCTGGGGTGTCCGTCCACTGCTAGGACCACTCTTTTATCTGTGGAGGACTGTTTGTTGTGCGCAAAGTTCACAGAGGGGTGGAACCCAGTTTGATATTTGGTTCATTGGAATGAGCCAGTCGAGTTTATTGTCCTGGTAGTTTCAAGTCAAAGAATTAAAATGTACAAAGCAGTGGCATTAACTTTCCTCCCTGTACCTCAAATATATCTGAAAGAGATCAACCAACAAGGATCCTTCTGAAGTTTAAAAACTTTCAAATCTGTAAAAGTGTCATGTCCTTGAGCATGTGCTCAAAACAAGATGATAGAGAATGGGCAGGGTAGGGATAGGTTTAATACAACACTTCCCACAAAGCAGATGCTCGAAATATTGGCTATTGAATGAATGAATTGGAATATTTCAAATAGAAATGGTTTTGACATGAAGATCAAGATTTAATTAAATACAACTTTTCAACTTCACTTATCTTATGTAGCAGAAACATAAATGGAAAAGCATGACCTCAGTAGTCTGAAGGACATATATTCAAATCCTAAGAAAGTCATTCATATTCTTTGTTTCCTCAACTATAAGAGAAAATTTATAGCCTATAAGAATTTTATGAAGATCAAATCAGATAGTTATAAGGAGCTATACATAAATCATAGTAGGTGCACAATAAGTATAAGTTCTCTCTCCCCAGTTGTTGTTTTAACCCTCTCCATAAGCCTGACTTTAGTTCCAGGCATAGATGCTTAGCATGTGAAGGAATAAAAGGAAAATTCTGAGACAGATCTTTTGGAGAAAGTCAATTCTAGTGATCCACTCCATATTTATTTTCTATGATCATGTCACTAGGTGGAATAGACAGCAATGAGCAGTGCATTCAGAGGAGTATTGGCAATAATTGACCAATTTATGGTGATGAGTATACTTTATATTGATTTTAACAAGTTTTTCAAAACTCATGGGGTATCTACATAGTGCTATAAGATCTACTATTGAAGTTGCTAATTTTTGAAAAAAGAAATCACACAGCGGGATCCTCCTTACTCCATGAAAGGAATGCCAGAGAGCTAATGCTATGGCTAATCCAAGAAATTCTAGTATTTGGAGAATTAACTAGTCTATCTAAAAATCCTATAAAGCCGTCTCTATTATTCTCAAACACAGATCAAGTAAGACTCTCTGTTGTACCAGGACCTACCTGGTAGAGTCAGTATACACTTGGAGTACTCAGTGTCTACTGGAAATTCTAGTTCCTGCTTTTTTTTAATCACATGACCTCAGAAAATTGAGCCTCAAGTGGTAAGCTGCTGAATAATATTGTATATTGGAAGAGCCTTGACGCTGTGAAATGGGGGGCTCATTTTGAGCACAGGCTCTAAGTAGGAAGCAAATCTTCAGAACAGCTTGAACTGAATGTAGTCATCCTTCACTATGGGCAGGAGAACATAGCCAGAGAGCAGTCAGCTTAGTGAGACAGCCAAGCAACAGGAACAGGCATTTTATAGAAAACATTAGAGGGAACCAAAACACAAAAGCAACTAAGTGATAAAGATTCTACTTCAAACACACTTCACGTAACTTCTCAGAATGACACAATCCCAGGGTAGATTGTATGGGACAAAAAGAAAATTTGGGAGACACAGAAAATCAGCAAACCTAGAAGAAGAATCCAGTTGAGATCAGAATAGACATTATTGTCTTGGCCACTCTGCTGGTCATTCCTTAAGTGAGGAATAGCCAAACACTGATATCAGAACCCTACTGGGTGGTATTTGGCTTATTATTAATACCTTGGTTTAAGTTCAGGTGTGGCAAACTGTATAGTTCCCATGTCAATGAATAAGTTCAAACATATTCAGATTTTCGTATTGTTTTCACAAAGTCCCAAGTTAAAGACTTTATTAAACATGGATGCCTGGGCTATGTGAATCCAGCTTGACTATTACAGTTAAATACTGATGCCTGGAATTTGAAAAATTATATTAACACCCCTCATTAACGACTGTTGTTTCAATACGGATGTTACCAGCTGTTGTACTACAATTGTTTTCATGGCTGTGCTTTTCGTATACCATGAACTTAATGTGGGCTGAGAGTGTGCCTTATTCATGTGACTATACCCAACATCAAAGAGGGGTTATTGTTTGTGCTTCATGAATTTGTTAAATAATGGTATGTGTTTCTTCCCGTGTTAGTAGAGAAGGAGAGCATGGCCCAAGATACAAAGAGCATTATACTGGGAACAACTTTTCTTAGCTTTTCATCTTGCCTCTTGTAAACCATCAGTCTTCACTTTGGTTCCAGGAGCATCCTACTAATTGTAATGGATTGTATATGTCTGATTGATCAGGCCAGTTAGTGAAAAGTAATAATACTAAAGAGACAAGGGTTAATAACTCTGAAGATTCAGTTTCAATCTCAGTGGAAGTTATTCAGAAATTTCTGTAATTGAATCATGGTGACTGAAGTCAGGCCTTGTCTGTAGATTATGATGAGAACTAATTGTGGGAGAAGTTTATGAGAGAAGTTGACTGTTTAATGTCATAAGTACCAAAACAGCTATTAGTTGTATGGACTGAACTGGGCCCCAGATAGGCATGGTCAAGCTGCATGACTCCAGAGGGGCACCACTCACCTTGTCATCTGTGTGCATTATGTTCCATGGAATTGTGAAGCAGACAATCTGTGAGTTAATATATGCAACCCTGGAGGGGAGGTGGATCCAGATGTGTAGCAGATGCTGTCAGATCACTCAGATGTTTCAATTTGCTCTGCCAGACTTCTAACTTCCAGATGAGCCCAAGGACTTGTCTTCTTCAACTTCTTACCCCCAACTTCGAAAAGTGGCATACTAGAAGCACTGAATTAATAATACCTACAGAACAGCTCTTGACCAATGAATCTGGAAGTTTATATATATATATATATATATATATATATATATATATATATATATATATATATATATCCACAGCCCCCTTGCATCTTGGGTGGGATAATTCTGAGGCATGTGTTTTATAACATTTCCCAGAGTCCCCTTGTGGGAATAAGCTTCAGTTGCCCACTGTGGTGGCTGGAATAGTATATCCTTTATTGATTGCCTTCCATCTCTTGTGTTACCTCCCCACTTTTCTTGCGGTATTGCCTCTACTTGCCAAATAAATTACTCGAATTTGAATTATTATCCCAGGATCTTCTGGGCAATCTGAAACTAAAACAAGGTGCAACCTGGATCTGCTCAAAAATTTCCAGAATGTGGTTGCAATTCTGGCCCCTTTGCAGAAGGCCTCTTCCTTGTCTACTGAAGTTGGAATATTGGTGCTGAACAGCTGCCAAAGTACAATAGACATTCCTGCAAAATGTAATCTCCCGCTGCCATCTAAATTGAATAAACAATTTGAAATCACAATGAAAGGACCATAACAAGTCACAAAGTGCTCAAATGAACGTTGTTTCTGTTTCTACCCAATATTACAAGTTCTTTAAAGTAACTCTCGTCACAACCTTATTCTCTTTTCAGAGTACATGGAAATGAAATGGAAAAAAAAAAAAACCCACATTTTTTTCTATTAGCCATTCAGGGAGCTAAAGAGCAGAAAGTTTTAAATTTAGAAGAGGTTACACAGAAACTCAGAGGCTGTGACACAGCAGTTAAAAATATGTTAGGATATGGTGAATATGCCTAGATCTTTGCTCCATTACCTAGGACAGTGCTATCCACAGTTGTTAAGATACTCATTCCAGAGAATGTCACTCATTTGGAAATGGGTGGGAACATGTGATACTGAATATAGTTTAGTATGGGGAGTTATGACAATGAGGTAACATTCTCCATTTTGGTTGTATTGTAGTAGCAAAATAATTTGAAAGAAGGATAAAAACAAAAAAAAATAGGTAGAGAAAATGATAAACTGACTTTTGAAAAGGAGATACAAGTTATAAAGGACTCATGTGAAAGGTGGAGGAATATTGAATGTGAAATACTGAAAGGGGAGGGTATTCAAAGGGAGAATTAGCATTGAGGAGAAGGGAAAGATATCAGAACTGGACAGCAGAAATGGAATGTGGGAGGTCAGTAAATTTGGAGAACATGTACAGGATACCAAAACCCTTTGTAGGAGTACTTTCACGGACTTTAAATCAGCTCATGTCACTCCCCTCCGATGTCAAAACCCTCCGATGGCTGCCCATCTCTTTCAGAATAAAAGGCAAAATCCTCCAATGGGCTTGTACATGATCTTTCCACTTATTTCTCTATCCTTATCTCCGCTGACTCTTCCTCTTGTTCACTCATTTCTAGATATTCTGGCCTCTATTCAGGGCCTCAAACATGCCAGGCCCAGTCTGTCCTATCCCAGAGTCTATGTATAGGCTATTCCCTTTGCCCATGGAGATATGCACATGGCTCACTCCCTCTTCTCCTTCAAGTCTTTGCTCACATGTCACCTTCTCAACGAGGCCTTCTATGATTATTCTATTTAAAATTTCAATCCTTTCCCTGACCGCCTTGCTATATATTTTTTCAAATAGTATTTTTCACCTTCTAACAAAATGCATAATATACTTACATACTATGTTTATCTTTTATTTAACTCCCCTCCTCCCCCCAACCAGAATGTAAGCACGTTGAGGGCTGGAATTTTGTCTCAGTTTTTTTCATTGATATATCTCAATCATCTAAAACAATGCCTGACACAGTAGGTACCCAGTGAATATTTATGGAATGAATGAATGATGATGTTGCTTGCTCTGCTAACACCAACAGCTGGCACAAGATAGTTGTTGAATAACTGAATAAAAGGAGCAATGAACCTTCATGTGCTTGACTAGAAAAATCTTACAGCTGTTGAGATAAAATTTCAAGTTAATACCAAAATGTAAATTAAAACATTGTTCAAAGGCCAACTAATTATTCCTTCGAGCTACTGGGATTTATAGTTTAATTTTTAGCTGTGAAATACATCATCATAAATCTCTTGAATCCAAAATCTCACTTTCCTAGGCTAGAAGATAAGAAATTTCCTTAGGTAAAATTTGTGAGATGAATACAGTTTCTAGGAGACAATGTGTGGTATGGTTTAGAGTGACCCAGCCTGGAGGGAAGAGAATATAATATAGTTTCTCTTCTTTCCATCTCAGTGATTCCAAACAGTCACTCAAATCTTTATTTTCATAAAATTTTAAATACTTAAACACAGTGTATAGATACTGACCATGAACATAAAAATATGAATCTTCCAAAATAAAACAGATTATTTTTAAATAAGGAAAATTAATATATAAAATGCATTATGCATATCAGTAATCTAGAAGTACTATGTTATAAAATATTCTAAAAAATATTTGAAAATATAGTAGCTTAAATTTAATGTGAAAAAATTGATTTTTGGCTGAAGTCAGTTTTGAAACAACCTTGGTATTTTTTTTAAATTTATTTATTTATTTATTTTTGGCTGTGTTGGGTCTTCGTTTTTGTGCGAGGGCTTTCTCTAGTTGCGGCAAGCCAGGGCCACTCTTCATTGCTGTGCGCAGGCCTCTCACTATCATGTCCTCTCTTGTTGCGGAGCACAGGCTCCAGATGCGCAGGCTCAAGTAGTTGTGGCTCACGGGCCCAGTTGCTCCGCGGCATGTGGGATCTTCCCAGACCAGGGCTCGAACCCATGTCCCCTCCATTGGCAGGTAGATTCTCAATCACTGGGCCACCAGGGAAGCCCAACAACCTTGGTATTTTAACCTTTTCTGAAACAAATGAATCATGTGCAATCTGACCAGATGACTTTTTTCCAGAAATGGCTCAAACTCTAGCCATATTTCCACCATTACCTCGTGGCAAGAGGGGATTTTGACAAGTAATGACAGTTACTTTGACTTTGTGTTTTTGCCACAAAATCTGTCATTCTGTGCTGATCAGCATTTTATTTTCACTTGGCTGTGAGACCAAATATGGCTAATTGGCTTTGGAGCCATGGGATTGGATCAGCCTAGTCCTTCTTAGGTCCTTCCTTTTTAATAAGACTTGCACTTAAGGGTACATTCATATAGATGAGTTGCAACAAGCTACAGTGATCCAAGTTTAGACATTTTATTCTTTCTATCACCAGCTTGCAGTGGCACCGGAAATTCACCATAGCCTTGAAAGAGATCATAGTAGATAGTTCTTTGACCCTGGCCACATGTAGTTTTCAATAAGGAAGCCAGTTTTCATGCTGCCTTTCTCCTGGAGAGGATGTTCCTTAACAGCCATTTATATTTTTACTGCAAAAACAAAGCATTAGACTATGAAATGCATCAATCCTTCTTTACACTGTTCAAAGAAAGACTATATCTTCTCATAACTTTTCATCATACAGGAGAAATTCTTCTAGGATATTAAGTGAAGACTACAGATGACAAAAACAATAGATTTCAGTTGTATAAACATAAAAAAATTAGAAAATTTTGACTTTTAGGTAACTTAGTTTTATATTAGCATATCAATTAAATATCTGGAAAATGTCATTCTATGCTGCTGCTTCTGTTCTTGCTGTGGATGATGATCAAGATGATTATCATTCCCATTTTTGTTAGATTCTCTTAAACAAAAGAAAACCACTATTATTGTTAGCTCCTCCTATATATCATGTAAGCCAGTCTATGGGATACTCCAAAGAAAAGAGAACACACCCTCTCATAGGAGAAATTGAAGGCTACATTCAAAGAAATGTGTTCTTAAGCCCAGTGATAAATTGTGAGGAGGCTAGGACAAGGCAAGGGATAAGGGTGATAAAGCACTCAAACATTTTGCCACTAATTGCAAAAACAAATGATGCAGAGCCAGGAATGCAAAAGACATATCAAGGCAAGAAAAACTTGTTTAAACAATAATAGAGTCTGCATATAAAAAGTGATAGAGTCTGCATGTAAAAAGCCCTGTCAGGTCATGACACTGGAACAATATTTCCTGGGCTTTCTAACAAGTATTTAAGATTTTTTTTTTAAAGCACACCTGTTCTAGAATTTCTGTTTGCTATGTTTAAAACTAATTCATTACAGTTTAGCACTTCTCCTTAAATCTATATTTCCTACAGCACCTTGAGAATGCCAGTTGCTGTTTTGCCAACCACAATTCTTTTAGAAATACAACCCCTGAATTTAGAGAGATATTTCTGTAAAATTTATAGAAAAAAAATTCAGAAATGTTAATAGTGCTTATCTATAAGCGGAGAGATCATAAGCAGCTTTCACTTTATTTTTATGTTCCTTTCTGTATATTCCAAATTTTAAAACGAGGTGTACATACTATTTTCATAATTAGAAAAAGTACTGTTTAAAATGAACTAGACTTTCCGGGAGACCAAGAGAAAGGATCACTTGGTTAGTTGATTGAATTTTAATACTGTGGCTGACTTAGTACTTAAACCCTGTTATGTGTTCATATATTGCAAGTCTTTGCTCATAGTTTTTGTTAGTTGGTTTCAGGAACGTTTTGATTGGCCAGAGGGCATGTACAGGGCTAGAAATGACCAGGAATAATTTCACTTGATAGATAGGAAAAGGTGAAACCAGTAAAATGGTTTAGATTATTTCACCCATGCTGATTTGTTAGAGGAAGAGAGAGGGTAATAGAATGGGAGAACACAGACCTGCCTTGGCCATGTGACTAGTCATTAACCCTTTGTAGGCATAAGCTTTCCAAATCTTCCCTCTAATATACTCTTCCTACTTTCATTCCCAGCTCAATAAATGTCATCCATTCATTGAGGTTCTCCAGCTAGAAATCTAGAAGTCATTCTTGACACCTTCTTCTCTCTCATTCCTTACATCAAAGTCATCATCAAGCATCAACTGAAGAATAAAAAAGTGATATATTTATGTAATGAAATATTATTCAGCCATAAAAAGGAACAAAGTAATGATACATGTTACAGCATGGATGAAGTTTGCAAACAGTATGCTAAGTGAAAGAAGCTGGACACAAAAGGCCACATATTGTAAGGTTCTCTTTATAGGAAATATCGAAAATAGGCAAATCCATAGTGATAAAAAGCAAATAAGTGGTTGCCATGAGCTGAGGGGAGGAAGGAATGGAAAGTGCATTAGTTTGCTAGGCCTGCCATAACAAAGTACCATAAACTGGGTGGCTTAAACAACAGAAGTGTATTTTCTCACAATTCTGGAGGCTAGTCATCTGAGATCAAGGTTTTAGCAGTGTTGATTTCATCTGAGCCCTATCCCCTTGCTTGTAGATGGATGTTTTCTCACTCTGTCTTCATCTAACACACCATTGTAAAGCAATTATACTCCAATAAAGATGTAAAAAAAAAAAAGAATACCAGTCATATTGGATTACAACCTACTGTATGACCTCATTTTACCTTAATTTCCTCTTTAAAGATCCTATCTCCAAATGCAGTCATCTTCTGAGGTACTGGGGGTTGGGACTTCAACATATGAATTTGGGGGGACGTAATTCAGCCCATAACAGGGAATGACTGCCTAATGGGCGTGACTCTTTCTTTTAGGATGATGAAAATATTCTGGAACTTGATAGTGGTGACAGTTGCAAGCATTGTGAATGTACTAAATGCCACTGAATTGTACACCTAAAATGGTTAAAATGGTGAATTTTATGTTGTGTGTATCTTACCACAGTGAAAGAAGTCGTCACTTAGTCATACTGATTTTATCTTGTAAAATGCCTTGAATCAGTGTGCATTTGCCATCCTGACTTTACCATTCTAGTCCAAGCCACCATTATATCTTGCATGTTATGTCAGCAATTTCTAACTACTCTTCTCATTTCCACCCTTACTCTGCTCCAATTTGTTCTCTGCCTTGAAGCCAGATGGGTCTTTGGAAAGGTATATTATATTGTAACACTCCCCAGATGAAAACATTTGAGTGATTTCTCATCTTATTTAGAATAAAATCCAAAACTTCGGATTGTAGCTACAGACCCATCAAGTTCAGATCTTGACCTACATCTTAGCTTTGTTTCTCTTCCACAGCTTAATTTGGTGTGATCTCATTCTTAATTTTTGAGCAAGCCAGAATTATTCTCATCTCCAGGCTTTTGCATGTGCCATTCTTCTCACCCCCATTGCCCTCCCATCATTCTTTGCCTACCTAAGACCTATCATCATTCTTATCTCAACTTAAATGTCATTTCCTCATAGAGACGTTCTCTGATTTCTCCATCTAAATTATTCTCTTTCATAGCACCTTTTTCTTTCTTCCAAATGCATAGAAAAATTAAAATTCACTTATTTATTTATATTTGTCTGTTTATCGTGAACTATTGGTCTGTTTAATGTGTTTCCTCCATCAGACTGAAACCCTATGAAGGTAGGAACCATGTTTATTTGGTTAACTGCTATATCTTCAGCACATAACATAGCAGACAGTACATAGGGAATCGAATATTTTTTGTTCAAAAATATTATTTGAATAAATAAACAAAAAATACAATTAGACTAGAAGATTTCACAAGCTCTATCCACCCAGAGATAATGTGATTTCTAATTAAATTTACATGATTTTCCTTAATTTCAATGATTGCTTAAAGGCTCTCATAAACTGATAGAATCTCACATAAATAATCTCACAGTGCTGTAGTGTGGCTCTCAAAAACTACCAATAAAGCACACACTAAGGACGAACTCCTGCTGAAGTGGGAGCAGGACTCAATTAATGAAGAAAGAAGTGGGCATTAATAAAATAGAGTATATAATAGATTTAATCAATAAAATGAGTTTTTTGTTCTCTTTGGTAAGTGTATTAGAGAAAAAAGAGAGAAGATAAAGTAATTTGAAACAAGGAAAAAGATAACTAGGGGTATGGAATGTCAAGAAATCTTGACAGAATTCTATGAATAACTTTTTGCTCAAAAAAACCATAATAAAAACAAAAAAGTAAATGATTCTCTAAGAAAGTATAAATTACTTTAAATGACTGAAGAGGTAAAAATTGAATACATCAATAACCATATTAAAAATCTATCCCTATAAAAGACACTAGTTCAAAATGAATTTATAAGCCAGTTCTATTCAACTTTTAAAGAAAATTACTCTGTTAAATAAACTTACCAAAGAATTAAAAATGTTTTAAAAACTTTAAAACTCATTTAATTAATCTGAATAACTCTTATTACAAAAACAGAAAACAAAAGAACAAAAAAAATGGGAAAAACTATAGAGTAATTTCATTTACAAACATTAAGTACAAACATCTCAACTTAAATATTCACAAATTATAGCCAGCAACTTTTTCAGAGAATAATATAAATGACCAGGATTTATTCTGGAAGTGTAATAATGGTTTCACATTGGTAAATCTGTTTATATAATTCAACCAGATTAACACATTTAGAGATATTATACACTTATCTCATTACAAAAAAGGAATTTCTCATGAATCAATACCATTATTAATAGAGTCAAACTAGGAATAAAGAGGTTCCTCCCTGATTTAGTTAAGAAAATTGTCAGAAAAACTTAGCAAACATCATAATGGTGAAACATTAGAAACATTCCCACTTAAGTTTTGACCAAAATAAGAATGCCTAATACCATCATGGCTGCTGAAACTGGACATCTACCAATGCAACAAGGCAATAAAAGAAAACAGAAATTTTAGCATAAGAGCCTCAAACTTTTATTACTTCATATAATAGAATTGTCTGAGAGATGGAATGTAACAATAATTTTAGCAAAGCAGGTTGATAAAATGTCAACATACAAAATCAATCACTTTACAAGTAAAAACCTAATTAGAAAAATGAAAGAGAAAAAATCGGACTCAATAGCAATAAAAAGTATTTAAAACCCATGAGCAAACTTAGTAGAATGCACATGACCTGTATAGAGAAAATTATATGATTATGCTGAAGTATATATAGCAAAGTTTAAATAAGCATCAGGGGCTTCCCTGGTGGCGCAGTGGTTGACAGCCTGCCTGCCGATGCAGGGGACACGGGTTCGTGCCCCGGTCCGGGAGGATCCCACATGCCGCGGAGCGGCTGGGCCCGTGAGCCATGGCCACTGGGCCTGCGTGTCCGGAGCCTGTGCTCCGCAACGGGAGAGGCCACAACAGTGAGAGGCCCGCGTATGGTAAAATAAATAAATAAATAAACATCAGGACAAAAAAACTCAATACTGTAAAGATAATTATACCCAAATAAACATGTAAATTAAATGCAATTCTAAGTAAAATCCCAACGAGATTTTTAAAATCAAAGTTATGAGTTTCTTTTAAAATTCATCTCAAAGAGAAAACATGCAAAGATATCCTAAAAGGAAAAAATAGAGAAAGATAAACAATGAGAGTGTATGTTGGGAAGGATGGTCATTCCTTTGTTTTGTATTTTTCCTTAGAGAAGAGAGAATTTCTGCTTCTCCTTGTAGGGGGAGATATTATTGGGGTAAATACTCTGAGAAAATGGGTTTGGGATGCTGGCATTCTCCTCCTTAAGCTAGTTGAGTAATTGCTTTGCAGATCTTATCCTCCTCACAGTTAGATCCTAAGATCTAGATCTGTAGGGAAGAAAAAGAAAGCCTCACTTTGGCTCCAGACCAGCCTACATCCTCTTATACAATATTTTAGAAGTTCTATATTTTCAAGAGGTTACTTAACAGTACCCAGCCAATGTAAACCAGATGCTATACATTTTCATCCTTATCAGACGCTAAGTGTCTATTATCATTTTTTGAGAAATCAGAGAGAAGAATGGTGAGTAATCAGCAACCCCCTATCTCCAGTAAGGAAGTTGCCTTATGGAATTTCAGAATGAACCCCAAAGCAAGAAGATACCTGTTAATTTAAGATACAATTAGAATTTCAAATAATGAGAAAATGGTGTTGAGGTAATCTGATATCTATTTATTTTAAAAAGTTATATTTCTATTCATAGCAAACATAAAACAACTTTCAGATGATTAAATAATCAAATACAAATGTAAAACACCAACAGCTTTATTAAAGGAAATTAGGAGATTATTTTGGCAGTCGTGGAGCTGAGGGGATCTGTGAAAGACATTAAACACAAAAATCATTTTAAAAAAATTAATGAATTTTCTAAATAAAAATTAGCAATTTCTGCACAATGAAGGATGCAACAGCAAAGTTAAAAGGCAATTAACTGACTGGAAGAAAACAATGTACCAAATATGACAGAGAAAAGAGAAGCATCTCAGGGTTCCAGCAGTTCAATAAGGAAAAGCAAATAACCAAAAAAGGAAAAGGAACAATAGTTATAGACTGTTAGTTCTTAGAAAAAATAAAAATGGCCAGCATACATCGGAAAATATGCTTAAGCTCACCAGTATTCAGGAAAATTCAAATCAAAGCAGCAATTTTTCCCAATCAGGTTAGCAAGACTTAAAAAGATCAATAATAGCCATTGCTGACCAGTATGCAAACTGGTGTTCTCATGAACTGTTGGTTTGTATGTAACCTGGTTCAATCTTTCTGAGGCCAACTTGACAATATTTTTCAAACTTAGGATTTACATATTCTTTGACCAGGAATTATACCTTAAAAATCCATGTTTAATGTCCTTGTCCTCTCCTGCAATAGCGCTTTTGCTAGGTCCCCACCCCTTGTGTGTGAGGTAACAACTCACATGCCCAGTTCAACTAAGGATGTTCCCAAGGCTACAACTCAGTTTCTCTCCACATGTTCAGCCAAAGTTTCTCAACCGTACTCCCATGTGGCGGGGTTAAAGGGGCTTCCAGTCTCAGTTCCATTCTGTGCAGAATTGGTAGCCTCTCCCCACAACCATCTTGGTAAAAGATGAAGAACTCAACTGCCTTCTGTGTTCCAGAAAGTTAAAGAAATGAGTGAAGCAGGGAGAGTAAGAATATATATGTAAGTGGTAGGTTTTTGAGCAAATTGCAGAGCATGTGTCCTGGCCAAAGTAATTCATATTTATATGTGAAATATTCTAACTTTTTAAATAAATTTATCTTTTTATTTATTTATTGGCTGCGTTGGGACTTCATTGCTGTGCGCAGGCTTTCTCTAGTTGTGGCGAGTGGGGGCTACTCTTCCTTGTGGTGTGCGGGCTTCTCATTGTGGTGGCTTCTCTTGTTGCGGAGCATGGGCTCTAGGTGTGCGGGCTTCAGCAGGCTCAGTAGTTTTGGCTCACGGGCTCTAGAGTACAGGCTCAGTAGTTTTGGCCCACGGGCTTAGTTGCTCCGTGACATGTGGGATCTTCCCGGACCAGGGCTCAAACCTGTGTCCCCTGCATTGGCAGGCGGATTCTTAACCACTGCACCACCAGGGAAGTCCTCTAACTTTTAAATGGCTCATTGAGTTTAGTTGGTTCACTACTTTAAAACAAAGGGAACATAATTTGGCTCATAAGCAATTTCTTGTTAAGCCTCTAATCTAGCCTTGTCCACCAGTCCAGTATTACCTTCATTCATGGTTAGTTTCCCATGGTGGTTCCTGGTGTCCTAACCTGTCCACACACTTTAGGCAGGACCATCACAATCTGTCAGAAGCTCTAGAAGTGTTCCTCCAAAAGCAAAGGGTCTTATTATGGTCACCGGAAAGACCTCCTTGTCTCCTCTGTAGATGTATACACCTCTTCCCCAGTGACAAGTTCTGCATACCAAGGGGAGACAGTGGTGGGGAGCACCTTTAGTTAAGCCACTTAAAGGTCCTGGCACTATTCTCTTAGACAAGGGTGGCTGCTCATCTTTTCACTACAAAGTCACTCAAATGACACTTCCCAGAATAACGTAAATCTTCTTCAACTACCTTCTCTCTCTTCCTCCAGAAAGAGATGCATCTGGTAAATGATGCATTGAAAAACTTAACATTCTGTCTACTAATCCCCCAAACACATGATGACTGGTAGAAAAGCCATTCATTTAAAGAAATGCAGACAACTAGCAGATACAAAATGTGTCCTCCCTTCTTACAGAGAAAGAGTTAAGGGATAACAGCCTCTAACTTAAAGAGCAAGGTTACGTTATCCAGTTGAGAGAGTAGGCACTGTTTTTATAGAGTAATGAACCACATTTTTTTCTGCCCCACAGAATTCTAATGCTGTCAAGTATGGTAAGACAGATGATCCTATTTAAAATTATATTTTACAAAGCAAAACAGATATAACTCAGTAACTGTGCATCTAATTGACTTAGTTGCCTCATTTATCACATGACTTAAGTGAGCTGATGTTTTCTACTCTGCTTCACCCATGTAATTCTTGTAATATAAGAGCTGAGACATGGTGCCAGGCGTGAGCGAGAAATCCTCTCTCCTGAGAAAAGATATCATTGGAGTGATGTTGGCTTTGGGTTCCAGTTTATTGAAAAATCAATGTCCATTTGTGCGACTAACACATATGGCTTTCTTCCAGCCTGATGATGGCTTTGGGAGGCTGACTATCACCTAATGAAGTCAGATCAGCTTACCCAGCACCCGAGTTACAGTTGGCAAAGTGACTTTGTCATTAAAACCCAGTTTATCATTCCTATTGGTGTTTTTCTTCCCATTTCAAACCCTCCTATCCATTTCTCCTGAACCCACAGTATTGTTTTTCTCTCTGTAGATAACAGACCAATGGCTCCAAATTTTAACATTTCAAAGGGACTCAGTATGATGTTTGGTGCTCAAAGGATAAACAACTTTTTCATATGTCTGTTTCTCTCATTAGAGGCAGGAAAATACATATATACGTGTATAGTCCTACTTAGTCTTGACTCAAAATAGACATTTTTACAAGTCAGAGCCAGCTTTGTAACAGGCTCAATTGAAATTTGTCAGCCTAGCTGTCTCAGATAAATCAACAAGTTTAAATTTGTCTAATGTGTTGTTATGTTCCAATAAACAGAGTCCAGCTGACATTTTACGTGGGCTTTTAAAAAAAATTAATTACCGGTAAAGTAACACCATTTCCCTATTTATTAAATGGAGTGGCAATCTAAATTGCAGTGCTGGGTTTTTTTCCCCCAGTGTTCTCTTTCTGTGGAGAATACCCCCAGAGTGATAGTCACTGGCAACAGAAGCTCTGGCAAAGCAGTGGGTTTTTTTTCCCCTTGAGATCTGCCAAGAGTAACAAATAATTCTGTCAGGAAGTGCCAGCTCAGCCACTAACCATGGTTACTAGGTTCTTACTTGGGTCCATCATGTGAAGACCTCCCTCTCTGTTAGTTTGGAATTTTTTTTTTTTTTTTTTTTTCTTTTTGCGGTACGCGGGCCTCTCACCGTTGTGGCCTCTCCCGTTGCGCAGCACAGGCTCCGAACACGCAGGCTCCGCAGCCATGGCTCACGGGCCCAGCCGCTCCGCGGCATGTGGGATCTTCCCGGACCGGGGCACGAACCCACGTGCCCTGCACCGGCAGGCCGACTCCCAACCACCGCACCACCAGGGAGGCGCTGGAATGTTTTGATTGCAGGTATCAAAAACTACCTGGCTAATGTTAGGAAAAAAGAAAAAGAAACAAGTGTATAAATTTGCAAGGATACCAAGGACATCACACAAAATCAATGGGAGGACAGAAAACCAGGAATAGAGACTGGGTGTGAACCAAGACACTTCTGTTCTTTTATGCCAAGAGGGAGGAAGTCAAGTCTTTAGCCCAAGCAGAATCTTGTAGAGCTGCTGGTCTGTGAATGAATTGAAATGGTCCCTTTTGTTTTGTGTCCCTTGCTAAAGAGTCACTGTCCCATGTTGGAGCCTCTGGTTGACTGAGACTGGAACATTTGCTTCTATTCTGGCTGATGGTGCTCCAAAGAAAAAAGAAAGATCATTGGATGGTAATCCAACGACCTCTGGTTTCTCCCAATAAGGAAAGGGGTGTTGGTGGGGAACTGCCCTATGTAACAAATGTCCTCTACACTCAGAAGATGAGCACCTAAATGGAATATATGAATGAAAACTGCTGGAGAGGCTACAGTTTCTCAACTGTTCAGCATATGCCTGGAACCCCCAGAACTTGTCAAAACAAGATTTTCAAAACAGAATATATGGTCATTTGTGCTCAGCATTCCTATAGAGTTGAAATCTAAAATAAGGATCTAAAGTTTGCAATACAGCAGGTCTGAACTGGTAAGTGTTATAAACTGGAGAAGTGATCCATGGACATTTTGAATGATTCAAGGTCACTGAAATCTTGACAAATGATCTTTACATGAGAGAGAGTCATGTAAAGAATCTTACATAAAGAGACATGTAAAATGGTTCCTGTAGAAAACATAGTAAATAGGGAACAAAAAGAGGAATAAGCTAGTTAGGTAGTAGAGTCTCCAATAAAAATCTTAAAGTTAGGATGAAATATAAATAGGACATAAATTCACAGTGTTGTGAAGTTGTAGTAAGGCATATCACCAAATGGTTTTAGGATATATTACATATATATATGGAAGTCCCATATATGTATTCCATACTTCTATGTGACTAAATTCAGTGAATACTTTTCAGTCTTTATTTTACTTCAGGCTCAGCAGCATCTCAACACATTGCACAGTTATCTCCTTTAATTAAAAAATTAATTTTTATTGGAGTATAGTTGATTTACAATGTTGTGTTAGTTTCTGCTGTACAGCAAAGTGAATCAGTTATACATGTTTCTGATTCTCTCCTTCTTGAAACACCCCTGTCTTAGTCAACTTGGGCTCTGTAATGAAATACCACAGATTAATAGGCTTAAACAACAAAAATGTATTTTCTTACAGTTTTGGAAGCTGAGAGTCCAAGATCAAGGTCCTGGTAGTTTTGGTTCCTGGTGAGAACCCTCTTCCTGGCGTTTAGAGGTCCCCCATCTTGCTGTGTGTTCACATGACCTCTTCTTTGTTTAAACAGAGAGAGAGAGAGAGAGAGAAAGCTCTGGTGTCTCTTTCTCATCATATAAGAGCACTAATCCCATCAGGGGCTCCACCTTCATGACCTCATCTAAATCTGATTACCTCCCACAGACCCCACCTCCAAATATCATTACATTGGGGATTCGGACTTCAACCTATGGATTTTTGGAGGACATAGTCAGTCCATAACAACTCCCTTCTTCAGCGTGCCACACTTGCATGGTTATCCTCCTTCCTCACTGACCACTCCTGTTCCGTTTCCTTTCCGTTGTTATCCATTCCTATTTCCAGTCCTCTCTTCCTATTCTTCTTGCTCTTCCTGAATGATCTTATCCATGCCCACATTTAATAGGCACTGAGAAGCAAATGTCTCATGAATTTATCCTTATACACACCTCTAATTTGTAAGTTCAGTTTAATCTACAAAATTATTTGATATCACTTCTTGTGGCATCAATAATACTTCTAAATGAAAATGTCAAAACTGAACTTATAACCTGCTCCTTCCCCGCCTCAAAAAAACACTAACCAACCAACCAACATACATACATACATGCATACATGCATATAGAAACAAATACCCAATCTTTTCCAGCATCCTCTGTCACAAGGATGGTACCACTATGAATCAAACTGCAATTTTACATTTATTAGCATGATTAGTACCTGTTAGTTTATTAGTCAGTCAGTCAAGATATTAATTGTACATCTCCTGTCTGCTCCAGCATTGTTCAAAACTCTGGGAAAACAGCTGTCAACTAGACAGACAGAGTCCCCCCTATATTAAGGATATATGATATACTTTTGGGAAACAGGAAATAAAAAATAAATAGGGTAATGTGGTGAGTGTGACTGAAAGGGCTGCTATAGCTAGGGGAGCCCACTGTGAAAAGGTACTAAATGATTTGAAACTTGAATGATGAAAAAATTACCTTGTTGAGAAGAATATTCAAGCAGAGGGAGGACCAACTGTAAAGGTCTTGAGCCGGAGATGAGTTTTACATGTTCTAGGAGCCAAATGTAAACCAGTGTGGCTGTACTATAGTGTAAGAGAGGGATAATGGAGGGAGATGGGGTCGGAAATATCTGTAAGACAATGATATTCATATTAGATCTTTGGAGTAAAAAAGAAGTAAAACAACAAAAAAAAAAAGAAAGCGGAGTTAGCAGTTGAAGGAAAATACTGGCTTTTTCTTGTACTCCTGAAACATGAGGGAAAGAGAACTGGCTTGGCATATCCTCAATCTTGAAGTCTACTTTCATACTCTCCCCTTTTTAGGGGACGTTTGGAGGCAGATGTGGGCCTTTAACCGATATAAAGGACAAAAATTGATGAGTTCAGATAATTGTGAGAGGACTGGAAATTTTGGCTAACATGTTCCTTGTATACAGGGATTGAACATAGGAATTCTATTGACATCTAATTGCTGGCATGTGCAAGCTGATAAGTGTTACCAAATGCCTTCCTATATAAGTGTGGGGTGGTGTGGAAAGAAATGTTCTTCTGTTGGCTAAATGGTGAAAGCAGTAATCTATTAAGAGAATTATTCTCAGAGACTGAATGCTAATTGATTTTATGTGCATGTCAAGAAGCCAATCAGTGGCAAGCTTGTAGCAAAATAGCAGAGCAAAGAATAATATACGTAGAAGATTGGAGTCAAATATGGAAAACATCTGACCTTATCACTGAAAATATCTAGTTTAATGAACATAATTTTTACTGGTTCGGCACCCATAGACTCTAATGGAGTCTCTTCAATTTCACTCTGAACAATTATAGATACATGTAAATTTCTTTAAACTAAAGGAAACCAACCTTATAACTTCATAACCCTAAAATTTTTTATTGAAGTGAAATTTATATAATATAAAATTAACAATTTTAAAGTGTGTAATTCAGTGGCACTTAGTATGTTCACAATGTTGTGTAACTATCACTATCTAGTTTGGAACTCTATAGTTCCAAAAAGTGAAAACAACCTAAATGTCCACCAATGGATAAATGAATACACAAAATGTGATATATCCATACAATTGAATATTATTCAGTCATAAAAGTATGAAGTACTGATACATCCAGCAATGTGGATAAACTTAGTAAGCATGCTAAGTGAAAAAAAAAAAAGACACAATAGGTCACATATTACATAATTTCATTTATATGATCTGTCCAAGGTAGGCAAATCCATAGAAACTTTATAATTTCTTGTATGGTGAGCAGAGGCTGATTTTTCCTTTAAGAATTGTGATAATTTTGTAACTATAGGGTCAGTACCTTATTCATCAGTTTTGTCAGTCCATAACACAGTTCTTGGAACAAGGAGAAAGAACCCACTGTATCAGTTAAGGTTCTTATCAGATTATCAGAGAAGATGACCAGGATAAATATATGAATATATCTATAACTATATAGATATATATTTTTAATAGGCATTTATCATAAAGTTTTGACCTTACACAGTTATGGAAACAGGAGAAACAGTGTATGTGAAGTTTAGTGTCTGAGTCTAGTGCTGGAACCTGATGTCCACAGGCAGATGGTTGGGAAGGGAAGATGGTTGTGGAGTGGGGGAAAAAAAGGCCAAACTGGAACCTGCAAGTCTGAGCTGGAACCCTTAAGAATGAACTGGAACCTGTATGTGTTCCTTACTGCCTCCAAGTTTCAAACTTTGATGATGAGGGTTTTCTTCAGGAGAAGCTGGTGCCCCTTTGTCACATTGCTAAACACACATCTGGGCCAGGAGTTGGAGAACTCAGAGCAGGAGATGCAGTAGGATCTGGAGGAGTTAAGCATCTGGCTGCTGACACCCTCCAGCCAAGAAGCCAGGGGGTCAGCACCACCAGGCAGGAGCTGCAGCAGTGCCTTGTGCTGCACCAACCTTCTCAGCACCAGAAGCTAGCTGAGAACTGATCACATGAGGGAAATGTGGATTCTGGGAAATGTAGTCCCAGTTTAGCTAAATTGACACAACACAAATCTCCCACAATTACCGGGAATGCTTATGGAAGAAATGACTAAACCAGTGCAAGAAACAATGCTTCAGCAAGGATTTTTGTACCTTCCTTGCCTGCAGAGTGTGTGAGAAGTATTCCCTAAGACCAGAAAATGGATTGGGCACTCAACCAGCATTGTTGTTTCATTATATCTTCACAACATCCCTATGACATAATTATAATTTTTATATTTATATATTTTATAGTTATAATTTTTATTACCATTACAAAGGTAAAGTGAGAGTGGCACAAATTGTTGAAGAGCAATAGGTACTTAGCCTAGGGAGCAAATAACCCAGCTACAAAACCAAATTTAGATCTATCTCATTATACAGCCCATGCTCTTGTCCACTATACCGCACTGCCCCCCGCAGGCCCACCTTGATCTCCATTTTGTGTATAGTGAAGTTTTCTGCTTCTTTCTTCTCTTTCCATCTCCCTCCCTGCCCCTCCCCTGCCAAAAAAAGGGAGGGGCATCCTTTTCTTCCCAGGTAATTGTTATTATGGATGACCCAGCTTTTTCAGTGGTGCCTGTCAAACATGGTATGAGGCTCAGCATCAGAAAGTGGGCCTTCCCTTTTTCCTCTTAGTGTACTATTCTCTCTCTCCTGGTCTCTGTGCTCTTGCCTCTGTTACTGAATCCACTTCCATCTCCTGCTACCAATAAGCTGCCATGAAGTCATGAACAAGTCAGATTCTGAGATATTTTTTGTTCATCTGTTTGTCGATGAGTCTCACAAATCCCCACAAAAAAGTATGTCATTTTGCAATGACCACATACTTAATACTATCACAAAAAGGCTTAATATATACCTTATATGGCCAAAAAGGCAGATTAAAGATTTGTATACATTATTTGCCTAAGATGAGGTGTAAAATTGTGAGTAGCTAATGTTTTTTAGCACTTTAAAACCATGAGCATGGTTCTGAGCTAAGAGTTTTGTATTCATTATCTTATTAATCTATGTGACAACCCAATTGAAGAAGTAATTGTATATTGAGATTTTTTAAAAATTGGAGTATAATTGCTTTACAATGTTGTGTTAGTTTCTGCTGTACAATGAAGTGAATCAGCTATATGTATACCTATATCCCCTCCCTCTTGGACCTCCCTCCTACTCCCCCCGCGTCCCACCCATCTAGGTCATCACAGAGCACGGAGCTAAGCTTTCTGTGTTTAAAGCTTGTTCCCACTAGCTTTCTATTTTACACATGGTAGTGTATATATGTCCGTCCTAATCTCCCAATTTGTCCCACCCTCCCCTTCCCCACAATGTCCATGTGTGTGTTCTCTATGTCTTCATCTCTATTCCTGCCCTACAAATAGGTTCATCCATACCATTTTTCTAGATTCTACATATATGCACTAATATACAATATTTGTTTTTCTCCTTCTGTTTTACTTCATTCTGCATGACGGATTCTAGATCCATCCACATCTCTACAAATGACCCAATTTCTTTCCTTTTTATGGCTGAGTGATATTCCATTGTAAATATGTGTCACATCCTCTTTATCCATTCATCTGTTGTTGGACGTTTAGGTTGTTTCCATGTCCTGGCTATTGTAAATAGTGCTGCAATGAACATTGGGGTACATGTGTCCTTTTGAATTATGGTTTTCTCAGGGTATATGCCCAGTAGTCGGATTGCTGGGTCATATGGTAGTTCTATTTGTAGGTTTTTTAAGGAACGTCCATACTGTTCTCCACAGTGGCTGTATCAATTTACATTCCCACCAGCAGTGCAAAAGGATTCTCTTTTCTCCACACCCTCTCCAGCATTTATTGTTTGTGGACATTCTGACCAGTGTGAGATGATACCTCATTGTAGTTTTGATTTGCATTTCTCTAACAATTAGTGATGTTGAGCATCTTTTCATGTGCCTCTTGGATCTGTAGGTCTTCCTTGGTGAAATGTCTATTTAGGTCTTCCTTTTTAATTGGGTTGTTTATTTTTTTAATATTGAGCTCCATGAGCTGTTTGTATATTTTGGAGATTAATCCTTTGTCAGTTGCTTTGTTTGCAAATATTTTCTCCCATTCTGAGGGCTGTCTTTTCGTCTTGTTTATGGTTTCCTTTGCTGTGCAAAAGCTTTGAAGTTTCATTAGGTCCCATTTGTTTATTTATTTTTTTATTTTCATTACTCTAGGAAGTGGGTCAAAAAGATATTGCTGTGGTTTATGTCAAAGAGTGTTTTTCCTATGTTTTCCTCTAAAAGTTTTATAATGTCTGGTCTTACATTTAAATATTTCATCCATTTGGAGTTTATTTTTGTGTATGGTGTTACATGTAGCTGTCCAGTTTTCCCAGCACCACTTATTGAAGAGGCTGTCTTTTCTCCATTGTATATTCTTGCCTCCTTTGTCATAAATTAGGTGACCATATGTGTGTGGGTTTATCTCTGGGCTTTCTATCCTGTACCATTGATCTATATTTCTGTTTTTGTGCCAGTACCATACTGTCTTGATTACTGTAGCTTTGTAGTATACTTTGAAGTCGGGGAGCCTGATTCCTCCAGCTCCATTTTTCTTTCTCAAGATTGCTTTGGCTTTTCAGGGTCTTTTGTGTTTCCATACAAATTGTATAACTTTTTGTTCTAATTCTGTGAAGAATGCCATTGGTAATTTGATAGGGATTGCATTGAATCTGTAGATTGCTTTGAGAAGTATAGTCATTTTCACAATATGGATTCTTCCAATCTAAGAACATGGTACATTTCTCCATCTGTTTATGTTGTCTTTGATTTATTTCATCAGTGTTTTATAGTTTTCTGAGTACAGGTCTTTTGCATCCTTAGGTAGGTTTATTCCTAGGTACTTTATTCTTTTTGTCACCATGGTAAATGGGATTGTTTCCTTAATTTCTCTTTTTGATTTTTCGTTTTTAGTGTATAGGAATGCAAGATTAAAGATTAAAGGCAGATTAAAGAATTGTATACATTATTTGCTAAGATGAGGTGTAAAATTGTTAGTAGCTAATGTTTTTTAGCACTTTAGAACCATGAGCATGGTTCTGAGCTAAGAGTTTTATATTAATTATCTTATTAATCTAAGTGACCACCCAATGGAAGAAGTAATTATATATTGAGATTTTTTTAATGAACAATCTGAGGCTTAAAGAAGTTATAAAAACTTGCTTAAGGCCACAGATAGTGAATTAGGTCCATTTGATCTCAGAGCTCTTGGTCTTAATTATCGTGAAATGATAAATTGTGAAATCATGAAAGGATTTAAAACTCCTTAGCAAATTCTTCCTGTTGTCTAACAAATATCCACTGAGTGCCTACTAGGTATTCAAGTAATAATAGCAGATTAAAACACCATGGCATGGGATAAAATGAGAAATATAGTCATAAGCATATTTTTTTGTATTCTAATAGCAGTCTTTAAAGTCAGTTTCTGAAAAACATAGTAACATTTAATGAATGAAAACCTTTTTGAAGGATCTCTCCAAAAGATTGATTTTGTTTTAGTAGACAGGAATTAAGTAAATCTTAAAACTGCAAGTTTCTGACTGAATTTTTTAAATTCAAGCTTTTGTCTGCAAAATTTATGTACAAAAGACAAACTAGCAAAAAATAGGTTTTATTTTCATAAGTTTTTCTTGCAGTGCACTGTGAGGATAGGGACCTGTAGAATGGAAGACTCCAACTCCAGCAAAATGCTCATCGATATTTCTGTGCTAGCACAGCAGATCCCCTCTCAGACTCCTTTAGATTGTACTCTTGCTATTTGTGCTATCATTTCCACTCACTCTTTCCTAATTTTTTTTTTCCTTTTCATGTTAGATCTTTAGTGTTTCCACGGTGGAAAAGCTATGAACCTCTACTGGACTGGGAAATTACATTACTTAGAGAATGCAGAGCGCAAGAATGCTGGAGACCTAGCTAACGTGATCTTCTCTAAGGTCTGTTATCTATTTGTTTTCCCACACTACACGTTAGATTCTCGACAGCAATTGCCAGTGGATATCCACTGTGTAGGGTTCTACCAGAGTTATTCTTTAATCTAGAGCTTCTCTGAGACAATAGAGTCACAGAGATGACTCCTCCACAGCATAGGATAAAGAACTATGTCTGGTTTAACATGCTTTTGTAGATATTGCATTATCTATGACACGCAGATGGGTTCTGATACAAACATCAATTCCTCCTTTACCATGTGAGTAAATTTGGCTTGGTGTGGCTCAGAGCATAATCTTTTGTAATGGCTTGGGTTTTGTTTTCTTTCTTTGTACAGGATCTACTCCTCTTTCTTGTTGGTTTTTGTTTGTTTGTTTGTTTTGTTTTAAATGTTATTACCTGAAATCCTGTTTGCAAGTATACTCAAATTTTACTTTATCAACTGAATTGCTTAAAGGGAAGTTACTTCCTTCAGTCTTTGTGAAGGTGATCTACTACCAATTATCCCTTACCCTGGAGATAGGTCCTGAGTGCCTGGTCTCTGTGTCTTTTGTCTGCTTATTTTCCCTTTTTAATCTTGATGTGCTGTGGTAATACTTACCATGTATTGAATGGCTTCCATGTACTGCCTCTCACTTTCACAGCAATCTTGCAGAGTGGTATGATTACTCTGTTTTACAGATAAAAAACTAAGACTCTAAGAAATTCAACGACTTTTCTAGGGTCACACATCAGGATTTAAATCTATATCTATGTGACTTTAAAGCTCAGAGTGACTTTGAGTGAGAAAAGTAACTATTAGAATGGAAGTAAATGTATAATGGAGGCATGGGGCTCTGCGGCTGGACTGTTTGGGCTCAAACCCTGGCTCCACCTTTATTATCAAACTAACTTTGAATAAGTTACTTGAACTTTCTTAGACATAGTTTCCTCATCTGTAGAATGGACATAAGTATATTAATTAACTTTCTGGACTACTGTGAGGACTAAATGCAATATTGCAGGTGACATCAGTGTTTAGGACAGTGGCTGGCATGTGGGAAGAGTTCAATACATGCTAGCTGCTGTTACTGTTGAACTGAAAATTGGTTTATTAAACAGAACTATTGGTGTCATGACGTTTACTTGGAAGCATCAATGAAAGTCCTTCATGATTTATCAGTTCAGAGGTTTGAGTATTTAACCATTTCATACCCACTGTCATGTGGGGCCATATCTATTCTGGAAAGAAATGATTTTTTTTTTAAATTAGTGCTTTCCAAGCTTTGGTAATATTACTACATTTTTTTTTTCTGTCCTGACTCTGTTCTTAAATGTGAAGTGGACTATTCACTAATTACCACACAATGCATGAAGTAGCCTTACCCTATAAAGCCCTGTTCCTGGAAAACAACCTTGGCTTGGGTTTAGTGATTCTAAATGTGAGGATTAGAGTCCAGAACTGACTCCCTGGAACTGCTGACCAGACAGCAGTTCACAAATCACCCCTCAGCAGGAAGAGTTCCCGGACAAGCTGGGCAGGATCAGGACTTTCACTTCCCATAAATCTCCCACCAGCCATTGTCCTTCTTTCTGGGAACCACCATTATTGCTTTCCATTTTCCCTCCCTTCCTCCCTCCTTTGCTCCCTCCCTCCCATCCTCTTTCCTTCCTTTCTTTTCTTCTATTAGGGAATTAAAGCAGATATCAAAACCAAATACAAAACTAACCCTTTCATATGCCCTGTGTCTTTCATACTATGTGTGCTATGTGTATATAAACTTGGAAAGTTAGGACTTCAAGGGCAGGGACTTTGTCTGGTCCTGCCCTGAACGATTCCTAAAAAAAACAGAACTTCACACTCTGTCAGGGTCATGTTCTCAAAACAAACATATATTCATGAATGTTAATCTTACTCAGTGTTCTAAGACATTGGCCATAATACCTCAGATATATTTGAAGAAAAATTATGTTGAAGTAATATCTATAAAAGTAATGAAAAATTGGGCTTTTGATTTTGGTTGTAAGGATGATCTCTGCAAAAGAAAGAGAAGGCCTGGGTGCCTGGACCAACACTCTCGCATCTGATTTGTTGTACAACATCTATTAAATGCACAGTGGTTTTAACCACTTAAAATATTGAGGTTGATCCTAAACTGTCCTTCTTGGATCGGGTATTTCCTAGTGTTTTTCTATACTGGAACATTCCTCACTTTGGTGAGGTGAGTCAGCCTTTCCCAGTTCTCTATTTGGCTCATTAACTGAGTTGCCCCTCTGCCAGTGATTTCCAAACACCAGTCTGTGACAAGATTTCACCAGTATGAGGTAAAATGAGAAAAATAAGGATAATGTAGGGACTTTTTCTTATGGCTAAATTTACTTAATTGAAAGAAAAGCAATTTACTCTGAGATTATGTAACTCCTATATTTTTGTGACAAAGAGGTCTTTACTTTATGAAAAGATTGGCAAAAGAGGAAAATCAGGGAACCATGGCCTTAGACTCTGGGATATGTGAAATGGAGAACTGCTCTAGGCAACACATGGTATGTGCACATGTATGTGTGTGTGTGTGTTTATGGCCAGGTACCCACCTCAAGGGACCATGTGACTGGACAGTCTTTTAAAGGAGGTTTCTAATGGGGGACTCATGGGACCTGTTATCACCAGTCACATGGTTGCTAAAGCAGAGGAGTTCCTGAAACAGAAGGGGCACCTATTCCATCCTTACAGACAAATCTTTAATATTCTCATTTCTCTCTTGGGATATATTTTCTTCCTCTGAGCTGCACTTGGTGTCCTTTTTAATCTGATTTCACCTGAATGAAATTGTTTCATAAGGATAGCCTTGATGAATAGTCAACAACTTAAAACAGGAAATGAATGAAAAGAAAAAATGCTTTGATGATGTTCCTAATAATAATGGTACTTTAAATGAATACCATGGCTCAAGTTTTTTAGAAAACAGAATACACAGCAAAGCTTGATTGATCATGCTTTATTGGGAAGTGCAATCTCAGGATAGCAAGAAAGAGAGGAAAAAAGAAGTGCTTTCACATACATAGTGCATTTACTCATCTTGACAGAAATTTTAAAAGTGAGTGATCTAATTAAAATTTTGAGAAGCTGCTTTTAAATGCCATTTTTGGATGTCCTTAGTGATTCCATGGTAAATAAGTGAGTGAAGTCCTCAAGAGGCTGAATGACTGGCCCAGGTCTATGTAGTTGAGAAGTGGCAGAGCTGTATTTAAAATCAGGCTTAGCTCCCGAGCTAATGGGTTTTCACCATTCCTGCAGATTGGCAGCACAGGGCTTTTAGAAAAATATCTGGGACAAAGATTATTATTCCAGTTTTAGAGAAAGAGGAAATAAAAGCACTGGCGAGCTTAGTAATCTGTCTAAAAACAAACTAGCAAATTGAATCCAACAGTGTATAAAAAGAATTTTATAGGGAATTCCCTGGCAGTCCAGTGGCTAGGATTCAGTGCTTTCACTGCTGGGCCTCGGGTTTGATCCCTGGTCAGGGAACTAAGATGCTGCAAGCCATGAGGTGCGACCAAAAAAAAAAAAAAGAATTTTATACCTTGACCAACTGGGATTTATTCCATGCATGCAAGGTTAGTTCAACATTCAAAAATCAAATGATCATAATAGATGTAGAAAATAATATTTGAAGAAATACAACACTCATTCATAGTGAAAAAAAACTCTCAGCAAACTAGGAATAGAGGGGAACTTCTTCAACTTGTTAAATAACATCTGCAGAAGCCTATAGTAAACTTCATATCTAATGGAGAGAAACTTGAAGATTCCCCACAAAGATTAGGAATAAGGCAAAGATGTCCCCTCTTACCACTTGCTTTTAACATTGTACTAAAAGTCCTAGCTAATGCATTAAGACAAAAAAAGGAAATAAAACGTATACAGACTGTGAAGGAGGAAATAAAATGTCTTTGTTTGCAGGTGACTTTATTGTTCATGTAGAAAATCCGAAAGAATTGACCAAAAATTGCCTGGAATTAATAAGCAATTATAACAAGTTTGCAGCATACCAAGTTAACCTACAAAAGTCAGTTGCTTTCCTATATACCAGCAATGAACAAGTGGAATTTGAAATTAAAAACAATAACATTTATATTGACACCCCAATGAAATATGTAGGTATAAATCAAACAAAATACGTACAAGATTTTTAGAGGAAAACTACAAAACTGATAAGAGAAATCAAATAAATAAATAAATGAAGAGTTAGTCTATGTTCATGGATAGAAAGACTCAATATCATCACGATGTTTGTTCTTCCTAACTTGATCTATAGATTCAATACAATCCCAATGAAAAACCCAGAAAGTTATTTTGCAGACTCTAGTGTTTATATGTGGAGGCAGAAGACCCAGAAGAGCCAACACAATATTGAAGAAGGAAAACAAAGTTGGAGGAATGACACTACTCAAATGCAAGACTTGCTATAAATCTGCACGAATCAAAATAATGTGGTATTGGTGAAAGAATAGTCAGATCAATGGAACAGAATAGAGAGCTCAGAAATAAGCCCCCACACAAATATAGGTGACTGATCTTTGACAAAGGAGCAAAGGCAATACAATGTAGCAAAGATCGTATTTTCAACAAATGATGCTAAAACAACTGGGCCCTCACATGCAAAAAAAAAAAAAATGAATGTAGACATAGAGTTTATACACTTCACAAAAGTTAACTCAAAGTGGATAATAGACTTAAATGTAAAATGAAAAACTATAAAACTCCTAGAAGATAACATAGGAATATAGATCTTGGGTTTAGCCATGACTTTTTAGATACAATATCAAAGACATGATCCATGAAAGAACTAAATTAATTTCTAAGTACAACTTTTCTGTGAGTCTAAAACTGCCCTAAAAAAATAAAGTCTGTTAAAAAACAAAAAAACTGCAACAGACAGTGAGTGTGTGGGGATAAGTTTTGTTAAAAGAGTAGTAGACACCTAGAGAGAGCACTAGACGGGGACCATGGAGAATTGCTTCTAGACCCTGCTCTGCAACTAGTCAGCAGTACCTTGGGAAAATAACACCTTCTCTAAGCTTTACTTTCTCGTATGAAAAAAGAAGCAGGTGGAAACAGTGTTCTCTAAGGTTTCTTTGCCACTCCCATTTGCTCAGATTTGGAACAAAGCAATTAAGTCTACTTTTGGAGAGTTCACATAAGTGATGGGATTCCTCAGGAGCTGAACAGGTCCTCTTACCCCAAATTGTCACCTTCTCTGCCTGATGTGTCCTTCATTAGAGACTCACTTGTTTAAGTCCATCTCCCTGCACGTATTTAAAGCAGAATAATCTCAGCCCTAACCTTGCTCCCTACTGTGGCTACCCTTAGGAACTATTATATCTTAAGGCATAAAGTTAATTAGTATGTATTTTGTCAGGACAGGGGCATCAGAACAAAATCTGGTATATATCAGGTGTTCAATATATTTGTTAAGTAAACGGATGGATGAATCAGTAATTGTAAAGAAGAGGGGTACCGGGGTAAGTGGAGCTGCAGAGGTGCAGGACTGGGTTAGGGTCATGGAAAGAGGGATGAGACCTAGAATGCTGTATAAGGAGAGACGCTCCAAAGATAGATTTGCCTACTTCACACTCATGCGTGAGACTTGCCCTGGGAACGAACCCATTCCATCCCCATTCTTTATCAATCATTCATTTAGTAAGCAACTACCGTGTGCCAGAAACAGCACTTAGCATTAGGGATTCAATGATGAGTGATCCAGAGGGATGATCTCTTTCTCACAGAGCCATTTGACTTGTTCCTTATTAAATTCCTACACAGCAGAGCAGACACCAGGCTTCCACCCACTTTCCTACTCCTGACATCCTTATGTACTCACACTAAATTCAAGAAAGAGTTTAAGTGTTCCTTTCATCCAACTTCTCAACCTTTACTACTTTGAAAGCTAGCTAAAGTAAAACTTTTTCTTGGTTTCTCTATTATGAATAAATGCTGCCCCCTTCTGGAATGTTGACAGTATGAAAGACTGACTTCTAGCAGTGAAAGTTTTTATAGTTCGTGGAAAGTTTAGGCTTAACTTTGGTTAAATCTCACTGGATTATCAATGGGGAATTTGATGTGTGGGAAGGTCAACTTGTCTGTCTATATCTTGGGAGAGGAGAGTTAGTAACAACAGCGAATGAAAGAGGGGACTGAAACCTATGCTTTCAGACTTTCAGTTCATGGTCCCTCCTTTCAAGTTTACTAGACTGGAGACATGGTTATAGATGTTTTTGTTGCTCCTATGTATGTATTTGCCTATACGTTTCCCCTTCATTTTCCATCACATTCAGTCCATGCTTTCGTCTCTTCCCTATTTCCTTTTCCATATGGTTGTGATGGACAGATTCACCTTAAGGAATCAAAGCAGGTTAAGAGCTGTCTCAACCCGTCTCTGTCTGTGTATCTGTGTGTCTTCTGAATTTTTGTCTGTCTGACTGTCTGATATCTTCTATAGATTTCTGGGTAAGGGAATTTAAAGTCCACCCATTTATGAATTTAGATCTATAAGAACAAATGACACATTGTCTTCTCTTCCACTCAGATAATTATTTAGTAAAAATTTATTGCCTACCCCGTACATGTTAGATGTTGTGAATACAAAAATTAAAAAGACAAGCTCTCTGTTCTCCAGGACTTATTTTGGGGGATGACAGAAAAATAAACAAATTATCAGAGGCAGCAGCATGATGAGAGCCCTAAAAGAGGAAGTCCCAGAGAATGGAAGGAGGCATCTAACTTAGCCAGAAGGAAGGTGGAAGTTGCTTAGAGGTAGTGGTGTCTTACCTTCCAGCTTTTTGAGGATTCCATGTAAAATGAAGTGTGAGTACAAATGTCAAACTGTAAGCAACGTTTCATAGACATCCGTATTCAATTCAATTCTCACCACTCGAGAGGCCTCAGGGATTTGCAGATCTCAAAGTAAAAGTATTGGCTGAGTGATCACTGAAGATCAAGGATATAAATATCTGATAAAATATATGAGACCAAATTTTACAAATAAATCATTCAGAAACATCACTTTTAATAAAATTGTGATAGTATTTAAGTTTTTTCCATCTACTTCTGTAATTGATATTCATATATTTATATGGCTTAAAGTAGCTTCATGGTCTGTGAAGCCCTTTGCTTTATTGAAGATCTGTACTAACTTGTGATTAGCAAACTCTGTAGGCTGTTCAATAAAGAAAAAGCCAAAATAAAACTAGAAAAGATCTAAAAGTGGGAGTGGAAATCAATGAACTTATGCTTGCAAAGTGTTCTGGGAATAAAGGCTATTTATCTGTGTTAACAATGCCTTGAAACCTGTTTTAGTGTATTATAAGGGAATGCACATTTAATTAAAAGAAATTTGATTAGGAGAGAAAGAGAGGTAGTTAATTTCTGAATGGATCTTGGTCAAGTTGTTTATTCCCTCCAAGATGCAGATACAGGGCTACCTCTAGCCCATACGCTGCCTTTATGCAGATTAGAAATGGCACCTGCACTCTGGGTGGGTATAGCCCCCCAGACACTAGGCTTGGTTTTGAGGATATCTTATTTCTTTGCTCAGAGAGGGTACGATATCTTTAATCATGTTCACATTTACTGTTCATTTTCCCTAATAAGTTTTTCTCTACTACCAGCCAACTGCATTGTTAAAATGGATTACTCCCTCACTGTCACAAAATGTTAACAGTTATAAACTGCCAGGTAGTCAATCAGACCTTTTTAATTACTATTTTGTACTGAAGAACACAATCTTGATGATTTTATAGGTACAGAACAGTAATATTACCTTAGAAAACGTCCTCTCTTAGGGAGACACCATGGCTGAAGTCATTGAGAGGGAGAGGAGAGCATAGAATCTAAGGTTCCATTGTCTGGGAGCTTTTTGAAATGGAAAAGTATGAGAGGGAAAATGAAAGCTTGTTGTTGTAGTTCTGTATTCTTATGGACTTTTAAAACAACATTGGGGCAATTCAACATTTAATAATGTGGTATCAATGTGAAAAAGTACATTTTCATTCTTATTTACATATATAATTTATATATTTTTAGAAATAATCAGAAAATAAGCAATCAAAAAAGAGATAATGAATGAAATGTACCTATTACAGCATACTACAAAGATAGCTATTGATAACATTTTGTATATATACATATATCCTTGTAATCATATATGCAAAATGTCCCAATGAAAATCACACGAATTATTAATGCATATTTTGAAAATACATCAGTGTATAGATAAGCAGTTAGTTTGCTACCTTAAGTTTGTCCTCTAATATTTAAATATATTACTTTAAAATGTTTTTACTCTGATTCTCTTGATATGGGTTCTACTGAAATATTATAATGGGGATAAATATATTTTTTAAATTGAGGAAATACACAGATAAACACACACAGGCACATATATTTTTTAAATGGTATCAGCTCTCTAAATTGTTTTGTTTTTATTATTTTTTATCTAGGGACTATGTCATGATCATCTGCCTATTTCTCTTAATTAATATACATTCTCACTAAGTTTTTAATAGGAGTGTAGTAATCCACAATATGATTATTCATTAGACCAATCTTCCATTTTGGCAGATTTGCATTATTTAAGATTTAGCTTGATTATAAGAGTGCTGACATTTCTATCCTCGTTGGCATATCTTTGTGCACTTGCCTAATTGTATTCTTATTCTGTTTCTAATCAAAGGGAAGGTACATGTTTCCAGGTGTCTTTAATTTTACAGAAAGTTATAGAATAAACTTATTGTTTTTATGTTTGACATATGTAGTTTTGTAGTGGAGTAGAATGTAAAACATGCATACATGTTAGGTATAAAACTGGAATTTCAAAGAAATTTCAAGCTGTTATCAGGCCACTTTGAGAGTGCGGAGGCTAGCAGGTGAGGGTAAGTGGAAGGGTGTGTGGAAGTGGGAGGAATCACATTTACTTGTATCATCAGAGTTTCTTTAACGGAGAAGTTTGAGAAGCATTTAGGATAGCTCTAAACTAATTTCTAGATCAAATGGCACTTCCATTTTTATGATTTTTTTCCACCTGGCAAATGTTTCTCATCACTTTGCCCTATATCTATTAAAAACTGCGTCAATTTGTTGGAAGGTGGTATAATCTTCCATTCATTATGATATTTAAAGGTATAGTTTAAAAAGAAAAACATCATGGGCACAAATGTCTATTATTTTAACATTGCTTTCTTCTCATCCTACTTATGTCACCATCTTGAGATGTTCATATACATAACCTCTTTGAAGCCGTAGCTAATTTTCAATGAATACAAATTTTGTTCTTCCTTCTCTGACTTTATAAATAGACAAGAATTAAGTGATTTTCAAAATCACTGTATGAGGGTGGTCAGACCGGCTGTACCCAAATTAAAAAGAAAAACTATTTATGGGTATCCAAATTTATTTTAAAATGAAATCATCACATTCTGCATTGACTTTGATTAAGAAAAAAAATCTGTTCTAGCTTTTCAGACAGCTGTCAGCCCAACCATAGTTGGAAATAAGTATTGTTTTTTGAGCATAGCAATGAGAACTATTGAGTGTGCAGTACTGTGGAAATGATTAAATAATGGCCAAAATTCACTCTTGAAATAGAAAGGACACAAGTATTGTACTGGTTATGAGACCCTCATATTTGTAATTCACTGAAGTGCATTTTCATGTCAGTATAACTTTTTGTACTTCATGAATAAGGTTTAATGATACCTATAGTCATTGTACAAATGTTAAGCTACAATTATGTTATAAACTCTAATAAATTAGGTAGATTATAAAATCTTTGTGAGTAGAACAGACTCTTATCTTTGTATCTCTAGTGCTCAGCACAGTATCTGGCATAAAAAAGAAACCCAATAAAAGGTTCCTGAATAGGTGAAATGTAGTACATAGCCCCAAAATTATGATATAAAATTAAAATGTCCACTTCAGAGATGATTCCCCTGATTTAATCAACGTAATTGAATGTCTGCTATGAGCCAGGTACTGGAGATATTGTGGTGAACAAACCAGACAGGGTCTCCAATCCCTGTATCTAAGAAACATAGTATTCGTGTTGCTAAGGAGACGAGCATGCTCCCCAAATCCCATCTTGTCCTCTCTATCAAGAAAGGCAATCTGTCTCACTGGAATTTTCTTAAATCACAACTGGGACACACCAACATAGAATTATACTAAAAATTAGTAATTACAACTCCATCCTACATTTCCTCCTTCTCTTTGCTCTAATGATACTGGTCACCTTTCTGTCCTTGGATTCCCTAAGCACTTTCCATTCTTAGGGATGCTGTCTTTGCTCTTCCATGTAATTGGAACAGTCTGCCTCACATCTTCTCGCTCAGAATTTGGGTTGAGTATGGTCTCCTTAGAGAGGTCTTTCCTGTTCCCCTCACCCTAACCTCAGCTGGTCATCTCCACTCCATCACTCTATCACATTAAACCATTTCATTTTCTTCCTAGCAATGAGACATTTTTGAAATTATATTGTCTATTTATCTGTTTATTTATTATTTCCTCCACATGGAATATAAGTTCTAAAATAGCAGGGACTTCTCTGACAGTCCAGTCGTTAAGACTCTGTGCTTCCACTGCAGGGGGCTCAGGTTCAATCCCTGGTTCTGGAACTAAGATCCCACATGCTACATGGCACGACCGAAAAAAAAAAAAAAAAAAGGCAGAGTAAATTCTAAGAAAGCAAAGACTTTCCATGAAAGCAAATTTGTCTTGTTCACCACTATATTCCAGTGCATAAAAGAACAACCTGCCAATTTTATCTATACAATTAGGTTAAGAAAACAATTTTTTTTTCCATTTTGAATGACAGCTAGATGACTGACACTGGAAATACAGACTCCAAGGGGACAAAACACTATTATTTTTGTATTAAGAAAATAAAGAATTAAAACAAGTTCAAACAGTAGAGAAAGGTATGGAAAGAAAAGTAAAAGTCTCTCTTTTTTTCCCACTCTTAGCCTCAGTTGTGCTCCCCAGAAATTTAACCTTTAATTTTCAGACATTTCTGTTTTAAATGCTTCCAGTGGTTACTACTGCAACTCCAGTAGTAACATATTACATTTCTTGATTTATCATGGTTAGACAGTATCTCACTGTAGAAGACGAGGAATTGGTGTACGATTGTCCCCAATCCCTGGGGCAGTGGTTCCAGGACCACCCCATGCACACCAAAATCTGCCTAGGCTGAATTCCCTTATATGAAATGATGTACTATTTGCATGTATTTTATGCACATCCTCCCAAATATTTTAAATCATCTCTAGATTACTTATACTTTGCTGAGCGTAAGACAAATTCAAGTTTTGCTCTTTTGGAACGTTCTGGAATTGTTTTTCTGGAATATTTTTTATCTCTGATTGGTTGAATCCTTAGATATATTTAGAACTCATGGATACAAAGGGCCACTTTCTCTGCATCTCCTTCTTTATGTCCCATTTCTTGGTATTATTATTTTAATACTCATGGTTACCTTCTCAGTGTTTAACAACATATTTAAATCTCTTGATTAACCCATCTAGATATTATCTAATTATGATAATTATCAAAAATTGGGCAGTTAGCTCTCCTACAGTTTCTTGATATTTTCTTCTCACCTATTCTGTTCAAAATTTTTGTCATTGCTTCTTCATTGGCAGAGTTACATTATTTATAGTCCATAGTTTGATTCTAATACTTTAACGAGTACTTTAACCACCATTTGTGAAATTATTGTTGTGTGAATTTTCTCAAATACGTAGTACGCTTGGATAGAGGAGAAACCCTAAACCAATGCTGCTATCCATGTGTTCCTCTAAGGATAATGCTTCTTTTGTTTGTTTGTTTTAACATCTTTATTGCAGTATAATTGCTTTACAATGTTGTGTTAGTTTCTGCTGTATAACAAAGCGAATCACCTATATGTATACATATATTCCCATATCCCCACCCTCTTGCATCTCCCTCCCACCCTCCCTATCCCACCCCTCTAGGTGGTCACAGAGCACAGAGCTGATTTCCCCGTTCGATGCAGCTGCTTCCCCCTAGCTATCTATTTTACATTTGGTAGTGCATATATGTCAATGCCACTCTCTCACTTTGTCCCAGCTTACCCTTCCCCCTCCCTGTGTCCTCAAATACATTCTCTACATCTGCATCTTTATTCCTGTCCTGCCTTTCTTTAATCAGGAAATTTTTCTTTTATCATTTCCTACCATTCATTATCTCTGTCCTCATCCCCATGCCTTTTGGAACTCTTATTATAAGGATTTTGTAAGGAGCAAGCAAATTGGTTTGAGGCCCTCACAATTAACCAAAAACAAGCAAACAAAAACAACCCTTGTCTAGATCTTTTGTGAGACCTAAATTTATCTTAGGATCTGCTCTAACTCTTTTCCCAACTCCAAGGCCAACAACTTGGAGCCTACCTAGGAAAATTTTTGAGGTTCTAACTGGAGGCAAATGTTCCAGCTAACTGCTAGACTGGAGGGGAGAGAGGCCAAATGGTCCAAAGTGTTCTTAGTTAAACACGTTGATAAGTGATTCAAAGTTCAAATAGAACTTAGAGCCTAGAATCGAGTACTGTAGCCCTGTAATTTCCTTTGCTCTTGTGTTTCCATTAGAATGACCCATTCAAATTCTGTCTCCCAGAAATGTATCAAAATCTCTACTGTGCACATGACATACTCTCTCATTTTCAGTGCTGACATGGATTTATTATTTTCAATATACGTTTTACTAAAATTTCAGGGTAGTCTTGAGAACAATGAGGGGCAAACACATGTGCTCAGTCTGCCATACTGAACCAGACATTAGCACGTGACAGTTAGATGCATGGTTTTGAAGAGTAGTTTTAATGTTGGACTATTTTTATACAATCCACATCAAAATCATTCAATTTGCCATTATTTAAATTAGTAAATGTTATGTTCAACACATACCTTTTACGTGGTCCCTGAGCCTTCCCTCAAGCTTCACAGGAACAGAAATGTAGTTATAATGTGGTAAGACCTCCTGCTTTGTCAATTAATAATAGCCTAATCCTTGTTGAAACAAATGATAACTTTCTGAAAGACAGAATTTGGGCGGAATTATAAAGAGATAATCACACAGTTGTGTGGTTAGTGCTATGATAAAGCCAGAGAATTGCTTTTTCTGTCTTTCCCTTCTTCACTGCCACAAATGCTCAAAGTTTCTTTGCCTTTGAGGCATGTCCAGAACACTATTTTTCCTCTGCTAATTAAAGTATTCTTATTTTCTAGTCTTTCATCTCTTAAGACCTCTGGTTTCAGCTTCTCAAGTCTCATCTGAAATCCCAAACTCTTCATAAAGATTTCCTTAGTTAATTAGAAAAAGTTAAAATTTTCTTATCATGACAAGGATAATTTCTGCTTTATCCTTTTTTAAAACAGTTTTAATGAGGTATAATTCACATACAATTCACCCATTAAGGTGTTACAATTCCGTGGCTTTTAGTATATTCAGAAAATTATGTGGCGGTTGTCACAGTCAATTTTAGAATATTTTTATCACTCAAAAAGAAACTCTGTACCCTTCAGCCATCACTTTCCTATTCTCTCATTCCTTCCGCCACCATCCCTAAGCAAGCACTAATCTACTTTCTGTCTCTATACAGTTTCCTATTCTGAAATTTCATATGAATGGAATCATATAACATGTGGACTTTTGTGACTGTCTTCTTTCACTTAGCATAATGTTTTCAAGGTACATCCAAGTTGTAGCGTATATCAGTACTTCATTCCCGTTTGTGGTCAAATAATGGTCCGTTGTCTGTATATTTTACATTTTGATTATCCATTCATCCATTGATAGGCTTTTTTTTTTTTTTTTTTTTTCTGTACGCGGGCCTTTCACTGTTGTGGCCTCTCCCGCTGCAGAGCACAGGCTCCGGACGCACAGGCTCAGCAGCTATGGCTCACGGGCCCAGCCACTCCACGGCCTGTGGGATCTTCCCGGACCGGGGCACGAACCCGTGTCCCGTGCATCGGCAGGCAGACTCTCAACCTCAGTGCCACCAGGGAAGCCCTGATAGGCATTTTTATCGTTTCTACCTTTTGGTTATTATGAATAACGCTGCTATAAACATTCATGTACAAGTGTTTGTATGGACATTATTTTCATTTCTCTAGGAATTGAACTGCTGGGTCACATGGTATCTTTATTTTTAGTTGTTTGAGGAACTGTCAAATTGTTTTCCAAAGCAGCTGTACCATTTTACATTCTCACTAGCAGCATACCAATGTTCTAATTTTTCCATATCCTTGCCAACACTTGTTGATACCTGATCTTTTGATTCTAAGCATCCTACTCTGTGTGAAGTGGTATCCCACTGTGCTTTTGATTTGCATTCCCCATAACTAATGATGTGCGTAGCTTTTCATGTGCATATCGGTCGTTTGTATTACCTTCCTTGGAGAAATGTCTATTCAGATCTTTGCCCATTTTTAAATTGGGTTGTCTTTTTATAAAGAGTTCTTTATATATTCTAGGTACAAGTCCCTTATGATTTGCAATTATTTCCCCCCATTCTGTTTTTTACTTTCTTAATGGTATCTTTGAAACACAAAAGTTTTAAATTTTCATAAAGACCAATTTGTCTACTTTTTTCATCTGTTGCTTGTGCTTTTGGTGTCATATCTAGAATTCTTTTCCAAATCTAGGCTCATGAAGATTTACCTCTACAGTTTCTGCTAAGCGTTTTATAGTTTAAGCTCTTATATTTAGATCATTGCTGCATTTCAAGTTAATCTTTTTGTATATGGTATGAGGTAAGGGTCCTACTTAATTGTTTTATGTGTGGCTATCCAGTTGTCCCGGCACCATTTGTTGAAAAGACTACCCTTTCCTCAGTGAATATTTTTGACACCCTTGTTGAAAACAAGGTGTTGTTGAAAACAAAACACCCTTGTTGACCATAGATCCTACTGACTCAGTTTTATTCTTTACTCCACAATATACATTTATCTCTTTGCCTGAACATAAGAGATAATGTCTGATTAATTTCTGGAGAATACTAAAATTTTTCATAACATTTGCCAGGCAGACGATCTCAGAATCAGTTAGCTATTGCTGCATAACAAACAACCACAAAGTCTTAGTGGCATGAGCATGTATTTAGCTTATGCATTTCAGAGTTGGCTGAGGTAGATTGGATCTGACTGTCACAGCTGGGGTAGGGCAATTCTTCTGCAAGTGTCTCTCATTTTCTGTCTGGGACTAGTGTCCCAAACTGAGCATGCTTTTCTCATGGTGATAATGGAAACTCCAGGTAACAAGCCTACCTGCATAAACACATTTCAAGCTTCCTCTGTGTCATGTCTGCCAACTTCATTAACTGAAACAAGTCACATGGTCAGGTGTAATATCAAAGGGACAGGAAATTATATTTCTCTCATGGACTGAGGAAAAGGAAGTGACTACTGAGCAATAATTCAGTCTATCTATTTCCATTAACCAAAACTTCTTCTAGGAAAGAAATTAAAAACCCCCAAACTCTTGAACAAGATCCCCTTATACTAGATCCTCCTTGCTGAATTCACTTATCATTTCTAAGAATTTTATTTTGTTTATTCCAGAGTTTTCAGTATTCCCAGTCATGTCATCTCTGAACAATTACAGTTTACCATGTTCCTCTCCAATCTTTATGTTATTTCTTTTTCTTTCCTCTTACACAGGTTAGAACATTCTAGTTCAGTGTTGAATAGAAGCAGTAAGATGAGGCATCCTTGCCTTAATATTTCAACATTAAATGTGATGTTGGCTGTAGGTTTTCTTTGATACATTTTATCACATTCAAGAAGTTTCCTACTATTCCAAGTTTGCTGAGACCTTTTATTATGAATGAGTGTTAAATTTCATGAAGTACTCTTTCTGCAACTATTGAACTGATTTGTTTTTCTCTTTAATTCTCCTAAGATGATGAATTACATTGCTTGATTTTCTTACAGATTTATTGAGGTATAATTGACATACAATAAACTTCACATATTAAAAGTATGCAATTTGATAAGTTATGACATTGGTATATACCTGTAAAATCATCACTGTGATCAAAATACTGAACATATCTATTGCTTCCAAAAGTTTCTTGGTGGCCCAGCTGTAATTCTTCTTTCCCATCTCCTACTGTGATCCCCAGTCAAACACTGGTCAGCTTTCTCCTACCATACATTAGTTTCATTTCCTAGAATTTTATACAAATGGAAGCATATAGTACGCACTAATTTTTGTCTGATATCTTTCACTCAGCACGCTTATTTTGAGATTCTTCAATGTATAGAATGTAAAAATTTATTGTTATGAATTATGCTTTGGACATTGAATCTAAGAAATCTTTACCTAGGTCAAATATGTTGCTAGATGTATTATAGTTTTAGATTTCACTTTTAGGTCTATGACCAATTTTGAGTTATGGTGGACCTTTGTGATTGTATTGGGCCTACCTGGATAATCCAAGATAATCTCCCTATCTCAAGATCATTACTTTAATCACATCTGCAAACTCCCCCCTGGCTTGTAAGACAAAATATTCACAGGTTCCAGGAATTAGAATATGTACATCTTTTGGTGGGGAGACGTATTATTCCGTCTACCACAGATGGATTCCTGTAAGCAAATATCCATGGGTTTTCCATATTATACAAGTGACTTCCATGTTGCTCTACAATAGATTAGTAGGGTGAACAACTTGGAGATGGGAGTGGAAAGACTGAACACTGAACAAAGCTTTACCACCAAAAGCTCACCCAATTTGCAGTGGAAAGAGTATGGGCTTCAGAGTAACTAGGAACTGGATTTGAATCCCTAATTTTTCCATTATTCACTCTGTGGCCTTAGACAAGTTAATTTATATGTTTAGGTTTCTCATTTAATAATAGGATAATGATGCTTATGTTATAGGGTTATTTTGAGGACTAAAAAGATAATGTAAATGCCTAGACAGCACATAAAAGGTATAGTAATTTACATTTTTTCCAGAAAGCTTTGCTTCCATGAGGCTCTATTTTCCTGAACAAAGAATGTGCCTTATTTATCCCAGATACTTATGCAATTAGTTTGTGTGCACTGAAGTCATTCATCTTCAAATTAATATCATGGCTAAGGGCACATTAGTAAAGAGGTTAAGAATTAGAGGTGCCTGGTTCTAAATCTTGATGTCAGTTTGTGTTAGCTGTGTGAGATCAGGTCATTTGTTTACATCTCAGTGTTCTTATCTCGTCAATGAGAGTAATAGGACCTACCTGTCTCATGGTTTTGCTGTGGGGACAATGGAGGCGCGTATAAAGTACTTACCACAGGACTGTGGCGCAGTAATTAATTTGGCCCTTAGAGGGAGCTCCATGTGAGTGAGAATCCTGTGAAGCAGATGAGCTATACGGTGCTTCTTTCCTGGGATTCTGTTTTTAGCAAAATTGATTAAGAGGTGATTTAAACCATGCAGATTCACAACTATGTGACATTATATATGCATTCTTAAATTTTTGAAGCAGAGCATTAATTGAGGTTCATCTAGATTAACAATAATTTGAGTTATTTTGCAAAATGCTCAATTCCTTGGTAAGATCAGAAAATTTAAATAATCTTACATGCTAGAGGGTCCTTCAGTGGCTGACCAAGATGTAAATCCCATAATTCATAAAATATATTTTTAGTGCATATGTATATATATACACATATAATGATTACACTAAAATAGGCAAGGCAGTGATCATTTTGAATCTTTCAAACCATAACCTTTCAAAGAAATTAATTCTTCCTGTGACAAAGATTGTTGAGGCAATAAACTATAAATGGCTTTTATGGAAGCAAATCCAAAAAGAAGAGAGTTATAATTTTAACATCAACAGTCCAGATAACCCAGAGTGGCTCTAAACTTATTTTTGGCTTATTGAAAAAATTAAATATAAAACAAGAAAGATGTCACACTCAACACTAAGACCAGAATGCAATATTAGTAAGTTTAAAAGAAGATACATTAACGGGAAGATTAATGTGAAGTTTTACCCCTCACATGGCAAGAGATAAGATAATGTAGTTTAAAGCATTTCTCTTAAGAAACTGTTCAATTCAATTTTTAAAGCAACTATATATGAACTATCCTAAAGGGAAGGGAGGAAATAATCTCCTATCTTAGATACTGTGAAACTTTATTTCACTGTGAATTTACATTTTCAACAGTTCGGTTAATTTTCTTTAGCTTGACAAAGCGTGGGCTTGAGCCTGAGCCCCACAGTAGGACTTGCTGTTTCCCTAACGTACTTTGCACTTTCAAAGTATCTATGATTTGCTTTTTGATTTCTTCTGGTGAAGATTGCATTCTTTCCACCCTTGTTTTCTGCTCTTTGGGTATAGCTCAGTTATCCCATCTTCTCAATAATTCTCCCTGAATAATCTTTACACCCCTCCCCACCCTGTGCAGTGTTATTTATTTCCTCATCATATTTCCCAAAACACATTTCCTATTCCAGCTACTGATTTATGGTCTTGTGTCCATGACTGAATTCCGAACTCTGTGTGAGCAGAGAATGTGCCTTATTTATTTCAGTATCCTTGGAACCTTCCAGGGAACTCAGAAAGTGTTATAGAATTAAGTTGGATTTTTGTAGGGCTAGGTACCCACAGTGCCAAGTATCCACAGGCAACTTTGAGTCTGTGAGATGAGGTCAGTAGTGATAAGAGTGGTGATTTAAGTACATGGTGAAACTACTACACAAAATTAAGAGACCTCCATATCCTTTCTTCTCTTTTCAGAAGTAAAAAGTTACTCGTTACTTTCCTCATTACAAAAATTTCCAATTTTTTTTTCAAAATGAGTTTTTAATGTTTTGGACAAAAGCAGAACAAGTTAAAATTACTTTTACCCGGACTCAAGCCTCTCATGTGGCAAACTCAGGAGTCTTAGGTGTAGAGAAAATACACCTTCACAGTATACTTTGAGGTGTACTGGACAGATTCCATTTGCTAAAATTTCCTCTTATCTCTTCCCTTTGCTAGCCAGTCTCTATGCAGAACCCAGAGCAATTTCTTTTTTAAAAAGAAGAAATCAAACCGTACCTGCTTAAGACTCTCTGATGGCGTCTCAATCCACTTAGAATAAAACTGAAACCCTTTTCTTCGGCCCACAGGCCCTATGTGGTCTGCCTTCTGCTGACCGCTCTTGTCATTTCTCACTGTATTCTGTTTCATTCACAAGCTACAGTCACACTCTCCTGTCTTCTTTTATTTGAAGGCACCAAGTCAAGTACCACTTTTAGCCTTTGACGAGCATTCTTCTCTCCTGAAGAGCTTTTCCCTCACCTCTTTTAAGAGACTTGCTATCTCGTGGTTTAGATCCACATTAAAAACACTTAGCTTTCCCTGATTGCCTAATCTAAATAGCTCCTCAAATCTTTCAAGCATATCATCTTGTTTTATCTTTATTATAGCATTTAGCACTACCTGATTTCTTCTTGATATTTGTTTAGTTTTCTGTCCCTCTCCACTAGATGGTACAGTCTTTAAAAACAGACACTTTGTTCATCTCTGTGGCCCAGATCTCCAAAAAGGCAAATAGGGGCTCAAAAGCATTTCTAAAACAAATTAATGTTCTATAGGGAATCAAATTTATTCTTTATCTTTTCCCCTGGTATTCTCTGAAAATATTTCCTGAGAAAGTTGATGTTAAGAACACGTTCATCTAAAATATCTTAAATGTTTAAAAATTAGTAGATTAATTGAAAGGATCAGCATCTTGAGAAGTAAATGTTGAAAATACTCTTGGTTTTGAGATATCCAAAGGCAGCTTACAGATTCTGCTAGAACCAAGCAGACTCAGAGACTGTAGCAGCTCTTCCAAGTTTTGCTGAAAATGCAACCAAAGAAAAAGTGAGATGGAATTAGGGCCAAGAGAAGTTTTTATTTTTCTTTCTAAAACAGAAGAAAGAATTACGTCTCTAAAAAATGATATAGTGCCAAAGATCATATTAATTAATTAGGACGTGTTATGATAGACATACGAGATTTATTTTTTCATATCTAAGTTGCTGTAAGTTACTCAGAGAAAAATCATATCTCCGGGGGAAGAAGCTAATATGTAATTAGTGTCATAATTGAGGGGAAGTTGTTAGATATTTAAGGAGGGAGGGATCAGAAAAACATTTTTGTATACCATGTGATAATAAGTAAGTTTGGAGTGTAATACGTAATTCACTACTCCATTTATTCTGGACATATTGGGCCATATTGATGGGGCCTGCTTCAGTGGGGCTCCAGTAATCAGAGCCTGGGGAAAATCCCATTGCTGAGTAGGTTTCTTTATTTTTAAAATGACAATATGTGTCATCATCTCTAAGGTCTCTAACGGGTCCAAAAACTCTGTAACGAGTTGGAATGTTACAGGTTTCAGAAGCAAAATACACTGAAAGCAGAGGAAAGTAAACAAATGAGATCAGTGAAGGTAAACTTATCTGTTCCAAATCTCTGACTGGATGGCCTTACGTGCCACTTGGAAAGTGCATTACCTCTTTCAAAGTAGAGTCAATCAATGGACAAATAGCACTGATAGGCCATGCCTAGCAACTGAAGATTGCAAAACTTTTTCTGGTGGAATTATACATTTTGTATATAGAAAGGACCTAAAAAATGATTTGATGTAGCTTTTTTTTAACTGTGGGATGCAAGTAATATGGTATGTTAACAGGTATTATGTGACAAATTAGTTCTGTGTTCAAATAAATATGGAAAACATTGCACACTGTATTTGACTGGAAGATTCTCAAATATAATCAGTGTATTAAAGGTCCTAGAAATTCATCAGTGAAGAAGACCAACTAACTTTGAACATACATTTCATTCATTCAACAAATATTTATTACATGCCTACTATGTACCAGCCACAAATGCTAAGGCAAGAGCAGGTTTGATATTCAAGCAAAAGTGAGGGGGCCACTGTGGCTGAAGCAAAATGAGCAAGAGGGAGAGTCACAGGAGAAGAGGTGGAGAGGATTGCTCATGAAGATTTCTGTGGGCTATTTAAGGCTTTTGGCTTTTTCTCTGAGTGAAATGGGGAGCCACTGTAAGGCATTGACCAGATAAATAACTCAAATTTGTTTAAGTTCTAAAAAGGTTGTTTCAGCTGCTATATTAAGAATAGACTATAGACCAGTGTCCTCATCCCCGCGGTGAGCCACAGCCGCCACCCACCTCTGCAGGAGACCTTCCAACACTAGCAGAAATAACTAACCAGAGACTCATGGCCTGATAACATTCCAACCGCAGGCAAGACATGATGAAATTTTGGTGCCAGTGATCATGATAATCATCTCTGAAAATAGAAGACTACCCTTTCCCCAGCATGTAACCCCTTCCTCTTTTCCCGTATTATCTCTGGGCAAAACCTGGGGAGTCAGGAATTGGTTCTTTGGGACATGAGTCCACCTTCTCCCCAGAATTGTTGGCTTCCTAATAAAGCTATCTTTCCTTCAACGCCCCCCCACCAAAAAATAAAAGAATAGACGAGAATATATTTGCAAGGTCAGAAGCAAGGAAACCCATTAGGGGTCCATTGCAGTAATCCATGTGAGAGATACTTATGATCTTGACTAGGAGGATAGCAGTGGAGATAGTGAAAATGGTGCGATTTCTGCATGTAGATCCAGGAGAATTTTCAGATTACATGTGGAATATAAAAGAAAGAGAGGTGTCAAAAATACCTTTCAGGCTTTCAGCTCTAGGAACTTAAAAGATGGAGTTTCCATCAACTTCAGTGGGAAGTCTGTGTGGGGAGCTAGCTTTTGGAAGAAAGAAAAAAAGTTCAGTTTTGAGTTTGTGATCTTGCACAGACATAGATGTGAGGATGCTGGGAAGGCAGTTAGATATATGAGTCAGAAGTTCAGGAGGGAGATTTAAGCTGGAGATAAAAATTTGGAAGATATCAACATGTCAATTGTATTTAAAGACCTGAAATTTAAGAGGTCACCAAGAGTGTGTCAATAAAAAATAGAAATGGATGGAAAAATAAGCTTTGGAGCCTCCCACATCAAGAGCCTTGGGAGAAGGGGAAGAACCAGCAACAGAGACTGAGGAATAGACAACAAGATATGAGGTAAACCAGGAGAATATGGTGTCCTGGCAGATGAATGATGACACTGGATCAAGGAGGTGGGAATGACAACTGTGCCAAATGTTCCTGACAGGTCAAGTAAGGTGAGACTGAGAATTAAACATTGGATTTAGCAATCGTTGGTGACCTTGGCAAGTGTAATTTTGGAAGAATGGTGCCGTCAGAGCGCTTATGAAATAGCTTTGGGAGAAAATAAGAGGGATAATTGGAGATGATAAGTATAGCAACTCTTTCAAGGAATTCTGCTGTAACTGGGATCAAAGAGAAGGTGGGAGGAAAGTAGGGCCAAGGGAATTTTTTTTCCAACTGAAAGATGGTAAAAAGTCATATGCTGTATGCTTATGGCAGTGATCCAGAAGACAATGAAATATTGATGTAGGAGGGTGGGGGACTTGCTACAGCATTTTCCTATAGGCATAAGCAATATTCTGGCTTTAGATATCAGCACAAAGAGTTTATTTGTGGTAGCAGGTGGGAAGGTAGAATTTGTGGAGGCAGATATTGGTAGGTAATTGAGAGGGATAGTGGGAGTCTAAGAAAGTTCTCTTCTGATCGTAAAACCTTTTTCCTCCCTCCCCAGCTCCAACACAATACAACTAATATACCCAGGTTGGGTATGCCATAGAACACTGGGAACACTGGTTTATTGACACACCATTCACTTTAGCAAGGTATGAACTATATCCAGAAAGATAAAATGGCTAGTTCTAGCTTACATATGTGGTTAATGTTAGTAACACTTCCATTTTTCATAGATAAACTAATCAAGTACTAAATAATCTAAACACTTCCAATTCTCCACCTAGAGTCATTGGTGTAAACTGTATTGATGTCATAACTCACAGACCATTACTCAGTACCTGATACATATAGACTCTCAATAAATATTTGTTGAATGAATGATGCATTAATAAATCATGTGTTTTTTCCAAACAAAACAGGAGGCCCAGATATGACAATTCACTTATTTCACTAATTATATTAAGAGCAATCAAAATTTAAGTCCCCAATTATTTAGAAATGTGAGAATTATACAGTCACTGAATCATTATATTAATTTTCTGTTGCTGCTGTAACACATTTCTAAAATTTTAGCAGCTTAAAACAAGACCTATTTATTATCTCAAAGTTTTTTTGTGTCATAAGTCTGACATATATCTCACCAGGCTAAAATCAAGTTGTCAGCAGGCATGCTGCATTCCTTACTAAAGGCTCTGTGGAAGAAACCATTTCCAAGCTCACTCAGGTCATTGGCTTAATTTAGTTCCTTGTGTTTATAAGACTGAGGTTTCTGTTTCTTTATGGCTGTCAGACAGGGGCTGGTTTTTGCTCCTAGAAGCTGCCCACATGTCTTCACTATGCTTTCCATGTGGCCTCCTCCAGCAATGGTGGAATGAGTCGCTCTAACACTTTGAATCTCTCTGACTTCAGCCAAATAAAGTTTGCTTTTAAGGGCTCATGTGATTAGGTTCAGCCAATGGAGATAACTTAGTATACCCTCTGTTACCTTAATCACATCTGAAAAGTCCTTTTGCCATGTAATTTATTCACAAGTTCTAGGGATTAGGGCATGGACATCTTTGGGAAAGGGAGCATTCTGCTTCCCAAATCTTTCCTCTAAAGATTCAAGGCATTGTTCAAAAGATGTTCTTATAAAGTTAAGCTTTGTCCATGAGATAAGAGATGATGGATATTACTCCATTTAGAGAATGAAGAAGAGAAGCAAAAAATTAATTGTAATTTCCTAAATTTAATTAATTTCCTAAATATCATTTCTTTCCTTCTCTCCCCTTTCATCCATTTGATCCCATTCTATTCCATTCCATTCCATTCTAGAACTTTAGTTGAACAACTTCCATATGCCAGACACCAGTGCTAGTTGCAATGGATATAAAGATGGAAGACATTTTTTAGCTGTTAAGAATTTCACAACTTAGTTGGGAAAACCTTACAAACATAATTTGCAGAACATGGTGTAGCAAATAAACATTAGTGGACAAAGAAATTGAGTTAGAACTACTTGTACACCCTAGAGTCCCTAATGCTTTATTGGACCACAGGAATATTTCCAAAGTAACTAGATTTTCAAGAAGCCCTGGCAGTCTCTAGAAAACAGTTTTCTCCTCCACCTGTATCTTCAACTGCCTGAATAAAAATCTTTTGGAGTATTACCTTGTGACTAAAAAGGAAAACATTTCAGAGTTGGCATGAGCCTGCTGGTCTTTCTATAACTTAACTTTATAAGGTCAAATAAAAGCCTATAAAAATCAAGGTTCCCATCATGATCAATAGAGTAGGGGTGGGGTGTCAAGCTGGCAGGCTGGGCTGAGGCCTGCATATGTCTAAATCCCCTTGGAATACTCTCTGTCTGACCCTTTGGCAATTACTCTTGCCGTATGTACGTTGTAGAAGACTGCTGAAGCACTCATTGGCAGGGCTCTGAAGATTTAAAACAGTAGCGATTTTTTATATAGACCCTGGCACTGTCCTTCACAGACAAAATGAGGTTTCAAGCTTTTATCAGCACAATCAAGACAACTGGCTCCACCACTGTCTTGCTTTTTGTTGCACTTTGGGATACCAATATTTCAGAGAAAATATGGTTTCCCCCTCAGATAAAGTTCTTTTACATTGCTCATTAAATAATTTATTCATATGTTCATTTATTCCTTCATTTCATTGTGTATATCCAGAATATAAAACTGTATAAGTTTTAGCTTTAAATGTATGCAAACTTCCCACTGGTTTTTGTTTTTTTAAAAAAATTAGACTATAGTTGCTTTACAATGTTATGTTAGTTTCTGCTGTACGATGAAGTGAACCAGCTATATGTATACATATATCCCGTCCCTCTTGGACCTCCCTCCCACCCCCACCCCTCATCCCACCCATCTAGGTCACCACAGAGCACCGAGCTGAGCTCTCTGTGCTATACAGCAGGTTCCTACTAGCTATCTGTTTTACACATGGTAGTGATATATATGTCAATGCCAATCTCCCAATTCATCCCACCCCCCTACCCCACCGTGTCCACATGTCCGCTCTCTACGTCTGTGTCTCTATTTCTGCCCTGCAAATGGGTTCATCTGTACCATTTTTCTAGGTTCCACATGTATGTGTTAATATACGATATTTGTTTTTCTCTGACTTACTCCACTCTGTATGACAGACTCTAGGTCCATCCACATCTCTACAAATGACCTAATTTCATTCCTTTTTATGACTGAGTAATATTCCATTGTATACATGTGCCACATCTTCTTTATCCATTCATCTGTTGATGGAGGTTGCGTCCATGTCCTGGTTGTTGTAAATAGTGCTGCAATGAACATTGGGGTGCATGTATCTTTTTGAATTATAGTTTTCTCAGGGTATATGCCCAGTAGTGGGATTGTTGGGTCATATGGTAGTTCTACTTTTAGTTGTTTTTTTTTTTTTTTTTGTGGTACGCGGGCCTCTCACTGTTGTGGCCTCTCCCGTTGTGGAGCACAGGCTCAGGACGCGCAAGCTCAGCAGCCATGGCTCATGGGCCCAGCCGCTCCGCGGCATGTGGGATCTTCCCAGACCAGGGCACGAACCCGTGTCCCCTGCATAGGCAGGCGGACTCTCAACCACTGCGCCACCAGGGAAGCCCCTACTTTTAGGTTTTTAAGGAACCTCCATACTGTTCTCCGTAGTGGTTGTATCAATTTACATTCCCGCCAACAGTGCAAGAGGGTTCCCTTTTCTCCACACCCTCTCCAGCATTTATTGTTTGTAGATTGTTTTGATGATGACCATTCTGACCACTGTTTTTCTAAGGTAATGAAACACTTAGTTTGGCTTAGCATGTACAATTAAGTTAACTATTATTCTTCAGGGATAAGAGGAAAGCAGGGGTACCATTCATATTTTTGACCATCCCATAAGGCACTGACCAGTCCAAATAGATGTCAGCAGAGGTCTTGGGCAATGTCCTAAAGACCCCTTGCTATACCTGGTATGGCATTAACATTTTAGTTTTGGGAATGTGGGTAGATTCAGAGGGTGCTAGGTGTTTGAGGAGAGGATATATTCCCAATAGGTAGGAAAATATTTAGGTATTTTAACACTTGGTATGGTCATACTGGTCATGAGAGCTAAATATCAGTCTTGAGGAAGAGTATTTTTATGAATTAGTAGATGGGTTTGCTGTGGGCAGAATCTTTCTGTTGTTTATTTATTTTGACCCATTCACTCCTCTACAACTGTACCTTAGAGCAGTGTTTCCCCACATCTTCCTCTTCTTAAGAGTTAACTGATGAGCTTTATCTTACATCTTGCTAGTTTTTTTTTTTTTTAAGTCAAATCTCTTGTCCTACGTTTCTTCTGCTTTACAGAATCATATCCCAGAAGAATTCACTTTTGACTATTACAGTATTTAGTTCTTCCAGTGCTTGCTTCCTCAACTAAACACAATAGTTTTACATATGTGATTCTTAACAATTTTAAGTAGCATTCATTTAGTTAGAGAGCCTTTTAAAAATATACAGATTACCAGGATGCTCCTTGCTATAGTCTGATTCAGGAAATCTGTGCTGGACTTGGGAATCTGAATTTTCAAAAAGTTCTGATGTGATCTCTTTGTTCAGCCAGAGTCAGAACTAATTTACTAGAGAAAGGAGGGTGAGGATAATAACATAATTACGTATTATTATAAAGATCTTTGTTCAACGAGCATGGCCATGCATGGCAAAATTTTGTGACCTAGAAATTTCTCTTCATTTGGAAAACATCTTACCTTGCTTTCCTCATCCTTTTTTATTTTCACACCTTTTTCATTCTTTCTCTAAATATATTTGCCTTATTATAAACCCTTTTTTTGGTGTGTCCTACAGCTTATCTGTTAACCCTATATTCCTTTCTTTTCTACCCAGATTTAGGGCGTTAAATAAATTGCTGTCTTACATCACTGTATGAAGAAAATGGACACAGTGAAAGTTCATTAAAATTGTAGACCGCAGAGTTTTCAAAAAGGATGATCAGAATTTTCTGGGAAAATGTATAATCTCATGATCAATTAATAGGATACATGTTCTCAGTAGTTGGAAACAGCATATTGATTTAACATAGCAATTTATATTTAGCAAAAATTACACACTCAGGAGCATAAAATTTCTACACTCATTTCTGCCTGCCAAAGCATTTAATGCAGCCCTACTTGTTTATAAGGATGGTGCTGAGTTTTCAAATAAAAATGTCTTCTGTAGGATGCATTAAGTCACTGGGAGTACTAGGTAATAGTGAGCACAAATACACCCTCAAAACAGGACATGGCATCTGTTAGACTCTGCTTGATAATAAGTTTCTGCCCTTATGTTAAACCTCTGAGCATTACTATATACTTAACACAGGTAGCCAGCCTTACGTTCTGGGTAATGGGAGCAACCAGGTCAGTTTGGTCTGTTATACAAAAACTGTTCTTAGTCGAATCATGTCTGAATATTATCTCAATTTTGGAGTGTTGTTTTGTAGAAGACTTTTAGTTTAATCATTATTTCCTACAGGAGGAACTGTTCCTCTCAATTTTTACAAAGGGATCTATAATTATTCCTAAGAATCTACAACACACAAAAACAGATGAAGGGAAATATTTTAAAAAAGAACACCATATTTTTTCTCCTCAATCAGCTTCTTTATTTCACAGTTTAACAGCATATTTTTCTGATCCAGTACGTACATGCTTGGACTCAGTATTTGATCCTCTCTTCCCAGTTGCTTCCCATTCCCAACTCCAGCAGTCCTACACAGCAGTTGTAAAACCCAATTCTTCCTTTCAAATATCTTAGACAAAGAAAAGTTGGAAATTAAAGAATTTTAAATACCATGTATAATTGTGTTGAAACCATAAAATACTAAGGAATTAATTTTTAAAAAGGTGCACAAAATTGCTTCACTGAAAACTACAGAAGAGTGCTGAGAGAAATGTTAAAAGACCTAAGTAAATAGAAGAAGCTACTATATTTATTGATTGGAAGGCACTACTGTTAAGATGTCCAATCTCCCCCCAGTTTTGTATGTATGTATGTGTGTGTGTGTGTGTGTGTGTGTGTTCAGTGTAATCACAAATTGTCTAAACTCCCTGTGAGTTTTTAAAGAATATAGACAAAATGATTTTAAAGTATATTTGGAGATGCAAAGGACCTAGAATAGCAAAAAAAAAAAAAAAAACAAAATGTCTTTTAACAAAGTTAGCAATACTTGACTTCAAGATGTGTTACAAAGCTACAGTAATAAAGACAGTAGACAAATATATTAAAATAATAATAGATAAATAGATTAAAATACAGAATCTCAAAATAGACTTACATATGCATCTATGATGATTAAGTAATTTTCAACAAAGGCATCAAAGGGATTCATTGAGAAGGGGAAAATCTTTTCACAAATGGTGCTAGAAAAACTGGGTATTCAAATAAAAAAAAAACACTTCAACTTCTACCTCACTCCACACTCAAAAATTATTTGAAATGGATCATAGACCTATAAATAACAGCTGAAGTTAAATATACTGCTTCTAGAACAATGCACAGGAGAATATTTTCATGAACTTGGAGTAGGCTAAGATTTCTTAAGACAATGAAACCATAAATTAGACTTTATTATAATCAAAAACTTCTGTTCATCAAAAGACACTGTTAAGAAAACAAATAGGTAAACAACAGGCTGGGAGAAAATATTCATAATACAAATTATTGTATTCATAATATAAATGTCAAAATACATTTGAGAAAGGTCTTATAATATATATAGAATATGCAGAGAATTCCTACAGCTCAATAATAATATATAATTGTATACAAAATGGACAAAATATTTAAGGAAACACTTCACAAAAATGACATATAAATTACTAACAAGCACATTAAAGTGTTCAACATCACTGATTCTTAAGGAAATGCAAATTAAAACAAATTGATAAAAGATTGAAAATACCAAATGCTTTAGAGGATGTAGAGCATCTGGAAATCTCGTACACAGCTGTAAAGATATAAAATGGTACAACCACTTTGGAAAATAGTTTGGCAGTTCCTTCAAAATTTAAACATACATATGTACATCCTATGACTCAGCAGTTACACTCCTAGGTATTTATCTAAGAGAACTAGAAACATCTATCCACAAAAGCCTTGTTCTAGAATATTTAGAACTACTTTATTTGTAGTAGCCCCAAACTGGAAAAAAACCCAGGTGTCCATCAACAGGAGAACAATGGTTAAATAATCTATGGTATATTTATACAATGGAATAACAATAAAAAGAAGTGAACTACTGATACACATAACAACATGGATAAATCTCAAAAACGTTGAGTAAAAGAAGCCAAAAACAAAGTAGCATATAATTTATAATTCCATTTATAAAAAGTTTAGAATAAGCAAAAATAATCTATGATAATAGAAATCAGATGAGTGATTGCTTCTGGGGAAAAATAAAGAGGAGTTACTAGAAAGAGGTGGGAGGGAATTTTCTGAGGTGATGGGAATATTTTGATGATAAGGATGTGGGTTACATTAGTGTACTCATTTGTCAAACTGAACAGCCTATCCACTTAAGATCTGTGCATTTCATTGAACATAAAATAGTACTTAAAATTTTTTTGAAAATACCTGCCAGATTTTGTCCATCACTGCTTGTTACCTTAATACAGGATATAAATATTCCACATTTATTTTGTTGTAATAATGAGGGAATTCTTTACAGGACTGTTTTATTTATATTCATATCCCAGTGAATGGCCCAGTGTGGCACATTTTGTTCTCTAACCAGAAGTCCAGGTACAAGCCAGTTGCTGAAATGTAGCTGTAGCTTAGCCATTCCACAGACATCAAGCATCATCTAGTCTGTTCATTCTAGAACTTCAAGCTATTTCAAAACCAGTGAATCTTTTCATTCATCTCATTCATGTCCTCATTTGGTGCCATTCAAAACACAAGTTACTTCAATTATTTGTCTTCTCTATCATCACCTCTATTAAGTTCAGTGTGTCCTCTTCTCCTTCTCCCACTTTATATCATCTTTCCATTATATTCCTCTGTGCTCAATTCTTTATGGATTTTGGAACTTTTTTTTGGTTCAAAAAAGAAAGAATAGGATAAAAAATTGAGGAAAGAAAAGAAAAAATCCTCCTGAAGAAGACTGAATTTTTCAAAAAATGCCCTAGGTTCATCCTTGCATTAATAGACACAGGGGACATTTGAGACCTTGCAGCTTTCTCAGGCAGAGGCTGTTTACTATCACACCCTCAGGC